>NC_139897.1:4847500-5467500 GCF_905171665.1 Trachurus trachurus | reverse complement strand
GAAACCACTTTATAAATCGTGAGTTAATTTACAGACATAATAAATCTATCCGTAACATGATCTCAAGCTGAATTTTTCCCAAAGCTCTTGGTTGGTCTCAGATACACTAATACTTGAATGTTCATCAGCCAGCTCAGAGACAGGTTAGAACAATCTTTTAATAATTATCTTTAAAGGTTTGTGACCAGATTTAATTAAGTGCCTTGATATGAGTCTGCAACAGACTTTAATCTACATGAATCATTGAGCTGCCTCTCATGACCAGCAGTTATGACATGATTTGTGGTTACAGTGGTGATTTCCAGCTGTTGTTATGGCTTAAAATAATACCTGTTGTTTTTAAACTGTGATTTTAATTTACCATAATCTGTTAAAAGTGTTTTGATATGATCTTGTTTGTTTCTGTTGAGAGAATGATGTTGTTCTCTTGACTACTCTGTCAAATGGTTGTTTTATTTTTATGCTTTATTTGCATTATTTTGCTCATTTTGACAACACTCCAGTTCTTCACTTTGTTTCCATTGTGTGTAGTGGACCACCAGCCCGCATCCATACTGCTCACCATCAAAATTAAACAATCACATGCATTCAGGTTTTTAAGAGGTTAAGGGGTTATGGACATTAAAACAATTTGTTTGACTCAATATTGCTTTTATAACATTGAGTTATTTGCTGATGAATGGAAATACGGGCTTCTCATACAAACTATAAAGCTAGTTTAACATTGTATTTGCCAAGATCAGCTTGTCCCATTCCATGAATTACCCCATCGAACCAGCTATTATTATAATAATAATAATATTATTATTATTATTATTATTATTATTATTATTATTATTATTATTATTATTATTATGATGTTTCCTACCACAGAGAGATTGAAAGAAATTTCATAAATGCTCCAATTTGCATAGATTATTACCACAGAAAATGTCCTTTGACACATATAGAGACAAGGGCAGGATGTACTGCTGTTCAGGACGGAGAGTTCCCCAGAAAGAGAGTGCCCCTGGGGCCTAATCATTCAGTGTATAAATGACATATCCAGTGTATGACTCCAAACAAATTAAGTGAAGTACTTTTCTCCTTAATAAAAAGCAGCTCTCTTTTTAACGACTGCTGTATTTGACCACAATCCTTTTAAAGGCACATATTAGACAATACTTAACACAAAGCTAATTGATCAATTTTACAAGTGATGACAGATTTTTTTTTTTTTTTTTTTTTGGGCGGCTGTTTTGTTTTGAGTTTGTTAATACTACATATTGTGTGGACTTTGCCACGTGTAATAAATGTTTATATGCAATAAAAGCATAAAATGGGGGAGTAAAGATAAGCATACCAAAACCTCACACAAAATGTTCCACTTCACACTGTCTAATGATACAATTTATTTCCATGAGAAATACACTGCTAAAGGTCTTAAACATTGAGCCAGTGAGAGGTGAATTTTATCTGCAGGAATTTCATTTGTTTCCTGTGGTTTACTTTCACTATAATTTTGAGACGTACCTATGATATGGCACACCCATTCGAGAGCAATCAGTTTCCTGTGAGTAACATCCTGTCACACATTGTGTTAACATGTAAATGCTATGGACTTCTTAGTAACAACATTTTGCCCATCATATTTAATACAGCGTCAGTTCTCTACCCGCGCTTTGAACACATCATGACTCTGTGTATGTGCACTTCATCTCTACTGCTACAGATATGAACCGAACTGTTTTGCCTGCACTTTACCGTCTACAGTTCCTATTGTTCATTATGACAATATTGTATATATGGGCATAACATTTATAATATGATGTGGTTCACAGCTTTGACTGATGAGTCATATTTGAACTCACCCATTAATAAATATTTTTCAAACATTTACAGCTTTCCTGTTTTCTACTCAATAGATTACAAAACAAAGACTGCAGCTTATATTTATATACAGTTTATTGTACATTTAGTGACATTCTTATTGGTGCACCAGGTAGCACAGTGGGTAAAACTTCATAATACTCATATTGAAGAACAATCTAAAAAACATGAGACAGGCACTTGTCAGAATATCAGCTGTGTACTTCACATAGAGACGGGGACCAGAGTGTGGACACAGAAATCTGGGGCCTGCCAGTGTAACAATAAGCTGTGTGGGTGTACTGGGTTCACACAAAGCACAAATTTTACTCAGGAGAGACAGACAATTTCACGCTTTTGATATTAACACAAAATGCTTGAATGTCTCTGACTGGTCATAGAATCATGCTGGTGCTTTTGCAGTTTTTGTCTGATTGGAGCCATTAGCCTCCATTCATGTGAGACTGGTATGAAAATCAGCTTGCTAAGACTTTGAATATTTCTGCAATAGGTAATCTATCACATATTTTCACCTTCTTTATTTTTTTTGTTCAAAGTTAGAGTAATGCAGCTTCTCGCATGTTTATGAGTCACTTATTTTGTTTGTGTGTGAGACTGAGCGAGGGATAAAAGGATTGTTGTTAAGCAAAAAGAAGCTGCTACATAAAATAACAAGATGTGAACCATGAACAGTGACATTTGAAAATAAAAATAAAGGTAAGGTGTAACATGTAAATAGACATTGTAAAAAAAAAAAGCACTATTTTATCAGAAATCAATCAATTATTTTGTAAATACATGCACCCAGTGATTAATGGTCTTAAACTGTAATGCAGAGATAACTGAAAATCCACTAGTTCCAGTTCCTCTTTGATTGTGCTTTGTGTGGACCACAGGAAAACAACATCACTTGAACTTTTCACACACTATGGCTTCCATTCATAACTTCTACACCCACACAGCCAGATTGGGCTTAGAGTATCCACAGTCTATAGGGTTTTGCAATATATAATGGTTCTGTGCCTGTATGGCAGAGGGGTAGAGGGTGTTTAGTCAAACAGCTTGGTTGCTGCGGCCTTGCCATCATATTTAGCACCTTTTCCATCAAACTCAGATGGAAGGATGTCGGCGTCAAACTCCTTGTAGTAGTTGTCCAGCTCATCTCCGTGGACAAACACCTAGGGCAAAGATAGCAGCTGTTAGACTCCTTTGTGACTGGGGATTACCGACCCATTAATTCAATTTGTAAATGAGTGGGAATGTAATTTCAGTTGGTACCTAGTATACTCTGGGGTACACTCATAAATACAACATAATTTCAAACTGGCATCAGCAGCCTGCTTGCTGTCTGCTTGCTCATCACAATCTAATTCTACACTAATATCAAGCATGTGAGACTTCAATAATGATAACATAATAAACAATGTCACAGATTTGAAAGCAGCATGTTACTAAAAGAAACAGTGCAAAATGAACCTACAAACTGGAGTAAAATCTCAAATCTGATATTGAAAAGCAACATTCAGGAACGAAACAGCTTTGTGAAACTCACTCTCTCTAGCAGCTTGCCCTTCATGAGTGGTTTGACCACGTTGTAGGTGGTGGTGAAGTACCAGGGCTGGTGGATAAAGTGCACTGCTTTGAAACGGGCGGGGAATGAGTCCTGGTGGAGAGGAGACAAGAAGAGAAATTGGTGATACAACTTTAAAAAAGAAAAAGACAAACCTTTACCTTGCCAAAAGAAAAGAATATTTCTCTCCAGTGGAAGGTCTTGTGGAACAGTTTAAGGTTAAGTGTACCTGGGTGTTGATAGAGGGTGTTTTTTGTTTTGTTTTTTTCCACTTTGCTGATCATCAAACATCTCTTTGACCTACAAACTGTAGCCAGACCCCAGGGACAACCGTTTAAGCTTCTTTGAGAAATGTTGTTATAATAATAATAATAAAAGGAAAACATTAAAGGTCCAGTGTGTAAAATGAGGGGGAAACAGTGACATCTATCTATTCCAATTCTATTATTTATCTATTAAATAATTATATTGTTCATTTATGAACGTGAAACTCTTGAAATGTGCTTTTCCATTCCATACAAACAATGGCAGCGCAAGATGGCGACACTCTCGAAGCAAGACCCTTGCTATATAAAAGAAGAATTTTAAGGCTATGAAAACTAAACAGATTTTATTTCATAGCGATTATACACTTATACAAATATATTCATTGGTAGTATATTCAGATTTTGCCAATAAACCTTGACAAATTTACACACTGGACCTTTAATAATCAACTTCCCCTGTGCTATATCCAGCCAAGCTAATTCAAACCCTTAGTCACTGAAAACCTGATGAAAACTTTGTAAAAGACAAAAACAAAACTGTGTTGTAGTTAACAACTAGTTCAGGGCACACCTGCAACATGTCCACCATCTTCTTCAGCTCGGTGGGTTTGATTCCTGACGCCTGCTGCATGGTGAACCCCTTGAAGTTCTCAATGATGCAGAAGCCGTTGATCTGAGTCTCCTCATTCTCCAGCAGCTTCTCCAGGATCACACAGTAGGCACGCAGGATCTGAACACACACACACACACAACCTCATCGTGCATAAACCTTAAAATAAAAGGACCTCCTACAGCTTTCAGATGTCTAATGATTTATCAAGGTTGTGTGACCGATTAAAACATCTTGGGTGTAATTTTTCTCCTGCGTTATGGATTTACAGTCTCCCAGCAGTTCTCACCTCATCGAAGGTGATCTCCTCGTAGTCCCAGTTCTCGATGTTGAAGAGCAGCACCACGCGGCCATATTTGTCTCTGCTCTGCAGGATGCCGGGGTAACCAGCCTCGATAGTGCTGCGTACGGCCTCTGGGGTCAGATTCTCAAACAGTTCAGGGTAATCCTTCCTGAAACGGACGTAGCCTGGACACAAACACAGATTTTAGGAATTTTCATGGTCCTGTCATCCATTTTTGATCTGATAGAAATCACTCTTGCTTGTATGAAATTTCATCAAATGACCAATTCTTAAATTCACAATCTAAAAGGTGAATTTTAATGTTTATCCTTCAGGTAGGTTGGATCACTCTCTCCTCAGGAAGTGGTAAAAGTATTGAATCAGGCAACATTTCAGTGTCTCTTGATGATCTTAATGCTGGTGTAAAATGTTTTTTCCATGCTGTTTTTAAACACAGGATCACTGTCAGTCTTTGGCATGAAAACTCTCATTTAAAGATAGTGTCATAACATAAACCTCCCAAAGCTTGTGTCATTTAAAGCCTGTTAGTATCACTTCATTGCAAATAAGCTATTGTTGGAGAGTTGGCACAGTCAGTTCCTTTGTTGGTATACGTGTCAATCATTTGTAAAATCTCAGACACCACAGCTGGACCGATTTTGACAAGTCATCTTCTTTCAAAACTACTGAAGGCTCACATTTTCTCACAGCTGCCAAAAACACGTGTGAATAACCGCTGACGTACCCTTCATGAGGTCAAAGGCTCTGGGCACGTCGTACTTCCTGGCGCGGATGAAGCGGACAAGCAGACCGTCTGGTTTCTCTCCGAAGGTGTCCTGCACCCCCTTGGCCAGATCATCACCTGCATCCGCCTTCTCCTTGATCATTCCACGCAGCTCCTTCACTGCAGACACCCGCTTCTCATCTGTCTCATTCAGCTCGTCCTTGGCCTGCAGGGAGAGCCAGACCACACAGTCAGCTCACATTGCACATATGTATTGTATTGATATCTTTATGACACATCTTGTTCTGGTGAGTTTAAATTTGCCCCACCTACATTTGTCTTTGTCTAGCCAGTGATTACTTTGGCAGACAGAGGGCTATAAAGTGGTTGGCTAGATAACACTCTGTGTTTGCTAACTAAGTTAGATAACTTATTCTCCCAAACTGAGGTGGCACTTTTTGCTGTTTTTTTTCTCTTTTCTTACAAGAAAAGGCATTTAACTAAGCATTTGTCACAAAAAATGCAACTGCAGCAGAAGCGCAGATGTTGCAAATGGTCTTAAGCCTGCAAGCCGCATTTCCAAAATATCTATTATCTTGCAAAATTAAATGTGTATCTTTCATCTCTTACAAGCTAATAATAATGATAAGAACAAGAATATTGTGAACATATTTACAATTTGAATATATTCATTCTGTGAAGTCATGATTTCATCCATAATGACCAGTCATTCATGTTCAAGACACTGCAAACCCACACAGGTATTTCCAGTTATTCTTTTGGTGTTGAAGCTGAACTGAGTTAAGATAGAAACTGCATGACCTCTGTGAACTGGTTACACTGACAAAGAGTCACAGGTAGAGCTCCAATCAGACCTGGTAAGTTTGATTTTTAATGTCCTAATGAATACAGCATAGTGATGTCTCTGTGTGTCTGGTCTGGCTACTGTACCTTCTGCCTGGTGTGGTCTGGCAGGTTGGCACAGGCTCCAAACACTGCTCCGTGGTCCTTGACGGTGAGACGTTCCAGCTTAGCCCTGAGAGCCTGCTCCTCCTCCGACACCATACGGTAAGTTCCACTCTGTACACAGAGAAATAATTAATTAATACAGCACAACATTCCATGATGAGTAGGCCTATTTATGTCTTTCTCTAAGATTGCAACCATTGATGCTAAGTTAAAACAAGGTTAAAGTGAAGCTGCAATGACTGATACAGTGCAGAAAGCTGTCTTCACACTGCAGAGTAGTAACCACTGGAAACACACAGGTGTGATTAACATCACTAACAACGGCGTTCAGCACCGCAGGCTTGCCTTTTAAACACCGACTTCCAGTGTCAGAAAAAAACGTTTTTTTTTTTTTTCTGTCGTCTAAGCAACAGGACAAATACAAGTCCAGTTGTCTATGATTCAATTTGCCCAGAAAAAAAAAATAGAACATGAAAATCAAAAGTTTAGTTACTTGTTCTTTGATATTCAAAAAGAAGAGAACACTTTGTGTTTCAATTTTATTTTGTGTATTTCAAAATGAAAATCCAATAAACCATTTTTTGTTTGTTAATTCCCATTCATCAAAAGAAAATCCAATGACCAAAAGATACACTGACCCAGATGCAACACAGAAATGCAACAGATCCCTCATTAATGTTATTGACTAGACTTGTTTTTTACTGAGACACTCCAAAGTCTATGTGGTGAAATGGACGGATTAAAGATGTGACAGTGGATGTTACTAATGTCTGCCCATCAGAGCTTCCTGGAGCATAGAAACACACACACACTCATTTGTGGCTGCAAGTCAAAACTACCACTTCCTGTTGACGGTAAGATTAAAAAAAAATGTTTTTCTCTTCTATTTGGTTAAAAACTAAATGCCTCACTGTATCAGTATAATTCTCTCACAAGACTCAGTTGTGCTGTGTGAAATTTTAAACATGTCTAATCCATATGAAACTATGTGCCCGTCCAGCAGTGCTGCAGGAGCAGAATGAATAGGCCTCAGTGTTTGGTTAATCTCTCTCACATGAGTCCAGTAAAGCTTGTAAATACATGGTAAGGACGACTAGCAGGCCTGACGCAGGGATCAGAGATTAGCAGCTAAGAGCTACAGTAGCTGTTGACGGCATCCATAACTAGGAGCTTTGGTCTGGGAAACGTAGAGCCACAGTTCAGTCCAACTTATAGAAGGATGAATGGATGTTTGTCTTGTGAGTGTGTTGTGTTACTCAACCTGAGCCCCCTCCTCAACACTACTGTTAAAACTCAGTTTGAAAACACTTGTGTATATATACTAGATAGATAGATAGATAGATAGATAGATAGATAGATAGATAGATAGATAGATAGATAGATAGATAGATAGATAGATAGATAGATAGATAGATAGATAGATAGATAGATAGATGTACTTTATTAATCCCGAAGGAAATTCAAATGTGGTCAACTGCTCGCATAGAACCAGTCACACATAGTATGACAAGAAAAACAGATTATAAATAGCTAAAAAATAATAATATCATTGATTAGTTAGAAGTGCAGGTACTTACAACCACAGCCATGTCCTCTGCTCTTTAGATCGGCTTCGTACTGTGAGGGAGAAAACACAATATGTGATCCATGTGATTCTCAGGGGGGAAAAACAAACAATTGACATATTGTAGTCCACGTTAATCCCCCTTCATCCCCCTCTCTGCTCTGACAGGACACCTTCATTGTGCTATATTTAGCATTCCTGGATAATTTGTCAGGAGATTTAAGGTCAACGCTCCTTAGTTTCATAATCAACATAGGCGCATCCTCACAGTCCATGTTAAACGCTTTAGTGTCAATAAAGTCTGTGTTATGGACGAACACATTATGGTCTGATTTAATCACATCACACATTCCTTAAGTGTGTTCACAGTCCAGTAGTTAATCCAGTGCTGACATAATAATCAATCAGTCAACTATAAGAAAATGAATCATTGAATCATCATTTGTCATGCAAAAACAAAAAAATACAATTCTTGTTCCAGCTTCTCATCTGTCAGCGATGTGATAGAAAGCTGAATATCTATAGGGTAAAATGTTAAAATAGACTTTGACGACCTGTGTTGGGTATTTTTGACCACCGTCACCATACTAAACCAGATCAAACTATAATTAAGGAATGATGTGATGGAAAGAACAGCCTAATTCAAAATACATCAGTCTTACAGTAAACATAATGAAATATCAAAAACCAACATGACAACTTCTTTTGCCTGCAACAATATTTCAAAAGTGAAATTCTCCTGTGTGTCCTTTCCCACAGATTCCTTTATCATTTTGCTCTGGGTATATTTGTCAGTCACTGTGGTTGTGATGTGCAGACAAATCAGCTGTTTGAAATTTGCTGCCTCACGTCTCCTGAAATTCCATCAGTCCAGAGAGATCAGATCACAAGAGCACTTGCACTTTTCATTTCTGACCACAGTAGGACTGCAATTCTCATTCGTCTCATGATGCATCTACGTTACCAACAAGTCTTCACAGAACTACATTTAGCATCAGATACCACAAAAGACACCGCAAAAAGCAGCCAAATGTCCACACATTTTTTGGTTTTGTGCCTCTGTAAATTACAATTTAACCCTGAGTGAAACTGTTCCTGAACTAGTAGAGTATCACCCGAGGCAGAGAGGAGGCTGAAGAGGCTCCTCAGCACTGGAGGCCGAGTCTTCTTACCTGAGGCAGATGTGAAGTTGCTGTGGGGAGTCGTGGGGTCTGTGTGGAGCAGGGTGGACGGGACCTATGATTTGTAGTGTTGGGATTAGTGTCGTCACAGCAGATTACACCCAACAGATTTCTTTTTTCTTTTCAATCAGCATAAAAGTGGCAGAGAGGGTGTGAAGAGCGGGGAGGTGGGGGCGTTGGGTGGGTTTGGGGGTGGAGTGATGGCGACAGTTTGTGGCTCATAGTGGAGGTGTTGCCATGATGGAGGCGCATGAGGTCAGGGCACATTTGTGGATGATGTAATGATGGGTGTGCACTTTAGGTGAAAGATGGTTTAAAGCGTGGTGGTGGTGGTGTGGATTTGATCGCATTCCACGGAGACTTGGATGGAGTGAAAAGTGACCATTGTGACCGTTTGATTTCTGCCACGTGAACACACTTGGGTGAGGGGAGAGGAGGATGGTTAGTTAGTCTGCTTCACATGTTTAGAGGCATGAATGGGGAAAGTCTGATTCAGATGTCCACCTTCAGCAAAATTCTATTTGAGTGTGACTTTCTAGAAATAGAAATAATTTTATTTTCATGTTTTATCTTTATTTATCTTTTATCTATATTTATCTTGTGCTTTTGTACATTAAATTGTAATATTAATATTATTATAAGTTGGAGGCTTCAAATAAGCCCACTGTGGTTTTTTGCCTCTCCCTGCACTGTTTTATTATTACCTATCATGTTTTATGTTGTATTCTTTTAAATTGTGCAAAATAAAAGAATTAAGAACTGTTTGATGCCTCGTATTATGGGCTGGGACCCTGTTTGTACTGTTGATGACGTTTGGTGCTGTTCTGAGCATTATTTGAGGCTGTAAGTGGCTTTTTGATCGGTTGCCAGTGGATCCGTATACTGCACTGTTTGTTATGGTGCGGTCATTGCTAAAGTTGCTACAACTAGAGAAGCTAGCAGTTAGCAGACTTCATCTCTCGAGGGGGGGTCTAACTCGGTGTTATGGTGCGTTGGACCATGGCTTAAATTTACGCCGGAATATCCCTTTAATGTCACAGCATTCTGTTTTCTTCCTTATTATTTCTGGAAGAATTTCTGTACTGCGAAGGCTGGGGCGAAAAGGAAAAAAAAGGGCACATATAGCGCGTCCTCACCACTGAAGAGGGCACTTTAGCACACGTTTTGGCTGCCATGAGGTCACTTTACCGCGCATTTTGGCTTCCAGGGGGCACTTTAGCACGCGTTTTTCAACAACTGAGCCACGAGGGGGGGGGGTGACTGCCCCCCTGCCCTCCCCCTGTGCACGCCACTGCTCAGACCACACTTCAAATGCCAAAATATAGAAAGCATATGCTGTGAACAACACATTTTTAAAACACTGATAATAAAAAAAAACATTGTTGATCTGTCACCTCACTTCTGTTAAAGAAGTGAAAGTGCAGTTCAGTTAGTCTGAGGCTGCAGATTTGGCCTCCACTGGCTCAGGACCTAGGATATGAAGCAAATCATTAGAAATTTGTTTTGAGAAAAAAAAGAAAAAGAAATCCTTCATTGTGACTGAGGGGAAACATACACACACACACACGCACACACACACACACAAACACACACAATCCACAACCACCAGCGTCACTACAAGGATTTGGATTTAGACTTACATTTCTATCAGTAAACATGGGCCCTAAATGATCCACAATTCCCTGTGATCAGATTAGTTCTCACATACACATTGTATCTCAGCTCACAGAGAATAACCACACTGCGCACGTGCCAGTCTCCTTAAAGGGACAACGAGGAGTTTCTATTTGGTTATAAAAAAGTCTCACGTTAATGTGGATGAATCTACGCTACCCACACTTGTTAATGGGCCCATTTTCGATAAATAAATCGTTTTGTCTCTATCGTTATTTTGTTATTATTAGTGGTGGCGGAAATGCTGGTCGAGCCGACCAGCGTTTCCTTACTTTCGGTTTCGTGGTGAGTCATGAGAATAACGCTGCCGAATCGCCGTTTATGGTCGGAACTACGACGGTAAGTGATCGTCTTCCAACCTCTGACTTTAATTCTTGATGAATGAAAACATGAGTCTGTCTTGTGTCGGTCAAAGAATTTCACGGTGCCCGGAGGCTCATAAATGTAGTGTGAAAACGCTTTGCTTTTCCAAAACTCCTCGTTGTCCCTTTAAAGCAGAAGTAAGCGATCCAGTGGTTTTGGCTAACTTCTTGTCAGCCGATGGAGTTAGCAGTCCCCGCCCGCGTCCCTACATCACCACATTCACGCGCATCCCTTGGCTGCACACACAGAGAGGACCGTCCCTTTAAGCCGTTCTCTCTCCTCATTGGATAAAGGTTGTAGGATACAAGGAAAGTTTTCTCCTCTGCTTACAGCAGAGCAGAGTGACTGACAGACCCGTGTTTCAGACCAAACACTCTATATAAGTGATTGCTGTCGGAAGTTATAACTATTTAAGACTTATACAACACAAACATTCAGCTTACTTCTGCTTCAATAGTTATGCTGAGGACCTGTGTGTGTGTAAGGTGGATGGAGGGGGGGGGGGGGGGCCTGTGAGCATCGTGAGTTGAGAGAAATGTAAAGGTTTATATAATGTGTTAAGCCCTTCATCACATCACACACATGTACTCAGTCTTCATATCCAATCACAGCTGAGTGAGGCTGACAAAAGATTAATTTCAGTGGGGCAACAGAGAGGTGTACATGAACATCACAAATGAACTGAATGAATGACATGAATGAAGAGCCAGTGGACAGTGAAGACAGGATGCAGTCACTGTCGTATCAGAGTGCTGTGGTTGTTGGGTGAAACATTATTTTGTCAGTTTGATCAGCTGTTGTCTTTCTGTTGTAAACACTGGAATCGGCCTTCAGTAGGGAGCAGAGAACAAGAAGAAGATTCTTACTCTTTCCTTCTGTATCTGAACCTCCACACATTCATTTTACCCATCAACTGTTCATATTTCCAGGGAAATCCCCCTATATTAAATCAATGTTTTTTGTTAAAGCAGAAGTAAGCAGAATGTTTGTGTTAATATAAGTCTTAAATAGTTGTATCTTCCGACAGCAATCACTTATATAGAGTGTTTGGTCTGAAACACGGGTCTGTCAGTCACTCTGCTCTGCTGTAAGCCGAGGAGAAAACTTTCCTTGTATCCTACAACCTTTATCCAATGAGGAGAGAGAACGGCATAAAGGGGCGGTCCTCTCTGTGTGTGCGGCCAAGGGATGCGCGTGAATGTGGTGACGTAGGGACGAGGGCGGGGACTGCTAACTCCATCGGCTGACAGGAAGTTAGCCAAAACCACCGGATCGCTTACTTCTGCTTTAATATCAAAGTAAATACAGTGTTTACATTAAAGAGAACGGGGCTGAGGGATGTGCACTTCCATGTACATACAGTAACTGGCCAAACCAGCACCACTGCTTTATGGGGTTGCATCACATGGAGCTGATTCCAATAGACTATGGTTCTGATTACATCTCATCTCTCAGCTCATTTATGACATTCGTCCTAATTTTTATTTGTTACAAGTTGATTTTGTTGTTAAGTTACGCTTCCATGAAGAGTGATGAAGACGCCCTACAAAACAAAAGGTAACTGTATAGTATGAGGCCTCCTGATAGGTCGATGTAACTGGGGGTGGTGGGTTCGGGGATGAAAGGAGATGTAAACTTTATGAAAGTTGAATGTACATTTATTAAAAGCAGCATGTCTCTGCAAACATAAAGCCTATAGGCAATTTTTTTAGCACTAGTTGGTTCATTGACCAGGAACATGATGGACTTTTTTTATTTTTTTATTTCTAAGTATATTTTTGGGGCTTTTTAATGAAAGCACAGTCGAGAGAGAGACAGGAAAATAGGGAGGCAGAGAGGGGGGAATGACATGCAGGAAAGGGCCACTCAATGCAGGATGCGAACCGGGGCCGCCTGCAGTGAGGACTGTAACCTCAACACATGGGGCGGCTGCTCTAAACACCGCCCCTTCATGGACTATTTTTAAACTATTTTCTGAACACAGACCGATTGATCAACGTCATTATTTGTCTTTTATTGTAGGATAATTAACATAATGAGAATTCCTGAGCCCACAGTGACTGCTGCTGTCCCATCCTTCATGTGAGGTGTGGGTGTATGCACTCGTTGCCCCAGTAGCAGCAGGTTATTGTGTGGTGTTGTATCATGTTTAGGAGTCTCACTCTGACCCTGGCAGCACTAACGTCACCAACACACGTTTTCCTCCTGATGCAACGATGAAGGCCCAGGCAGCCGACCAGTAATCTGCTAAATCTGCTCAAGAAAGCGATTTGGGAAACAAAATTAGATGGATTTGGGCAAACAATGCTCCTCTCTGTTCTCTCCCTGCTGCAGCCTGAGCTGGGGGGCCAAGTTCAGGCTTTAGATGTGTGTATGTTCAGAAACAAAGAAGCTGAGGCACAAGGACAAAACCATTTATGGAGCCACGGAGGAGAAGAAAATGTGCAGCTCCACCTGCAGCCGACTGTTTAGTCAGTAGAAAAAAGGAAAACCACCATTAACTTTATAACTAAATATCCTTTCTCTGTGGTGACACCGTACACACAGCCTGCTCGCCTCTGGACTGGTGGATTTTGTAACCTATTTGGAAACGGTGCCATTCGATGATTTCACCTGCTGATCCAGTGGCTGTGACAAAATCTGACCAAAACATTTCCCAACAGCAGCAGCAGAGCCATTAATGCTCCTCCTGCTGACGACACTGCTCTTAATGCCGCGCTGGCAGAGGATCAAGTGGGGCGACCTCTGTAATTACCATGCACTACATCACATTAACCACTGTTCAGTGATGGATTCAGCTACTTATTCTGACTTTAAACTCAACTGTTTTTGTAATATCTGTATGTGGATTTGTAAGCGGATTAGTGATATTTATGTGACTGTGTTGCTATTTATGCGATTGAGATTTGTGGGTTGTTTATATTTATAAGCTTAGGATACTTTTCTTTAAATTGATGAATATAGGTAGTTTTCCTTACATGTAGTCAGCTCACCCACTTCTATATAAGTTACTTCCAGCTTCTGTCCTGCCATGCCCTAAAGAAGACCAGTGTGGGCTAAAACCGCTGGGAGTTTCAGCTGTGTTTTAAGAATGATGCCCTGAACAAATAAAGGCATTTTATCCTAATATCTTTGGCTCTTGTGTATGTCTGTTTTTGATTTTTAAAGACATAAGATACAAGATTTCTATTCTAAATTTAAAAAGGATAGCAAAATTGTTTCCAATCTCAAACTGTTAATCCCAGAAACACTAAGCCTTTGAATAATGTGAATTTATAGAGTGAATGGAACCGAGGTGTGAAACATTTGACCTGTAGTGTTTTACACACACGCTGCAGTTTTTTCTATTGCAGACATGTTGAGCATTTAGCACAGGTTCACAGGCTCCATCACCACCAGCTGATCAGGGATCAGTCCACTATTCCTGGTGCTGTCACATTTCCACTCACTCAAATCAAAGTCAAAAGTTTTAACATGATGCCATTTTATTTATTAGGAGCAGCTCACAGTGAGGTAATGAATGAACACTGTAACAATTGTAAATAAACTACTCAAGGCCACACATACATGGAGGTAACTGCAACATTTTAAATATGAAAATGCACCAGCTTCAACTTGTTCTCCTGTTTTTTTCTTTACAATGTGTTTTCCCATTGAACTGAAAAATACAGCTGTTTTGTGAAACGGCTGTCTGTGGCCTAAAATAAGTCTTATGTTTCATTTAACTTTTCAAGTAGGAGCAGAGAGATAGAGAACTTCTTACTCTGCACACATGTTAAAATCTTCATGATATAAACATCAACTCTTCAAGCAAAAACCTGGTACCACAGCAGAAAAGCACCACATTTCATGTTTCAAAGTAATAAGTTAACAAGTGTTTTCATTCAAGTCGTAAATTAATTTCCCCTAAAGTGATAATAGTAAATCTTCTCATGAGAGAATGAACATTTTTTAAGTTAATTGTAGCCCCCCTTGAATTCTATACTGATATTTTTCATCATTCGTAGTACTCTACATGTCCATGGTCATCTGACCGTCTCATCAACACGCTGGCTGGCTGTCGACTGTGACGTTGTCCGGCCAGTACTCGTCCTGCATGTAGTGGTTGGAGGAGGCGAAGCTGGGCTTGTGTGGAGCGTCGTTGTCCATCAGTTTGTTCTGCAGCTCGCGCTCCCACTCCCCCTCCACCAGCTTGTAGAGGTCCAGGGCGGCGCGAGCGTCCTCCACCGAGCAGTGACCTCGTTTCCCCACCTGAGCAGAACGGCACAGACAGAAAGACAACACATTAATAAAGAAATGGAGATGAACTGAAGCAGGACTTTTTACACATAAACTTGTCACTGTCCCCTGGTGGACACTTCAGGAATTACATTGCATTACTTTTGACAATCTTCTATCTCAACTTCCTTCTGTACAACATCTGTGTTTGGGTAATACTGACACTTTCTCTGTTCTACTGAGGCTTCATGTTAGAGGAAACGTTATGGTTTCAACTGGCTCACTCTGAGGGACACCACATCCTCACAGCAGTTTCACATCTTTCATAAACATACTCTATTATTTACAGGAGGGGGGCAACCGCCATTCCGACATCCCACCAGTCCGACATAGGCCTCTAATTGTCTATATGGCAAATTTTTTATCAAACGTCCCATCATTCCGACAATCTTTGCCTCCTATGGTCAGAATGACGGTAAACATCCCGCCTTTCCGACAATTCCTTTTCCCCCAAAAGATTTTGCACTGGTTGGGCTTAGGCAATGAAGAAAGGAGTTGGTTAAGTTTAGTAAAAAGACCAGGTAGAGGCTAGACAGGCAGGCTAGTCCCTCGCACCCTGCTGCGTAATTACACACAACCATGTGGTTATTCCTCTATCAGCATGTCTTAAAGAAGGGAGTCACCTGTCACCTGAGTAATGCACATTTCCTTATAATTAAGCCTGCAAATGGTGGGACGTTCGCATGTCGGAATGGTGGTATGTTGGAATGACAGCATGTAACCTTTACAGGATTAAGATGAACCAACACCAATTCAAGTCAGGCGTGTCCAAACTATTCAACAAACGGCCGTGAGAATGCAGGTTTTTGTTTCAACCAACCAAGAGCACACAGTGCACACCAATCAACTGTCTGAAGACTGAGATCAGCTGATTAAATGACACATAGGATTTTTTAATTCTAATTATTTGCTAAGTTTTATTCTATTCTATTCTAAATGAGTCAAGTCTGGTGTGCTGCTGCTTCTGCTTGGTTGGAAACCTTCATGGAATAGTCTGGACATGCCTGGTCTAAGTGATTAAGTTTAGAATTAAACATTCACACCTTGGTTCATGAACACTTCAAGTGTAAACAAGAACAGACTGAAATATTAATGTTCAACAGTTTAAATGTCTTTTCAACAATATTGAAACAAACAACACATTAGTATAAATCCATATGTTCTCCTGTGATGATTCTCACCTGTATCCTCCTGTTGAGCAGCTTACTGGCCAAGATCCTGAGCGAAGGGCAGCGCTCCTGAGGGAAACCGGCCAGCCTGCTGAGGAGACGAGTGGTACAGGTGTCCCTGACCATGTGACCTGGAGGGACGATGTCCAGCGCCTCAAAGTCGTTGTAGACAGAGTGGCCCACGATCACTTTGCCCTCAAGTATACCGAGGATCTACAGAAGAGAAGCCACACACACAGGAGGAGGACAAACATTATTATTATCATCATTACCTGTAGTGCTGGTGACAATGAACAAGAGTCTACAAGTTGGAGGACACTGATAGAACATTTTATGAACTTATAAACTATGTCATTAATGCAGAAGTCAGACCCTGACAGTGGCTGATCACACTGTTGCACCAGATCTACACACAGGTGAGGTAAGGCCGTCCCTCCAAAGCATGAGAAGGCTTCTGGTTATTACAGGGCTCCAGACTGACTCTACATGGGGGAATTTTGCCACTAAAATTTGGGACAGTGCAAGTTAATTTTTCATCTACTTAGTAAATTTGCCTTTTTTTTCCTTTTTTTTGTAAACACTGGTAAAAAGTGGAAGGGGCGCCTCAAAAAGTTTGAAATCTGTCATTACATGTGGCAGGACAATGTGTGTGAGCAGTGACGTCAAACAGAGCTCATGAATGACATGAATGTAGTTACTGTAAATAAGAGAAAAACAACCAAGTAAAAAAAAAGAAAAAACATTCCTGTTCAACCTGCAGAACCATGAGCATGGAGGACAGGTGTTTTCATCTTCTCTGTCACAGTCACAGCTGCTGGTTCAACAACAGACTGCTGTCTGTGTGCCGTCTACCCGTTTCACTTAGTTGGATCAATTTAAAGGGGAACTATGCAACAAAAAAAAAAGTTTTTTCTTTTACGGAGCCCCCCCCTACACATTCGGAGTGCACATTTACAAAAAAACCCACAGCTACCGGTACCTCAGCAGTCAGCAGTCTTCTCCATGACAGTGGAGCAGACTAAGAAACCATTTAAAGGCTCAGAAACCTTTGCAGGTATTTGGAGTTAACCAGCTGATTAGCGTGTGACATCATTAGGTTACAACTGTTTCACTATATTCTAATTAACCTTAACCCTAACTAATCTCACCTCTCTCATCAGCATAGAGTTTCTGTCCGAGCTGGAGCTTAGTGGATGTTTTCTTTGTTTTTGGTAAAAACTATAAAGGCTGTTGTGTCTGAAGATCCCTGAGGATCAGCACGTTCAGAGATACTAAACCCAGCTGACACCAAGAAATCATGTTTTTTAATCTCAGTCTGATGTTGCTGTGAACATTAACTGAAGCTTCTGACCTGAATCTGCCAGCTTTCATATGCACTGCACTACTGCCACCACTGGCCAACTGAATAACTGCACTAGTGTTTCCCCTACCAAAGTGCTCTACAAATGTATTTAAGGCACTGCCAGCACAGATTTAAACCAAGTAAAGAAACATGAGTGACAAAAATAAAAGAAACAAATAAAAAAATAAAATAAAAAGAAACAAAAGTAAAACAGCTCAGGTGTCCTCACCTCCTCCCTGGCCTGACTGAACGGCGTGGCGTTGAGCAGGTGATCCCTGCGGATGCCGCTCCACCGGGTCCTGTAGGCTGTGACGGGCTGGCACGGCTGGACGTATTTATCATACAGGACATTCCCATGGTAGTCCACGATGCTGCAGCGGGCCAGCTCGCTGCAGTGCCCGCCGGGCCCCGTCCCCACCATCTCACAGTCCAACGCCACCACGGTGGTGGAGCACATGCTGAGGCAGGGAGAACTCCGACCGCTGGTTGGGGGACTGGCCTCAGAGGAGAAGCCGCTGTCCACCTCCCAGCTGTCCCTCAGGGCCGTGACCAGACTGTGGTGGTCGGAGGATTTAGGCACAAACCCAGAGTTACCGGGTTTAGATGTGTCAGAGCTCCTGTTGTCAGAGTTCAGAGCGCTTTGACTTTCACGCTGTGTATCACTGAATTTTGTCTTTTTGACCAGTTTATTTGTATCCAGTGGTTTGTAGTGGTTGTCTGTTCTTTTCCTCTTCATGTTGGCAACGACCATCATCTGATGAGATTTCTTCTGAGCTCTCTCCACGTTGCACAGCATCATAGCTTTTTTGCTCAAATACTGGTAGTTGTTGATGAGCCCCCTTGAAGAGGCTTTATTCTTCCTTGACTCTGCCATCAGCCATCAATGAAACCTGCCACGTCATTTCTATGGAAATAACACAAAACAACCAGGTTATCATCAGAGCTTTAATTATGTACTTTTAACTCTGAAGCTTTTGGCCAATAAAACATCCTGACTCTGGCACTGGTGATGACCTACAGAGACGTTTATATAACTGCAGTGAAGTTAGTTTTAAGTTGGATATTTGACAGACATTCGCTCCTTCTCATCTCAATACATTAAAAATTCATAGAAAATATAAGATGTGTTCAAATGCAATAAAAACAGGTGTGTCTCATAGAGGAGGCTTAGCTCTACCATCCTTTGTTGATTTTGAGCCAACAGGTCACATGACCTGGGGGTTATTGAGCTCTAACGCTCATATTTATAGTATAAAATATATTTAAAAAATTAATATAAAATAGTTAATGTGTTCAAATGCAATAAAAACAGGTGTGTGTCATAGGGGAGGCTTAGCCCTACCATCCTGTGTTGATTTTGAGCCAACAGGTCACATTCATTTTTTATGAATTTTATACTGTAAATATGAGCGTTAGAGCTCAATAACTCCCAGGTCATGTGACCTGTTGGCTCAAAATCAACACAGGATGGTAGGGCTAAGCCTCCTCTATGAGACATACCTGTTTTGAATTTGAACACATTTAATATTTTATATGAATTTTGTATATATTCTATACAGTAAATATGAGCGTTATAGCTCAATAACTCCTAGGTCATGTGACTGTTGACTCAAAATCAACACAGGACGGTAGGGCTAAGCCTCCTGACACACCTTTTTTTTATTGCATTTAAACACATTTACTATTTCATATGAATTTTTAATGTATTTTATACAGTAAATATGAGCGTTATAGCTCAATAACTCCCAGGTCATGTGACCTGTTGGCTCAAAATCAACACAGGATGGTAGGGCTAAGCCTCCTCTATGAGACACACCTGTTGTGATTGCATTTAAACACATGTAATATTTTGTATTAATTGTTAATGTATTGAGAAGAAGCGAATGTCTGTCAAATATCCAACTTAAAACTAACTTCACTGCGGTGTTTATACAACACCTTCAAATCATTTCACACCTAGCAGGACCTGCACTGACTCCAGAGAGACAGTGATTGACAGCAACACACATTACATCACGTTGTACTGACTGTAGCTAGTGTGAACTGTGAATACCCTCGGAGCCAGGATAAACATCTCCAGCTAACTATGTCGGTGAGCAGAATCATAGTTAACATAAAGTGGAGCATCATTAGAGTTCTCTTTCTTTATTTCTCGGTTCCAAATTCCGACTGTTTAATATTAGCTCGCTACTCAACACCAGACACGTTTTCACATCGTCGTTAACACAGACCGGGCAGTGTGCACACTACTCAACATCTGCTATAGTAATAATAATCTTATTGTACAGTCGTAGCTAATGTTCAGTGTCTGCTCCAGCTGTCGTAAGGAGAGTAGCTGTTTGACAGTTATACGGTACATTGTGTTCTGTGCAATTTAGATCCAACTTTAGCTGCCAGATATTCCAATGGTTTTAGCTAGCTGAAGATAGCCACGTCAAACGGCACTACATGCCGTTAAACACCAACAAAGTTGTTACGCTGAGGCATAAAGGTTATTCAAGAATACAGAGAAAAAGAGAAAAACACATTTGGAAAAAAACAAATACATGACGATAATAAAAAAAGAAGCTAGAGTAATGTGTTACCTTACGGAGCGGCACGTGTACAGCCTGGACATGCCTGGGCGACTCTTCTGTACTCTTCCTCTGATTGGCTGCTTCTCTTCTTCGTCTCGCACGAGGCACAAAGCTGCCAGACACGTCACAATGTCGCCGCCTACTGGCTCGGTGCGAAACGCTGCATGATAATATTTAAAAAGTAGCATTTGAGTCACATGATAACCCAGGGGCGTTTCTAGACACTCTGGAGGCCCCAGGCAAGAGGTAACTTGGAGGGCCCCCAGAACCACAAACATTAACTGTTAAGGAATCCAAAAATCCCAAATTATTGATGATTCAATTCTGCATACTATGCCAACTCAGTCTCATATAAAATGTACCTTGGCGACGTTGGTCCAAAGTGCAAAAACATAGAGGGTTTACAATAACGGCTCTTAAATTGTATGACTGTTACATTTTTTCGGTCTATTTTATTTCCTATTGTTTTGCGTCCAAGTCACGTAACTCTCAAGTTTCCGGCCATGAGAACAAAAAACATAGCAAATATTTCTATAATTTTTAGTGTAAAAATCAATATTTTGAGTTTCTGCATAAAAATGCCCTTTGGTTATATTTCTAGCAAGAAATCTATATTTTACTTTCATAATGTTCGCTCAGTGAATGTACATTATCATTTGCTTGCTTGTTGTTTTTTTCAGATCTAGCCAGAATAATTTGAATCGGCAATGCATTTTTATATATGATACTGGATTGACTATGCACAACATTTGATGTACACAGCCAGTGACAACATCAGGTTGTCACTGACCAATGTCAGCCGTCCCTGGGGGCCCCCTTCCAGCTCAGGGCCCTAGGCAATTGCCTGGGCTGCCTGCCCTGTTGCAACGCCTCTGTGATAACCCACTATAACACCACTGCCCGGGGACCTGTGGGCTCTTATGGAAGAAACTATTTTATTTGACGGAGCTTTAACTGTATTCATAGTCTAATAAATGGCACTGTCTATCTATAGCTCCATTTGTTAATGAAATGTAAACCTAAAGTTTATTATATTGTAGAAAATCAATGTGAGGAAACATGCTAACAAATAGTTCATTGGGGGTCATTCCTATGCCCCCACATCTAAGATTTATTTTCCAAATTAGGCCCTATGCTCCCAAATAACACTTTTCATGAATTTGCAATAAATTTCACCCCATTTCTCCCTATTTGGTAGCCAATTATACCCAACCTTTTATCCAGTATCCAGTAGCACAGAGGCCTTGCATTGTATAGCTTCCTGTCGGTTGGTGCAATTTAAACACAGGCGGTTAGGGTTAGACACATGTTAGGGACTAATTTTGAGAAAAATCTTAGAAATGTGGGAACATAGGCATTGACCCGTTGATTGCCTTTTGTTTTCGGTGTCCTTTTTGTTAACTTATTTAACGAATGTTGTAATTGGAAAAGAAAAAAAAAAAAACATTTCTGTTGATGTTATATTGAAGATGTTTCTGAACTAACCAGGATATTTGAAAACGTCACCTTTGACTGTGGGAGTGCATGCAGAGTCAGACCACTGATGGATCAGATCTTGAAGAAAATCATGACTGACAGATACACTGAAAGTAATGGGTGCTGCCCTCTGACTTTCAACTGCTAAATAAAACATTCAAATGTAAAAGCTTTTTCCTGGTTAACTAACTTCCTAGTTAGATATCATAGTTATCTTGTCATCTGCCATAACAGTATCAAAACGTACATTCAAGAATGAGAGCATACAGTTCCTTTTGGTTTTGTGGGCCTTTTTATTTCATAATCCTTCCAAATGTACAAAAACAAAGACATGTTACAAAAAAAAAAAAAAAAAAAAAAATCACCATTACCAATATCCCCTGTGACGACAGACGACGACAACAAAAACCAAAGCGACAGATGACAGGAGACTGGTGTCAAACCAAAGTGCATCAGCCTGAGGTGTAGTATTCAGACCACCGGGAAATAAAAATCTCAATTTTTCAAGAGCTGTCCCCTCTTCCCTAAAAATCTGTTTTTGTTTTTAAACATTGGGCAGGCCCTGGCCACCACCTCTCCACCTTCCATGGTTTCCCCAGAGCAGCAGAGGACCTAAAGGGGGGGGCCACGTCTTTTCGACTTGGCTTCAGAGCATTCTGTAGTTCACTAAGAGAGTAGAATATAATTTAGATCTTTCTCTGCAACGATTTCTCCAACCCTCCTCATCCTGTCATGGTGGGGTGCGTGTGTGTGGGTGCTCAGTTCTTGTTTGGAGCTTTTTATAGCTCTGTGTCGTCCTTCTTCTTCTTCTTCTTCTTGGGCTCATCCTGCATCACCAAGGGGTTGGAGGCCTCCCTCTTCAGGTAGGAAAGGAAATCGCTCACCTCACGACCTCCCTGGAATAAGAGCGGTGAGACGGACATTCAGCAGAGTACAGACATGAAGTCACCTTGTTCTAATGATCACCGAGTGAAACTCACCTCATATTTCTTTGGGTTCATCTTGTGTCCAGCCGGGGAAAAGTAAAGAGTGGGGAATCTGAAAAGCAAAAATTGAAGAAATTAATATGGTAATGTATTAGTCTTTTTCTTCCCAAACGTAACATAAAAAAGGACAGGTTGACACTCAAATCCGTTTTAATTATCAGGTGCAATGAAATGTTTTTTGATTTAATTTTAATTTAATTATAAGTAACTTTGGATGTCAGTGATGGAACAAACTCCTCAATCCCTCTTCTGTGTAAAACGTCCATGTTATGCTTCAGCAGAGTGAGTGGGAATCTTCTAAAGTTAGTTCTTACTGCTAAATTCCCTCCTCTTTTTCCAGCTGTAGCTCAGTACAGATTTACACACAACTTGAAAAACTAAACCCATCCTTTATAACAAATAAGATAATTTGATTAAGATGCATTTGGCTACTTTTTCCTTTAGTTGTAGTTTAGTAACAGGAAATCACAACAAGATTTTGTCCATAGACCCTTCACATTAATGTAAAGTATGACTTTCCCCTTATGATCCTGCCAAGTGAAGAAACCCTGAGTGACACATTTTTCTTTTTTTTTGGATGCATGTTTTCATGCAAGTAAAAGAAAGGAAATCCCCATAAAACATTTCCTCTGGGACATGGTAACACATAATGAAGAACTGATATACTTACATACACAGTTAAACCTCAATTAACTCGGTTTAATGAGTGTCTGAACTTGTCAAAGTTTGCTTCGGCTGTAGAGTTGAATATGACATTCAAGGAAGTTGTGACTCACCCGCTGACTTCATATGGAGATGGCACATCGTTGGCAGTGGCATCCATCTTGGCAATGACAACGTTGGGATCGCTGGCCAGCTGTTTGAGCAGAAGACAAAAACGGTTTACTCAAATTACTGGTCAGTTCAAGCGAGTCTGACAATCACAACATTTTCTGATGTTTCTGGACAAGTTAATGCATCGATTGCCCTAAAATCAGTGACTCAAGAATTGAAACAAGCTTTAGTTGGAGGACGAGCAGCACACTACTGCCTCTATAAGAGCACTAGCATGAAATATCTACAGGTTTGGAGAAAATAGTGACAACATGCAGTTCCCTTGAAGTTGCTGTCAAGGTAAACTTATCTGTACAGACACGTATCTGTTCTGTGGTCTGAGTAATAAACTGCTGCTGTTCTGCAGTATCAGTTAGGAGTCTACTCCCTCACCTTTTCTCCCAGCTCAGTGTATTTGGGTTCCAGGGTCTTGCAGTGTCCGCACCACGGAGCGTAGAACTCGATCAGCACATCTTTGCTGTCGTCGTTGACGATGGAGTCGAAGTTCTCGGCCACAAGAACCTGAAGGCACACAGCACATGACACAATTTTATTCAGCATTTCATGTTACTACATGTTAATTCACAACTATTACAACACACAATTCTGACAGGCTCTGACCGGACACTAGTTCTGCTCCTGGATGAAAGTCAACCGTACAATAAGGGTGAAGCAGAATCATGCAATTCTTAAAATACATGAAACACACTGGCCTTTGAAGAAAGACAGTGTCAGGAAGTTCAAATAAATCCTTCTGAATCTTTCGTCTCACCTTGACAGGGCCGTCGTTGTTCTGTGGGATGGGCTCTGATTTGAGGTAGCGCTTCAAACTGCCATCAAAGTAGCTCTGCAGGAAACGCTCCAGAGCTTTTCCATCACGACTGTTGGAAAATAAAGAGGCAGGTAATGAGACCCCGGGTGTTTGGAAGAAGACTCAACACAAGTGCAATCTGTGTTGATAGATCTGTTTATGTAACATCAGCTCTTCCACTGACCTGGCTATGAGACTGCAGTCTAACTTATAAATAAGAATGATCTATAACCAGTGGAAAGGTTCTGGTCTAATCATCTGCTCATCAATATGACCCAACTGATATTAGAAAACCATCCCTAGTATAACACACACCAGCAACTCCTTGTTGTATAGTGAACTTGCCAGTTAGAGACGCGTTTAATAAAAAATAATAATTATAATGTGTGTGGTGCGTATTCCATGTGTGATGTGTCACAATCAATGAGAGTTATCTTGACTTACGAGAACTCCTCAGTCATGACGAATTTGTCTCCTTTGGCGGAGCGGATGGCCACCACGGGCAGTTCTCCTGAGCTGCCATCCAGACCAAACTCAGACACATCGTGGCTGAACATGTTCTTGTTGGCCACAGCAAAGTTCAGCTTCTTGCCCTGATCCAGGAAGCTCTTTGCCACCTTCATCACCCTGGAAGATATCAGTTTGGTCCATTTTAGCAACAAGTACAACTCAACGTGAAAAGCAGCCACTGCATGAAGCTGAGGAAGTTACAGAAAGCTACCTGTTCCTCCAGTAGTTGGAGCCCTTGGGGTTCTTGTCGTAGTCGACATCATAATAAGCCACCATCAGGTCCTTCCCCCTCAGCTGGTCTTTGTTGTCATCCGTCATGTGGGGGCACATGCCAAAGCTGGATTCAAAGAGAAGACAGAATGGATCAGTTCAACCAACAAGCACAACTCTTTGCTGGACAACTAGAGAAATGAAGCTATACACATGATTTACTGCAGGGTTACCTCATCCTGCATCTGATGCATTATAAACTCAAAAGAGTCAACTGACTCTGCGTCCCAGGGACGATCAACATTTGCAAATGTCACCACCAGCAAAAAAGTTAAACAAAGAGAAAGATTACAGTAGTTTCTACCCGTCACAGGGATAAAACGTTAAAAGACACAGATTTCCTGTTTGTTATCACTAAATAAACCGTCTCTTGCACAATCTGAGCTGGTGTGTCAGAGGGACAGGGCAGCCTCTCACACACCTGACACACACACTGCGACTCTGTGCTCCCAGAGATGATGACAGAAAGAACTAAATGGTCAAAAGTGTGATCGGGTCTTTTTCATGTAAGGAAGGAATCAAGAGCAAGCTGTGGACACATCGGGTCAAAAGTCTGTCAGGTACAGAGTGGTTTCTGACCGACAAGATTGTGCTCATCTGTCGAAGCTCCAGGTGTGTTTTGTTTGCTGCAGCCTGAACTACATTAAACCAAATTACATAAATGATGAAACATGATTACTTTATTGTCTGGGGTTTGCTCTTATCTTCAATCTGAAATTTACAGATCATCTGTTACTTGAGTAGGAGTCTTAAACCTTATTTGTGTTTCTTTACTTGTTGTTTTATATAACAACTAACTGGTTTAACTACAACCAGAACATAGTGTTATTTTGCCAACTTCAGTGGCATGCAGTTAGGCCTGTACAAGACACGGTGCTGGTGCAAAGTGAAAGTAAAACAAGTAAATGGGGGCATTCCATCATGGAGACGAGCATTTTGTTTTGATTGTTTTTTTAAAAGGAAGCTTAACTCATCTGGCTGCTGCGTCGTTACTTTGAACACAAGTAAAGCACATGTAGGAAGGTAGAAAACTACTGTAATCTTTCTCTTTGTTTAACACGGTGCCAAGCAGATCAACTTTTTACACTCTGAAATGATTAATTATAAGTTCCCATTTGTTTCATATAATCCATTTGACTGTGCAGTATTACACAGGAGTCAGTCAGATCCTCCATGCTTTTATTTGCACAGAATCAGTATGTATCATACCGATGTCACAGACAGAGCCGTGTCTCTGCTTCAGCTCATGATCCCTTTTTGTCACAGACTGCATATTACATCTATTTGTGAGTTTCCGACTCAAAAACAGCTTTTGCTGCAGATGCATTTTCCTGCTTTATTTGGCCATACTGCCAGAACTGAGGGAGGATGCAGTCTGTTTGCAGAGTTACCAATGTCACAAGTCACCAATTAAACAAGGTCCTGTTGGCACTGAGCCACATGTGCAAATATGTACTGGTACTACTATGCAGGATGACTGCATGCTTTACAATTACATAGAGTGGCTTGTAAGTGAAAGGAGCCATCATCTCTGCTGAATCACAGGAACACATGTTTCAGGATGTGAAACTGAAGAAAATCAACACTTACATGTTGTCCTGAATGAACTTCTTGATTTTGCTGCTGGTGTATTTGTCTTCTGTGTATTTAACAGAGTTGTCTTCAAATTTGTTGTTAAGGCGTGGTGGGCGGAACAAGACGACTCCCCTGAAAACCAACGAAAGAAAAGTCTGTTAATTACAAGTCGCTGGAACAGAACTGCGAGTAACACGACTGTCTCATGATACGAGTGATTTCTAGATGAGGACCAGAAAGAGCTACGTACTCTCCATCAATGCCGTGGCTCTGAAGGAGAGCCTCGGAGTTGGTGTGGGCAAAGCGGAAGTTGTCCCTCAAGGCGCTGGCTGCCTTCAAGTACTCTGCCTGTGATGTGCTCTTGTCATCAGCAAAGAACCCTGGCAACGAAAGATGAAAGATCAATCAGACCGGCATGCGCGTACCTTTCCATTTTACCAGCTGCAGTCAAAATCTACCCAAACTGTGTTCAAGTTGAGATCTACTGTGACCAGGGCCAACACAGAAACTGCCTGCTGGATGGTTCAAATTCAAACTCACCAACAACACTTGCATCTTGGTCTGCAATATACTTCTCCAGGTCTGCATCAGCCTTGAGCGGCACAGAAGCTGGACCAGCCTGCTTCTTCAGGAAGCCGACGATCCCATCTACAGAGAGAAGATGGAGATGGAAAAAATTAAAAGATGACCATGATTTGACAGAAAAAAAGTAGATATATGAAGTACATGTACAACTGTGAGAAATGGACACCATATATACACAAATCAAATCATATCAGATCCAAATACCTGCAGTTCTGGGACCATCATAGGGGCCTGTTTCTTCTCCGTCCCTGAAGATCTTCAGGGTCGGGTATCCACTGACACCGTATTTGCTGCATATGTTGCCGTTGGCTGTGCAGTCCACCTAGAAGGGCAAAGAAAATCATTCACTTTCTGAGGCGGTGCAGTGAGCACCAGAGTACAGAGTGCAGAAAACAAGCTAAAGTTAAATGAACTGCATTATGCAATACCTTGGCCAGGGAGACGGTGCCTTTCAGACGCGTGGCGGCTGCCTCATACTCGGGTGCTAGTCGTTTACAATGGCCACACCTATTGGACAGGGGGAGATAGATCAGTCAAGTTACACATACGCTGTTCTCATGTTTCCTCTCAGCAAAGACCCAGAGTGAGATCCAGTTATTTCAGTTTGGAAGTGGGAACTGTAGGAAATTCAATATCACATACAATACAGGTTATGCTTTGGGAAATGTGTGGTAAACAGTGTGCCATACTTGTATCTATTGAATACTTTAAGTTACTTTTCAACTACTTAAAGATAACATGCCACTTATAAAACATATAAAAAAAAAATCACTATTAACTTTATGTATACGGTTTATTACAGCCAATTGCTTTTGCTTGATCTGTCGCACCAAAAGTTCAAACACCAAAAAACAGTGGACTAAAATCTGAGAAAGCCAAAAAAAAACAGATAAAATGAGCTATTCCTTTATGATGATGATGGGGAAATTCTAGTATTGCAGCAGCAGCAATCATAAATGAAAAAGAGAATGGAGCCAGAAAGGTTTGTCAGTTTTGTCTGAAGAATGTCCCAGTTATCAGAAGTGTAAATGATAAAGATTTTAAATAAATGCGACTCCATCTATCTGTAACTGTTTGAAGTTTGGCACAGTGGGAACACGTCACAGTTCCTCTGGACCAATAGACGGTCGACACCAAAACTTCCTTGACCAATCATAATCTTACAACAACGAAAGGACACGCCTCCCAACTTCCTAGTAGCCCCAATTCGCACGTAGTATTCATTGAAAAGGCTTCGGGGCAGCTTTAAAACAACAAATAAGCAACGTGTGACTTGTGTTATGTTCTAACAGATTAAAGTATAGTCAAAGTGTGCCAGTCTTTTAATTCTTACTCCACTACAAAGTCTACTTATACTGCTAGTTAGCTTGCATCTTTCCGCTTGTAGCTAACCGGCTAACGCTGGTCGTTAGCCAATAAGCCAGAGTATTTGACACTTACGACTGTGGTAATATTAGTCTGAGTCAAATGCAATTTAAATTCGCATAACGGATTAAGATGTTGGAAGCAAACAGGACAAATATTCACAGAATTATAAGTTGTGTAGGAGAACGTAACGTTAGTTGAAGTGTTAGGTTAACCACGAAGCAAGTTAGCTCGTTCAACTTTAGCAGATACTTCCGTGATGCTGCACAAAACGTGAAGACTCACCACGGGGCGAAAAACTCCACCAGGACGAGGTCGTGGTCTCCGATCTTGTTCTCGAAATCGTCATCCGTGAGCTCCAGCACATCACTAGCCCGGGAGAACCCGGCGAGGGCGGCCAAGAAGAGCAGCCTCAACATCTCGAGCGGCGCTAGCTAAAAGCCTCCTTTACGTGACGTTAAACAAAACCAAAAGAAAAACCCAGCGAGCTGTGTCCGTGGCAGCCCCCCTTCGTCGGCTCTCCTTCGCGACGTGAAAGCCCAGGCTGCTGCAGTCTGCTCAGGCAGGGCCGAGAGTAGACTGGTCGGTAACAGAAAGAGAAAGAAAAGGAGGTTGTGGAGACGTTCAGGCAACGAGACCGCTCCTTACCACAGTGTGGCAGCCTGCCATTGGTCCGTCCGCTGCGTCACTCTGCCCCGCTCAGCCAATGAGCAGCAGGGAAATTAAACCTCATCGCCCCTGAACCAATCACCAGTCGACTAAATCAAACATGCACTCTCACAGAGTGATTATGTGCGTATCTGATTGCTATCATAGGTTTTTAATGATCTGCAAATTATTTTACTGTTCATTTACACTTTTTTAAAACACGTTATCCACTCTGAAGTGCTCGGCACACGAAAATCACCATTGGTTTGTAGCGTTGAAAACTGTCAGACAAGAACAGAACTTCTCACATACAATACGAAAGTGGGGAAGTGGTGTACACTCAGGTGTAGGCTACCTAGTTGTACTTCAGTACAGTTTTGAAGGAGGCCCAACCTACTTCTGCACCTTTATTCCTCTGCTCCACTACATTCCTGTAGGCCTATGGTTACTTTATTTATTTGACATGTAAAGTTAGTACTCTCTTTATTTTACATACAAAAATAACACTGCAACATGGTATTTTAAGTTATGTGGCTGATTAGAGCTATTTAAAGCCATGTGGAATTTATATGGAGTCACCTTATCTTAATAAGAAAGATAAGGTTGCAACTTCACAATAAAAAAAACTTGTGCACAAAGAAATGATCTATTGGATTTCATAATCTAACACTGTGGCACAGGTATCTATTCTGCATAGCCTACATTAATTAATGATATTAGATGCTGACGTCTTTCACACTATTGTTGTTTTTTTTGCTCACTAGTTCTTCATATTTTGTGCTTCAAAAACCATTCAAGTGTCAAAAAGTGCAGCTTTTTCAGGATATGTATTCAGCTCATTCAACAGGCAGCATTCATCTCCACTTGCTGACACAATCGGATCAGGTGAGGACATAGGCTACTGTCCTGCCTGAATGCAGGTGTGTCAATTAAGTGAAAAAGACCTACTCCACCATCTATCTATCTATCTATCTATCTATCTATCTATCTATCTATCTATCTATCTATCTATCTATCTATCTATCTATCTATCTATCTATCTATCTATCTATCTATTATTTATTACATTATTTCAGTCCTGCATCTCTGACACATAGCATCTGAAAAAAGTAAACTCACTCTCCATGTGTTTCAAGGAGACACCTCATTTTCAAATTTCCTCCAGCAAAAACCACTGGACCTTATCTGTTCTACTCAGAGTACCAGGTGGTACTCAGTTTCTGATTGAGACGTTGGTCTGTGGTGCATTGTAACAGTTTCCTACTGCACCTGTACCTCTAGCAGTAGGACACTATCCTAAAAAACCTTTCAGTTTGTTCACATAATGAAGATTGTAGTGTTGCCTCCTTCAGCTGTTATACATGCAGGATTTTCACCACTTCTTTTGGCTTTTTAACATTTCTACTGCTTTAAGTCTTTTTAAAACCATTAATCTTTCAGCCTTACAAGTTCTACTTTTCTATAGCCTCAGCCTTTCAGCACCTCTTCAGCAACAGCAATCACATTTTTCTTTGACGAAAAGCATTTTCTAGTTTTACTTTTTATATCAGCACATTTTGATACTCCTCCTTCTTTTGCTCAAGCAGAATTTTGAGTGCACTTATCCTGGTTGGTGTATTTATATAATGTTTTTGAATATTATATTTGAATATATGCTTTAGTTAAGGATCTGAGTTCTTCCTCCACCATTGTAAAGTTTTAATGTCTCCTCAGGGCAAGTAAGCTTTCAATCATCATGCAGTAATGATAATACAGAAAGGTATAAATAGATAATTACATACAAAGTTCCATTGTTGTATTTGATAAAAAAAAATAGACTTAAGACGCAGGAGTCCAGTTGATCTTATACTACCAACAAACCAAAATGATTTATTAAATGTGCAAAAAGCACGGAAAAACATGTTCTAAGGCAAAGGACCTCTCTCAGTTTTGGGGGGGTAAATTCTGTACAAAGTAGACTGCACAGTTCTATAATTGATCTGTCAGCCATTTGCCTTTAAAACAGCACCATTTGTGTGTGCACAGTTTTTCCGGGTACTTTGCAGATGGTTGTTCCAAGTATGATGCAGAACATGCCACTGTTTGTCTGTCACATTGTGTCTTCTGACTGTTCATGTGATCCTGACGATGTGATGTTGAGATCAGGACTCCTTGCTCATGTCTCAAAGACAATTCTCTACAACTGGTCACATATGTTTGGGCTCATTGTTGAGTTGGGCAATAATCTACGTCCCTAACGTTACTGTGTGGCTGAATTTAAATATCTAATATGTCTTCATCTTATAACTATGTCCATCAAAACATTTCTCATCAACAATAAAAATCACTCCAAGTTTCAGTAATAGAGGAAGAATCAAGAATTTTCACTTTGATAAATATACTAATACCACAAAAAACTACAAGTAGAAGCCCTGAAATTAAATATATGTACTAGTGTTATGTGGCTGTTATATTATTATGTATTATTAGATAATTATTATTCATGCAGTAATAGGTAAACAACATTTTATTGCAATACTTTGTGAAGTCATAAAACATGATCTTTTACATAGGACTTCCACAATATTGTTTTTCATCACAACTAATCAGCTAATGGTTTGCTTTGCATAAATCCACAAAAGTTAGATCTTATCTTATTATTGTTTTTTGTGTTTATTTATCTATTTTAAAGTTAATCACTTTTAAGTTTTCCTTTGACCTGTGTATAAATTGTGTATGCATATTTTTGTATATGCAAAACATGACACTTGAACTTGTACTTGAAAATGAACCAGCATTTATTTCATATTAAAAAACATGTAGAGTAATTGGCACAGCTCTTGTTGGTTCCCTGTCTCAGCCAGCACTGGCCAACACCACTGGTTCTTGTCCAGTGTTGGTGAGTTCCCATGTGCAGCCCTGACACGCACAGTCTGCATTGGGTCAAATCTACAGTAGCTCCATTCACATTTCATTGTCACTGGTCCTATTTTGAGATTCCTCTCAGGGAAAACTGCCAGCACGACCGGTGGCCACTTTAATCAGCTCTTACTGTAGGTCTTTATGTCCCAATCCCTTGTGCTTTTAAACTAAGGCACAGATTGGCTCAGATGTCAGAGGAAAGGTCAGAAACCCTGATCACCATGTTGATCTCCATATCTCTCTCGCCTTTGTGCCACGTATCTGTTGTGGAAAAACCAAAGCCCCCAAGAGTTAGTGAAGGCTACTGAAACCATTACTGAGATAACAAACCTTTCTCAGAAATTAAGTAGCATTACCTGAGTCTGTTTTTTTTTTTTTTTTTTTTTTGGATCTTCATCTGTTCATTTTCTTTATCCCTTGACAACCTGATTTTGTGTGTTCTCTGTTTTTGGAAAGCAAACTAACTGTTCCTGTGGAAGTACTTTTCATTCCTGCATTATTAAAATTAGGTTTTAGTGCCACTATATGGTGCTCATGTGGTGCATAATCCTAAATGACACCTCCAGGTTAAGTGTGTTGGTGGGTATTACTTGAGGGAACACGGGGCATACTCATTTTACAGTGTGGGAGAGGAAATGTGAGGTAACACATTTCCACCTTGGGGCCTCCTCTGAGATTATAAAACACCTATGTAGATGACATTAGTTGTTCTCATTTCATATAGCTAATCCCATAATTCTTTTTTAAAAGTATTTACTTTAGCTGTAAGTATTCTCTCTAATATGATGACCGAAGTGGTGCTGATCACCCAGGAGCATCTTATATACTGTCCAGCCTTAGCCTATTTAGCCCTTAAAAAAAAACTTGTGTACTGCCTGGTTGTCTGACTGGTTCTTGCTTAAAGTAGCACTATCACAAATACAGCAGTAATAGCAATTAAAAAACAGAAATATACAATAAATAGGTCCAGGGGAGCCAATTATCTGTACACAAAATATAGCCAATGGTCTCCTTGTAATGTTTTGTTAACGGCACTACAGCCTAGAAGTTCTCTGACGGCACGCTATGTAAAGAGGACAAGGATGTTTATATCTGATTCGCTGCACCACCGGCCACATCTAGTGGCCGAACAACGTATTGGAATTTGCGATACTTTAAGTTTCTTTTGAGAGATCTGAAAGAGATAATCTGACTGAATAAAGCTAATATGTGGTCAGATTGCATCATGGTTTGTGTTTTTCACTCCCTGTTGAGTTCCTGTTTTATTTTGAAGTTCAGTGTCTCACATGTGTTGATTGCACCCCCTGTGTCTTGTTTGTCCCTTGTGTATTTTACTTCAATGTTTCCCATTGTCCTTTGTCAGTTGGTCTGTTGTCGCTGTACTGTGTTCTTACCGTGTTCACCCTCTGTATTGTGCTTGGAGTTGCCTTAGCATGTTCTATGATTTTCTGCCATTGTGTCTTTTTGTTTCTACCCCGTAAGTAATAAATCCTGTTTTGTTTTGTTTTTTTAGTTCTGTCTGCATTTGGGTCCTTTTGAGAATCCCCACCCTGAAAGATGGATGATCATTTGTCTGCATTTCATCCAAAAGCCTATCCAGCCTCTTATTGTAGACTATTTTCTTATAATTGAGGACATTACAGTAAGTCAACAATCTTCAAATTCAGTGATTCAGTTCCTGTTTGACTAGTGCTTGATCTACCGAGCTGCAGTTACTCCACCATGACAGCAGAGAGAGCTCTTTGACAACAGGGAGCTCCCTCAACCCCTGCTCTACAGTCCTCTGCATAAGATACTGTAAAACACAAACACATATTTCATTACATTTGTATGAATCCACACAGCCATACAGTGCCTCAGTTGGTGTAGGCCTTTAAAGACATTTTATAGAATATGTCATAATACATCCTGTCCACAACATGAATGTCTACATGATACTAAAATACATTTTGTCTGTCTCTCTATGTAACCTCTTTTGTTTCAATTACATTTCCTTTAGGCCTTGGGCCCTCATCAGGTTTGTTGTGCAAACTTTGTAGTATACCGTGACTGGGAGGGAAAGGTTGCTGACTAGTGGTGAAATTTTGAAAATCTAAAGATGAAAGTGTCATGGTCTGTGTCTTTCCGCCCTGTTTAGTTCCTGTTTTATTTTGAAGTTCCCGTCTTGTCTTCCTGTGATTACCTCCTGTGTCTCACCTGTGTGGATTGCACCACTTTGTGTATTTTACGTCAGTGTTTTACCACTTTTATTGGTTAAATGGTATGATACAAATCATTTTATTTTAAATGTGTTAAAAACAAAAGCAATGGTAATTGACCCAAGGCAGGTGACCACACATGAGCCAGTGGTCATTAAAGGTCAGAGTCTGCAGGTGGCAGTATATAAATATTTAGGGGTCCATATGGTCAACCTGCTCTGCTGGAAAACTCACACTGACACTGAACAAACTACTAAACTTTTTAAGACGATTGAGGCTGTATGATGCTAACGAGTAGATCATGGTGATCTTTTACAGAGCCATTCTTAAAAGCATCCGATGTGGAATCACTGCTTGGTTTGGCAATCTCACAATGTGCAGCTGAAGAACAAGCTAGTCAGCAGACAGCAATGGAGATAATTGGCATGAAAAATGATGAGTCCATATAGAGAGTTTCCACATCAACGCGGCAGTTAAACAAGCCACAGAAAACTCCTCTGACTCAACACATCCCTTGTTCCCTGAAGACAAACTTCTCACATCAGGGAGAAGATTTTGAATTCCAAAAACCAGATCAAAACGCTTTAAGTTATCATTTGTTCCAGCCTCCAATAAGCTGTGGAACAAAAAAGTCGAGCAATATAGAACAATGTGCAGTCTTAACTTATTAACTATTTCATACCTTTTTAAGTGGATGTGATAATGTCTTTTTAACACTTTGAAGCAATGGACTGTAGCACTATGTCCAAAACACATTTCCCCTTGAGGGACAATAAAGTTTACTTCACTTCACTTTGTTGGATGGTCTGTGTTCGTCCTCTGTGCTTGTGCTCTGTGTTCCCGTGTTCCTGTTCAGTTTTGCTTTCCAGTTGTTTTTCACCCTGTTGAGTTGAATAAATTATATTTTTCAGTTTCCATGCCTGTGTCTGCTCTTGAATCCAGTCATACCTGCCATACCTGACAAAAAGTTGTAAAATAAGACAAGCCTTATAGAATAATAATGAAAGATTGTCATCAATTAAAGAGCATAGAATAAAACAAATAAGGTATCAGTACTCAACACTGCTCTTCACTTGTTCAGATGATTTCTAGTCTGGCTTTCTGTCTGGTTATTGTGGAATCAGTTTGTCTCATGACTTAAGATCCAAAAAGAAAAAAATGTGTCACTATGACGGACATTCTCTTCTTAATTTCTCTAAACCTTGCTTACTAAACTTCACTCAGGAACACCTCAGAAAGTCTCCTTATCTCTGTGGCTCAGACGTGCATATCCACAGCTGACTGGTCAACTGCTAATCCTCTACACCAGAGCAGCTTTCTTCCTGACCAGCCACCGTTTACTGTAAACTTCGAGCTCACATGGAGACGGCAGAATTAGCCACATAGAATTTGGGGACCAGACAAAGTTGGAGTAGCCACTCAGGTAAAGGACAGACTGACAGTCATTGAAGCTATGGCCAGGTTGTGATTGTGTGTGTGTAGAAATAGTTTTGCAGTACACAGCACTTCTAACATCTACTGTCTCAAGGTGACTGCTGATTGGATACCCCCAGTATCTCAGCTGAAACAAAAAGAAACTCTATCTTTGACAAAAGTGTGGAAGTGTAGCAGAAATATAAGCCACAAACCCAGAATTTAATAACTAATCTTAATAACTGGTGCAGACCTTGAATAATAAATTAAGATATCAAAGATCCTGGATGTTTGAGCAAAGGGAAGACACAGAGTCTAAGATAAAACGGGTGCTGAAGGGGAATCCCTTCAGTAAACTCTTCTCCAACTCTTTACATGCATTTTGTACATGTGATTTAGAGGTGTCCTAACCACATGAAAACATTTCAATTTCACCAGTTAGCATTTAGCAGGAGTAGCTTATCTGGTGTCTCTCTTTTTCCTCTATCATAAGATTTTGATATTGTTGTCTTATTATGTTATTATCTTTTATGTGGCATAACAAGTTATTAAGATCTGGAAGATTTAAAATATTTTTTTCCAATTCCAAGAAAAATCTGGTAGTTAAATAAGCTTTAGCTGCTACCTATACATAGTAAGCCTATGACCTGCTAGGATGAACTAAGTTATAACTGCATTTTGGTTTGAATTTTCTGTGTTGTGTTTTGGTGATGTGATTAGCCTACAGGTGCATCTCAATATATTAGAATATCATGGAATAGTCCATTTCAGTAGTTCAGGTCAAATAGCCCCAACCAAGTATTGAGTGCATATACAGTAGATGGTCATACTTTTCAGAAGGCCAATTTCCATATAAAAACGCTTTTTTAAATTGGTCTTCAATTAATTTTTTTTTAAATACTGAATTTTCGGTCTTCATTAAATGTAAGCCATAACCATTACAATTAAAATAAATTAAATAAATAAAGACATGAAATGTTTCATTCTGTGTATAATGGATCTATATAATGTATTAGTTTCACTTTGAATTGAATTAGGTTGCTGACATGAATAGACTTTTCCATGGCATTCTAATTTATTGAGATGCACCTGTATTTAAGGTAAGATGTCAATAAGGCAGATTCTGGTATGGCCATAGTTTTATGTGTTACTGTAAGAGCTGAGTGACTGACTTGAGCATTTTATTCATCATTTAATTACCGTTTTCTAAACACAGGCTGTTACAGTACAGTCATCAATATTCAAACACCATTTAATCCGAGCTGCTTCCAAGCCCCTTTCCTCCCCCATCGGAGGGAGCCCCCACTGTCTCTGAGAAGTGGTTGCTATGGCAACCTCCTTGCTCCTCAGCCATATGTGGAACAAGGAGGAGGAGAGAAGAGGAGAGGTCTGCAGCATTATGCTAGTGACAGGCTCCAAGTAGCTACTGAGAGAGACAGAGAGGGAGGGTGTGAGAGGATGTGTGTATGTGTGTGTGTGAGAGGGTGTGTGTGTGTGTGTGTGTGTGTGTGTGTGTGTGTGTGTGTGTGTGTGTGTGTGTGTGTGTGTGTGTGTGTGTGTGTGTGTGTGTGTGTGTGTGTGTGTGTGTGTGTGTGTGTATATGTGTGTTCAGGACATCAGAAACTTCCTCTAAATCCTTGAAGAGAGAGGAACATTTCTCCTCCATGCCTCACAACACCAACACTTGACGTCTCCGCTGCGACTCCTCAGAACACTGAAAGCCTTGTTGTCGTGTCAACGTCCAGACCAAAACAGTGGAAAAATCCTATACTTGTTTCATCAGGCGAGAATATCCATTCATTCACAATGGGACAAAGCAATTGTTACAAACCTCCTGCACTGCAGACAAAACACCAATGTCTTTGCACTTGCTTTAAAATAAAAGACAAACACAAATCCAGTTAAATATTTACCGTCAAGTGCAGATTCATGAAACATATGTTTTTCCTGTGGTTGTGTACTTTGCATTTGAACTGCATTTAAGTGTTGGCAGTTCAGTTTAAAAGTCTGGTAATACTTTAGCTCACCCCGAGGTTTCTCCTGTTTTTTTTCCTCAGTGGATGTGAGGGTCTAAGGTCAGAGGATGTTGTCATGATGCTGTGCATAAACTTACCTTGCCTTGCCCTTTAGCTGCAGCAACTGTTAATGAATTTATTAGTCTGAAAAAATACATTCACAACTATTTTGGTAATCAATATATTGCTTCAGTTCTTAAAACATAAATACAAAACATTTGCAGGACCCTGCCTCTCAAGTGAAAGTCAAATTTGCTGGTCCCTTTTTGTTTTTATGATTGTAAACTAAATGAGTGTTGGACTCTTAATTAATAAGAACAAGCATTTGGACGTTGTAAATTTGCAGTCCAGGAAAAATGCAGTGTATGCAGTGGCTCACCCTCAAGGGCCAAAATGTAGATTATTATAAGCCTCATCCTTTAACTTATGCTTAGCTTTTTCAGAGAGCCTGGGCAGTCTGAACATCAGACCTTTTAAAAAGTTTTGATTAAGTCAGGTAGTTCAGAGAATGAGAAGGGATTGAAAAGGTCTTGGCTCCATGTGAAAACAACAACCCTCTGGGCCAGCCTTTCAGCTGAATACAGTTTTGTTATGGCTCTGACTAAAGATTGTCACATGATGTATTACAGCCACATTGATTCCAGTCCTCCTGCTTGATTACCATGGTTACTTTAAGTTTTCTTGAGCAAAAGGCCTCTGGAATAGGCCTACCAAAGAACTATTTAGAGCTACAAGAAAAGCAGTGCTTTAACAACAAATGACAGAGGAAAGAAAGAGGTTCTGTTAAATAGGTGATTTCTTTAATAAAAGACATTACAGTCAGTGTGACATTCAGTGATGACCTGGAATGATATTGCTTCAGTAGCTTACAGTACAGAACCCAGCCCAGCCAGTGTGTGTTATAATGTTACAATCTGACACTAGTGTGTCATATAATAATCCACAAGTCTCTTCAGTCGTAGGCTGTTAATCAACATTCAAATCCACTCGAAATGGTTAAAAGAAACTATGTACACACAATCCACAATGGAGTCTAGCACAAATAGATGGACTATACAAGCACCACACAACTGGGATGACTGATGAACACACAGGAGTGAGGGGGGGCAGGGGGCACGCTGAGTATTGGGCATGCAGCAGGAAGGGGCCGAGGCAAGGTAGAGCCAGGTTTGGTGGGCAGAGGAGTGGTTTTGGTTTGGGAGCAGAGCCGTAGATACCGTTTGGCCATGCAGAGACGGAGGCCATCTTTGCCCTATTACATCCTACACTTTGTGCTTCCTTCATTAACCTTTGCCGTCATTTTAAGGACAATTTTGAATTTGAGTTTGCAAATGCACTTAAGCCCAATGCAGTATTCTGGGACTCTGGTTGGCTGCAGACATGCAGTTGTGTATAACATACGTAGATTATATTGCAGGGAAGAATATTGTGGGGAATGGAAAGGTGATTAAATAAGTAGTAGTAATCAATGAAGCAACGACATAGATATTTTTCATATCTATGGGCACATAGCAGGGTGTTTGTGCACGTGTGTGCCCGGGGGGGGGGGGGGGGGGGTTGTGTGCGGAGTTCAGGGATCAGTGTCTACTTGAACTGCTTGGGGGGTGCGGGCACCTTGATGTCCTGGCCTTTCTCCAGTCTCTTCTCACACTCGACTAGGTAGTTGACGCCATCAACCACCGTCTGCACCAAGTGGACCTAAGGGAGGAACAAATTGCATTTTAATACAGGATGTGTTAACATATCATGCACAACACATGAGAATATTTTATGATTCCATCGCCATCTCCTGACCTGTATGGAAACTCAAGCTAGCAGCATTGCACAGATGCAGGGCTGGATTAATACTTTTCTGTACCGTGGGCAACAAGACTCAAGGGCCCACCCCAAAGCAATGATCACAAAGTCGCTGTCATCATCAAGAGCATATATATTTCTATACTAACAAATCAAGCTTCTGCATGGGTCAGTAAAGAGGGAACTTCAAACCAGAGATTAATTGTGATACAATTACCACCGCCATTGCCATAAGAAGCAGGCAATTACTGTGTACAGAAGAAAAGTAAACCATAGGCTACACTGTGGCATGCAATGCAAAGTCAAGATCAACAATTTATTCTGATGCACTACTATTATTTCTCATTATTTCTTTTTCTATTAATAAATGGGCCTTACAACTGGCCTCTTTTAAGTATAAAAGGAGGCTGACATGTCTGTTCTGATGATACAAGTCATCGGTCCTGAAATATCTTGGAGGCTTTCTTTTCACGTCTTTCCACATACAGGCTTCCTTCACCTTTCAAACGAGACACAGGCACAACACCGGAGGGTTGAGAAAAAAGGAAAAAACAAGCGCGTTGCAATAAGCACGGCTACAGTTCTGCTCAGATCTGTATAGAAAGTAAACACTGGGAGCGGAAAAAGCGTGTCTGGTGGACATGGCCCCATTTGACTGTGTTTTTAACATGATGAAACATGCTAATTTTTCTCTGGGCCCCTCGGCAAGTGCCCCGTTGCCCATATGGTTAATCAGGCCCAGCACAGATGTGAGAGTGGTCCGTCTATTCTTTGCAAAATATCAAGCATTTACTTTAAGGGTACAGACAGAGTCAGTGCCTTCTCCATTATGAAAACTGTCTGTAAGTACAGACACAGAGCAGTCTGCATCGCTGACCTGACAACCACATATAAACACAGGCAGTCTGTCTTCATAACAGAGCTGTGAGCATCAACTAGAGGCCTGTAACCTTTTCAGGGAATGTCTTCTCTAAACTTGAGTCAGAAATCCAGCCCACTCTCCTGGCTCAGTCACAACAATAACATCTGGTGTGTTAGCTGTAACATTAGCATGGTTGATGCAATGATCTCCATAACTAACAATCTATTCAGAGACTGTACATGACAGGAACTTAGCTCAGGAAAAGCTGTGTGCTGCTGAAATGTTATTGTCCTTCTGCACTTTTATGTCGAACAGTCTGTTCCCTTCTCTCATCCCTCCATCCTGAGAGTGCTCCTCTCCTGAGTGCTCATCAGTCTGGATGATGGAGGACCAAACAGCACCGCGCAGCCCACACTCTCAAAAAAGTGGAGCATAGAGTTTTAGACAGAGTTCGATAACATTACGAAAATTAAGAATGAGTCTGCACACTATTGAACGCTACATAGTACAATCCACCCAGAAGCAGTGAGGCTGGTCTCATGTCATCACCATAATATATACAACCACACACTCACAATGAAAGAGAACAGTTCCATTGTACTGTGAGTCAGAGCCACAGGCATGACAACACGCCCAAGACATGACAGAACAGCAATAACCTCCTCTCCTCTCCTCTCCTCTCCTCTCCTCTCCTCTCCTCTCCTCTCCTCTCCTCTCCTCTCCTCTCCTCTCCTCTCCTCTTTGTGACATAAATAAGTTATTTGTACTAAAAGAAATCCCACTCACACAACATTAATTTGTCAGTACTGTAGTTGCTGTCTGATTAACTTAGTTCTTATTAATAATTAATCATTTTTAAAGGCTGATTCAACTATGATACTATAAATATATAAAGTTTGATGAATATTCATTTATTCATGTAAGATTTACTGAGAAAGTGATCAGTGTTCCGGGTCCCACAATGCCCTGCAAGATGACTGTGCACAGGCATATGGCTAATAAACACCTCAGGTGAGAAGTTTGGAGGTGTTAGCTTCTCGTCACAGTCACTCAGCTCCCATCTCTGGGCGTTTCTACCCTGATCTCCGTACCTCAGACTGTCCCAGGCGGTCCAGGTTGGAGATGTCGAACACACCGCCCACAGCAGCCGTGTCCACACCACCTGTTCCTCGCTTCTGCAGACGCAGGTTGTCCAGGATCTTACTGAAGCGGGGATCCTGGGAGGAGAGGGAGAGGATTTAATTTATGATCCATCCATCAATCAATCAATCCACCCATCCATGCACATTTAAGTATCAATCTATCCTCTTTTTGTTTTCACTGATGTGTTACCTTGCTCAGCAGGGGCAGTTTGACATGGACTCCGGCCCTGAGCCCTGTGCCCAGGTTGGAGGGGCAGGTGAGGATGTAGCCGAGCCTCTCATTCCACATGAACTCCCACCCTCTCTCCTGGATCAGACGCTCCACCTTAGGGGAAAGAACCAGTCCCAACACAGTGAGTGACTGTTTCACTTCGTACCACAATCTCTGTTCTTTGGTACATTTGATTGACGTGTCGTGTACTGTTCAATAAGCTGTTATCTTAGATATTCATTTATCAGAGCTGACAGGTAAAGAACTGAGAGTTGTCGACTTGATATAAACTTCTCTGGAAGTAGACTGCCCCAAACATTGCCATAGTGTTTGCACTTTCCCTAATGTGGAACTGGGCGTGCTTGGATAAATAATTTATGTTTGCACAGTGTCTTTGTGCCCCTGACTGTGAGCTTCACTTTCACAACAGGGCAAAGACCTAATGCTTTCAGTCTGTATTAATCCCTTTTAGCTTATTAAATTCTACAGAGACCTGATGGCAGCAGGATGGATATGTCTGCTACAGCTGCAGCTTCCAGTTTCAAAATAGGTACTGTGTCCAAGGGCAGCGCTGGTCCAGTATGATCCAGTACTTTGGCCCTGATCAGGTACCACACTGCAAACACACCACACGTGTATGTGCTTCTGTTGTCATTCAGAATACGCCCTGTTTACACTACTTGCTCATACATTTATGTACATGTCAGAGAATGTAGTTTTTCTTTTCACTCATCTCTCTCATTATCCTGAAGCTGAAGGAGTTTAGGAGAAAGTTTTCTTCTTGGGAGCGCATCTATGTTCCTCGGGTTCTATGTTCCCCTCTTACCCCTGCAAAAAAGGTTCTGTGATTCCCAGTTACCCCAAAAAGTTTCTTGTCACCCGAAAAAGAGTTCTATGTTCCCCGCTTATCCAAAAAAGGCAGGAAACATAGCCCTAACCCTAATGCTACTGCTATGTTTCCTGCCTTTTTTGGGGCAGGGAACATAGAACTTTTTTTTGGGTGAGCAGGGAATATAGAACCCGGGGAACATAGATTACCCCTTCTTGGCAACTGAATGTGCATGGGGTGTTGATCCTTGCTTGACAAGAGAGTCAGCAACTGTTATGTTTCCACTACAAGGTTATTACATGCTCTCTGAGCAGTGCTGGGTCTACAGGACAGAGTGGAAGCTCCAGTGAACCACTATGTCCAAGTCTAGAGACAGACTAGCCTTGGGCCTGGCTAGTTAGCATGCTAAAGTCAGTAGAAGAGAACAGTAACAGAAAGAAGAGTTGACATTGACATTGCTCTCCATGCAGAACTTGTGTGCCTCTATTAGACTGGTAAGTAAACAGCTGCTGATGCTTATGTTAGCTACGTAGCAACAGCAGAACTTACAAACAGCTCCCACACACACATATACAAACAGTCTTACTTCCTTGAGGCCTCTGCAGAACCTGTCAAAGACCCTCTTCATGTTGCCTCCCTTCTCCATGGAGATGACCCTGGTGTGATCCTCCTCATTGACCCAGATCAGGAACGTCTTCTCGTTGTTGTGCCTGCAAAACAAAGTTAGAACGTCATTGATCCTTGTGGATTAACATTATTTTGTCCTCTGTATTTGCCCCATCATCACTACCAAGCTGCAAGGTTACAGATTTAGTGCAACACCCAGGACAGGAGTAATTTAATCTAATTCAATGAGCTGTAACCTTGAGGATAGAGTTGTTATTCCATTAGTTTCCAGACTTTGTTATGTTTTACCTTATGGACAACTATACTGTGGGTTTGCATGTTCTCCTTGTGGCTACATGGGTTCTCTCCAGGTCCTCCAGCTTCCTCCCACAGTCCACAAACATTCACATTAGGTTGATTGGAAACTCTAAATTGCCTATACTGTAGTTGTGAATGTGAGTGGGTGTGTTTTTTGTCTCTATATATGGTGACAATGGATGTATGGATTCACTTATTCCAAAAATGAATAAATGTATGATACAGTGAACCAATAGCCTGCCCTATTTGATTATTTTAGGAAGTGTGTAGGTTAAGTTAACAAGAGGAGATCAGTGATGGCTTTCCTCTACTTAGGGAGCCACATGACATTGGTGAAGGCATTAACCATCAGTCACAGAGGATAATGCTTGTTTCTGCTGCGGGTCATTGACTGTGCGTCTTGTCAGAGTGATCTGAAAGGCTGCACTGTGATTTATGACACCTTTTAAAGAAAGAAGACACCTTACAAAACAGACAGCAAACTCTGCTGCATGGAAACCTCAACTCCTGAGGAGCGAATTGTCAAATAACAGAGAAAACAATTGTCCAGATTGATAAATTATTGATTAGTCCAGATATTCATGATCCTCAGAGGAAAACGGGTAATAAGACATTCACTGGTTCCACACTTAAGCACTTGTTTTGGGGTCAGATTAGTTCCGATGAGATTACATAAGATCTCATTTTCAAAGGAGCCTCGAGTATGACAAATGTAGGTTTAAAGAACTTTAGCTAAAACAATCCAAGTACAATGCCCTCACCTAACATGGCCCCCCTCAGTTTGTTGACATTTTCCAGCACCAATCTCAGAGCAACCTGTTTATTTCTTAATATGATCTGTAAGATTGTAAAGCGCACACAGACTCCACCAGCCACCACAGAAGCTTTTGGTGCATGCTGACCTCTTTAACATTGTTAGAGATATTTAATAATGTAATAGATAGGTTGTGGAGGCAGCAGGTTGGCGAGACGGATTGGACCGACGTTGAAAAATGAAAAGAGGGAAGAGGATGAGATAAAGAAAAAAAAGTAGAGCAGCCATGAAAAAGAACATTAGGGAGGAGTGAAACAAAAAAAAAGTAGGATGGGATGGGACATAATGAGCAAAAAGTGAGAGAAAGTAGAGCATGACAACAGTGGATAGTGAAACAAATGAAATGAAAGATGGGGTGAGAGCCAGAGAAAGAGAAAGCTGCCAGAGGACCTGAAAGAGGAGATGATGGAGGGAAGACGTCAAGGTGAATTATTGAGGAGAGGAGAGGTAGGCTGATAGGACTGGCCCAGGGACAGAGGGGGAGGCTGCTGATTGATTTTGGCTGGCCGGGAGGGAACATTGTCTGCATTGCTAAAACGCCTCCACCCCGGCTGGACTCAGAGGAACTGATGCAACACATAAACGTTCAAAGATCAGGTGGATTTGTTTCATATCTTCTTCACTTGACTGTTGAATATGAAAATGAAAGAATTACACATAGAGAGATCAGCCCGATTTAGGATGGGACGACAACAGTGACCTGATATTCTGTAATACCACTATTATAGTCATTCTATCTTTGTTGTCAACACTGACAATCCCTACTTCCCATGACAAACAGCCAGTCTTTAGGGAGAAAGGAATTCCCTCAACTCTCTTTAGCATCCTGGTATCTCATCTTAAGGTGGCTACCTGCAGAACATCCAACATCACTCTGCTTTGTAAAACACTCACTACAGTCACACACAAATCAGCTGCTAATCAAAATGTATAAGAAAATTAAAAGTATTTTGAGTTCAACAAGAATCAATACACCATTGCCCTTTAATTTGTACATGCAGCAACATTATAAGGAAATGCATTGTATCTTAGGGTGACCATATTTTGATTTTCAAAAAAGAGGAAACTTGGCTCCACCTTAAGATACTTACAGTAAATGATATTTGAATATATTTACAGTATGCCTTAATTTAGTTATACAACAAAATTATATCTCTCCAACCAAAGACACTAATTCAGATAGGCATGCTTTATTAGGCCTAAGATAATTTCTTTTTAACAAGCCTCAATGGTACAAAAATAAAATAATAATAAATAAAAAATAACCCAGAATAGAAACATGTCTGTCAGAAAATTTAAATCTTAAAATATCAAATTTGTCCCAACCAGGACGGTAAGTGAGTGACTTTTTTCTGTAATTCATCTGTACAGCTACATTAATGCTGCTGCAGGAAGAACTCAGCCATGGTGGTTCCCACTCTACCAGGTGAGCTACCAGGCCCGCCCCACACTGCAGCATTTTGGAGGCAGTGCTGCAGTACTGTAGTAACCGTACTATCCTGTGCCTGTCAATTTAAGTTCATGCTTAATGGTCCAGTGAAAAACAATGAAAACTGGACGTTTTCACGAATTCATTAAAAAAAAACCCAGACAGGAAAGGACGTGAAAAGTGGACATGTCCAGTGGTCACCCTAATGTATTTCTTCATGCAGATGCTGATGACTCATATAGTATTAACCTGTCCTCTGGCAAAGGCAATAACCTCAACTGTCCTTACTAACTAACTAACTCACATCAGTATCTGCTGTTTGGGGTTTTAGATGCTGATCTAGACGCTGAACTAAAAAGCCAAATACGCCAAACAAGATGGAAAATATTTCCAAGAATTTCTTTTCTTGAGTCCATGCACCCGTCTCAGGAATGTTAAACCCCTGTAATGCTTTTTGCATTTATGCTGGACTACCAGCAGAAAAAACACAGAGGCTGTATACAAATTATTTTTCACTAACTGCATTAATTACTGCAGTGAACTGTTCATATTTGTACTGAAATGTACTGCTACATGAAGTATATTGTATATATGGATAATATTACAGTGTCTTTACACAAAGCAGTCAACCATTAATAAAGTTGAACCATCATGTCTTTTTACTTACCATATACCACGTGCATCTGGCCAATCACGAGCCATGCCAGCACACGTCAGGAGGGGGGACACAGGCTTGTCAAACAGGAAGTGATCCTATTGAAAATACAGAGAATCAAGGTTTTTTTTTGTTTTTTTACATTCACAGTGCCAACAATGGCTGTGACTGAAGTGGTGAAACCGAGATTGGACAGTATTGTCACAGGGAGACAGAAATGAGGGTGTGTGAGACTTTAGAATTCAGTAATCGGGTCAATCTCTCTCATTGTGGGCAGGAGCTAAATGGCATGGCAGGCCCAGCCCACACCGTCTCTCTTCTCATGTGCTGGATTTTTCTGCTCCTCTTATTCCCTTTTTTCTTCTGCTCAGACATAAGGAAGTAAAGCTGTAACCGCATCCTGGGAAGACCAAGCACTAGTGCAAAAAGAGCTACTTTACCTTGCATGCATCTATTTCCTGTAGAAGTCATCTAATTGGGAATTAAAATCTGTATTTCAGGCATTACTATCATTTTGCATGTTTTTGCTGTTAATGAGTTGCCAGTGATGGGAATAATGGCGTTATAAAACAGCGCTACTTTTTTAATAATAATAATAATGGATTACATTTATATAGCGCTTTCCTATTGTTACCCAATACCCAAAGCGTGTACAGCAACCATTATTCATTCATACCAGTGGTGGTAAACTATGTGTGTAGCCACAGCTGCACAGACTGACGGAAGCGTGGCTGCCATTTCGCGCCAAACGGCCCCCTCCGACCACCACCATGATCATTCATACGCATTCACACGAGGCAAGTTGGGTAAGGTGTCTTGCCCAAGGACACTACGACAGAGACTGGGAGAGAGCGGGATTCGAACCGGCAACCCTCTGATTATTGGACGACCCGCTCTACCGCCTGAGCCACTGCCGCCCTCAGTAACTAGTAATCAAAAGTTACTGTTTCCGTTTGTTACCGTTACTGACAATAAAATGCACAACTACTTTACTCAAGAAGTCCCGTCACAAAATAATAATAACGCCCGTAAAGTGTACGTTATGTAGTCTACACATTTTTTTCAGTCCATCAACTAGTTGGAAAAAAGCCGTTTATCTGGAACAAACCAACTCAAAAACTGAGTGAGTTAGTTAGCTCCAGATAAACAAGAGGTTAGCAGAGGCAAGTCCAAGTAATTTAACATATCTGAGCATTTTATAAAAAAGTAATTCAATAGTTACTTTTCTTGGTAATTAGTGACTTTTATAATGTAGTAATTCAATTACTCAATCGTCTTTTTTGGGGAAAGTAACTAGTAAGTATAACTAATTACTTTTCAAAAGTAACATGGCCAACACTGTGTGTTCCCCAGCTGTTCTGCAGGTTACTGACAGTTCACCTACAACCACTGCTCCTGCTGCCACTGGATCAAAATCACTTCAAACCTGATGTCATTTTGCTTTAATAAAATAGAGGAAAGCTAAATGTTTAACTAAATTGTTGTTCCCCAAAGCAATTGTGTTGATGAAAAGAGAGAAAAAAAGTTGTCATATGAATATCCAACATACAGCGGCATCCCCGCATCACTCACATCAATGAGCTGCTGCTGCTCCTTGTCTGTCATCTGGGTGAGACTGAAGTATCTCCCGGTGAGGTCACCCTTCAGGCCAGCGAGGGCGTCCACCACCACCCTCTCCACCTCCCTGCGCTCGGCGCGGGTGCAGGCGGGGGGCAGGCTCAGCCCCCGGATGCTGCGCCCCGTCCTCACCCTGGAGGACAGCACGTAACGCTCATCGAAGTGGCCCGAATGGAGCTAGAGCAAACAAGTACAGCCAGGTATATGATACATCAGTGAGTGAGTAATCCTGACATGAGCGTTGGTTCTGAAGGTGTGGGAGGACGACGTGCTCTGCTGGTTGAGTCACGTCTCACAATGTAGCTCAAGAAAACAGAGCGAAGCAGCTCAGTGCTGTCTGTGACTGGTACCTTGCTGGAGTCCAGGTCAGTTGGGTGTTTCATGACGCTGGGGTCATAACCATTGTGCCTCTCTTTGATGATGGGGTCCAGTAGGTCTGCGAATACCTGACACACACACACACACACACATGTTAAGAAGACAGAAATTATACAAAAAAACAAAACAAAACCCAAACACTTAAATGCATTAATACTTGGATGTTTGTGGATCACAAGCAGGGCCATTGTATAGGGGAGAAAGGTGATGATAATTCTAGGGGCCCAGCGCCCAGTAGGGCCCACAAAGAACCTCAGTAATCTAATCTTTGTAGCCTAGAAATCTAGACGCTCCGTAGGTGGGTCTAGAAACGAGCCATAGGAACTTTTTGAGTCTCGAACACCGTTTGTTTTCACCAATCACAGCGCTCTATCTGTTGAGAGAGTTGTTGGGCGGGCTTAACGCAATGATGACATACATTTTAATTGGCTTGTCAGGCTAACGTCATCCTGCTCTTTGCTCTGATTAGTCGTAGCGCTACCCTATTGCGTGCAGAGGCAGTTTGAAAGACAGCCTTCATCCCGCCCCCCTGGACTGAGCCGAGGTCTACCGGTTGTTGCCAGACTAGACATTTTAATGATATAGTCTGGTTTGTCAGGCTATAATCTTTGTTCACTATGACTGAATTATTCTGCATACGATCCTGACTAATACTCATAGTAATGATGCATTAGCATCAAAACAAAGTAGGCCAAATAAAAAATGATAAGTTAATAGTCTAAGAGTGGAAAAGTCAGGGGGGAGGGGCCCACTTTAGTATTCTTTCAGGGGGCCCAGAATTCCTAGCAACGGCCCTGATCACAAGACTGTACCAAACCAAAACAGAGCAATTATTATTCATCACATTTTGTCACATAAGACAAACTCAAACTAGAGATTACACTGACTTCTATTTCTATTCAAAGGTGACGCTTTACACAGGGTTTTATTTTAGGTGGAGCGTTATTGATCAGGCAGATGCCTCCTCTCTTTACTTAGCTCAGAGTTTGTCTCAAGGGCATTTTAGTGAGGCATTTACAGGCACTGTGACTTTGACACTAAGCTTTATTCTAACTTTTCTACAGGCTGCATCTGATAAACAGTGAATCAAAGCGTAAAACATAAAACACTTTTGTTTTTATTGTGTGCTTTTTATACTTTGCTTTTAACTTTGTAGCACTTTGAGATCTTTTTCGATGAAAAGTGCATTAGACATAAAAAAAAATATCAGTATTATTATTATAATTATTAAAATCCTCTACTAATCTGCATCTTTTATTTGGTATAGTATAAGGCAGATGATTAAAGCAATTCATAAGTAAGTTGTCAGCACCTGTGGGACTGATTTGCATCAACTTTCAATGTTGTATTTACTTATACAGAAAAGCAATAAGTTAATTATTTAATTCTGACAAAAAAGGCCTGTTATGTGGAATTGGTGTTATACTGTATTGTGGATTTGTCTGGTGACCTAAAGTGGAAAAGATAATGACAGGCCATTAGAAATGACTGTGACATTCATGTTCACGAGTGTGATGATGAATCTTTTCGCTGCTCTACGGACTGGTAGTGCCTCTCTCACTGTACAGCTATGAATCTGTACACTTTCAAGTTGCATAATCACAGCTCTATTTACACACCGTGTGACCACACCCGGTTCTTCTGTCAACCCACCAACACCGCTCTACAAAAACTACAACGAAAAATACACCCACAGATGTCAACAGCAGGGAATCAGGATGAATCACACAGTATGTTGCATTACATTTCAGAGATACTGCACAAAAAATTAGATATCAGCCAAATTAACGAGCTGTAAAGATACTGTATTTTTACACGACCACAGACTTTTACTCATCTGTTTTCTTAAGACTTATCTTAATGTACCGCATTTAGGAGTGAGGGAGTTTTTGACACACCTTTCAGCAAGTCTTCACTTGCATGTGCAATCTCAAACTCATAATTACAGAATCGTTATGGCCTAAATGAAGCAGGCAATTAAAAGAAGTAGAAAGAGTTAGATCCTCTCTATACATAGATAAAGAAAAATCCCAAAAGAGGTGTCCTAGCCTAAAACTCCCTAACCCTCTCTTAAGCTGTAAGACTCCTCCCTTCTTCTGGTACAGGTCATGCAGTTTGGTGACTAAATCCCTCTGAGTTACAGTAAGTGTTGAAAAAATATTTCCCAATAATTTCTGATGATTCAAAGGCTATCTATGTTGCAATACAAAGTTGGGGCTTGACCTGAATGTCAACGGAAATTGGCCAATTGCCACGATACCTATAGTCTTAGGAGTAAGTTCTTTACCTTTAATTGTCCATGCAAGCTGTTTTTAGATCGGCAGGGCAGAGACGTGAGCTCTGCACGGCACACAGTATTTCCACCTTTCCCTCATCAAACTCATCAAATAAACAATCCAACAACTCCAAAACACTCTTGTGGACAAGTTGTGACCTGCACATTCACCAGGCTATGAAATAATAATGGGACGTTACAAGATGGAGACCAGAACTACATCCCAGACACGGCTGCAGGAGAGAGTGACTTCAAAAGCGCAAGTAGTTCCGAGTATTTGATATAATTTATACATTATTATTTCATAGTGTGGTGAATGTGCAGGTCAAAACTTGTCCACTAGAGCGTTTTGGAGTTGTTGGATTGTGTATTTAGTTTGATGAAGGAAACGTGTAAATACCATGAGCCTATGTTGCGTTAGCTGAGCAGCTTGCGTCTCTGCCCCGCCGATCTAAAAACAGCTTGCACCAATAATTAAAAGTAATTAATCTACTCCTAAAACTATAGAGATTATGGCAATGGGCGAATTTGCCAAAATGTTGAAATATCCCCTTAAGTCTCTTTCAAGTTGTATCAGTGTTTTCTGGTGTGATACACCTAGAGATGTGTCAGCAGCTTATTTTCATCTGCACTGAGTTGAGCTTTCATGTGTCCATTTGCATGTCTGACCTCATATGACTCCTCGTCTCCCGCCACCATGCCGACGGTCTTGATGAAGGGGTGCCCCGGGTTGTCCACGCCCGTCTGAATGGCCGCGTCCAGTGTGTAACCATTGGGAGTGGCCTTATCGCACAGCTTGGCATAGATGGCAGGTGTCAGGTTGCTGGCCATGCAGTTGTTGTGTTTGCGCAGATCAGGGTACTCCGCACTGTGCAAATACAAATGCAAGATAGAATGCTGCTGCATTGATCTTTGAGAGAGAAAACACGATCTTATCTGCGTGTGTGGCTGCAGGTGAACTGTGGAGCTGTGCCCTCCACAGAGTGACTCAGTCAAGGACACTTCAGCATGGCACGTACACAGGTAACTGGAGATTCAAACCTGTGGCCCTCTGGGTATGAAACACCCCACTGCAAAAGTTGTCTTCTGATTTAGACAAAGACGGAGTGGGACACACAGGGACATCAGTCTCTGGCACTGTGACAAATAATAACAATCGGTGCTGCTAAGGCGTACCTACATTGTATGATATTTTCCCACATCAACTACTGTTTCACAAATTGGTCTTTCACAGTAGCCACGACTCTTAGACCAATGGGCTCTATGCACAGCTCCACTACTTCCTTAACTTAAGGCTGCTCCTTTGTTTCCTGTCTTACATTATTGGACAAACTGATTCATCCAGGTGTGTCTGGCCATTGTGACTACTCAGACACACCTGCATTAATCAGTTTGTCCAATAATGTAAGACAGGAAATAAAGGAGCAGCCTTAAATTAAGGAAGTAGTGGAGCTGCGCATAGAGCCCATTGAACAACTTTACAAAAGAGCCCTTAAGGTACTTGACAAAAGAACACATTCGTATCATCACTGCAACATCCTGGTAAAATATAATTTTTTTAGTTTCGACAATCTTAAGTATTTTAAACATGTATGTGCGATATATAAATCTCTACACGGGCCTGTACCCACCGCCCCTGGAAGAGAATATAAAAAAAACATCCAGATAGGAGTATAGGGACCAGAGAGCTACCACAAGAGGGGACTGTGAGGTACAATTTAGACGCACAACATTTTCTCAAAACGTGTTATCAATCCAAGGATGCTTGGAATGGAACAAGCTACCCATTCATATTAAAGAGTGTCCGACTTTTAGGACTTTTAAAGCACAACTTACAGACTGGATATTAGACAGACAAACTTGTAAGAACCTGTAATCATGCTTTTTCTGGGTCTTTCTTGTGTGTGTCTATGGCCGGTGCGTGTGCAGTAGTGTAGCTATGTAGTTATTATGTGTGAATGTCTATGGTACGGTACGTGTACAATAATGTAGGGTGCAATCATGTAACCATGCTCTTCACTCACAGATCAGTAACCAGTCTCTCCTGTTTTAATGGTATGGCTAGTCAGTGCACACTGAAGCCATAATCAACATGGAAATATTTTTGAAATGTTAAAAGCTGCATAAATTACTACCAATGGAAAACGATCTGTGTTGTTTTAGTACAATAATGCCGTCGAATTAACTAATGACTGCTTCACCTGTGTCTCCAGATGAATTATTGAGGCTTCCATGCAGCCTGGTGTAGAGAAACAAGAAGGGAGCTGCTGTTGGAGACTGGCTTTAATCCAAGCTATAGACTTGGGATGTCAAAAGACTAGAAGTGCAGAGGCAGCACATACGTCGCAGCTTCCTGCTGTCTATCATAAGAAAGAATATAACATTTGGATACATTCACTGTATGACAGTATGTGCAGAGACAGTACATAAACCTGTTCGTCATGAATGGGCCGTGATGAAAGTCTGTTTTTCTTTCCATCACTGCATAGAGCAACTTGGCTTCTTGTCTTATTTCCATCTTCCTTTGTCTTAACGGCACAAGCTCCACAACTCACAACCAGGAATTTTATCAGTCTGCACTCTGCAGAGTTTTCCTATTCTGTTCCTGTATTAGATAACACCAGTAGAGGGATGACAGGATATGAGGGAGATGGTGATTTTTTTTTCTTCAGGATTTAGTCATGTCCACAACCTGCCTGTTCATGTTTCTGAGGACAGATGTGATAAAGGAACACTGGCTGGATGTGTGAGCTGTGTGGTTAAGGTGGACTGCTGCACAGGGAGATCCAGTCAAGATGGTGCTCCAATGGCTAATCTGTTGGCCCAAACCAGTGCTGGAGATCCTTATACTTACTCTAACAAGGTTGTATTTATTCCAAGTAATTACCTTTTCTGCATATTTGATTGTAAATCTTTTGCGTTTTTACTTTTATTTGGATGTAGGAAATAGATTACTTCCACACGGTGGTATGTTTACTTTCACGTTAAGATCCTAAAAATCTGAATACCTTTCCCACCACTGCCACTAAGGCTCATAACATTGATATGTGTGGTTTTATACCCTGATTTATACAATAGAGTACAGTTACAGGTCACTCTCAACCTTTTTTCATTGAGTCCAATTCTTTGCAGCTTTATCTTTATCACATCACGTCATAGTTGTAATGATTAACAGCATAAAGTTGGGTGTGTTTCCTCTGCTCTATCCAAAGTGTCTGATAAGGAACAGACATCGGTGGCTCAGGTGCTTGATACACATTACACAGTATTCCATAAACCAAGGTCAATGCCTGCATGGTAAGAAAGCAACAGCAGAGTAATAGATTACTCTCTATGTAAAGACTGACTCTGTAGATGCTCCTTTGATGTAGGCTATATTATGTAAGAATCTGGAGCAGGGATTTATAGTGAGCAGCAGATAAGGTTACTGATCTGTAGCCTATAGGGCTTTATAATGCGTGAAGGCGTGTCGGGGGACACGTACGCATCCCTCCTCTCCTCAGCCTCTCTCTGCCTCCACATCATACAGAGCCTCACATGTAGAGTAAACCACCGCAGGTCAGGGCGCAAAACCAACCTGTTCTCTACAGGGACATTAAACACCACATGCAACTATGATTTTTGTAGATCAAACCTAAAAATTTGCATAATGATGCATTTATGACCCTGTGTCTCAGCGACAGGTTGGGTGTAGAACGTTAACCTATATGATTGGCTGTAGCCTCCTATATGGGTGATCTCTATGGTATGTGACATGAATACTATAATGATGAGATGCACATTATATGATGTAAAACATGAAAGTGGATAAATGTCAATTTTCAAATAATAAGCCTGCAAGGTCAGATTGATGTTTCACAGCCCGACTCTTTGGAGATTGGATGGATCCAACTGTGACACTTTCATTAATTAGGATTAATTGATGAACGGGTGTAATGATGTGCAGTGTTGCTGAAGCCGCAAGTAACGGACGCGCAGGCCGGCGGGTGGGAGGACAGGGGACAGGGGACCATACCTGGCGGGGTAGCTCCTGCGGACCGGCACTCCGGCGCTGACATGTTCCCGGTGGAGCAGGAATCCGGCCGTTACCGAGCCTCCCAGCACCGACAGGATCCCGATGTTCCGTTTGGAGGACAGTACCCTGGAGAAGCTGCTCGCCATCTTTGCTTGTCTCGTCTCGATGTGTCACACACACCTTGTTTTCCACAACCGCGCCGGTGATGAAGTGACTCTGATGGAATGATATCAGGGAGACAGACTGATTTAAATGAAGCGCTGTCAAGAGCAGGGAAAGATGCGGGGACCAGACCGGATATTCACTCCTCGCTTCAAAATAAAAGCACATGCTCAACACAGAGCCCCTGAGGAGTTAATTGAAAGTCTGAGGGGCAAATGACTGTAGCTACATGGTTTGCTGATGTTGGATGTGAAAAGAAGCAAATACCATTCCAAGCATTGAATTGTTTGTGTTTTTTAATGCTTGCTATTGCTTGTGCTTTTTAAAAAATCTATGATTGCCATTGCATGTCCTGTTTCTTAATGCCTGCTGTTGTTTTCGCTATATGCCATCGCTCTATGTGCTATTTACATGTTTTTAGCTGCATTTTCTCCCCTGTCTGCATCTCAGTGTTGTTATGTCACCTGTAATCATGAGCTGTTGCCATACCTACACATCCTATTTGTTATTATGAGCTTTTATAAGCCTAAATCCATAAATTGTATTTCAATTGATTACTTAGGCTAATTGCTGCCCTTTTTTGGTGTTTAGGTTGCCTTTAACATCTGGCCAGGGACAACGGATGAAAATTAGCCCGACTGGCGAACTCTGGCTCACTTTTTTTTTTTTTTAATGCTGTGTTGCATTGTCCCTGTTAAATAAAACAATAAATAAATCAATACATAAATAAAATAAAAACAAACCATTTCTAACAAACAAACCCTAAATGCAATGAAAAAAATGAATGCAAATAGAATAACTCTTAACTCGATTCTTTCCTGTGCTGTTGACAGCCACACAAGCAAAAGCAGCTCAAGCATTTCTACAAATATTAAGCCAGTATTCACCCGAAAAATCCTTCTTGTGAAGCAAAGTGATCTTTGATGGAAAGTGCTCTATAAATAAAATTATTCTTATTATTATTTAAATGGAGATCACTTGTGTGTACCACAGGTGTGACTGGTCATAGGTCAGTGACACCTGCGTCTTTAGGGTCTAACTGCTGGTTAACTGAATATCTCGGTACAGTAAGATCAAGGTCACACAGGCCTGTGGCACCAACAACATGACCTCGGTGTTAGCAAACAAACTGACCAGCATAGTGTCCCCATACACCTCAGCCAGCAGAAATACTGAAATAGTGTTTACACTTTAATGCATCAATAGCCTAACAATAAAATAACAGTAACAACAGTACTAATAAATAAGCCATTACTAAATAAGTAACATATATATTTTTTAAATTCATAGTTTAGGTACCTTTTGGCTACATAGCTACATGATATTTTACACTGCACTGTAATAATCATGCATCTAGAAAAAACACAATTATTTGTAGAGCATTAGTTGATCAAATGTGTTCCTTATACTACGGGCTTTTATTGTGAAATTTGTTTTGTAAAAGGAAGTGATGTTTGTGACTTTGGCCACCTTGACCGTGGTGGAGTGTGTGTGTGGTGTGTGTGGTGTGAATACTGAAGGGCACGGCTGAGCAGGTCTGCAGCACTGACAGACTTCACATCACATGGAGCAAAGACACTGACTTACTCTCCTGTCCCACACACACACACACAGCGCAGACACCCGTCCTCTCTTTTCAAACTAAGAGCCGGACAGAGCCAGCTTTTATTACTTCACATGCTTTCTTCCGCATTAAGATTTATCACAAGGTTATTTAAGTCATTCTTCCCATAAAAAAAACTGCTGCTACTTCCTCGTTGTGTTGCGTCACGACTGGCTTGACTTTACTTAAGGGAGAATTAGATTCCTTAGTCTGAATTTGCACATCAGTAATAGTAACATAAAGCTGGTTCACTGTGACAACTATGTTTAGACAAGCCTTTTTCCCTTTTTCTTTTATTTCACAGATATCAAGCTAATATTAATTTCTATTACACTTGATGAAGTATGGGGGCCATTCCTAGCTCAATTGCTGGATATGAAAGAATGACACTACCTACTTCTGAATAACTTTTCATTTGGTTCAAATACAGGATGTGTAGCCATGTAGATTTCCTTGGGTGTTGTGTTTTTGCTTTGTTCTTTGATTTGTGATCTATGTTTTGTGTTGTAGGTCTGGCTTGATTTTCTAAGTTGTTGCTGGACTGCAGACCCCTTTATATTTAATTTTCTTGTTTGTAAAGGAAAGGACACAATGCATGTTATTCTTATTCATGTAACTGTAATATGTAACAGTTACTTCTTTGTACATTTGTCTAAACAAAACATAAAACAAAAGAATCTATTACAACTTTATGTTCTGAATCTACTGCCAGGTGTTACTATGTAACTATGTTCAAACAGAGGTTTACATGATTTCTGTTATGATCCTTTATAACAAACCAGTTGAAGCATGATGCTGCACTGGCTCTTGACCACGGAAATACGTAAATGTTAGAATGCGCTTTTTATCATTTGATCACGGTTTTAATAAACTGATAAATCTGTGTACATTTCATCAACTGCACATTTAAACTTAGACAATGTAGTATTTCCATTAAAATCTGACCTGGTCAGTTTCCCTTGTCTGGTGTTCAGATAAGACAGAGGCCACAGTGTTTTATATTCCGGGCCTGAGCTCCTTACAGTGGGATAATTCACTAATCTGTGGATTATACAGGAAACAGTGGTCATACAGTGTTCAGATTAGTTCACATTGTAGTTCTGCAGATACAATGTATTTCAAACAAAAAGGTGCAGACCCAGCTGACTTGAAGAAAATGTTAGACAAAAGTAATGTTACTGCAAAAAAAATGTCTCTGGTAAAGTTTGTTTAACTGAAACAGATAAATCAGAGCTTTATTTAAATAATGGCAATAAACACTGGACACTACATTTATTCCAGTTCAACTCATTTACTGATAGCAATGTCTGTCTGTGAGTTGTGAAATAACTTCTGCAGACTGTAATCAAGGTGTGGCATTTGATTATAGGTCACCTGCCTATGCACAGTAGTTTCAGTGTAGTCAGATCAGTCTTCTAGAAACAGGAAAAATTATGTCAGGGCAATGTCAATGTAGAGAACTAAATAGTGAGCTCACTGTTTAGATGAAAAAACACATTTCAACTCTATTCCTTGAAGGCTGCTGTCCCTTAAAAGTCCTGAATGACATGTCACAATATCAACTGAATGAAAAAGCATCCAAAAACGCATGGGTATGACAAATGACTGGCTCCATTGTATCCTCATATCATAGTAAGCCAGGAAGGCACATGTTCAGTGCCAGGACCCTGAAACCAAATAAGCTAAATGCAATTCAGCTATAATTAAATGATTTGTGTTTTTTTCTATCCCTTATATTAAATGTCTTTCATGAGAAAAGGTCTGTGCTGTCCATGTGCTTTCCAGTGGCACTTTATACTAAAATGAGAAGCTCTTATCCCTTCCAGGGGGAAAGTTGGGAAAGAACACGGCAGAGATGACAGGTACGTCACCTTATCTGACTTTACAGCTACCTGGTGCCTGGCGCCAAAATAATCTGTTCAATTATGAACATGGATATACAAATAATTAACACCCCAAACAGTTTTGATGAAAAAAACAAAGATGATGTATGTCAGATGATAATCAGTATAGCGGTAATTAAATCCGGGAAAATATTGACCCCGATTAAACTCCAGTGGGTGACAATAAAGTGATGCTTTTATAGTTTGATAGAACTGACCTTTAGACAGGTGGGTTATTACAAAATAAAAGCATCAGACTTCCTTTTACTTGCTGGCAGTAGATCAGTCAGAGCCTGCACAGCAGTCGACCATACACCAGATTATTACTGTAGGGATTTACAGTCGTTTTGCTTTACCAAGTTACTCAAAATAAAACATCTTAAATAACTTCATTAAGAAAATGGATATTTATTTACATAAAACTTTGGCAACATAACATATTTACAACATGAAAGCTTCCCTTTTACTTAAAATAAATTTTATGACCAGACCAAAAATACTAATAAATACACATGAAGAATACTTCTTTCAACAAATTTAGGCTGACTTGATTGTAAAACGGCTAATTAAAATGTTTGTAAAATAATGTTGACATACACAATAATGTTCCAAGGTTTTAGCTTCAATATGCAAGAAACATGGCAAACTTGGAATGACTAAAGTCGTTAGTAGGAAACATCAAGGCCAATTTTAAACTTCTTAGCACAACAGCATTGCTTCTCAACCTCCTTGTGATGTTTAAAAGTCTAACCCTGATTAAAACAAAGGCCACGGCTTAGAACAGAAAATGTCACAGTCAAAAGTGTTGGAGGAAAAGAGTGAAAGGGACATTCATTCATCTCCAAAGCCTTTTAAATGGTGCATGAAAGACATCTTTCAGATCTGCCATCAAAGGCCAAATATGATAAAGAAAAGCTCACAGCTTTGGAGTAAATCAGAATGGACAATCCTAACACTGATGTTGATCAGTGAATCAGTCTCTTCCTGCTGTAGGTCTTCCCTGTGTTTGAGCGTCTCATGGGCTGGCTGTAAGGTGAGATGTTCACTCCGTCGGCGTCTCTCCTCCTTCCAGATGCAACCTCATCTACAGATTTAGAAAATATGGACAGTTAGTGGAGGGCAATGACAAAGAGTGTAATCAGCCGCCCCATCAGTGTTCTGGGACGACTTTAGGAACCTAGCTGCAGTCACACTGAATAAGTAAAGGGTCTTCCCCAAAACAATGTTGGAAGTACATGTATGTGCAACATACTAGTAAATACTAAACAACAGAGTTTATTAAATAGCGTGATGAGGTCTTACAGATATTCCTGACTCTTTGATATTATCTTATTATTACTTATGGCAGATAAGACTACACAAACATAAAGGATATCCACTGCTCCATGGATTATTTTCTTGCTGGCTTTGTTGAAAGCAAATGCACATGGCCGAGAGGAGGGTTAGCAAAACAGAGGAAAGTGTCTGGTCATTTTTTCTCTGTTTTGGTTGCTTTTTTTCTCTACGGAGCTCCCCCTGCATTTTGTGCACATTTTCACTGTCATAAAATCTCACAGCTAACCCTGTCTATGTGTATTTGTTTTCCATTAAGCCAGTACAGTGAGAAAGCAATCTGTGGAGCGATGTCTACTGAGGTGGGTAAAGTTAACAAGAGATTATGGATTCGGGACGTGTTTGTGTAATAGTGCCGTAAAGCAGCCCATGTTTCTCGAGAGATGAGATTTAGGACACCGGGTTGGAGGCGCTGATCTTACAAGGTTGGTTTTTGGCAAAGAGAGCCCAGGTGGAAGGCAGAGAGCCTCCATTCATCCCATAACATGTCATTTAACCATCACAGTTACTCCATAACTGTTTAAATAAGGTAAAGATCTTGCACAGTGCCCCTTTAAATTAAATTGATTAGTGATATCTGATATTGGAAAAGACATACAACTCCATTAGAGTTCCCAATCCTAGATTTTATATGGTGGATATATTTGTTTACATCTGGATAATGGAGTGTGTCCAGTTGGCACAAATAAAGAGATAAATAATAGTCCATTATACCTTTGAAATCTGGAGTTCTCTTCCTGGCAGAGCCTTTGAATAACAAAGGAGAGTGAGTGAGGGCCAAAATCCCACTCGCTGTCACTGGCTTTGTCGCTTTTGAGCTGGGTGTTGTCGCTACTGAAAAATGCAGATAAAAGCCGTTAAAAGGAGGAGGTTTTATTCTGTGAATTCATTTTTTTAAATCCCAAGGTACTATATACACACTTTCAAATTGATCTTCAGCTTCAACCCAAATTAATCCAACATTTGATGAATCAACTAAATGATTACAAATTTATGTTAAATTTCTGTCACTCTGAAATCAGAATCAGATTCAGAAAAGTTTGTTGTCTCTTGTGACAGAAAATGTCCTTCGATGAAGCAAAGTTAGCAAAACATACAGTATACGGGTCATATATTTACGTTTGTGACCATTCTGTGCTTGTCTCTTGAAGCGCACAAAATAGTTGGTCTGAATATGGAATTCATTTTACGTTAATAAGGTAAATATCTTAGTTGAGAGAGGAGTACTTACTTGACTTGACATCTCCATGTGCAGCAGTCCAGAGGATTTCTTCTTCAGCCGTCTGACTCTCAGTGCAGTCAGTCCGCTCACTCAGTCTCTCCATCCAGTCTTCCAGAGGACACAGTGGAGAGGCACCTGGAGGTGACTTGTTTGTGGTCAAGGATGATGGGACAGTTTTGTTGTTGGAGGGCTCATCAATGTCCTCGATGTCCTGTAGTCTGCTAACTCCAAGTTCAGCTTCTTCCAGCATCTCCTCCAGCAGTGGCTCCCCCCTCAGGATGCGATCTTTACCTCCAACCACTCCAGCCTGAGCTCTCTTCCTGCGAGGCCAGCTGCTGAAGTTGTCTGGAGTTACCTTCCCCACACTCTGTGGTGAAGGGGTCAGGGGAATGATCTCTGCAATGGCTTTTGGAGACATTGTTCCCCCTGGATGGCGTGTAGGAGTGTAGGACTGGCAGATGTAAGTCTGGACACTTCCACCTTTTCCAGGTGTGCTCTTAGCCGGGGTTACTACGTGAGAGCAGACGGATGGTGAGACACATCCGGGATCTCTGTGTTTAGAGAACAGAGCCAGAGGGCTTTCCAACTGAGAGGGTTTCCCACCAACCACAGAGCTCTGAGCACCAGATCGAGGGCCTCCGTCTGAGGCAAAGTCGCCTGCATTCATGGAATCTGTGCGTTTAAATTTGAGCTTGGGAAGGCCTGATGTTTGCATTTCCATCTCTACTTTGTAAGTTGAGTTCGGGGTACTTGGGTCCTTTTGTCTGCTCAGCCTCGTGGGGCCTCTAGGGGTTGAAAACCGTGGGGAATCATTTCCATAGCCCAAACGAGCAGCGGCCTCCCTCTGCTGGCGGTCGGGGGTCTGCCTGAAGCCGTAGCTTCGCCCTGGTGTACCGTGGTGCAGCAGCCGTGGTTTAGGAGAGGCTGTGCTCAACAGAAGGTCCTCGCCAGACTGGGAAGGCTTTCGGGAAAAGCTAATGTTCATCTTGAGACCACCGCTAAACTGGGTCTTCACAACTTCTGCATCAACAATGTCCATGCTCTCATCGTCTGTGGTGGCAGAGTTCAAATGTGAAGAGTCAAATTGCTGCGAGTCTGTATGGGAACTAGAGTCGGTTTCAGAGGACTGGGAAGATTCAGGCTTTACCACCGCCGTTGTATCTGACCGATTGTTCTTATCCACAAGGTCACAGGTCTCACCAGACTTTGTGCTTTGTTCGGACGGAACAATCTCGCTGAACTGGAATCTTAAGTTATGTCTGGTGGTTCTTGCACCTTGACCGGCCCTTGTTCTCGTTAGGGACTTTGTTGGAGACCCTTCTGAAACAGTATAAACTTCAGCTGGTGTAGATGCTGACTTACATGGCGATGCAAAATTTGAACCTTTCCCTGGAGTTCGTCCGGAGCGGGTAAGCATTTGGTGAGGGGGACTAGGGGTCTTGGTTTGTGTTCTAGTGTTGGGTTTTGGGGAGAGCAAGTGGTCTTGCGGTGGTGTGGAATCTGGAGGAGGCATTTCCAGTCGACTAACTGTGTCCAATTTCTCAGGTGTTTTCACCCTGTTGTTAGGTGTATCAACTCTTACTAAGCTTATTTGACAAGTCTTTTCTGGGGTCTTGAAAATGTCTCTTTTAGTGTTTGTGCTTTTGACAGGGCTGCTGAATGTGTTGGCTGTTTTCACTAGCCTTGGAGAACTGCGAGATGCAGTACAAGGTGACTGAGGTACTTTGAAAGTGGCGTTCTCCACCGCTCTAAATTTCCGTGGCGATGGAGACCATGTGACGCTCTTCTTAGGAGTCTTGGAAATTGGGCTGCTGAGGTGATATAATCCAGAAGACGAACTGCATTCACCCACGGCCTTGACTGGAGTCCTGAGAATACCCTTCAGCGGGCTCCTCAGGGGGCTTTGCTTAGTGGGTGTGTCTATTACAAGAGTCCTTCTGGCTGGTGATCTGAAGGGACTGTCCCTCAGAGCCATACCTAACTCAGGAGACCTGCCACCTGCAACACACCCCCGGGATGAAGGTGGAGTTTTGGGGCTCCTCTGGGTACGAGGTGTCCTGGGTGATTTTGGAGCTGTGTTCCCAAGAATGGACCTCCCATATTTGCTGGGTGACTTTGTTGGTGTTTTGGTTGGACTCTAAAAAACAAAAATGGCGTAGTATTTCAATTTAAATAATACACACATGGTCTAGATTAGAATTTGTCCTTTTTCCCCTGTGCACTTTTTGATGTTGAGAAGTCAATGGACTGAGCAAAGGCAACTTCAGCATATTAGGATGCTGAGAAGATGAATGGAAGGGATAGATGAATGTGGGTCAGATAGTGTGTATTCCTGGGACACATGTAAATAAATAAATTGTACTGGGATGCTGACAGATGCCTCTGTCACGTCCTACCCTGCACTAATCTGTGATGAAATGGAAAAAAGAGCCTTCAGATGCAGGTGCTACTACATGAGATATTTTTAGCCACCTAAACAATCAAATAGAGAACTTACCTCAAAGACACTGGAGTCTGTGGACAGTCGTGATCTGGTGGCTCTGTATGTACCGGACTGGTCAGACGGACGAGTGGGGGAATCAGCAGCCCCAAAAAGGAGATGCATGGGAGACCGGACAGTTTTAACACTGACCCCACTGATTTTGCTGTCGCTGAGAGCAAGCAGCGATGCAGAAAGAGCCTTCTCCAGGTTGCGGGAACGAGGTTGAGAACTGGAGTAGAAGGTGTTTGAGTGTCTTCTGGCAAACCTCTTAATCCTGGGGCTCCTTCTTAGGTCTGGTAGTAAACCAAAGCACAACAAATAATAAGCATCTATTTAAATATATGGAGTGTGTAATTGTAAGTTTAAATTTGTAATTAAGTCAGTTATCCCTTTTATTTTAGAACACATCATTATTTGTGAAACAAAAAAAGTGAAACAATGTCAAATGTAAAACAGAAGAGAACACTAGTTTTATGAACATGAGATATTTCATTCACAATCTAAATTTAAATGCGGGGGCCATTTTACATTATTGTAGAGTTGTATTTGAGCCACAATAAATGTAATGTTTCTGCTTATAATCCTACTATGTTTATATCTGATCCTTTTCAGCACCCAGTGATGTTTTGTACTTACACACAGGACATACAGACTAGAGTGAGTCCTAAATTCATCTAAATATATGTAAAGGGAATACATATTTTATCTATATAAAATACCTTCTGCAGGTTTTATGGGTGACTCTTCCACAATGCACTCCTCTGCTGGGACAGATCTCCTGAAACACATAAACATTTTTAGCTTACAGTAATTACCAACTGATGTTGGGCCATACAACCGAAAAACCGTCTCTGAACAACGATCAAAAGACAAAATGTGAATCGATCAAACATACCTTCCTATTTTCTGCCGGTATAGGAGGCGACTGGACACTTGCTTGTGGAGGGGTGTTTCACACACTTTCTTTGTTAGAAGTTTGTGTCTCTCTGCAAAGGAATCACTTCCTGTTAGAAAATCTGCTAAAGAAAATATCCAGGAAATTGAAAACAGCTCTATTTTTTTTTTCATTCAAGCAGTGTATATACCTGAACAAGTTGCCAAGAAAACTACCAAGATTATTTAGGGGAATTTTAAATTGTTGCTCATATTGTTGATTATTAGAAGTTACTACAGTTTGTCTTTGAATGAATCTGGTGTACTGCATTAGTTTACCTTCAGATTCATTAGACCGCTTGCGTTTCAGTCCTTCCACAGCAGACACAGACTGGCTCCTCGGCAGCTTGGCTTTCTTTGAGGGTGAAACCACCTCCTGATTGAACAGGTTTCTTCTTACCTTGGTCACCTCTGTGGACATTCACAACATTATCTCAAAGAATGTAATCTCAACACAGTGGTGGTGCCCAATGCCCACTTCTGAATACTACTACTGTTACTACTACTGTACTATTTGTGTAGGTAGAGTGGTGTAGGTAAGTGTTTAGCACTGACAGTTGTAAAATCAGCGTACCTTGTGTTTCTTGCTTCTGTGGTTGTGGTTCTACAACAGGTTTCTCCAAAGCAACTGACATCTTTGACTTGGACTAATGAAAACATAGGAAAGGAAAGTGAAAGCTAAACACACTGTACACCGTTTCATTCATCTCAGATGGGTGATGGACTTCAAAGACAACACAGTGATCAGTTAGTTAACAATTGGAGATATTATGAAAATACAACTGTTCATAAGGAGCCAACAGCTACAAATATGAATGGTGATTGATCATGTGTGACCATCTTACAGCTCTTGTAGTCTTTTTGGGAATCTCGATTTGGCGAAGACTCTGGGATGATTCAGTCATGCTGCGATGACGAGTCAGCATGCCACTCCTGAGATTTAAAAAAAGAAGAAGAAGAGAGGAATCTAAAATTTGGGCATGTATTTTGTGAAACAAAGTCATACAATTCAACCAGACAACTACTTCCGCCTCCATTCCAGTGCAAGAGCAAAATAATCTTCACTCCAGTGTCTCCTCCTCATTGTATAGAATGACTTCTTTAATTCCAGGCCACTGCTGGTTTGTCATTACCAGGCAGTTGCTTTCCAGGAAAAAAACAAAACAACACAGTCCAATACAACACAGTCCCCTCTCACCTCCTCTTGCTGGCTGAGCGATTCCGCAGGTCCTGTAGGCGATCTTTGCCATCCAAACCCAGACTATTTGTGGAGAGGGGAGGAGAGGAAGCAGAAGGAGAAACACTGTTCTTGGCAAATGACTCGTCACTAAAGAAGTCAGCAGGCAGAACAGCCACCAAGGCCTCAGGGAGCTGAGTGCCCAGACTGTTGTAGATGTCCGCAAGCACTCTGGGGACAGCAGTCAGATACCTGCCAGGGCACAGAAAAGCAACTGTTAGATTCTTACAACTACAGATGACAAATATTTGGCTCATTCAGAAGTGAGTTGGCTTAATAAAAGGCCAATATGCTAACAATGGTTTGGAGCAGGAAAAAGCCAATAGTTGATTTATTGGTCCATATGAAAAAAAAAGCGCATTATGAGTCGAACGTTTCCAACGAGTACATAAAACAACACACTTTCTTTTGTATTCAGTTTAACCAACAAGCGTTATTGTTGAGCCCTGAACTTATGTGTGGGGATCTGGTGCAATAAGATGATGTGGCCAGACTGTGTCACTATCAGCTGACGGTTCCACTGTTAACAATAGTTTGTAAATCGGTGCTAATTACTGATTAAGCGGTCCACCTCTAGTTAGAGTAAAGGAAACTCAAAATTGCAAAAATATAATTTCTGTAATCACAAACACTCACCCAGGGAGAACATCATCTTGAAGGAACCTGGCCAAGCAAACTGGATCTTTTGTTAGGGAGATTATCCTCAGCATTTCTGCAACCTGAGATATAGGAGGAGTTGGAATTTATTTATTCATATTTACTCTACTGTGCTGCCAATTCAAGCTGTTAATAAAAATGCATTCAATGATTAAATACTACAATACTATCTTACTCATCAGTCCTTGATAATAGAGAATTTATCCTCTTAGTCAGCATTAATCAGTGTGTCTGAACGAATGTCAATGCCAATTTACAACATCTGCACATTCTGTGGCCACAATTACCTTGCCAACCTTTGCCATCACACAAAAACTGATTAGATTGAACCAGGAAAAACTGAATAGTGAGCATCCTACCTCCTCTGCCGTCTGATCAGCATCCAATGAGTCAGACTGCTCTGAGGAAGAAAGTCTGCACAACTCCAGCCTCAACACTGCCTGAAGCTGGCACCTAGGGGAGATCACTTGGATTATTGACACCTACACAACACTGACACTTGAACACATCAAACTGACTTAAGAATAAAATGACTTTTCAAGCCTTTACCAATTAATGAGAAAGAAGAATAGATGTAGAAGATAAAGAAGATCAACAATTACCAGCTACAAGCAGGCACATGAGGTAAACATTTCACACAGAGGAGAGAGACAGGAGTTGAGGCAACTCAGCCGCTGAGTCCTGCACAGTTTCTCTTAGTTAAATAACACTCACTCTCTGACTTTGCCATCAACATCAGAATCCATTCCATAAAGTTGTCTGATTGATTTGCTGGTCTTGAGGAGGTGCTGCTGGACAAAGATGGAGGTCTTCACCTATAAAGAAATTAAATTCCAGACATGCAGATTCATCAGAATCCAATTGTGGAACTGGTCTTGAATGTATGTAATGTACTGAATACTTATGCATGTGACTGCGTAGTAATTGGATAATTACATGTTTACTGAAAAATTTTAATCACAATGTCTGCCACAATTAGAAATAAAAACCTGTCACAAGAGAGTCTGGTCAGAATGTGTCTCACCTCGAGATCTGGTCCAACAACAAGGAAGATTTTCACAGCATAGAAGAGTTGCTGGACACCGGTGAGGACGGACGAGTCTCTCTCCGCCAGAATCTTCTCGTAACTGGACTTCAGATGGGACAGGAGCTCTGCCTCACTGGTAAAACCTGGGAAAATGAAGAGGATGTATTACTTGATACATTAACATTTTTGTTAAACACTGAAAACATATTTGCTTTCTTGCAGAGAAAGACCATGAACTTCAGCAGGTGTTATAGCGTGGTGATAAACTGGTAAAGTCTTGACAGCGACACTCACTGATAGCGTTTGCTGCTCCGGGTTTGTTCCTGTCACTTGTCCGTCTCTTCCCGGGTCTGTCTGGTGGCCTGCCCTCTGGCCCGACCTGCTCAGCCTCGGCCTGGTTCTTCTGGGCTTTCACATTCAGACGTGCAACATTCAGCATCTGCAGAGAGCGGCTCATGGTCTTCATCTTCCGTTTGACTGGTGTGCGCTGGGCACCACCTGGAGATGAAAGACAGGAAATACAGAGACATGCAGAGATAATTTATCTTTGCTGAGAGGTTTAAAAATTGGCAAAAAAACAACAACACTTGCATCTTTTAAAAAAAATTAAAATAAAATCTTGAAAGAATGTGAAGATTTTCTGCATGAAGTTCAGAGAGCAGAAATTATAAAAAAAATTTGAGAGGTAGCGCTCTTACGTTTTTTGCCTCTCTTGTTGTCTGTGCCTTGGGACGTCTGGTAAAGGTCGGCCAACCCACTGATCAGCTCCTGCTGCAGAGCCGACGACTCCTCCTCTTCTTTCTGCTCTGGTACTGCATGCAGCAATCTGTACAATAAAAGAAGCCAAACATCACTCTCTTTTTTAGTGCCGGTGAATTTGTTGCAAGTTGCTTTAATTATCATTATTATTATTATGCGTGTTTAACTTTTACTTCAAAAAGGAGCTATTATTGTTTACATAAAAATCTAAAATCAGAATCCACATACCTCATTGACTCCATTAAATGAGAGCTCACTCCTGACTGGTCGGACTGAGGGAACCAAGTCTCCAACACACCTGTTGTCAGTGGGTAACGGCTGACTTCCTGCTGAGCCCAGTCAGGAACTAGATGATCTTTTAACTTATCTGAGGAGAGAGCAAACTTAAATCAATGGCAGCGACACTGTGTCTGATAAATGGAATATTTTCCTAGTGTATAATCTTCTGAAACTAAAAACCACTAGTTTTCTTAACTCTGCCCTTCCTATCAGTGTAGGGTGTGTGTCCACAGGGTCTTAAGTGGGCCTTACATGTTTTTTGCAATAAATCAGGGCCAAGGTTCCTCCATACATTTGAAAAGGGAGGTGTGGGGAGGGGTGTTCAGTAGGTTGCAATCTGCAACCTCACTACAAAAACATAGCACAGCATCCTGGTATAAATTCTAAATAGAGCACACTTGAAAAATCTTCCTTTCAATGCTCTCTGGTGGACAAACTATGCATTGAGTTAAAAAACTTCTCTCAAAATTAGTTTAGCCAGTATATCCCTAGAAGCAATATCTGCAGTAATCGAAAAACAGATGATATATCAACCAGACCAAATGATCAGCCTAAATCCAACGCTTACCCTCTCCAGCGTCACTATCCTCCTCCATAATGTCATACACCACTCCAAGAACACTGCTCACAACATCTGGCAGGTCAGCCGAGGTATCAGCTCTGGCAGGGGCGACGGTTTCAGCAGTCAGGAGCGGGTTGTGTCGAGTGATTCCTGGCTGCAGAATGGTGAGGAGAGCTGTAGACTGTGACCAGGGGGAGAGGACGGCCGAATACACCAGGTCACCGTCGGTCACCTCAGCAAGCTGGAGGACACAGGGAAGAAGTGAGAGAAGAGCAGCAAGAAACTCAGAGAAAAGATGGAGATTTCAAGATAGCCTCTAAATAACAGATTATCTGCCGCGAAACTCGTTCATTTCACCAATATTTTGTTATGATACGCTAGTGCTATTCCCCTTTGAGTCCGGGGTTAGCTGTTATCAACATCCGGGGTCTGTAGGTTGACCTACTGACTTCTGACCTGGATGATATCATCTCCGACCACTGCCCGGCTCATTCTGATAATAATGATTCCGCTTCGGCATTCGGGTCCATTTTAAGTGCAACTAGCCGGAGCTTTAGTGAGTCCAGGTTGCAGTGAGGAAGCCTTTGGAAGCTGAACCTCGTCCAGCTGCTCATTTTATCTGACAAGTCGGAAACACGCAGAAATGGACCATAGCATTAGCAGTAGGAATAAGCCACGCCGCGCTCAGAGATGACATCATCCAGGTCAGAGGTCAGTAGGTCAACCTGCAAACCCCAGATGTTGATAACAGCCCGGGCTCGGGGAGGAATAGCACTAGCGTATCATAACAAAATATTGGTGAAATGAACGAGTTTCGCGGCAGATAATGTGTTATTTAGAGGCTGCGTCCCGCTGCCCTGTAGACCGGCATTATATGGATATACGCGGCTCTCGGCTGGATCTAATTTCGTCGTAACGACTTGTAATGACACCAAAGTTATCTGGGGGAGGAAATTATCACATTACGCAATTATGCGTTTATACATTCTCTTCGGCTATAGACCTTTTCAGAGAGTATAAACAAAGACAGGTGTGGATCATTAGAAACCGCTCTGGTACACTAAATGGAATGTAGCCTTAATTAGTATCCTTGGTAACACCTGTATTTGTTTATACTCTCTGAAAAGGTCTATATTATGAAAAATGTTAGATTTTGGCTGTATTCTTGCTATATCTATTTATTGCATACTTATTGGATATTCCTTTCCCCACATGGATCCTTTTGTTGTTTTGTTTATGTACTAGGAAGAGGATGTTGTTATGATGCCATGAAAGCACTTTGAGACAAACTGTAAAATGGGCTATACAAATAAAATTGCCTTGCCTTTGTATTTATAGCATTTTGACTTGAGGATTAATATTTTCAATGCATTTAAATGTTGCATTTTTATTCTTATCCTGTGTTTTGTTCTACAGAGTTTGGAGAAGTTTCGAACTCAGATGTGAACACAACACATCCACCTTTTTATTCATTTAAACCTCCTCACTGTTGCTTTGTCTCATGCCCTGAAGAAGACTATTGTCCTATTGTTTGACTTGGGGCTACGAGTGTGTGACTCCACTTCCTTTTACTACTTCATCATGTTATCTTTCTATCATCAACCTCAAATGAAACAGTGTTTAGATGTCTCACCATGTGAAGACTGTGAGCCGACAGCTCCACGAGGAGATGCTGGAGGGTGGCAGCTCCCTGGTCAGCGCTGCTGGAGCACTGAAGCACCCATGACTCTGTGGAGGCCTGTGTCAGTGACGAGGCGTCCCAGCCCTGCAGCACTCCTTTCAGATGCACTCCCACAGACTCTGGAACAAGCCTCTGTCTGCGAGACACCGGCTCAACCGTGATGTCACAGCTCTGCGCCAGATCACCTGGTGGGGTGAAAAGTAAAAGGTGGTTTTCAGCTTTATAATATGTGCTTAATGAGTTTTATTTCCTTATATCACTCTGGTTCACTGTCAAATTTTGCTGTAGTTTCAATCTTGAATTGTTTCTTTAGACATCATATACAACTGCTGATGCCTGTTTCCTCTTCATCTGCACATGTATTTGTTTGTGCCATGGCTTACATTTTAACAGATGAAACTGTAAATAAAGTAAATGTACAGTACTGACAACAAAGTACTGTAGCTGCATTTAAACAACAGATCACATGTTTCGGGTTGTAAAAGATAATGTAGAGAAATCATGTCCATGTTACCAACCTTGCTCCCACTGCAGAACACCCTGTATGACAGGAAATGCCAGGCGGTAGAGGCTTTCAGAAGATAACAGGTATCCAATGCTGGACTTGAATGCAAATGCTTCTGTCCTGAAGCCTGAGTTCAGCTCCTGACTGCTGCAGATGTCCAGAATTGCAACAACAGGCATAACTCTGCCACCTACATGAGCCAGGACCTCAGACAGCTTGTTACATCCAAGAGAGTTCTCACACTTCAGCACCTGCAGGAGAAAGAAAATACTGTTGCATAAGAGGACTTTGATGAGCAGATAAGTATGGTTACAGCCATTCTAAAATACTCACAAGTCATGTAGGAAAAAGTCTGAGCTAGTAAATGGATTAATTTAAAATTAAGTAAATGATCAGTGCCTGATGCGTAAGTAGTAAATAAGATCAACAAAAGTAAACAACAACTTTTGTAGGCTTGTGCTGACATAAAAATTTTTACTTGAAATGATGCATTTAGCATCATAAGCTGTTCCATTCCATAATATCACACTAATGATTGTGTTTTTAAAGACCAGTGCCATAAGAGTAACCAACTGTACCCACCTGGCCTTGTGGTCTACTGTCAATCCAGTGCAGAGCAACTTGCCGCTGCAGCAGCATGTCCTGCAGACCCCTGGATATGATGTGCTCTGCCACGTCTGAGGGCAGGTCGCGCTGTCCTACGGACAGATAGTCCACCAGCTGTGTCTTGGAGTGTGGACACTCCGAGACGACGAACACCACATTCCTCCCGTTGCTTGAGATCTCATCCTCCTGTGAAACACTAGGCTTTCCAGCTCGGCTCGACTTCCTGGGCCTCAGGGACAGTTTAGTGGGAGAGGTGATGTCTGGTCTGTCCCACTGGAAGTCCAGCAGAGTTTCCTTTAGTGCGTTTTGAACTGAAGCAGACCGGCTGCTGGGGTGCTGCTTCTGCTGAGAGTGGCACGGTTTATCCTTCACGTCAAACTTGGCTTCAAACTCTTGTTCGAAGTCCTCAAACGTTTTGTGCCGAAGCTCCTTGAAGTCCGATCCCCTCGATATGAGGCTGGCATTGCGGCTAGCTTTAGACTGGAAGAACTTGTAACCCCAGCGCACTTTCTCGAACCCATACTTGTAGCCGAAATGCAACAGGATTTGTAGTATTCCTCGTTTCAGTAAATGGTTCCTGACTTCCAGCTGGTCGCTTGAATCACGACCCCCATCGTCCACATCGACAACAAAAACTAAGTTGTGTGAAGCCATACCGTCGGATGCAGCGTCCTCCACGGCAGCGAGCGGCTCCTGAGCCCTTCACTCAACGATAAGCCATTGAACTGGGCAGCCTCGGGTGAATATCTACCGCCGCTGTCCTGTCAACGCACTAACACATTTAGTCGGTCAGACTGTCCATTGTGTGCGGACACACGGACGCCATTTACATAACATAAGTTACATAGGTAAGCTAACTTCAGTTAGCTCTCGTCGCTAATGACATACGTGTTGAAGTGACTGCAGGTTAGCTTCGGTTAGTTTGACACAGGGTTTGAGTTGACCCATCGGATACGCTAGAGAAGAAACCCGCCCTCATTCCTCTAATTATTATTAAAAGTTCATGTAACGTTGTTATTCACATACCTACATCTCACATTCGCCATTTTCTCTCCCCGTCAGTCCTTAACCGTTCGCGCTCCTTCAATGAAAACCCACCCCTTCGCTCTGATTGGTCACATCAAGTACTTTTTACAGCCCCATTGGTCCAAAACCAGGCGTAATCAAGCCGACGACAATGCTGGGTTTTAATTGGACAAATGCGCCATCAATCAAATCTGAACTAAACTAACGTCACATGACGTAAAATCAGGCACAACTGCGTAGGACGCTTACATTTAACTTTTAAAAACACAAAGTAGGCTATGCGTTTGCTCTTTACTATTTTCACCTAAGAACTTCAGGTTTAACAAGTGATATCCCGCAATCATTAAGTTAGGCTATACCTTTTTTAAATGTGACAAATATATAGCCTACTGTATATAAAATAAATAATTTTTACCACTCTCCCGCAGCGGCTCTCTTTACCGCAGTAAATAGCAGTAGCTACAATTTAATTAGCCTACATAATAATCAAAGAATGTGATTTGATAAATAAAAGCTGAAAAAAATACCATGTAGCTATATTAAAAACAAACCATCATATTATAGGCCTATCACACTTAAGGCATGGCCTAATTTAAAACTGAATTTGAATGTCTTCATCATTCAAAAAGACAGGGCACAGTGTAAGCTTTCACAAAAACATCAGGGGAGATAACACATAAGGTCATGAAGCACAATACCATAATTTCATAGGTCAAATTATGTTATCAGTGGCATTATGAATAGTTGGATTAAGTTGTTCTGTCACCATATCAGAATCAGAATCAGAAATGTTTAGTAAAGGTAAAGGTCAGTTTACAGCATTGCAAAAAAAAAAAAGAAGCATACTACAATTTAGGATGTATATAAAAAGAATAAACTAGAATAGAATAAAGATTATGGTAAAGATATAGAGCCTACAGAATACAGAGATAGCATAACATAAGTTACTATGTTATACTTTGTTCAGCTGCCTGTTTGTTTTCAAGTAAGAGACTAAAAATGGGCAAAGGACTAAAAGGTTGTTTTTTTATGTTGGTCCTCTAATGACTATTTACTTGGTGTGCCAAGTAAAGCATGAGAATCAGAGCTTGGCATCCACGACTATGCGCCATCTCTCTCTGCCTAAAATGGAAAAAATCCTCATTCGGAGCAACAGGTCTGGGTCCTTTTACTGGATTTTCAGTGTTTTCAAAGGAGGGTGCACTGAGTGTGTGCTGCTCACCAAGAAAATACACTCCTGTTGATCTAGCTATATCAACAATCAGACGGAATGATAATTTGAGAATATTTTAAAACATTTGATTGTTGCTTAGAAACAAAGTCACAGAATAAATGTTCTCTAACAAGTTTACTGCACACATCATAACACATACTCCCTTTTTTCATAATGCTTTTGAACCAGCTATGACCAACTAGATGTAGATCATGCATAAGTACACAGACCCAGCTTGTGTGTTTGAGACCAAGATGGGTGAAAATGTAACATTTTCTTGTCCCCCCACCAGACAGGGTGGGCAAGCTGGTAAAAGAATGATTTTAAGGGAGAGGAAATATGTGGGTCACCTTCTGTTTTGCATCCGTAATCACCTCTTTTCTACAGCACCAGGGGGAGATGAAGAGCTTAGAAAATGCTTTGAAATAGAGAGAGAGAGAGATCAAAGAACCATGAATGTTCTAGGCTCTGTCTTCTGAGTCCCCCCACGTCATGAGACCAGGATGTAGGTCAGGGATGCTTTCAAAACCTTGCAGCTCTTGAGACAACATACACAGTCAGACGGCATGCATATAAGATACATGCACAAACATTTGTGGTGTGTTACTGTAACCCTCAAACAGCCAAGTGGCGTTGTAGAGAATAGCCAAAACATACACAAATGTAGCAAGACATATGCATACACACACAACACGTGCAAAACTCTCAGTGAGTGCTCCCTTATTGTTAGTTATGCCCAAGTAGTGACCACTATTTTTCAGGTACAGTATCAAAGTTCTGAAAACTGAAAAAAAAAATTGCAACAAGCATTGTTTGCTGAATAGAAACACAAAGCTTTAAGCTTAAAATCACAGTCTAGTCCAGGCATGGGCAAACTAAGGCCCGCGGGCCATATTATGGCCTGTTGGACTTTTCATTCCGGCCTGTCAAATATCTATATAACTATATAAAAGACCACAAACTTTGATGCACTTGCAAAAAAAGGGTGACCAACAACACAACACTGCTCCCACTGAAACTGAATGTAATTTGAATGTAAACTTTCATTTACTTCATGGCTTTTACATGCCATTTAGTCCACATACAAACACTCTCCATCCATCATCTACTGGCCCGGCCCAGCTGTCAAATTTTAAAACTCATTGTGGTCCAAGACCCAAAAGGCTTGCCCACCACTGGCGAGTTTCACCTATTGCATGGACTGGCAAGATAGTAGCCTACTCGATTTGACCCCCCAGATGGATCCTAAATACACTCACCATGGGAAAATCCAATATTCATGTTTCTACCAGAACACCTCTGAATCTATATTTTATCATAACATTTGCATATTAATGTGCATTAGTTTATTTTGTACCTTAATGGACACTAACAAAGGGCCATTATACATCTTTGCTATAATAGCTATAAATAGATAAATCAAAGTGCAATTAAGGCGAGTTTGTAGATGAGAGGTCTGAGACAGAAACTGTGCAAACACACACCAGCAGCAACAGGCTGCTTACCATAATGCTCTGTGGGTGGAATCACTGAGCAGATGCTTTTAACTTGGCAAAGAGGTCTCGTGTTCCAGTGTAAACACTGTACCAGATATTATTCACGCTGAGTGCACATGACAAGAATAGCCTTGTCAAGATTTAAATGAAGTCTTTTTCACGTCAATGATATGGAACAGTCTTCATCCAGTGCTATCGTGAAAACCTTTTCTGGTCCTACTGACCACAAATATGTCCCTGGTTCCTGCTTGTGTTTGTATTACAAACAACTGCAGACAACTGGGACATTATGGGGTTATTTTTACTGGTTTTTAGTACATTTTGTAATAATGTGAAAGGAAAAGGGGAACAGGGTAAAACTAGATTATCATAACCGAACAAATGAAACAGTACCTATTCATTTACTGAAAAACCAGGATCCATTTTCACATGAAAGCAAGTGTCTTATTCAGGAGTTTATTTATCAATGCTACACTGACATTTTGGACAAGAATCAGCTGTCTCTTTCTTGAAGCCCGGTTTATCAGAGTGCTCTGTGATTCATTACATAAGACAATTTCCACCCACTGTGTCATGACCTCAAACAAAGTGTGGGATGGTGAATCCATCTTTGTGAGAAGTCATAACTGTTGTCTATAGTTCCTCTTTTATCTGTTACACTTCCAATAGTCCCTTACCTGTGCTCATGTACTGTCAGAAGACCAAAACCAATGTAGTTAAGTCAGATTCCAGCGAATATACACTGTTGCCTACTGTATATCTATCAAGAATAAATCACATTGTCACAATCCTTTCATGAAAAGAATGAAGGGGAAAAACATTTGCCCTTTAACAACATTCTGTATTTTCTGCATCAGCTCGTCTTAAGTCAATCTTCAACTTTCAGGTTCTGTTGCCTGTTTGCGAGACAAACATGTGTGTCTGTACAGTGTGTTCCATCTGCTGCAGGTTCATGTCACAGATAACTGCCCTTTTATGCTATTTTGTCTGGTGTGATATTGTTTACAAAGATGCGTCACAACGTGGCATGACTGCACGACCCCACTCTGACTTCCTGGTGTCTTTTTAGCTGGTTAGATTTAGCTGATTGCTTTTAGGGCTCAATTATACAGTTCTAGTGTCTGTCACGGATATCGAAAGGGATGAAGATTTAACAATCGTTGAATTAGACTGGGTGACCTCTCATGAAACAAATGTAAAGTCATTCAACAGAGCCAAATTTAAGTCATCATCAGTCTTTACACCACGTCTTTAGTTTTTAAGAAAACCAAGCATCAGTCATGCATTCCAATGAGACAGTGAAACTAATTAGGAAGGAAGTGTCCTCATATGAAAGACTTGGTGGAGAAGAAAATAGATTAATTTTCACTGAAGCTCTTGCACACTCCCTAATCTCCTCTGCAAGATAAAAAGTAGGTTGCTGGAGAAAGAGGGCAGAAAGTGGAGGCATCAATCTGTCACCCCGGCACATGATTATCTCTTTCTCTCTCTCTTGCTCTCAGAACTGTCCCAGTCCCACAATCATTTAGAGAGCTATCAGTGATGCAAACACTGCCAGACTTACGTTGTCACACTTAATAAGCGGCTGTAATTCTGTTGTGGATGTGGGTTTGTACGTCAGCTCTACAAGCAGTTAGACAAACAATGACTATAACGTGTGTGTTTGCGGTCTGTGTGAGAGACGAGGAGAAGAACAGAGTTCTTTGTGTGTGTGCTACCAGCTGTGTTTTGTCCATCCTCCCTATTGGCTGGTTGTTAAGGAGAAGAAGCGCGGTTGTGTTTTGTTTCACGTCAGACGCAGCAGCACAGTGGAGGTGATCATATAGCACATAAGTTCAACACTGATCTCCAGTCTGTATCCCTCTGTGATTACAGCAGCTCCTCGCGGCACACAGGGATCACAGTGCAACACTTAAGCCATCACACCTCTGGAGAGAACATCTCCCTCATCTTGCAGATTTACTTAATCAAATTCTATTTTTAGGTTCTCCAACCCAAACAGATTCTCGACTAAAGCCCCCCTGCTGCAGCACCCACTCCGTCCGTGGTCTCACACATCACGTTTCACTTGTCACAGAGTGGATTAGGAGAGCAGGCTTATTAGCAACAGGAGGGACGGCTGCTGCGGCGCGGCGGTCTGCAGGGCTCCAGAGGGCTCGTCTCTCAGCAGGCTGATGAAAACCCTCACATTACTGAAGTGCGTCACCGGCCTGGCAAGCATGTAGCAGACACTCGAAAGTGTTTACATTATGGCTCAGACTTCAGCTGATCTTATCAATAACACTGGACATGGACACGCAATGACTTCCACTTTTGCGTAGTCCAGATTTAGTTGATCATAGGTTTCTCTGTTGTCTCATACATCCACATTTCTGGATCAATAATGCTTTTCCAATTCACTGTCTATGTGTTGACCTGCTGACCTTTGCACCTCTTGTCATACTACACATGGTTTATATGATTTTCACTGTAGCTGCAGCTCATTTTCCACTGAAATAATTGTTTCTTTTACACTTCCCGAATTGGAAAAAAAAAATGAGAGTAGAAAATGACTTCATATATTTGGAAAATATTTTATTAAAGAACATATCACAAACATTTTTGACACATATTTATAAAGTAAAACAAATATAAAGTATAAAGGTTATGATTTTCTTTGAAAGTCAAGGTAACTTTAGAAGTCAGATAAAATCTCATGTCTACAACTCCACATGGTTATGAACAGAGTAAGAGAATAAATAAAGACATTGAGAAAGATTTTTTGTTTTGCTCAGGAATTGAAGCAGGAGCAGAGATTTCAATCATGGTGAAGCTGGAAAACAACTCTTGACAAAGCTTATACTGCTTCGGTGACAACCAGGTCACTTTCAATGCTCAATACGTTTCTTAGGCAAAGTGTTTACTGTACAGTGTGGTAAGTCACAATACTAACATTTCTTAACAGTCCTTTCTATAGTAGACTGGTCAAGTAGAAAAATCTGGATTGAAACAAAAATACCTATACAACTTTAAAATGGAAAAATATCAGCCATCTTTCAAGTTTTGCTCATAGACATCTACAGTAGAAAAGGAATACATCTGTGTGGTGTGTTCAACACTGTCATCTGCTACTTTCACACTCATCATATCTAGACAGCAGTAGAACTAGCCTTCAGCACGGTCTGCATCAAGTGCATCCTTGAAATATACACTGAATGTTGATATGTTAGTATATTATAAGCAGACTTTTGGATGACAGTAGCAGCTTTCACACACACACACTCAACACACACAGGCAAGGCTGGCAGACAAGGCCAGTTTAGGTCAGTTCAGTTGGCCTCCATTTGAAGCGGCGTCAAGGCGAAGCGAGGAATTAAAAGGAGGTGGCGGTTGCACCTTCCGGCTGCTCACTGGGTGGAGTCGGAGTCACTGGAGTCCAGGCTGGCCTGTGTGGACGTGGGGGTGCAGCTGTGATGGCCGGACGGCGGGCAGTGGAGGGTCTGCGTGCTCCGCCGCAGGTTCTCCAGGGACTGGAGGAAGGAGCGGCGTGCCCTCTCCTCCTCCAGCGGCGAGGAACCTTCCTCTTCTACCTCTGCGATTTCAGCAAAGGTGACGGGCTGCGTTTTGAAGCGAGCCTCGCGTGGTCGCCGTGAGCGGCTCTTGCCCCTGGCCGGGGCCTTGGGGACGGGCAGCTGCTGGGGGAACTCCTCCATGGCTGAGGCCATAAGGTGAGCCGGCAGGACGTGGAAGCCGGAGGCCTCCATAACCATCTGACGCACAGCAGCCATTGGCAGAAAAGAAGCCAAGATGGGGGATTATGAAATTAATTCTATTTTAAATCAAATGCTGTGACTTCCAACAGCTGGAAGAGGACAGTGAACTGCTCTGAGGAAGTCTCAGCTCTTGTCTCTCCTTGTTCTCTCCGGTGCCTTCCTTCTCCTTCAGGCAGAAAAGTCTGTCAGATTCTCAGGAGCAACAAGATAAGAGTCCGTCCAAAGTTGAGCAAAATGAAAACTCCTCAAACCGATGAGTCCACTAGGTTCAGTGAGGATGACCAGATGTGATGCTGCTCTTCACTCCTCGGTGTCAACACCTCTGTTTCAACTCTCTGCTCGCCCTGTGTGTTCCTTGCTGTGTGTGAATCTGTGTCTGCTAATGCCACCAGCAGCTCCAGCACTCTCTTTTATAGCAGCTCTACCCACTCAGTCTCTCTCTCTCTCTCTCTCTACTCCCAGGGCCTGCCAGGTCCCTCCCACTCCCCTCCTTTCCTCTCAGTCATGGTCCCGGCCCCCAGAGCAGCCAGCCACTCAGTCACCCTCCTCAAAATAAACATATGAGAAGAAGATATCTGTGTGTGTGTGTGTGTGTATGAGCGCGTGTGCTGGGTGTTAGGGCTTTGAAAGAAGTGCGTGTGTGTGTGTGTGGGAGGGGGGCAAATATACTGTATGTAGATACATAGGGAGAGAAATGGAGATGGTAACGTGAAGTGAGGCATTTGGTGAGTTGAGTCAGAGAGAATAACTGGAAGAGCGAGGGAGGAGGGCAGAGAAGAGAATTAGGACAGTTCCCCAAATCAAAGTCAAGGTCAGAAACACTCACATGCTACTGTGTGTTTTATCCCAGAATGCTGGGAAGTCCTTCACACTCTGGTGTTGTGCAAAGCTCTGCTTAGTATGACATGGAAAAGCTACCTCTGAAAAAATGATGTTTACTTTCCAACGCTATGTTGTTTCAACTAAACTCTGTGGCAGGTTTGGAATCTGTCAGTTGTCGTAACAGTTTTCATGACCTCAGCTGGGAAGGTTGCATCTCCACCTGTATCTGTTTACTTGTCAGCACAAAAAACACAGAACTGATTTGCACTGACCTTGCTGGAGGGATGAGCCGGTGACGAACCTGTATTTGAACTGATGTTATCATTATCTGTTGCACTTTGTAGTTTGGCCTTGGTGTCTCGCACTCTCTCTGTGTTTCCACAGATCCACCGGAGCTCCATCTCTCTGCACCAACCGCCGCCTGCATTGCCCCCCTTTCCCCTGCTGTTAAAGGTGTTCAGAAATGGCTGTTTGTCCTGTTTGTCACGCCTCCTTCTACGAGTTTCCACGAGTAAGGAAAACAATTTGATTGGTCGTTATCGAGCGGGTGGGATATTCAATGTTTGGGGCGAGACCATAGACTGTAAAAAGAATGGACGTAGCACCCGTGACGTCACCCATTGGTTTTGGGGAGTCGTTTTTGTGACTCAAATATGGCGGCCTGAACAGCGCCATGTTGGATTGGCCGGCCGAGAACCCGCCCACTGGCCTCGAAGCAGCTGTCCACGGAGCTGCTCGGACCTGTCACTCAACGTTTCCGCGCCCTAATTGGCCAGAGTTTTAACCTAATAACAGTAAAACGGTAGAGTTAAAAAAAAATTCACCCCCCTCAGAGTGTGTGCGGGGGTAGAAACTATCGATTGAGACAAAAAAACGTTCTGACACCAGGCTTTTAACATGTTTATTGAGGATGTAAAATCGGCGATTTTAACATGGGGGTCTATGGAGAATGCTGCTTTCTGACACCAGCCCCCAGAGGAAGCTGAGGGGATTGCAGTTTTTTGAACGCGGAAGTGAGCTTCACTTCTCAAGACCGACAACTGCCCCCTTGGGCGAGACCGAGCTCGGTGTGTGTATGTGTGTGTAGCATTGGCTGATGAATCGTGAGCAACGTGACGCATAATTTGCCTGCATTATCCAATGCAAAAAAAAAAAAGCTACCCCACTTTCATCCCGGATTTACTCGAAAATAGAATCTTGCACAAAGTTTGGTCCACATCGTCTGATAGATGAGTTATTACAATTATGTTAAAGAAGAATTCCGGTCCCCTAAATCATTGTCCTGATGGTCACCCAGTGTTGTCTGGAGCAAAAAACGCGACTAAAATTGATGCAGGCAAACCAGAGTTACACCATGGCTAGATGGCGCTAGCGACAACGCTAACCTATGGGGGCAATTTTTTCAACCACAACAAACACTCAAAAAACAATCAAATATCGATGGTGCATGACTCGAATCCTTACGAGACACCACTGAACTCATATAGTGTACAGTATAAGCAGTATAAACTTTGTGTTTTTGCATGTAATCACTCACCTCAGATAGCCGAACTCAGAAACGTCTTGGAAAGACATTACTATCCGATCGCAGAGCGCCTGCTCTCCCCACCACAGAAACAAACACTTTTTCCTTGTTGTGATGATTTCTTTACAAAAAGTCCCCCTCCCGCGAACCTTTTTGGTCATTTTAAAACGCGGGGCGACCGCCATTCCGAAGGACCGCCATTCCGACGGTCTGCCAGTCCGAAAATTCCCGAAGGTCCGTCATTTCGAACTTCCTGAGGGGCCGCCGTTCCGAATGTGTTTTATTTTGAAAATTGACCGGATTCTCTCGTGGTTTGACTTCCTGCCCGGCTTGACACGACGCGCCGCGGGGACAGCGCCCGACCGGCCCCTCCCCCTCCCCCTCCGCCTCCAAAGGTGCGAGTCTGATGCATTACATCCATGGTCTGATGCAGCCGCGGCACTCCTGCTGAAAATAAATGTCCTTGCTCTGTGCTTTGGTTAGGTTTAGGCAATGTAGAAAGGAGTTGGTTAAGTTTAGTAAAAAGGTTAGGTAGAGGCCAATAAAATCGCAGTTAATATGTATCTACCCCGGGAGTCGAACCCTGATCCACCGCGTCAAAAGCAGATGCTCTGACCACTACACTACCACCGCAATTAGGCTTGTTTACTCCGTGCCGTAAACCATTCAAGATTTTTTCAGGTTCGGAATGGCACCCTTTCTTTCAGGTTCGTAATGGCACCCTTTTCCCATAAATAATTAAGGGTCGGCATTCCGACAAATTAAAGTAAACGTTCGGAGTGGCGGCCCTTCGGAATGGCACCCTGGAACCTTTTAAAACCAGCTCATTAGCTATGCACATTAGCAATGCACCTCTGGGGGGTGGGCGGAGACTGCGCTGCTCTGCACCCGCCCAGCCACCTCCTCGCACCCCACCCCCCCGCTCGCTGACAGCTGGACATTGTACAATTACAGAGTCAGCGCGTTTAGCTAAAACTGCACACTGGGATTTGATCCCAGACTGGAACATAGTCCTTGGTCGCGGTGCAAGCTACCAGATGAGCTATACCTGTCATACCTTGACAGCTACACCGAGCTGTCAACCCTTTCACCTCTGAGCCAGATGCAGAGCGGGGCGGGAGCTTGTAGCACTAGTGCCCTCCCCTGGAGCTGTGACACGTCAGCTCCAGTCTCCCTGAAACTGCCAGTTTGCGTCTGCCATTGGTTCACAGCAATTTGAAGGCAGAAAAACTCAGAAATGCAATTTTGCACTTCCTTTTCTGCTGATATGTCCTCTAACACAAGAAAAATGCCACAGGAACACGTGAAAAGCACGAAAAACACGATTTTCATGGGAGGGGGTCTTTTACAAAAATAAACAGTCCATGCAGTGCAGTGGTAATGTCCAAAATATCTCTGACCGTTTATTTTTGTAAAGAAATCATCACAACAAGGACTTAATGTTTGTTTCTGTGGCAGAGGAAGTTGTTATGATGCCATGTAAAGCCCTTTGAGACAAACTGTTTGAAAAAATGCATGCCCTATTCAATTCTGGGGCAGATACAGAGCATTTACCATGAAAATGTTTTTTCACTCTGTTGTCTGTCTGTTACAGTAATGTTACTGTAATACGTGACTACACAGATCAGACTTGCATTGTGTATCCTGAATATTTTTCAGTAAGCTATGTCAAAGTAGAGTTACTATTCTTCTATACAGCAAAGTTTTCTCTTGTATACGGGATTGATAAAGTAATTTGTATTCATATTCATATTTGTAGGCTATTTGTATAAAAGAAACACATTGTGTTCATTCAAATGAAATACGCAGGGTGACGTCAGTGTGCTCCTCCACTGTTCACCCTGATGTGTGTGTCTGGAGAGAAACGTGGCCGGCAGCTCTGCTCAGAGTGTTAACACTATACGTATGTAAACACGACCACAGCAAAGACAAACAGTGTCGGGAAGTTATTACAGTCCCTGTGCTGGCACAAGCAGCTCAGCTCTCATCGTGCGTATTTTGAGTGAGGCAACCACATACTGTAAACACACAGCAATTATCTCAATCATCTGAATGCACAATAGTCAGAAAGACTATTTTGACTGTCATGATCTGCAACAGAAGAACCAGGCCATTGCATATACACATTACATTTTTTTAAATTAGGACACCCTTCTGTCCCATAAACTCCAATGGATTGCTTTTGTTCGACGAGAGAGTGCATCATATGCAGTTTGCTGTCCCGTGAGTTGGCACATTCTGTGCCATTCTTATTACCTGGTTTGTGCATGCTCGTCTGGATGTTCTGAAGCTTGGAGTATGACAACGGGGGATGTTGGAAATGATCCACTATTTTCCGTCCTATGGTCACGGCATCTGATACAGCTTTTTAGCAAGCAGGCCTTCGTTCACAACCAGCTGGAGTGTGGGAAGCTCTGCCTCACCCATACCTTTAATCATGTTCTAGCATTGTCGTGTAACACAACGTGAACGGTTTCTTTGGGAATATTCCACGTGTTGAGCATCTCTTCAAACTTTACTACAATCACTTCCACTAAACTCTTTGGCATGCAGCATGACACTATGAAGTTGGAAATCATCATCTATCCACTGCACTGTCTGGGTGAGTAGAGACACTGGACTCACGCTGCTGCTCCAAATATGAGCGGTGAAGTCACCATATGCAGTAGCACTGTATAACTGTAGTTATAAACACTCATAAATGATCATAATGCTTTATAATAAAAATCATAACACACTATAAAGCATTTTATCATGACTTATAAGGTCAGGCATTATCATAATTATAATTGTTAGTAACTCGCTGACAATGCCCACATCGATAATGTGTTATAATTGGCTTATAAATGTGTATAACTATCATAATAAACACTCAGAAATTATCATAAGACTTTATAACAATAAGCATAACACATCATACAGAATGTTATAATGGCTTACAAGGTCAAGTATTATACTAGAGTTTTAATGCTCTATAATGTGTTATGCTTATTGTTATAAATAAAATATTGTATATGAAGAGTATCGATGGCACGGCAGCATTAAGATGAAGCATTCATATAAACAAAATCTCCATATTTGCGCACCAACATAAAGGCACAAAATGAGAAGATCATGTTTTTCCAGCCGGGTTTTCTGGCACTGCAGATGGGAATGCTGTCTCATGGGACAGCACTCGCATGAGACATTTGGCGTCCTCATTTATGGATGATCACAAACATAGAGAGGGCTGCATGGACGCATCTCAGTGTATGTTAGTTGTAAAGTTATGTTGATGGTAAGGTTTTAATAAATAGGGTTTATTGGCACTTCGTGATAATTTGGGTTGTAATAGTTTTACACAGGGTTTTTTCACAGCCAATACAAACTTGGAGGGTGAGAGGAAGAGGCCAACTGTGACTTATAAACTGACAACTAAACAGCAACGACAGCCATGACTAAGGCAACATTTGTTGTTTTCACTGAAACGATTGGGGATTATAAAAACGAAGACTCAGTGAAACTGTAGCCTGTTTGTTTGTTTGGGATTGTTGTGGCAGTGAAATTAATTTTGCAAAGATGTGCCAATGATACATTATAACATGTTAATTGATGTTACACGGACTAAACTTGGCACTGGGCCTTCCAGTTAAATCTGTAACACCTTTAATCAAATGAGTCAATCTAAACAAGGGAGCAGTAAACACTCTATCAGTGGCTGGTGCACATTTGTCTGATTCACAAGCTTACACACACACAGTCTGACACAGTGATAGTTTGTTCACGTGGCATGTCCATGTGAGAGATGTCAACCCCAACAGATGCACTTCTTTAGAGAGCTGAGAGTTTAGTGAAGTGAGTAGAACTAGAATTGGTATTTCCTGAAGGAAATACGTGTGAATGCTGAAAGCCATTGCTGAACCATGCTGAATAAGTTGACAAAGACATGCGGAATGACACGCAAACATGTCCAAGGCAGGAATTGAACCCACGACTTCAGGACTGGTAACCTGACACACTAACCATATGGCCACAGAGGACCTGAGTTACAATGAGCTTTATACTATGAGGAATCAAGGACTGTCCAATGACAGCTGAATAGTTGGAATGAAAAGTCAAGCAATGATGTGACATGACTGAGGTAGGAATCGAACCCATGACCTCATGATCACCGCTTCGCCACAGAGAGCACACACATAAGCATGTTGTCATTGATTGTAATGTGATGATGTGCTGCAAACTGTGGCACTAGCAATTGATGAGTCTCGAACACTTGTAACGAATTGAGGGTGGGGGAGGAGAGCGGAATTCAACATAATAATGAGTGCTTCCTTTGGATTCAAACCAGTGACCTTGGGGTTGGCAAGCAGCCACCTTACCAACTGGACTACAGACAGAGTTGTGGAGAAGAGAGGTTGAGACTTTGATGAATGTGAGATTTTTCAATGATGCTTAAAAAGAGAAGAAGAAATGAGTAGAAATGAGCCACAACAAGTAAGTAGAGGACTTTTTTGTGACTTGTGACTATTTTTTGATGAAATCAAACAAAGTATAATGCCCATTCCAGTGAATTACAAAGTTGAGCTCCTACTACTCTGCTGTGAAAAAAATTGCATTGGGGTAAATGGCAGAGAGAGAGCACCCAGGCTGCATTTAAAAAATATTTTAAATTATTGTCTGAGTCTCATTCGCATTTTTGGCGGCATTGTGAGACAGAAGACAAGCGTGGCTACAAACTGTTTCCAAAATCATGAGTGTAGAGTGTCATTTGTAGCTTTGCTGGCAATTTCAGAAGAAAAGTTCCAGTCGCTTTTTTGGATCTCCTGCACTCTACGATGACGTCACCCACTCTGACCCAACCCCATTCACACTCATTGAAAAGTGTGAAATTTGTCAGAAATCCTCATGTGCATTTAATAGATTTATCTCAAAAACGATACAAGCTATGAAAAAGTTGTACACAGGTTGAATACATTAGAAGTGTGTCTACAACTCAGAATTTGAATTAAGTCTCTAGCAGAAAGTATGCTGAAGCTTTAGAGGCTGAAAGAAGTAAGAAGATTTGAAGAGTTTCAAGACTGTTCCAATGCATTCTCTATGGGCCAAAAAAAAATCAGAAATAGTTGAATATTGCAAAAAGTATGAATATTTGAAAAGAGAAAAGTCATTTTGATATCCAGAAAAAGCTGCAGGATTTGATGTATGAATTGTTGAAATAGCACAAAGTATGAAGGACTAGAAGAAGACCGTAAAAAGGCGGAAAATAGTAAGAATATAAAAAGAGAATAAAGAAAGTGGCGGAGAGGAAGAACAATAGTGTGAACGCTTTCACACTAATTACCTATGTTAAACGTGCACATCTCCTCTAAACAGCAATGAATAAGGAAAAGGTCACTTTTTAAAGTCATATCTGTGACTGTGGTGGCTCAGGAGATTCTGAAACACATCTTGAAACTGAGACACTGCCCTCAGGATGACAGTTCAGATGCAGTGGATTGGTACCCAGGACAAGTTTCCACCTGTGGAACAATAAAGTTTACCTTAACTATAATAAAGTTTACCATACCTCACACATCACACAGAGCCACTTCCACTTTCAGAGTGCTACTGAAAAGCTAAAGAAAGAAAGACGTTTAATTCAGTCTACACAAAATACGTGCAAAAATGTATTTAACCAGATCATTTTGGTAGATCATCAAAGTACCCAAGTGCAAAGAGAAAAAAATGGTCAAGCTGTAAAATGAATGTATATGATCTTGATTCATACATCCTCAGAGTAACAGAACTGTGTGTGTGTGTGTGTGTGTGTGTGTGTGTAGGTGTGTGTGTGTGTGTGTGTGTGTGTGTGTGTGTGTGTGTGTGTGTGTGTGTGTGTAGGTGTGTGTGTGTGTGTGTGTGTGTGTGTGTGTGTGTGTGTGTGTGTGTGTGTGTGTGTGTGTGTGTGTGTGTGTGTGTGTGTAAATAAAACCACTGTTTAAGGTTACTTACACAGTATACTGCATGTATAAGGTTCATTTTGTTTCTGAGATAGATGATCTATCATAGATCATTTGTACAGGCTTTTAGACAGGGTGATGGATCATTGGCCACAGGGTGCTCATCCTTTTATGTAGTCAAAGTCACAGTGGATGAAGACACGTGGACACTTAGCATCATCCCAGTCAACATGTCACGTCATCCTAACTGTAAGTGCAATGACTAAATTTGTCAGTGTCTCTGCTGACGGAGGCGTGTCAGGGCTGGTGTAGACCGGCTGGGTCAGTTACGTTCATGTTGCAACTCACTGTGTGCCATATGGCACCGTGACAAAGGTCACATATTTTTTTTTATCTGTTCGGAGCTACATTGATTTATGATAGAAACCCACTGTGCTTTGTATGATGGCGTCAGAAACTGCCATGAAAATATGAACCTCATCAGTCAGAGGTGTTTGCTGTCATGGAGCGTTGACGTACAGTGATATTTGACTTCCAGTGAAAAACTCATCACTTCCTCAAAAACGTCAAGCAAATGAACTAGGAAATATTGTTACGTGACTGAATGTTTGTCTTATCAACTCAGACCTTAGGGCCCTTATTATTTAATATAGATAAGTAGTATTTTGCAGGTCCACACAGACATAATCATATATTTGTATATTGTATACCTGTATGTCAATAACATTTAAAGGCTCAGAAACCTTTGCAGGTGTTTGGAGTTCATTAGCTGAGAGTGTGACACCATTAGGTTAAAATAGTGAACTGTTTCACTATATTCTAATTGTTTGAGATACTGAATGTGGGTTTTCTTTAAATGTAAGCCATAATCATTACTACAACTAAAAGAAATAAACACACAAAATGTTTCAGTCTGTGTAATGAATCTACATAATATGAGTTTAACTATTTGAACGGAACTACTGAAATAAATGAACTTTTCCATGAAATTCTCATTTATTGAGATGCTCCTGTAGCTATATTATATTGGAATGCCCATACCAATACCAGTACCAACGCCAGGCCATACATACTACAGTACAGCCCCCCGTGTGGTTTTATTTTATTTTTTTCTATTCTGAAAATGGGCCTATATTGGTAACAGACAGTGATCATGTCATAAAACGGACCAATATTATAAAGCCAAAAGTTCACCTCAGAAAACAGACTCAAGGTAGAAAATCATCTATATATCAGCAAAATAAAAATTGTGTTTTTCCTCATGTGCATAATTTATCTGGCTTTGTGAAACTTTTTAAATACATAAACACAAAACCAGGGTGACAGAGAAATCAGTGACTCACACCTTCAAACTATATCATTATCCATTACTGCAGTCAGTGTCACTGTAGGCAAGGCAACACGAACACAAACATCGGGAGCAGAGGGGCAAACCTGAGTGTCATCTGTAGTTACTAATATTACCCGTAGGTATCACCAGCGGTGGTATGTAAGTCATGCAGCAGCGTACCATCAGTAGCGCTGAGGTGACAGGTTTTTCTCATTTCAGGGGTTGACCTCACGGGCTTTCCTCTCCTCCTCTGAGTTTTCAGGCGTGACGTTACGGCCGAAAATGACTGCCCCTCTTTCGTCATGCATTCCAAGGATGAAACCTCAGGAGGGTTAGACAGACACCGTCTCATCCTGTGTCTTGTGTCAAACACACACACACACACACACACACACACACACATGGACACACACAGGTTGTAAGTTGTGGATTCGAACCTCTAAATACCCCCTGGCTCTATTTTAAGTCTATCTAAGGTCAGCCACGATCAAGCCAACAAGCAGCTGCCAGTCAAGTGACATCACATGACATTTTGATCCCCTTTTAACCATATATGTGTGCGTGTGAGAGGAAGTGTGTGTGTTGCGCTGAGGTGTCTTCCCATACATGCATGTTGCATGTGCGCGTGCTTGATGTTTTGTTTCATGTCATCATTATCCACTTTATTTAGCCTACGTGCTTTTTGACATGATTGCAAAGAAAAGTGAATGCACTGAGCTGCAGCTTAGTGGGCCAAAAGGAGTGTGTGTGTGTGTGTGCGTGTGCGTGTGTGTGTGTGTGTGTGTGTGCGTGCGTGCGTGCGTGCGTGCGCGTGTGTCCGTCCTTGGGGGTGACTTGTTTTCCTAAAAGATCCTGTCAAGGCTGCATGTGCTGTACACAAGGACATAGTCTGGCAACAACAATAATGAGAAAGCCAAGCAAACGTATCTTTCAGTAACATTGTTCATTGATCTGAATTAAAGTCACTGTCATAAAAATAAAAAAAAACACAAAAACACTATATATTAGAATATTGTCTCATTTTGTTACTTTTGTTTGCATGCAGACCTTTTATTCCAATATTTTGGAATCTTCAAATTATATTTGTCTGTTGATGTCTTTTACAAGAAGTATTCAAATGATTTACGGCGTGTTCACACCGGGCGCGAGGCAAATTTTTCGCGCGACAAGATTACATACAAAGTCAATGTACAGACGCGAATTTGTGCCGGCGGCGCGAATGACGCGAATGGCGCGGCGCGAATGACACAAACGGCGCGACGCGAATGAAGCGAAAACGCGAAATTCATTAATATTGTTTGTTTACTTGTACCTGGGAGTGGCTGACAGAGTATTAGTGTTGCGCTAATGCAGACTCCATTTCAGTACTGACAAGCTGCCAGGTTTATTTAGCCCCGCCCCCTCTCCCAGCAAGTTGACAGGATTGGTTTCTCAGGTTGCGACATATGAAACTCCGGCTGTCTGAATCTCTCTTTAGAAGATGGTCATTGGGTCACTGCAGTTCAAGGTGGAAGTCCGCACTGACTGCATAAAAATCACCATATGAATATATTGTAAGGCTGGCATCTCTATTTTCATTGCAGAGGTCTTGAGATGGTAAATTAGACTATGGACCCCCAATTGGACAAAATTTTGAAACAAACACCAGAAATACACAAATATTTATTCTGAGACGTTACTTATTTTAGTCAATGTATGTTCAAATTCATGCCAATGGCATGAATGAATTTCAAGAAATTTCTGGAAAAAATGTAATATTTCTGGGGGAAAAATTGGTACAATTTTGAGAAAAAGTTGGGGACCCCCTTGAACCCTCTCAAGGACCCCTGGGGGTCCCCGGACCCCACATTGAGAACCACCGGTTTAATCTATTAAAATTGTAATTTGAGAAGAAAAGGAAATCATAATTCCGGTGTGATATACTACGACTACTTCATGACTTATCCTTGGGCCTGTATCCTGTATCAAACAGGTGATGCCATTTCGAAGGGAATACCTCCAGCAGGGAATATGGGCGGAGGCAGCTGAGAAATAATCCCTCACAATCCTCTTCTTGATCACATACACCACTCGTCTCACCAGCTCCTCGACCACCAACTGTATACACTATAAATGGAATGTGCCTTTACTTTGTGTAAATTATAATTGAATTATATTTTCATTAACATATAATGTTATTAATATATGTGGCTTCGCCCAAAAGCGGTTGCTTGCAATGATGATCTCAAAAAAATATTTCACAACTTTTCACCACACTGATGAGCTGACCATGCAACCTGACCTTTGAAACATGTTTCAACAGAACTATACGGTATAAGAGAATACTTTCCTCATTTCTTGTGGTATATTTATACGGAGGTGTAACAGTGAATTTGTTGATAATACACTGATATTAAAAGAATCGCTGCACCTGCAGTGGTCCCTTTGAGAGGTGCTTACAACAGCATATTCCAAATGGGGTTTTAACTGGGATTTGAGCCAGTATCAGTGGCACAATGTGGATATAAATACTGCACGGCTGGTTATGAAACTGTTGGAAGCAAGGACACTGACTGCAAGAGGAATTAAATGGAGTCATTGTAATTAACAAGCAGGCTCGAATGTCACCGGATCTCACTTCAGTTGCGTATGTGTGCACCTTATGTGTAGTAGGTAGGTAGAGTTACAAGGCCACATGTAAGGGACTACTTTAATTGGCATATAGAGCTGTGTGTCACTGTATGAATTTACCAGTGCAGCTGTGACTGGTGTAACTCATATGTGAGTGTTTGCTTCCTTTATATAATATGGCAAAAAACCTTGACCGATAGCGTGGAAGGGTTGAGGCCAAATCATGAAAAAGTCAAGTCAGATGTTGATAAGAGATTATTGGATGACACCTGAAGTTATTCAGCCCTACATTTCTTGTCATTATATTTAGGCTATGTAATCATTATGTCACACCAAGGCAACAGGAGACAGGTTCGTAAAATGTGTGTTTATTTGTGTGCACTGCTAACAGGAAGAGATCCTTCAGGGGTGGACAGCGTGAGAGAAAGTGAAAGAGACAGGAAGCAAGAAATAGAAATAAAAATTAGACAACCCTGGTGAAAAAAAAGTGTACTTTATTGTATTTCAAGTATATTCGTATTTTGAATAGTATATTGAAAATGTAATTATACAAATTGTACTTTATATAAATATATAAAAATTACACTAACATCACACTTTCACGCTAACACTTTTAACACACTTGAAAATAATTGTACTATATTACACTTTATAGAAATATATTAAACTAAAATATACTTAAAGTGAAATTTATGTGTAATTTCTAAAGTGTACTTATTTGAAATTTGTTTTCACACATACTTTTGATATATTTTAAAATGTATGCTAAAATTGTCATTGTAAAATACAATGATAACATATTTTGAAAGTATACATTTTAATATCAACACTGTAATATTAAGTTTGAGTGTATTTTAAGTTACATTTGAGTTTAATTATAAAGTGAAGTTATTTATGCTTGTAGCCTACTTCAGGACATTTTGGAAAGTGGTATTAGCCTATGCACCTAAACCCGTTTATTAAATTTTGTGCTGTGTGTTTGGCAAAAAAAAAAAAAGATAGGCTACAACCTTACACGCATGAAATCACATGAAACAATACACTTAATTAACACTTAACAATCATCCACAAGAGCGTTGTAGAGTTGTTGGATTGTGTGTTTGATAGTCTCCGTAGCGGTAGCTGAGCAGCTCATGTCTCTGCCCCGCCGATCTAAAAACAGCTTGTAGGTTACCGTCAATTACAGTAAAAGTAACGAACCCTATCCCTGGCAAATCTGCCAAAATGTTGAAATATCCCTTTAAGCACATTGTTTTAATGTTATAATGTCTGTTGTAACCAAGGTTAAAAGTCTGTATTAAAAATTAGTTGATTGCATATTAAAACAGCTGAATTCATATTTAAAAAAGTTAATTAATAAATACTAAGTTATGTTAATAATTAAAAACAGATACTTACCTATAAAAAGAAATTGAACAGTGATAAAATATTTTTTTGAAAGAGATTGGCTGGAGATGAGCTGTCAGCCAATCGGGAAGAAGCTCCCGCCCCTTGACCTGCTCAGAACAAGGTTCACTTCCTCCGGAGCCGTTGTCAGGAGAGCGAGCAGAGCAGCCCCGCATCGAGCACGACACTTAGCTTGTGAAGAGGAGACACTAGTAAAAGTTGATAAAAGTGATTAAAAACTACGGGATAACTCCGGTGACGCCCTGGACCTGTGAGAGTGAAGCTAGAGGGACCCGACATCTCCAACAAGAAGAAAACGCATCGGTGAGAAATCGTTTTTTCCATGCTAAATGCTAACCGCCAGTGCTAATCAGTGCTAATACCAGAGACCTTACCCACTCGTGTGAATCACTAGCGTTAAAGCTAGCACTAGCTTCATTTTGAAGGTGCAATATGAGACGTTTTGAGAATTTGTTGCACACTGAACTGTAAAATCTGATTATTTAGCACAGTATCTGCGTTTTTAGCACGCCGAGTCACTATTTTATGCTAAGACATGGCAGAAGGTGCACACTGTACGTCTTCTTACTGGTATTAATGTTATATTTGCATGCTTATTACTATGTGAAGACGTTATTTTTATATTATTGATGTGGAGAAGTTATTTTAATAACTTAATCTCTGATATTTTGAGAATGTTGCTATGATATTATTGGGTGTGGTGTCATATTACAATGTTTATTCAGTTAGAAATATTCTCTGTGAATTGAGTGGATTTAACATGATTTATATATTGTATTTCATGATTGAGAGTTGAGAGAATTAAGAGAATGTTCTGACATTACTCATCATAGGTCAGGTTTTCCTGTTGGATCCTTTGAACCTTGGACCTACCCGGATGTTGGAGCCTGGATCGAGACGTTTGATGGCGAACCACAGCCTGGAGGACAACTAGATTTATGGTGCCCGCAAAGAATCAAGAACCTGGATCCTTTCATCACTTCATTACACACACACACACACACATACACATATCCAACACATTCAACCATGCGGTAGGATAGATCCTCTTCACTTCCTCAGTGGACTGAACATTTCATACTGGGAGTGACTGAAAAAAGAGGTGACTTGAACTTTCAAACATAGCTGCAATTTTTTTTTTTTTTTATGTTCCTACTTACCTGGGTAAGAATTGTGTTACACTGTGTATGTACATGTGTTTTGCTTATCCTTCTTTAAAGGACAATTCCAGGCAAATTCAACTTGAGGGTGTATGTTCTTATCATTTTAAGTCTAAAAGAAGGAATGTGAAGATTTTCAGTTTAACGTCTCCTGTTTTGCGGTAGCTGCGTCTGTCCCCGCATCGCCACGGCAGCAATGAATGGGAGTGGATGCAAGTTCCGCTGGTTAGGCTGTTTACATCCCTCAAAGCCGCAATTTTTTTCCACAGACAGCGTCAGATGGTTACTCAAACATGCACTGAGAAGTTTCTTTACTTCAAGCAAGCCGACATGCTTGTAAAACTAGATCTAAATTCAAAGTCTCACGCGAGACCCTGTTGCCGTGCTCGGTGCATTCAGGGGTAGTCAGAAAGCTACCGTTTGTGTCATAAACACAGGAATATCAACTCTTGACTTGCTTCAAGTAAAAAAAACGTATCGGCGCATGTTTGAGTCGCCACCTGACGCTGTCTGTTGAAAAAAATGTACACTTCAAGCAAGTAAAGAGTCGATATTCCTGTGTTTATGACACAAAAGGTAGCTCCTACTGCACCTGAATGCACCGAGCACGGCAGCAGGGTCTCGCACAAGACTTTGAATTAGATCTAGTTTTACAAGCATGTCGGCTTGCTTGAAGTAAATAAACTTCTCGGTACATGTTTGAGTCGCCATCTGACGCTGTCTGTGGAAAAAAATGCGGCTTTGAGGGATGTAAACAGGCTAACCAGCGGAACTTGCATCCACTCCCATTCATTGCTGCCGTAGCGATGCGGGGACAGACGCAGCTACCGCAAAACAGGAGCGATTAAACTGAAAATCTTCACATTCCTTCTTTTAGACCCAAAATGATAGGAACATACACCCCCAAGTTGAATTCACCTGGAATTGTCCTTAAAGGGCAACTTCGGTTTTTTTCAACCTGGGCCCTGTTTTCATATGTTTTTCTGTAGATGTGAGTGATGGATAATATTTTTTTCGAGGTGGCTCCAGTATTGAGCCCGGCAGGCAGCCTGCAGCCCAGCTGACGCTCTTGCATGGGGCAAGTGGCTCCCGTCAATGTTCGCCGTAAACGAGCATTTTTTTCAAACTGACAGGCTCAGATAGTTACAATGAATGTCCGACAACATACTAGAAAGGAGAAATTAATGTATTCAGGGTTTTTTCTGGCCAAAATTTGGGTTGAGGCGGCCGCGGGGATACGTATCTCTCCCTCCGGTCAAACGCCCCGTCCTGATCCACATCCACTGCAAAGTAAAGGTGCCGCCAGCTGTAATAGTGTAACATCCACGCTTTTACAGCCGATTTTAGGATGAAACTCTGAACATAACGTAAACATAAATTACCATGGAGATCTAGCCGGGTTAAACAGCCACCTTTGTAGTAGGCTACAGGAGAGCCCGGCTCGCTACAGTAGCTGCAGCTCTCCGTCTCCGTCTCCTTCTCTCTCTACGCTCTGTGCCGGTGGGGTGTGTTTACACTCAGCACCAGGTTTGACCGGAGCGGAGTCTATGAGCCCCAATGAGCCCCGCCCCCGCAGGCACACAAGCAAGCCGCGCAACGGTCTGGCCCGGAGCTGAAATCAAACACACCCCTCCTGCTGCGGTCGAGTTGAACCAGTTGAAAACAGCGCCGCTGAGCTTCCATACCGTAGCCTACATTGAGTTTCAATCAAGATTCCAGCGCGGGGGCTGACAATTTCAGCGAGGCCGTGCCGACCACAGGGTCTGGTATGTTGTCGGACATTCATTGTAACTATCTGGGCCTGTCAGTTTGAAAAAAATGCCTGTTTATACCGCGAACTTTGACGGGAGCCACTTGCCCCATGTAAGAGCGTTAGCTGGGCTGCAGGCTGCCTGCCGGGCTCAATACTGGAGCCACCTCAATAAAAGTATTATCCATCACTCACATATACAGAAAAACATATGAAAACAGGACCCAGGTTGAAAAAAACCGAAGTTGCCCTTTAAAGGTTTATTTGTAATGTTTAGGTCTGCTGCCTGAAATAAACCGATTTCTATTTTCTATTTCCTATGTACGAAAGAAGCAATATTTGAAAATGTGTTATTAAAGTTTTCCTTTGAAAATGTTTAAAAGCCATATGTAAATGTTTATACATTTAGAGATAGTACAAGTTTCTGTATTATTTGCAATGTATTATTATAATTTGGATGTGGTTTAAATACATTAAAGTATGTTTTTTTACCTGGAAGTAGTCCCACAAGTCTTTCAGCCTTTAGTATACTTGTAACACATTTGCATGAAGGTAGAAAGTAGTATACCAAAAGTAAAATTAAGTATATATTTTAATACACTAACATCTAATTTTTAATGTACTTATAATACAAACAAAGTACACTTTAATTTAAGTAATTAGGCATATATTAGTACATGAAATGTCATGTACTTAAAGTGCACTAAATATACTTTAAGTTGTTCCACTTTAGTACACAAAAGTACACTAAATACACTTTAAGTTGAGCTTTTCTACAACTTAATTACAATTTAAATATACTTAACACAAAATTAGTTGTTCCAATTTAGCACTCTTCAAGTTAACTAATCTTAAACACACTTGAAATATAATGATGATTAGTGCGGCTTGAAGTACACAAAAGTATGCTAAATTTTAGTACACTTAGTACATTAATTTTTCACCAGGGAATGACCATGAAAAGAACTGTTTCCTGTAAATGTGGCATAAACAGTGTTTGAAACACACCTGAATAGGGTTAGCTAGTCTCAGGTGTATCTTGATCTATTCTTGTTCTACCACACACACTTTACTATGCAGCCTGTGCTGCCTACGTGAGATCAAACTTCAAACTTCAGCCAGCTTATACACTGACATTAACTGTAAGCATGTTTGAAAAAATGTGTTCCAACAAGTAAGTTGATACTGAGAAAAAAGAAAGAAAGAAAGAAAGAAAGAAAGAAAGAAAGAAAGAAAGAAAGAAAGAAAGAAGGAAGGACAGGAAAACCCATTACCTAGGTCCAGGGGGTCAAAAGGTGAGGTACACACCACAGGCCACATTCCCGGACTGGCAAATCACCCTGTACCCACTGTGATGGGCCGCCCTCGTTACCATAGAAACCCAAATGTCAGGGGAGCGCAGAGAAGAGGGGAAACCAGTATTGGTCAGTCACATAACAGTTCAGGTGCTGCTTGTCTTCCTACACACACATTTATAATATCTTGCCACAGGTGATTACAGACAGACTTGTAGTCACAGTGAGGTTGCCAGGTTTGAGGTGAACAACCCACTGCAGAGCCCAAAACCAAAGCTTGTGCATACTGCCTGAAAAACTGTGCAATGAAGACGCTGCACACCTGCAGACTGGATGAACTGTCAACAAAAAAGGCTTCAATAGCTCACACTAAGGTGTTTCACAGACCACTGTCCATGGTTAGTTAAAGGGCAACATCACAACAAGTTAAATGAGCCAAGTAAATCTTTTTTTTAAATTGAGACCAATTTATTAATTGACCTGTAGACCAGTTTGTATTATTGCATGACATTCATGATGAAAATGAACTGAATTGAAAGTTTACCTGTAAAACGTTGATTGGTTTACAGTAGATCTTTTACAGATTATCGTGTTTGTCCTATGTTTGTAATGTTTCTTTAAAGCAGAAGTAAGCAGAATTTTTGTGTTAATAAGTCTTAAAGCAGAAGTGAGTGATATATTTGTGTTAATATAAGTCTTAAATAGTTATATCTTCCGACAGCAATCACTTACATAGAGTGTTTGGACCGAAACACGGGTCTCTCAGTCCCTCTGCTCTGCTCTGAGCCGAAGAGAAAACATTTATCGTATCCTACAGTTTTTATCCAATGAGGAGAGAGAACGGCATGCAGGGCTGTGTGTGCAGCCAAGGGACGCCGTGAATGTGGTGACGTAGGGACGAGGACTGTTATGGTGCGTTCAAGGAAACTCGTATTTTTCCGACCATGAAGTGGTACCAGTTCGATCTGGTACGAGTTCACCGGTCTGAAGTTACGAGTGGCCGTTATAGTGACTTTCACCGGTAAAACAGGTCGGAAAAACACGAGTGGGTTGCCTGAAACGCTACAAAGTCGTAAGTTGTGACTTGAAGCTGTAATTTACGATTTCAAAAGCCTGCCTGGAACGCAGCATTAGCGAAAAAGACCGGACCACTCACTTCTGCTTTAAATAGTTATATCTTCCGACAGCAATCACTTACATAGAGTGTTTGGTCTGAAACACGGGTCTGTCAGTCACTCTGCTCTGCTGTAAGCCGAGGAGAAAACTTTCCTTGTATCCTACAACCTTTATCCAATGAGGAGAGAGAACGGCATAAAGGGGCGGTCCTCTCTGTGTGTGCAGCCAATTAAGGGATGCGCGTGAATGTGGTGACGTAGGGACGAGGGCGGGGACTGCTAACTCCATCGGCTGACAAGAAGTTAGCCAAAACCACCGGATCGCTTACTTCTGCTTTAACAACAACACTGTATCAGCACTATAATCGTAAAAAAAAAAATACTTCAGTGTGGCATTTGGGAAACTAGGCCGACAGGGAACACATACTGCTATTTACTGCTACATTGCTAAATTTGTTAGCATTAGCATTCTGGCTTTTCTTTATGGTAGCCTACTTTATCTTGCTACAGCTACATTAAATAGTATATATGTGGATTGATAAAGAGAAATAACTTTCAGATTATTCTGTTGAAAACACATAAGATGATGGTGCAGGCAATTCCGGTATTATACATCGATAAACATGTCATCTTTCTGGTCCCCTGGTCTCACTGAGGCAGTAAGACACCATAGGGACAGCACGTTTATTTATAGACTGAGACTTGGAGACTGGAAAGTATTCCCATCCAGGAACACTGTGTCTGTTTATGCTCCAAAGCCACATGCACACTGAGACAATTCATCATTTAAGTCTAAACTTTAAAGTAATTTGTTTTTTGTTCATCTTCTAATGTAGAAATAAAGTACATCTGAAATCATGTTTATTACATTAAATTCATGAAGGCTTGCAGCTTCTGTTAGATTGATAACATAACTATCATGTCTTTGTTAAAGGTCCTACAGGCTTCTCTCTGGAGCTCTAGTAACAACAGTGAACCAATCAAGGGAGGAGGAAGAGAAGAGAAGAGAGCAGAGGAGGTTCTGTGCCCCATGTCTGATTGGCTGACTGTTTTCTGATTTGTTAAATAAAATGCAGAAGATTTCAGGTAAAACACTCAGAGAAACCAAATCCCAAAAGGTTTGACACTGGGCAGTGGGCAGTCTTTGGGACATGGCTGAGAGTGGGGACTGCTCTGTTGTGACATCACAATGTTACAGAAGACCTAACCAGAGATGGACAGAGTACTCAACCCCAGTACTTGAGTAAGAGTACAAATACTACTGGTCAAAATTTACTCCGTTACAAGTAAAAGTAGCTCAGTCGACATGTTACTCGAGTAAGAGTAAAAAAGTACTTGCTTTTAAAGGTACTTAAGTATCCAAAAGTACATGCTTTTAAATTTACTTTAAGTAAATGGTACATGCTTTTAAATTTACTTTAAGTAAATGGTCTGTATTTATATAGCGCTTTTCCATCTGAACGATACCCAAAGCACTTTACAGTACATCACATTCACCCATTCACACACACATTCACACACTGATGGCGGAAGCTGCCATGCAAGGCGCGAACCACGACCCATCAGGAGCAAGGTGGGTAAGGTGTCTTGCCCAAGGACACTACGGCAGCAACCGGGACAGAGCGGGATTCGAACCGCCAACCACCTGAGCCACTGCCACCCCAAAGTAAAAGTAAGAGTAAGAGTAAATGTCTTATTTTATCAATGAATTACTATCATTTTTTTCTAGATGAATTTAAGGACCTTTTAACTCTTGTTTCTGAGAATTAACTCTTTGAAACCACCTGCACTGATGTGCTGCTTTTAGGGGTTAGGGTTTCCTTCTTTGACAAACACAGCTTGTGTTCAATAGTATTTTAGAAAAAAAAAAAGAAAAAGTACTTTTCAGCCTTCCTAGAAATTAACTTGAGTAAAAGTAAAAATATTCTTGGAAATGTATTCAAGTAAGAGTAATAAGTACCAAAGAAATCTAATACTCAAGTAAAGTACAAATCCTCTGGATATGTTCTTAAGTACAGTAAATTTACTCCGTTACTGTCCACCACTGGACCTAACAGATGGTTTTAAGGCTCAATTTCTGAATAGTGTGCATTTCTCTGTGGACTGAGGCTATGATACTTTCACAGTATACATGTAGAGCCTAGACTTGTTATATAATCAGAGGACATGGATGTGCACCTTTATACAACATGGGCCCTGAATCAGCTTGTGTGTTACCACACTGGTGATGCATTACAGTCATTTGTACTGTAGCGTTCTCAAGAAGCCATTAATGATGCGACTGTTACCATGAGATTAGAGCCGGCTGCTAAAACTCACACAGGAAAGACGTGACTTCACAGGGCAGAGGGAGGACATCGAAAACTGTGGGAGAGAAGCATTAAGACCCACTGAGGTCATGTTTTCCATGACTCCAAAAGTAGAACAAGCTACTGAAATGAAAATATGGAAGATTGACAAGCAGAATGCCTCAACTGTTAACCAAAAAGAGGAAAGATTTGGATGATTATTGTTTGTTTTACAATATAATACGAATATCTGCCCACCACACAAGAGGACAAATGTAAATATTACAGGGTTACACTCTTGGCTTTATTTTTCTCTACAAATGTTAAGAATATCTGCCAAATTACACAGAATTTCAGAGCATAGCTTATTACATAACCTCTTTGATCCAATGAGAATACTTTCTCTTACCACCTGAGCCACGTGAAATGCCCAGGCAACAAGTGCACAGGGCCAAAATGTCACACTAGTAATTGTTCAGATGCGTAGGCCGTGGTCCAACACACGAAGCACAGTGTAGCTGGTGTTACACAACATCAAGCCGCTGGCAATGGATGATGAGATCCTGAGGATACTTCTCTGCCAAGTTACATTCGGAATTTATGAATTTTAACTCATCTGCCCACTTACTTTTCTGATGAGCCAATACATAATTTTTTAAAGATATTTTGGGGGCATTTAATTGACAGGATAGTGGCGAGAGAGACTGGGGGAAGGACACGCAGTACAGAGTGGCACAGTTAGGAAACAATTCTGCGATCACCTGCACTGGGCACTGCCGCCAACATGGGACTTGCTCTTAACCACTCGACCAGCGAGCCCCCCCCCCCCCCCCCCCCCCGGGCCAATGCAGTGTTAGTTCAAATAAGTGTTATCAACTCATCATTGTCTTTTATCCATCCCCACCTCTCATCCTGCTGTTGGCAGACAAATCACATAAATACGAGAAAAGATATTTATCTCACTGTTGCAACAATAGCATTTTCCACTGACAGGGTTGTGTGAAAAAGCACAGTTACAAAATAGGCTATAATGAAGATTGAATAGAAACATTCACTATTTTTGTTAAACAGGACAAAAATAGGACATGTTTACTTCCAAAGACAGAGAAAGATTTAAGTGGAGAAGGACAGAATGACACAAACCTATTCATCTCTCTCATAGGTCAAGAGAGAGGCCGCTGATATGTAACTGGAAAAAAGAGAGTAGAGAAGGTGACAGAAGACAGAGGTGGATGAGGAAAGTGAGGAGGAGGAGGAGGCGGCGCAGTAAAGGAGAGTGGAGTGAAGCCACGAGACTCAGACAAGGGGAGGGGACAGAAGCTGAGAGGGTGAAGTGAATCGGTCAGCTCGTTCCCAGAGCAGCTTCCCAGCAAAACACAGCATGACTTCAGACTGGACTATATTAAAGAGACGCACGCACGCACGCACACACGGACACACACACAAGCAAAAAAAAGAAATAGCACATATATTCTATTTTGTACATTATACATATAGACAAATAGGAAAAAAAATATCTCAACACACTAATGAACTTCAGTGCATGGAGGATGCATGTCACAACACAACACAACACAACACAACAGAAACACAGCTGTTGGGATGTTACTGACCTGCAAACATCCTGCCTGAGCTTGCAGAAGCTCTTGGAGTGCTCTCTTCAAAATGGTCACAGTGCTGTTGAGTCAGTCTGTTTATTTGAGATTGAGTTCTACCAGGAAAGACACGAGTTACAACTAGAATTTACCAATGTTTAGGTTACTGCAGCTTTTCCAGATAAACAAAAACAAGACTTCAGTGGAAAAGGTTTGCAAATCGTTGGAAGTCTTAATGAGAAATGTGTGCACACATTTTGTAAATACACAAAATGAGAGTTCTTACTTGGGGTAGAAATGTGATTGTAACAATATAAGACTTGAAATGTTTTTAGTTATGGCTACGTACATCACAGCACTTGGGTACCACTTATCATTCTAAATATTTTTTTCAATGCATTAGAAGTTAATATTGTATATCAACATTCAAATCATTCAAATCCGAGTTCATATTGGACCATATCAAAATAAATAAAAATGAAAAATTAAAGCTGCTTTGTGGCAATGGTCTGGGCAGGACAATTCTGAGCAACAAGAGACAAAAAAGGAAGACAACAAGAACATCAGTATTATAATGCCTGTTCTGCCTTAGCCTTAGTTGAGGCAAAGAACCAGCTCCAAACTCATTTGTGAAGCCACACACCAGGTGAGACCTGGTGTGTGGCGGAATTCAAAATGTTTTCAAAAATTCAGTTTTTGAGATTAAAAAAACTGATATTTGCCAAACTCCATCAACCACCACCACTCCAAAATATTGTCATTTTTTTCAGGAAGATTGAAAATGTACAAAGCAAGAATTGGCTGGTTCATGTTTACAGTACTGTTTACAGTCAAACGTTTTCATGCACCGTAGGCTCAATTTTTCAAGGTGTTAATTTTGTGGAGGACCGTCTGAAGATGCAGTGAAGCAAGTTTGGTGTCAGTTGAGCAAAAATTATGGGAGGAGATAGGTTCAAAAATTTTTTACAGTTAAGAAAAAAACAAAATAGAGTGATGGACTTAATTTGTACAGGATTCAACCGTAGACAAAAAAAAAAAGCTTCTCAAGTATTGGGGCTACATTTTGGTGAAAATCACAAAACTATAGCAGGTAGGCCTACGGTTGGTTTGGTAGGAATTATTCAATGTTTTTAAATTTAGATGCTTATTGAGGAATATTTACATGTGCATGTGTACAAGAAGAAGAAGAAGAAGAAGAAGAATAGTGAACATAATAGGGTCCCGGCAGCTTAGGCTTCCAGGCACCTGAATAGACTCAATGTGCTCATAGCCGACACACTGATTCCACAAGATTGCTTGTTACTTGATAATACGATTGTGTAACATGCCCTGCATTTGTCCTTAACATACATGGCTGTACATTCCCCGCTGGATTAATTTCAGTATGTGTGTGGATCAGTTTCATTGTGTGCTAATGTGAGCCTGCAGGGTCTGGTGGCTGGAAATGTGGCCACCGCAGCCGGGACCGGAACTCTGCTGGACTTAGGCCTAATTGTGTGTGATCCAGGCAGTGGCTCCAGTGGCTAAAAGGAGTCAGCAACAACCGCAGCCCCGACCCAGCTCCTGTAAACCCCAAATGTTTCCAGCTCTGCACAACAGGTGTCTGGATCTGGAAAAAGTAAACAGGGGCTTGCACGGGAACAAGAGGCAGCTTATTAGTTGGCTGTGGCATCACAGGCTGAGTTCCTTTCCAGGAAGACTGTAAAATGTCAACAACAACAAGGCTGACCTCGTGGGGAAGTGCTGCACTTACAGGAAGACTATGTCATTTTAAATATGTAGTGGGGAAATTAAAGGGATAATTCAACATTTTGGCAAATTGGCCCACTGCCATAATCGCTATAGTCATATAAGTAGGTTTGTTGCCTTTGTCGGTACGAACGGCGGAGCAGAGCCGTGAGCTGCTCAGAGCTACACTACGGAGGCTAATGGGATTTCTTGGTTTCCCTCATCAAACTCATCAAATACACAATCCAACAATTCCAAAACACTCTTGTGGACAAGTTGTGACCTGCACATTCACCACACTATGAGATAATAACAGAACGTTACGAGACTGAGTTGTTTTCGAGGTAAATGCAGAAACTGCTTGCCGCAAAACTGCCTCTGACAGGAACGAGCATCAGCTGTTTTGCATGAATTTACCTTATAAACAACTCCATTTCAGGTCACAACTTGTCCCTGACAGCGTTTTGGAGTTGTTGGATTGTGTATTTGATGAGTTTGATGAGAGAAACCAAGAAATTCCATAAGCCTCCGTAGCGTATAGCTCTGAACAGCTCACGGCTCTGCTCCACCGTTCAAATATTGTAACTTTTGCCGTCTGCCGCGACAGTATCCTCAATAGAACGGGACGTACGAGTATGAGTATGTTGACGTTGCCATAGCAACATGGTGACGCGTCTTGCCGTTGTGGCGTGCCGTCCGACCGTTTTTCACCGTTCCGTCCGGCGGCATTTGCCGTATACCATCTGCCGGACTCCATGTGAACGTAACATAACTCAGCACCTTATTATATCACAAATTGTATTTGATCTCTGATTAGTGAGCTTTTAAGATCTCTGAAAAGCACAACAAAAGGTGCATTAAATCACTGTGCATACAGGAACACTGGAGGCAGCAGGTGCATTTTAGGACATTTAACTCCCGTATTTTAAGGCTTTTTTAAGGATTACTTTATATATATGATTATTGTGATAATGCCACACAACATTATAACCTGCAGTCAGTGAACTGTAGCAAGGGATTTTCAACACAGGGCCTTTTCCAAAACACACGAGGCACAGTGACAAAAACTAATCAAATGTTCAGCCCACGTTCACGTTCACGATGTGATGTTCTTGTCTGGTACAAATTGTCCCAGTGTGTGTGTCTAGAGGCTCAACATCAAGGAGCCGGTACAGGTTGGGCACAGCTTGGTGCAACTTGTCTCATCTGCACTGCACCGGCAAAGGGCTTAGGACTCATTACACAACCTGCTGCACTCACTGTGGGTCTCCCTCATTAGGTCTCTCCCTTTAAACACATCCATGTAGAGAGACTGTGTCTGCTCCACCCGTTACACAGTATCAGTCCCATGATCCCCACTGTATGCGCAAAAAATACTTCCTGCAGTGGACCAGTCAGTGTCAACACAGCTTGTTTGTTCAGCGCTGATGGAGCAGTGTGTCGGGTTCAGGATTCTTATTGTCAGCGGGGAGATTGTGAAAAGACTGTGACTTTCATGCAAGACTCAGAAACATCTGCGGATCAGTGGTGAATAAGGCGAGAGAGCCACTTAGGGCAAACATAGAAGTTGTCATGGTTACAGTGACGTACTTATGGAAAGGTACATGGAAGATTGAGTAAAACACAGGCCGCAATGAGTTTACGATGTTTTGTCAGTATCAAGTGGGATTCAGTTTGAATAGTGTACCTCTGTGGTTCAATCCAAAACTCAGTCCACCTTTTTTGGTTTGTAAAACATAACTGTATGTGCTGATGCTTTAAAGGAGACATATTCTGCCCCTTTCCCACAAATTACAATAGTTCCCAGGTGTCTTAAGACATGTCTGTGACATGCTTTGGTCAAAATACCCCAAGGATCAAACATCACAGCTCTTTTCATCCTCTCTAAACAGCCCTGTTCAGAACAGCTGGTTTCAGTGCCTGTCCCTTTAAATGCAAATGAACCACTGCTTGCCCCGCCCTGCCCCTTCTACAGGTGCCAGGAAGGGGTGGTATTATGCAAATTGGAAAACTAATTACATGATTGTCAGACAACCGAGGGAACAGCTTGTAAAACCAAATGGATTTCAACCTATGAGGGGCCTGAAAATGGCAGATTTTTTGTCAATTCTCACATTTTGGGGGCCGGAAGGCAAGACAAACACCCAAATATAGCCTATGTTAAAGAGCCTTTAAAAACTGATATTTCCATAATATGTCCCCTCTAATATACTATTCAGCTCAACCTGGTCCCAGCACATAGTTTTTACTGTGTAATACTTAATAAACTGCTTTTACAAAGAAAATCAATTAATGCTGCCGGTGTGTAGCAGTACCGTGACTTGTCATTCACTGGTTTACAGTGACAATCAGTGACTATAGCAAAGATTTATGGGGGTGCCATATAGCTCAGTGGGTTGAGCAGGTGCCTCATATGCAGAGGCTACAGTCCTCATTGCAGCTGGCGCTGGTTTGAATCCCGAATCAGGTGGTCCTTTGCTGCATGTCGTTCCCCCTCTCTCTGCCTCCCCATTTCCTGTCTCACTCAACTACCCTGTCAATTAAAAAAAAGCCCCCAACATATATAGTATATCTTATTTATATATATATATATATATATATATATATATATATATATATATATATATATATATATATATATATATATATATATATATATATATATATATATATATATATATATATATACTTTAAACTAAAAAAAAACATTGGGCCTCATTCACGAACCGTTCTTAAGAACAAATTTGTTCTTGTTGACTAAGAACAAAATCTACGAACAGTCAGGAGTATACTTACGCACTTTTAGATGCTGAGACTTCTGCAAAAATAACCGATTACAGCGTTTTCTTTTGTTCTGCAGTTGTATGATATTATATGATTTGAATAAGAATTTCTTATCTTTTATGATGTTTTTAATAATCATATATTAATAATAATAATTGACAAATCATTGCAGTTTCTTAAAAAAACATAATAGACGCATATCAGTTTTTTTTTTTTTGGGGGGGGGGGCTGTTTTTTTTTTAAATATGTGATAATATGATGATATTTTGATGGCACACGTGAGAGTGTGGTCTCTCTGATAACAACCCAAAGAGCTGCATCCACTGCTGCTGACGCTACTAAATATAGCCTAAATATAAATACAAAAATATAAACTAAATATAAGCCTTTTGTTTGTTTCTTTGTTTCATTCCTGCCGCAGTAGCGCCACTTCACTACTTAAAGCAGAAGTGAGTGATATATTTGTGTTAATATAAGTCTTAAATAGTTATATCTTCCGACAGCAATCACTTAAATAGAGTGTTTGGACTGAAACACGGGTCTCTCAGTCCCTCTGCTCTGCTCTGAGCCGAAGAGAAAACATTTATCGTATCCTACAGTTTTTATCCAATGAGGAGAGAGAACGGCATGCAGGGCTGTGTGTGCAGCCAAGGAACGCCGTGAATGTGGTGACGTAGCGACGAGGACTGTTATGGTGTGTTCAAGGAAACTCGTATTTTTCCGACCGTGAAGTGGTACCAGTTCGATCTGGTACGAGTTCACCGGTCGGAAGTTACGAGTGGCCGTTATAGTGACTTTCACCGGTAAAACAGGTCGGAAAAACACGAGTGGGTTGCCTGAAACGCTACAAAGTCGTAAGTTGTGACTTGAAGCTGTAATTTACGATTTCAAAAGCCTGCCTGGAACGCAGCATTAGCGAAAACGACCGGACCACTCACTTCTGCTTTAAGTTCTTTTTACGTTTGGAGTCTGGTGCTCCCTCCCAGATTTTCATTTGAGCATTTCAACTTTCTTTCTCACTTCACCTTCTCTGCTCAGGGCCTGTGGGGTCTGTTTGCACACGGCCCTGCAGTCTCATGCCCTTTTACGGGCATTGATGGGGCGGTTACCTATGCTAATCCTATGTTAATTAGACTCACCTGGCACACGCCCTCAACTTACGAGGAGATGGCATAAGAACACAGCTGCGAACAATTCTGAGGCTTACGAACGCGTTGATGAATCTGACGCAGGGTTTTCTTAAGGAACTTCTTAAGAACAACTTAAGAAAGAATCTAAGAAGATTCTTAAGAAGATATTGGTGAATGAGGCCCATTGTCCTGGAGGCTACAATGAATCGCTATTGGAAAGTTGCTAACCTCAGTAGAAGAAATTAGGTCACAGAGACAAGTTAATATTGGAGTTATCTATCTATATCTGTTTCTTGCTTCTCATGGAGCTTCTTGGCTGTTACAGTAGGCCTATCTATTGCAACTGCTGGACAATTTGTTCTCATCTCTCCCTCTGAGGAATAGATATGAAGTTTCAATATCAGAACAGTCTTCCCATATCTTAGCAGCTGGAAACAAACACTCAAGTCAGCTTCATCCAAGAGTTTACCACAGGATCGTTTCACGGTGATGAAGCCTCAGATTGGAGAAATCCATACCACTCAAAAAATATTTGTTAAACTACATGGAAGGTGACTGGTATGACTGGACTTGAACCAGCAAGATGATATTACATTCCCAGTGACCTAGTGTCTAAAAATACTAACATATTACACAACATCAGTGTGTTGACACGTGATTTTATATAAACTGGAAGATCTCACAGCTCACACAAACAACAAGAGAAAATCACATCGGTAGAGTTAGGGTGAAAAGTAGTGACTGTTTGTTGGGAGTTGTCGCAGCAGCACAATTTTGTTCCACACACCAGCAACATGGGCAGCCCCCCTTAAAGGGATAGTTCAACATTTTGGCAAATTTGCCTGTTGCCATCATAGATATATATAAGAAGACTAGATGACTCACCTGCCGCTGCTGCCCAATGACACAGCGTAGCCACACGGCGGCCATCGCGGGACGGGCAACTCTCTCCCTCAGAGCATTAAGCCTATGGTGCATATTCTGCTATAATGACCAGAACTTGCTCAGTTTTTGTCCGATTTCATTTTTTATGAACGTCTATGCAGTTATGATGCAGCAAACTTAAAATCACGGATCATTTTAATCATGTACTTTTTTTGTAAAAGTAACATTATAGTGACATTATGCAAATAGTTAAAGTAATAGCTACATACTGATTTATTTTTCACAGAGTTATGAATCGTTTTTTTTGTGAAGATGACTGGATCACCATCTACTGCACTGTAACTGCAGCCAGAGTCAGAGCAAGTTGCCCGTTCAAATATGGCCGACTGTGAGCTACGCCTGCGTGTAGTCCGATCCACCCCCTTTGTTGCCATAATCCCTATAGTCATAGCAGTAGGTTCATTACCTTTAATTATTGGTGCATGTTGTTTTGGGATCAGTGGGGCAGAAATGTGAGCTGCTCAGTGATCGCAATGGAGGTGAATGGTACAGGTCCCTTGTCCCTCAAAACTCATCAAATACACAATCCAACAACTCCAAAACACTCTGGTGGACAAGTTGTGACCTGCACATTCACCACGCTATGAAATAATCATGGACCGTTACAAGAAGGAGTTGTTTTCAAGGCAAATGCGTAGTGATTTCAAAAGCGCAAGTAGTTCCGAATATTTGCTTCATGTTTTGTAATGTTACATAATTATACATGGTTATTTCATAGAGTGGTGAATGTTCAGGTCACAACTTCTCCAGGACAGTGTTTTGGAGTTGTTGGATTGTGTATTTGATGGGTTCAATGAGGGACAGGGGACCTGTACTATTCACCTCCATTGCGTTCACTGAGCAGCTCACGTCTCTGCCCTGTGGATCTCAAAACAACATGCACCGATAATTAAAGGTAATGAACCTATGTCTATGACTATAGAGATTATGGCAATAGGAGAATTCACCAAAATGTTGAACTATCCCTTTAAGATCATGCATAGGACTTTAGGAAGACAGGGAAGAGAGAAAGGTCTAAATTTGGGATGCGAGTGATAAAAATTGTAAAATGAGTGATAAAATAAAATCTATGTATGTATTTAGTCTGTACATCAAGCACTTGTGGGCGTTGCGGTGGTGCAGTAGTTAGTCTCTCTGCGTGGTGTTGCATGTTCTCCGTGTGCCTGCGTGGGTGCTCCAGCTTCCTCCCACAGTCAGACACACACATTAGATTAAATGGCAGCTCTAAATTGCCCACAGATGTGGATGTGAGTGTGTGAGGTTGTTTGTCTCTGTGTCAACACTGTGATAAACTGTCAGGGTGTACCCGCCCCTCTCTTCAGCCCCCCCACCCTTGTGTAAAGTGTATGAGTATTAAAACTGTAAAATTATTTGCCCTCAATCAATCCCTCAAGAATGTATTAGTATAAACACAATGTCACAATCATGGTTGTGATAACTCTACATTTAGATTCACACTCAGGTGTTCATCAGCTGATTTTGAAGACTAGTCACTGTTATGTGAAGTTACATGTAAACTAATGAGGCCAATGACCACAACCCTTAATAAAGTCATTATTTGAAAATCATTTGCATTAATAACCAAAATCTAAGACCTGTAGACATCAGCAGACATTATGTCTTCCCTGGTGATGCACTGATTTTGAGTCTTTTTTTTTTTTTTTTGCCTTGGGCAGAGACGACTGCCGCTGTAATGTTCTGACTACGCTGTAGCACATGACTTCAATAAAACCACAACATGGAACGATCAAGATGTGTTTTCCATAAAACAACGTTATCACATCCATGAGGTTTAAATACAACAACGATTACATAATCTCTCGGCTCTCAGGGAACCTGAAGTGAACCCTTCGTTATATTTAGCAAACAGTACGTTCAGATTTCAGGGTAGTATCGTGACAAACTTTCTGCCACAGCCTGTACTGGTAGTTTATGTGAACTTGCGCAGATATTTTTTTTGATGAAGTGTAGTGAAAAGCCATGATTTTATGACATGACAATAAGCAGTTTTTGGAACATGACACCACATTTCAACACAGAACTTTTTTTTATTTTAGAACCACAGCAACCAAGGACATGTGCATCTCTTTAGTGTTACAAAATAAACACAAGTGTCTGGGTTAAGTCGTCTCAACTCCCCTGACACGTGTGTTTCCAGAAATTTCAATTTCACAGATAAGTGTATTTCCATAGAGAGTTGGTCTGCTAATATTGTGTTCCCCCCTCTGTCATGTCTGAACAAAACCAACCTGGAACATTGAAGCAGATGTAAGTTTATTACCTTAAATCTACAAGAGACTCAGTGTCTTCACACACACACACGTTTTAGGCTCGTTGGGCTGATGACTTTGAAAACTAGCTCCTAAAAGTATCATGAGCAGCTGCTTTCTGTTTGTCTGCTGGATTATTTATTATAGTGTCTCCATTTTATAGCTGTGAGTGGCTTTTCCACTGTATACCACAGTTCACGAGTCACCATGGCAACCTTAATCATCTTAATTAGTTTTTGTCTGATGTCTCCCTGGTTGTTGGTAATATATCCGCTCTGGATTCAGCTTGGACTGAATGATCTCTTTTGAACATTTAAATCATATGTGACCACATTTACTGTAATCTGGACTGAAAGAGAAATCATAAATCATGTGTCTAATTAAACAAAGACAAAATTGTTTTCCAAACAATCAGTAACAGTGCTGAGTGAAGCCAATCACAAGTCTTTCAATCACAAAACGCAACATGCAAATTCCAGTGGGTATATAAGTAGGCTAGTCCTCCCTGCAGCACTGTCTCTACCTCCAGTTAGGAATTTCACTCTTGTTAAAGGGATAGTTCACCCAAAATTGAAATTTCACTCATTATCTACTCACCCTCATGTCGACTGAGGGCTGGGAGAAGTTTCAGAGTCCTCTGTGGCTTCTCTGAAGCTCGTATGTAATGTCCGTCTTGTATTGAAGCCCCAAAATGCGAAATTGTCCCGAAAAAAATTAAATAAGTCTATTTTTCAAGCTTGTTTGTAGCGGAAGCTTCTCTTTCCAGTTCGTCAAATTTGGACGAACCAGGGTCTGTCCTCTTCCCAGTTCATCCAAATTTGACAAACCGGGAAGAGGAGCTTCGAGAAACTTCCGCTACAAAACAAGCTTGAAATATAGACTTATTTCATTTTTTTCAGGACAATTTCGCATTTCGGGGCTTCAATACAAAAGGGACATTACATACGAGCAGCATGGAGGTATTTGGATGTTGGTATCCATTTGCAACCGTTATATGGACATGCACTGCTACGCCGAGACCCCCTGTAACTCAGAGAAGCCACAGAGGACTCTGAAACTTCTCCCAGCCCTCAGTCCACATGAGGGTGAGTAGATAATGAGTGAAATTTCAATTTTGGGTGAACTATCCCTTTAACAACTCTGAAACTGCTCTCTCAGAAAACACGTGTGTAAGGTAGACGGACATAAACGACCCTCAGAGGCTTTACAAACCTTCCTTCGAGGGACTGGTCACACCTTGTCCAACAGGACAGTTAACTCTTTCTAGTCTTGATGGAGCTGTAATTAGTCTGAGTGGCCACTTAAGTTGTTCCTTCTCTTTTTAGAGCATGCTCTGTACAAAACGCCCCACTGAGTAAACAGGGCAGGAGATTCTTTACATTTTCACCAACAGTCACATCAGCAGTGACTTGCTGCACAGTTAGCACTTATGAGAATATTGATTTCCACATATTTCTCAAAACACAAGACAAAATGTTTTTCAAATGTACGGTCACGAAAAACCTAAACCAAACAAAACCAGAAACTTCAACCAAAGTGCATCCACCTGAGTCTTTCTCTGTGAAAATCAAACTTTGGCTTTTAGTGCCATGCTCAGTGGCGCCACTGCTGGTTCCTGAATACCAACCGAACCACTGTCTGAAATCAAACAGCTAACTGTGCTGAATGAATAAACAAAGCCATAGTTGCCTTTTGATCAAGCCATGAATATAACACCCATTCCTCTGCTCAGCTTCTCTGAGAACAACCACATCTGATCATCACCACTGAGGTGTTATCACGGTTCACTTCTGCAACAGGTGAATTCAGACAGAGGTGTGGACGTCCCTGTTTGAGTTAGAGGAGGTTGTTCTCACTGCGCTCTGGAACTTGTCTGATAGAGCTGAAATTTCTTGCAGGCTCACAGAGAACGACGATGGCCTTTGCCTTGTTCAGCAAAATCCAGTTCACACTCCGGCCGACAGAACTGGCGAGGACTGGACGGTGTTTGAAATGTGGACACAGCCTCAAGTACCTCACTCAGAGGGGGGGGGGGGGGGGGGGTTTATTGCTGGTTGGCAGTGAAACGCAGCTTGGTCCCCGGCCTGTGGCCCTCCGGCTCTGGGTAGATTGTCCTGAAGGTCAAGTTGATGCGAGGGCCTCGGTCGTGGTACTCTTTAGCCACCTGATGCTGGTGGAAACACAGAAACAGATACAGTCAATCACTATTCTATTAATGAATTTAAAACCTTATGTTGTTACCTTTCCAGTGTTTTTGTGAAGTTTCTATCCATAGTATTCATGTAATGGCTCATTGTTTTGCTCAAAAACAGTTCTGCAAGTTCAAGTGGACAAAGATGATGCTTTCATCTTCTCCAGTGTCAGAATGATTCATTAAGTAACTGACATCTAAATTTACTAGTTCCACCTTCTCAAGTGTCAGGATTTGTTGTTTGACATTGAATATCACACAACACAACACAACTTTGTATGGCAACATTTGGTTGTGACTTATGAATTAACCAGGGTTGTGAGCTGTTGGCTGGTCTGCAGACATTTGGCTTGTTTTGGAAAAAATGGGGCAGATTAAAGGGGAACTATGCAAGTCTGGTCGCTTTTCCGCTGTTTTGCTAACCCTCCTCCTGACCATGTGCATTTGTTTACAATGATGCCAGCGAAAAATCAATCAATAGATTGGTACATAAAGTTATTTATCGTATACGATGTTACAACGTGTAGTCTTATCTGTCATAAACAAGAGATTACGGGTTACGGGGCGCGTTATGTGTCACGGTGCCAAAAAGACCAGACGGTCTTATAAGGTTGGTTTTCAGCCAAGAGACGCTAGGTGGAAGACAGAGAGCCTTCATTCTCACTCAAGTCATTGATTTAACCAGCACTATTACTCCAAAGCTGTTTAATTAAGGTAAAAAATGTAGCATAGTTAGCTAAAAATCACGCATGAGTTTGCTTCTTTCTGCTCCCAATCATTCAGGACTCAGGAGTTGTATTTTGCTTTTTGCATTAAAGGTGTACAGAAAAGAAAACTGAATTTGAGCCCACTCTGGATCATAAAATTAATGTGATAACTCATCTATCAGACGATGTAGGCCAAACTTTGTGCAAAATTCTATTTTTGAGTAAATCCGGGATGAAAGTGTATTTTCTTTTTTTCGCATTGGATAATGCAGGCGCACGGATTATACGTCAGCCTGTACACGATTCATCAGCCACTGATATTGGATCCGTCATCCGTCATTCAAACGTCTGAGACACGCACACACACACGGAGCTCGGGCTCGCCCCAAGCTTTGAATATCCCGCCCGCTCGATAACGACCAATCAAATTTGTTTTCCTCACTCGGGTAAACTCGTGTTGCAGCTCGTGACAACTCGGCGCGACAAACAGGACAAACGGCCATTTCTGTACACCTTTAAACTGTTTTAATTTGTCATTTCTTGGCGACGAATATAATAAAATAAACCAAACCAAATCTTTAGTCAGTGGCGTTCCAGACCAAAAAGAGGAAAAAGGGAAGCTAATATTATCAAAAAAAACAACCTTCACCAAATCATAATCAAAACAAAATGCTACTGTCTGAGGATACTGTATTCACATTGCAATGACAATTATTTACAATACATTTCAGAATATATAGGTTTAAGACACCAAACATATTCCAATCTATGTACCAAGAAGCATGATTATAATATATTTTAGTCCAGGTGCATCCACGTGTTGGACTGACATAGACATCATTAGACTAGAAAACAAAAAAATGAGGTCACATGGAAAGATAATCACCACTGTCTAGAGTTTCCAAAACACAACAGCATTTCTGTTTTGCAGCTGACCTCTGCACCACATACAGAGTTCAGCCTTAAAGTGTGACAACAGACAACAAACACCACTTTCTTACCCTTTGACATCTGGGCTCAAAGTGAAATGTTTCCCCATTCGCAAAAACAGCAGCAAAATGTTTTGTGGAATATAACTGAGAGATTAACTCTTCTCTGTCAGGACCTACTGCAGGAGTTTGGTTTTTATATTGGTGCATCTTGTGCTCTAAAAGACATAATACACATAATACATACAGTGCTGTAAAAAAAAAAAAGAAAAAAAAAAGTATCCCCTTCCTGAATTCGTATTTCTTTGTATATTTGTCACACAAACATACACACTTCTCCTTCACCTTTACACCTTCTTCTCAAAAGGAGGTGAAAGGGTGCGCTGATCCACCACGGTGTGAAAAGAGAGAGGCCGGAACAGGCTGAAATAACCTTGCATCCCTTTTCAAACAAGTGCACTACTTTAGCAGGATTGACAGGTTTAGTTAAATATTTAGCACTCACTTCCAAACCCTACAGCCTGGGCCAGGGCGGCTTTGTTCAGCAGACTTTGACTGTGGTGACAGGGAGAGAATTAACGGTGGTGTGATCTTCTCTCTCTGGCAACATCTTTAAAGGAGAGATGGAACCTTTGTTAAGATACTCAAGGAGGTGTCGCCATAAAACACCTGTGACCTTCTCCTCTTATTCTTGTAAGACTCGACTTGTCTGTGACCAGCTGGATGTGTAAAACAAAACATATTGCCAGTGCACATGAATATATACCCCAACCCCTCATCATTTGAGTATTGTTGCTGACCATGTACTTCCCTCAATGGCCACAGCTCATTCTCCAATGGTAACCACCAGCAGGATAATGGTCCATGTCAGAAAGCAGCAGGTGTCTCATGAACATGTGAGTTCAGAACAGGAGATTAGTCTGAATGTGAAGCTGGAAAATCAGCAGGAACTATGTGGGTGAAATCATTTTCCAGGACTTTTCCAGGATATTTTTTGCTGCTGAAAAATGTATCATAGAACAATGTTGTTTTTGTTTTTAAACCATAATACTGGTAATACTCATCAACTCAAAGTCTCTAGTTTTCTAGATTCCAGGACAACTCAAGCTTTTCCAGGACATTTGGCTTTTTTTCTCTCGTTTTTCATGTTTTTTCCATGACTGGAAAATTGGTCAACCATTTTCCAGATTTTCCAGGTTTTCCAGGACCCTGATGTGGGTGAAATGAAGTTCATGCATATTTATGTTCAGTAATTCCATTGATCTATTCATTGATGTTCACTGCCTGATGGACACTAAGAACACTAAGTAAAGTCCCTCAAGGCTCCATTTGAGGGCCATTGTTACTTTTCTTTACTTTAGAATTTGCCCTTGTTGCAGGTCTGTAGGAGCTAGAAATCACTGCATCGTTTTTGGACTGAGCACCTGTATGCACTGTATGCACTGTGTTGATGACATCATCATTTAATAGTTCACTGTTAATGATTTCTCAGATGAAGTCACTTAAACTGTGATAAATGATAAGAGGCTGAATCAGAATGAGAATCACATTCAATCATTTGGTATCATTCATAGAGCGGGTTTATACAGTGAACTATGTCTGCTATATTTACATGACTACCTGTATGTGTCATTGCTCTGCACAGATGTTCTGTGGGACAAATGACAAATTAAAATGATAAAGCCAAATATAGGTTTATATGTACAGTATGACCATTTAGTATACTGTAAGCGCTTATGTTGTGGAAAAATTCAAATGCTACATTACCCAAGCATATCTTTACAAAATATCACTTCCTCAGCATTTACGTGTCTCCTGAAAATGTCAGACAACAATTTTACAACTCCTCCTGGTCACAATTGGCATCAAGGTGTTTATGAATGAAATAAGGTTCCACTATATTACCGGTTTTCTTCATCTACACAAAAGTTTCTGAGGTGTCTCTTTGTCACCATCCGTCTCTCAGCCTCAGCACTTACGTTTTTGTTTTGTTTTGTGTTGTTGCTATTGGTAGTTTTTGCCTTCATTTGACTTTAATTGCTCATTGGGTCTCAGTCCTTGTCTACAGTGGTTCTGCATCTTTGTTTATTTCTTTTCTTACCATTTTACATCTAAAACTGGTACAACTAAACACCACATGTTCTAGACAGAGGTGAGGTACAGTAATTATCTGATGCAAAGTCTGAAAACATTTAGTCATCATGAAAATCAACCTCTTGTAATCTAACATATTCTCACTGTGTGTGAGAATTCTCGCTATAGAAACCAGCTGTGCACAAAGACACTCCATCCTGTTTGATCCTCTCATATAAACTCTGTCTCTGTCCCTCACTGTAAAACAAATGGCTCTCATCATGCTGTCCAGGACTCTCCCTCCATCCTCACTGCCTGTTGCTGTTGAGTCCCTCAAACACAGGTACACTCTCTCACGTGGACACTTGCACACCCACACACTGTGGGGGTGGAGCAGGTCATCCAAATAACATCAGCATTTCAAAGCTTGTTTGGAGAAGGTACTGAAGCCAAAATGTTCCATGATACAGTGGCAAGAAAAGTATGTGAACCCTTTGTAATTAGTTTTCCTTCCCAAACAATTCAATCTTAGTTTCATCAGCCCACAAAACATTTTCCCAGTGGAGTTGTGGAGTGTCAAGGTGCTCTTTGGGAAACTTCAGGTGTGCAGGGCGGTGCGTGGCGCAGTGGTTAAAGCGGCCGCCCCATGTAGAGGCGTCCCTGGTTCGAATCCTGCGTCGGGCAGACCTTTCCTGCATGTCATTCCCCCTCTCTCTGCCTCCCCCTTTCCTGTCTATCTCACTATGTACTATCAAATAAAGGCAAAAAAAAAGCCAAAAAATATACTTAAAAAAAAAACAAAAAAAACAGAAGAATCCCCAAGAGGCTTGTAGAAGCGGCAACAGTAGTTGAAAAAACTGGGCAGTAGACGTGAAGGTCCCTGGACATCAGTCAGGTCACTTCTCAGCACATCACATATTTTACAGATACATGTGAAATTCTAATTAGGAATAATATAGAAATGTTATGTGTTTTATGATTGAATTCTTATTTTGAGTATGAGATATTCCAGTCTGTAATGTAAATCAATATAGAATTGCAACTTGGTCACCGCCCTGCACTCTTAATTTTTTGTTTTGTCTTGGTACATGTGAATATAATAATAATATTCTGTGTTGTTTTGTATGTATGGGTGGAATAAAAATTTAAAAAAATACAAGAAATTGGACATAAAGCACATTTCTGAAAAATGTGACGTGACCAGAGTGAAACAAGGAAATAAAGACGTTTCCAAAATGAAAAAGAAAAGGCGGTCAAGTTAATCATTCTGTAGTATTTCCCTGAATCTGATCTGTCTGTGTGTGTGTCCAGTAGCTCATGTTTGTATAAATGGCCATCTTGGCTTCACTGGCTCTTGTATTTAATTGGTGGAGCCTACCTGCCAATCATCCTGTGTGGCTCCTTCCATCATCAAGAGTGTCCCGTGACTGAGAGGAACCCGAATGCGCTCTACGTAGGTGTAGTCACCGTTCTCCTCCTAACACATAAACACACAGGGCATCAAGTACAATACATCAGGTAGCAGACAAGCTCCCCACACACACACACACACCTGTACCATGGTGAGGGCACATGCTGGTACCTGCAAATCTCTACTCAATGTCCATACAACTCATCCATACTGTGACTGATGAAGCCTGCCTCCAAAGAAGTGTATACTTTATAATGTCAAACACTCTGCTGAGTCTAAACACACTTCCCTCACCTTGGCTGCTCTTCTGTTGTTCTACACTCCACTTCACTCACCTCCTTTTATTAGGATTTGTACAGCAGTTCTGTTTTACAGTATTGTGCGTTAAGAACAAATGAAATGAGCCAAATGCTACGTTCAAAGACAAAGAGCAAAGACTCAAATGTAGATCCTGAATGCTTATTGTTATTCTTAGTAGTAAAACTCACAAAACTTTGCACACGAGTCAGACCTGGTTCAATTATTTGATGTTTAAAGGTATAATGTGTAGGAATTCCCCCCATCTAGCGGTGCGGTTGCATATCTGAACGTATTCTTGATGCATTCACATGAAATCGGGCAGACGTCAGACAGACAACAGACACTGCATGTAACAGGATAAACAAGCGTCTATGTAAACAAGTGGTCCGCCAATACGAGGCAAAACAATACAGGCCTGACAATATGTTGTCATGGTGATGTCGTATTGTTTACCTGACCCACGTTTTACCGTCTTTCTCTCGTCGAGTAAAATGACATCCGGTTGGTTTGCCGACGGCCATCTGCCTGACTGCACCTGAATGCAACATCAGTGCCTCCGTCCTTCCTCACACTACACAGTGGTGACAGTTTTAACAGGCGCTACCTGGAAAACTTTCTCCCCGAGCCGACAGCTCCGGTCAGTTTCTATGGTTACCTACGGTCACGCTGCCACTGAACATAAAAAAATGGTGATGCAACATGGCCGCCTCGGTTCGGTGCGTCGCCCACTTATGTATTTGTAACGACTTGTAACAACTCATTCTAAGGTACGAGAAAGCTTTCATTTGTACGCGGGTGTGATTTGACTTCAGTGAAATACGTATTTATGAAAGCAATATTTGATTTTTGCTAATAAAAACCCAAATAAGTTACACACTGGGGCTTTAAGGTGTTGCACAGATGGGCGGGGTAAAAAAACTCTATGGCACCACCTAGAAAATTTCAAGATGGGGTGAAGAACCATTGTGGTTTTACCTATATGCAGTAGGCATATTGAATATGTCAAAGATGCATCAGAAAGCCTCGGCAACCACAGTCTGAAACAAACAGGAAGATGGCCATTTTGAGATAAACTATTTTTGTGCAATCTTGGCACCATCTTTGCAATTTGGGGAGCTGGTCCTTAACAAACCCCTCCTAGAGATTTCATCCAATTGTTTATCCTCATCTTCAGAAATTTGTCATTCAAAGTAATGAAAACTTTTGTCAGGAGTTTTGTCAGAGGGCATATCCCTCTCACTGCAGCGCACACTGTCCAAACAAATTCAAACTTTATGTATTTTCTATTCAGTTCTGCCCTGAAGGCATCCATGTGCTAATATTCACTCTTCATCACAGTGCCCCCCTGTGGTGACAGGAAATGTCTTCTACACTGTCACTGACTCAGTGTAGCAGAAGCAAAACTTAAGCTCTGGCTCCTTCAACACTGAGCTCTCAGGCTGGATTTAAGGATAAGTGAGGTAAAGATAATAAAATAATACATAGAGTTAACACAGGTTCTTTAAAGGGATAGTTGAACATTTTGGCAAATTCGCCTATTGCCATAATCCCTAAAGTTATAGGGGTAAATTCATTACCTTTAATTATCGGTGCATGTTGTTTTGAGATCACCACGCTATGAAATAATCATGTATAATTATGTAACATTACGACACATGAAGCAAATACTCAGAACTACTTGCGCTTTTGAAATCACTCCGACCAGCAGCCGTGTCTGGAATGTAGATCCAGCTATGGATTTGCCTCGAAAACAACTCTGTCTCGTAACATTCCGTTATTATCTCATAACGTGGTGAATGTGCAGGTCACAACTTTTCTACCAGAGCGTTTTGGAGTTGTTGGATTGTGTATTTGATGAGTTTTGAGGGACAGGGGACCTGTACCATTCACCTCCATTGTGTTCTGAGCAGCTTGTGTCTCTGCCCCGCGGATCTCAAAACAACATGCACCGATAATTTGGCCCATTGCCATAATCCCTATAGTCATAGCAGTAGGTTCGTTGCCTTTGTTTGTCGGTGCAAGCTGTTTTTAGGATGGCTGAGCGGAGCAGCGAGCTGCTCAGAGCTACGCTACGGAGGCTAATGGGATTTCTTGGTTTCCCTCAAACTCATAAAATACACAATCCAACAACTCCAAAACCATAGATATAGAAACGTTTCTATATCTACGTATGTCCAAAACACTGTGGTGGAAAAGTTGTGACCTGCACATTCACCACGCTGAGATAATAACAGAACGTTACCAGACAGAGTTGTTTTCGAGGTAAATACAGAGACTGCTTGCTGAAAAACTGTCCCTGAAGGCAACGTGCATCAGCGGTTTTGCTTGAATTTACCTCTAACACAACTCTGTCTCGTAACGTTCCGTTATTATCTCATAGCGTGGTGAATGTGCAGGTCACAACTTGTCCACCAGAGCGTTTTGGAGTTGTTGGATCGTGTATTTGATGAGTTTGATGAGGGAAATCAAGAAATCCCATTAGCCTCCGCAGTGTAGCTCTGAGCAGCTCGCGGCTCTGCTCCGCCGTTCTAAAAATAGCTTGCACCAACAAATAAAGGTAACGAACCTACTGCTATGACTATAGGGATTATGGCAATGGGCCAATTTGCCATGTTGAACTATCCCTTTAAGTGTAGTAGTATAGTAGAAAATTAACCAAGACCTTAAAATTTCAGAGCCATGATACACGTAATGTACAAATGGACATACAGTATTTTATATAAAGAGCAGGGAAAATCAGTGTCCATGTTCTAACAGTATCTCACCGGTGGAGGCTGCTTGCGGAGGCTGAACACTCTGGTGTCCCCCAGACTGAGGGAAGCGATGATGGGATTGTCACCTAAAGAGGCCTCATCGTCACTATGCCAGCCGATGCTGTCGTGGCCATCTCTGTACAAGTTACACAGCAGGGAGTTGAATCTGCGCCCAGTCGCCTGGTCCACTGCCTCGCGAAGGGTTAACAGCAATGGATGCCACTACAAAGAAAGAAAGGAAATGAGATGGAGGGATGTAACAACAAATTCAGATTGCTACACTCACTGTTTATTCTCCTTTGTTTAATTAATGTCAAGAGAACATACATTTATCAAAAGAAATATCATCACAAGACTGAAGGAACAAAGAAATTTATTCTTGCTGAGGTCATCATGAGTTTATCTAACCTGCGAGTTGGCAGCCATGGTGGAGCGAGCGTACGTGTAGGGCAACTCTCCATACCAGCAGGTCAGCCTTGGCTCCTCGTAGGCATCTCCTGGACCAAACACAAGACATCACACATTAAACGTTTACTCTAAGAAAAACACAGGAGTTTATGGTGAACACAAGTTGGAGCCTGCAACTGTAAAATCAGCTGGTTATAAATCCCGTTATATTATTACCAAGATAATATCAGAGTAGCAGCACAGATACAACACCTTGGTTTGGGGAAAATAAACAAATGATAAAAGTATTCAGTGCCATCCAGTGAACAACTTCTACTGATTTAGTAGAAGTAAGCAGCTTTCAATAGCTGACACTTTCACATACCCGATGCCACTGACACATTTCAGTTATATGTTGAAGTCTGTAATGTTCATCCCCAGCACTGACACTTCAAATGAATATGGATGTGATTAAATGACTGATGAGTTAAAAAAAAAAAAAAAAAAAAAGAGTGGTTCTGCATGTTGCAGCCTTTTGAAGAGATACCCCACCCAGGATCAGTAATTGAAGTATCAAAACACTCAGCTCTTATAGACCTCGAATGCACCGTTCATTTTTTTGTCTTGCACAGAGAGAACAGTGGCTGTGATAGTTTTCATGGAAGGATGAAAGTGCATGGATCCATCTGTATATTGTATTTGTAACTGGGTCAAGGCAATTTGAACTTCAAAGGAGAGTCTGTGCTCATAGCTCCCACTTTTATACTGAATGACAACAATAAGTAAGGCAAAAAGCTGACACACTTTGGTTCTTCATGTATTCCTCTCAGGTGATAACAACATACATGTAAAATAATCATCTGCTTCATCTGCAGATTCTATTTCTGGCCAAACGTACGGTAAACATCTGAAGCTGATGTCTCTCTGTCTGTCTCTCTTGTTGTTAGTCTTGGTGTCTCTCTCTCTTCGGCTGGAAACAACCAGATTGTTCCAAGAATCAATTATGGGGCATTAGTGTATTTGACCAGCCTGCTGGAACAAGAACATGGTGGAACCAAAACAAACAGCTCGGGCGGCCATCATTTTTTATGGCACTGGATTACTCGGGGCCTCTTGAGGCAGTACTTATAAACATGTGTGGTCATTTATCAACTCTCAAAAGTTCCATAAAAAGATATTATCAGGGGTAAAGATACAATCAAAACCCACTCACAGAGTCCAGATAAAAGTCCTGAGGAATGGTTGGAAAAACTGAGTCAAGCAAGTATTTAAAAGGAAGATGACGGAGGAGGAGTGGTACACGTCTGTTTTCCTCTACTTCCTCTTTAACACAAACGCCACATGGATTTTGTTGACAAAAGCGGAGAAGCGATGGAGAGGGGATTACACAACTTGTCTGTGGAGTCAGTGTTTAGAAATCAGCCAGTCGTTGTCACATTGTTTGTGTGCTGTAGACAGAGATATCACACACACACAACTCCCAGATGGACGAAGGCCAGCAGAGAGGAGAGGCCTCATCTCAACAGCCTCACTCTATTTAGTCTGTCTGGGTAAAACGTGTGAGCTGTTCTGTTCCGTGCCAGATACTTTTGCAGAACTTTGCTTGGTGACACACGTGCGTGGAGAGAGCGTGGAGCTGCAGATTTAGCTTTTGGTTACATTTGTCTAGTCTTCTCTGGAGCCAAAAGTTGTGTGAAAAAATGAAGTATTGGTTTTCTGCTTCAGTGTTTTTAGATCTTTGGTCACATGTTACTATGGTATATTACCAACAAAATCATAATTATCAAAGGCTTTTATTGACAATTTCATCAAGTTTATCCAGTTTGTTGGATGGTTGGGAGAAATTGCTCTCAGAGGATTTTTTGGTACCATCCTTTATTCATGAGCACACTCCCCACACATGAATGGTCTCAGGATGCTTTACTGTTGGCCTGACACAGGACTGATGGTACCACTCGCCTTTTCTTCTCCAGATGTCCCAAACAATGTAGTTACCAGTATCTTAAGTATATTCATAAAGACTGAGGCAGTAGAATCTGGCATGTGCACCAAACAAGAACCCCCCCCCACATTTATACCATTTGTTCTTAAGCCTCTGGTACATACCTTGTCTGTAGTTGGTCTTCTGAGACCAGGGAAGCTCAGCTAACAGCTTACTGAACATCCAGTCAGCCTCCTCTGGGGGAAGGAACCCAGGAAGCAGCCGCAGCCTGGACAAATGGAAGACAAAACACACACATACTGAGCACTAGGAAAAATAACACACACACACACACACACACACACACACACACACACACACACACACACACACACACACACACACACACACACACACACACACACACACACACACACACACACACACACACACACACACACACACACACACACACACACACACACACACACACACACACACACACACACACACACACACACACACACACACACAAATAACATTTACGGCTTTTTCTGCATTCTTTTTGTCATAAACATAGTTTTCTCCTGTTTGTTTTCTTCCTCCTTCATGTTTGATGTTTTACAGCTTTTGTTTGTTTCTTAACTCACACTCTGAGATGTGAAAAGATTATATTTTATTTGGTCATACTGGCTTATGGTTTAATGATAGCTGTCAAGATTAGATCATAATTGGGACAGCCTGGTGGCTTATTGGTAGCTTAGTGCACCATTTTTCAATATATTTGCTTTTATCTTTTCCCATATAATACTGCATCTCTTGTCATTTTGAATTTTTGTAACTCCTATGATATTAATGGGATTATTGATATTTGTGGGTTATGAAATTATGAGTAATGTAATTAAGTATACCGTAGTTATTTTTCTTGTAAATTTCAGCTAATTTTTACACATAAGGATGCAATCCTTAACCTGTGTCCCTTGTCTTCAGGTTTGCCCCGTTTGTTTTATTGGACCACACCATAATATACCTGCAAGCCTATTAGTGGCTTATGTCCCATTGGACCTGTGGTCGAAACGTTAGGCAAAAAAAAAAAATCTTTTGTGGCAACTAGTAAGTGTGCAGGCATACCTTTTCTTTTTTCTAGCTTAGTGCACCAATCACAACTATCTTTTTTTGACCAGTCAGTAACCAGTATTACTAGATTCCAAACTTCTACATCATCACCATCTTTCACTATCAGCAGCATAAATGCTTGTTCTTTATCCCTGTGGTGTTTGATTAAACTGAAAAATAAAAATAAAATAAATAATAACAATTAAATGCTAAAATTAACTAGAACTTAACTGATGGCTGTTGTTATTCTCATTTTGTGTCACAAACTCAGAATAGTAACGTTACAAATAAGCCTCAAATCAGGTATAGTCCAGAATGATCAGTTTCATTACTGTACAGCTAAAAAAAATCAATGTAGCTAGAAATGGGGATTTTCTCCTTGTTCAAGGACACTTTGGCACAGAAGGTGGCTACAGCAGATGGAGTGAAGTCTTTTTCTGTTCTTTTTCTCTCTCTTATTTCACTTTGTTGTGCAGCACTTCTCTTAAACAGGATAAATCCAGGGTCACAGTCACTCGATACTGACTGAAGGATTTGTGCAGCTTGGACTCAGTGACGCAGCCTTGACAGGAGAATCACTGAAATGTTCAAAAGGAAATTGAAACTATGGTTCTCATTTTGCTGTATGTACAGTATATAACATTAACATATTAAAACATGGCTCATACCGTTCATGAAGGGATCTTATTCAATTGAACCATGTAAGGTTTTTGCTTGTTGGATTACTGCCATCTAGGGGATTCTAAACTCCATTACAGATTTCTCATCAACTATAAATAAACCTTTTTGGTTCTTTTCCATCACTTTTCATCTTTCTTTTTTCCATTTGGTTAATATTATTCCATCCATACCTCTCTCTGAGACTGACTCCCTCTCTTTGAGGCTGGACTCACCTGGACACTCCTGACGGTCCATGGCTTATCTCATGATCACCTGCATGTCTGTCCAGAGGAAAATGACATGTCAGTGTTCAGCCCAGTGACGAGCTGAGATGCAAACATAATCCAATGCAGACGGAAAACTTACTCTATAGTCTTCTCTGGTGGAGCCTCTCGAATTTGCTGTAATGAAGAAAAGACAGGAAGATGAAAATGAGGCCTTTTTTTTGCTGTCTTCCAAACTTTGTTTCACATTACAAAACAGTCTAAAACAGTCAAAATAGTATGCAATATACATAGCACTTCAACAATATACACCAGGGGGAATTTACACAGTTTACAAAAAAGTTTAAGTCTTAATAGCTTTCTGGTTGCTTTAAAATTTGATGGAGATTATGTATTGCCCGAGCTCACCACTAAAAGCAATAAAGGAAGGTTTTTTTTTTAATGAACTGTTTGTGAATATGACATTTTGCCATTAAAATAATAAGATTGAAAATAAAAGTTATGTTGGCTTTTTCCTTGTTTTTCTTCAGGTCAGGGAGCCCAAACTGTACATTCCTCCAAAATACAGAAAATCACCATCAACATTGATAGCAACAACATTACATATATCACTCGAAAATGAGGACTTTGTTGAATACAGTTGTTGTTTTCAACTGTTTACCTGAGCGGGCTGATGAAACACAAAATTTGTCTTGGATGTGTTCTGTGAACCATTTCCCCAGCTACCAGGGGCAGGGTTGGTGTTTCTGGGTTGAATGTTATTTGGAACTGGAAAACACAAATAAGAAGCTGCTTACTCCATATCAGACTGGATGAGGTCATGGCTTTAATGTTCTATCACATACTATGAATCACATACTACCAACAGAACAGTGCACAGTATTGAACGCATCCACAGTCCTTCATGGTGAGCCTGCATAGAGGCCATGGTGGTTGAGTACATTACTCATTGTTCACCTGCTGATTCCAGGTCAGTCTAAAGCTCTCCGAGTGCTCCTTGGCTCTTGGACAACTCTTCTGAGTTTTCCTTTTACTCTTTATGGTCAAATGATTTTCACTTCCAGCCCCGACGGTGCATTCAGGGGATTAGAAACACGTCTGTAACCAACGGCGTCAGTGTGTTTTTCAACATGAGGTTGTGAAGGTGATGACCCGTCATGAGAGGTTTCTTGTGTGACACCTTGGTGATGACAAACCTTTTTCTAGGCATCAGTTAGGACTAAAGCAGCTGATGTTAATGAGCTCTGATAGGAGACAGGAGACTTTCTGAACACTGACACATTCCTGCTGCTTTCTGCACCTCCTCCTTTTCTTCATGTGTTCACTACTTATTCAATTGGACATGTATGTTTAGGTTTCTTTATATGTCTAGTACTTGGGTTGTTACCAACATCTGGTGAACATTTCATGTCAATAGCCCCATTAGAGATATTTACTGAGAGAAATGTTGATGCGTTCAATACTTATTTTCCCGGCTGTATATAAATTACCTGTTTGTCCTGTGTGTTTTGACGGCTGTTTGGCCCAGGAGCCCTGGACTCTGGCACGTTGACGTTTATCCGACATCATATCTTAATTTGCTGTAGTGCAAAACACAAGGTTAGTTTTCATCAGCCAACAGACACAGAACACAGACAACCTGGACTAGATTTTTCCTAGGAAACCAACACAAACAGACTTCATAATAAAGCCACCAACATTTCCAATAGAAATACATGTGGAATTTTCTCTTTATAACCCACAAATTCTAATCCACCTTTGAGTTGCTGTTGCTAAAAAGGACAATGCTGGTTTTTGCTACGATACTTCCTTTATTCTTCTGAATGAAATGTACCTTTAGTATAGCTATCCTTTAATATTGCTTGTAATGCTATATTTTATCTGCCGAGTTGAGGCACAGGTCAGGTCAAGTAAATGGGATACTGACGTGAGACGTGCTTTTAATACTGTTAGATTTAAGTCGTGTAGTTTGTACGTTAGTGCTACAAAATTTAAATAAACGTGCTTGTTTCCATCAATGAAATAATACGTAACATCGAACTAATAATGTTAATAGCAGCCTGTCCTTTGTACTGGAGCTCTCAGGAAATCTGACTAAAACTAACTGTGGTTCAGAAGCTAGTTGGTCACTGTGCTAGGTTAGCCGAGCCGAGCCGAGCCGAGCCTCCTTAAATTACTTAAAAAACACTTTGTAGAGGTCAGAGATTAGAGGAATGACCCGGTGAGCTAATGTTGAACCAGCTGTTTAAATTCCTCTCCAAACAGACAGCAGAAACATGACACTCACCCTGCGACGCTGCTGACTGGCGGCCATACTTACTGTGTTCCACCAAAATAAACCCTGTCCGGAAACTAGAAACTGAACTATGGTTCCGCCTCGTTTCACTGTAAACCATAATATTATTTATTGTAAATTACACTTTAAGACTCGTGGGCGTGGGAATTTGTCTCTTTATCTACTTTACTCTGTTACAATAGCTACAACATACACCAGTGCTAGGTAGTGGAAACTAGGATCGTTATATTGTCACACTGGTCCAATCTCTCACACCAGAGGGAGAAACAGTGTCACTCACTGGCTAGTTAACTCTTCACATGTGGTGAAAACAATGGTGAGAACAATTTTCACATCTTCAACCCTAAAAGTAGGCCTACCTAAAAAATAAAAAAAAATCCAAACTGCACTATTCATATAACACTTTGATAAATTGACATGCATGTTCAATGATATTACTCTGAACATAGGCCCAATCTAGGAAAATACATAGCCTACTAGTATTGAGTCCTGTAGCCTACTTAAGATAACTTTTAGAATTAGCAATATCAAAAACATCACTCTTGGGTAAGGCATTTTGCCCAAGAGTTGTGAATTATGTGGCTAAAATGGCTGAAACACAATCGCTGATGAAAATTATACGGTTAGCCTATTAGAAGGGAAAAAAAGTAGCCTTTCTAATTCATTCAAGGTGAGGCTGATGCACACCTAAAAAATCTTGAAAAACAGGTGCGTTGGAGCATAGGTTAGGAGTGAACAAAGGAAAAAAGGGTCTCCCGCACACTGTCAAGTCACTTGCAAAAGACTTTAATAAAACAAACAACGTTTCGGTCCACAGGACCTTTTTAATTCATAAAATATATCATTGTTGGACCTGTCCAACAGAGGGAATAAAATGAAGAATAAATATAAGTTACAGGGAAGACTGTTGTTCTTTTTGTTTGTTTCAAGTTAAAGGCAGTCAAAAACCAAAGATAATGCATTTGAGCACAAGAACGGCTAGTTCAATTTAATATGGAAATTGAGTGACTGTGACGTTCTGAGATGAGATGTGAAAGTGATAAAATAATCTGGTCTCTCCTACTCATGACTTTGAAACTTTTATTTAACTGATGATAGTAACAAAGTTGTGATAGTAAAATAGCATGTTTACATGGATGGATAACAGTGACCTTTTTATTATTATTATTTTGGATACATTATTTTCACGCTTGTGCACAAAGCTGTAATATATCTGTAAAGAATAAATAGAAGACAAAACACTGTGGTATGACCAAAGCTTTTATTAACAAACCGTATAAAATTTAAAACTGCCACCAGAAAGGTAAACAGTGCATTTTACATGTAGAAATTCAATTTTAAATTTCCAAACATAGAAGACTCTTTACATTGAAAAATTCTCAAGTTGGCACAGGTCGCGTCAAGTCATATAGGGTATTCAATATTCAGCTGGGTTAATGTCTGAGCTCTGACGGAGCCTCTTGGACAGGTGCAGCCATACATGATGATTTCTGTATGGTAGTTTCATGAATACAGATGTTACAGATGCAGCTCCAGTGATTCCTTTAATCCTTCAGCTGAGAGCTGGCTTGCTCTCTGCCTCACCGAGTAGTCTGCACTGTGTCTTTGGAATCATCTTGGCTGGACACACTTCTATGGAGAGTAGGCACAAAACTAAATCATCTCCATTTGTTGACACATTTAACTGTGGACTGATGAGTATTTGACACCACATTGTAAGCCAGTGTAAGATCTCTAAAACTCTACAATTCTCTAAATACAGATACTTCAAATGGGTTCACTACTTGTTCGCTCTTTGGTGGCTTTACATTTTAATCAAGCAGAAAAATAAGCCGCTGTGGACTGTAGTTTACATAAACATTAACTCCATTCCTTATCTTAATACCTGCTCATTGAATTTGACCATTTGCACTTTTGTCAGTAGAAAGGCACTTTGCTTTTAATGAAACGACAGCTATGCTTTGGTTTAGATAAATAAATGTAACAAACCCACCCGAATAATTAAATATAGTCTACTATACACAATAGAAAAAAAGAGGCACTCGTTCCTTACAGTCAATGATGCAAATAAAGTGACATGAAAGAAAGCAGAAGTTGCCATCTTCAAATACCTCAATGATTTGTAAACAGGACAAGTTTGAAAGCTAGTGTTAAAGGGTCCTTTGGTGTTCAAACACACATATAATAAATAATTTTACATGTTTGTATATCGTATAAAAAAAATTGCCCACCACCATTGTCCACTGCTTACAACAGCAGGGTAACAAATCACTCATCTTTTAGCTGTGTAAATTCCACCATCAGTGTCAGTGACAATAAATATGTCCTTTGCCAAGAGCAGCATTTTACTATCTTTTCAGCTCCTGCCTTCTTTGGCTGTTTCTCCCCAGACAACTCACATCAGGCCAGACTGCCATGTTAAACCCAAAGTCATACAAATGCTACGATGTGCAACTTTACTGAAAAAGCACAGAGGGTGAAATCTCAGGTAACCCTGGAGGATCGATCATACGGGCTCAAAACACCATCTCCAAACGCTGAGCAGGACAGTGTGTGGCTGCCTGCTGAATGGTCGGCCGTCTTCCTAGTCGCTCTTCAAACTGGTTCCGTTCTTCTGCTCCCGCAGCTTCCTCCTGTGCAGGTACCCAGTACGCTGCAGACGGTTCATCCGGGCTCCAAAGAAGATAACGAGGTTGCTAGGCACAAGCTTGGTGGTCACCCAGCCCTGTGAGATAAACAGGACAAAAAGGTGTGTGGGTATACTGTTCAGGCTTATATCCTTTAGGTAGGAAATAAAAGGTTTGGCTGCAAGATGACGCTTTCTCAAGGCATCTTCCATATCAATTAAAAGGGATATTTTAACATTTTGGCGAATTCGCGACTCGGATTTCCCTCATCAAATACAAAATCCAAAACGCTCTCGTAGACAAGTTGTGACCTGCACGTTCACCACGCTATGAAATAACAATGGAACGTTACGAGACGGAGTTGTTTTCGAGCCAAATTCTTAACTGGAACTACATTCCAGACACGGCTTCTTGGCAGCGTGATTTCAAAAGCACAAGTAGTTCTGAGTGTTTGCTTCATGTGTCATAATGTTACATAATTATACATTATTTCATAGCGTGGTGAATGTGCAGGTCACAACTTGTGTTTTGGAGTTGTTGGATTGTGTATTTAGTTTGATGAGGGCAACGTGGAAATACCGTGCAGCTCCGTTGCGTTAGTTAAGCAGCTAGCGTCTCTGCCACACCGATCTAAAAACAGCTTGCACCGATAATTAAAGGTAATGAACCTACTCCTAAAACTATAGGGATTACGGCAATAGGCCAATTTGCCAAAATGTTGAAATATATGTATAGGCTATATATGTAGGCTATTTTATAGCTGCATAGCTCCTAAAACACTAACCAGGGATAAAAGATACAATCCATACTTTAAAAGAATCACAACCACAGGTTTATGCAAAAGCAACAGACAAAAATGAATCCAGGATATTGTATTGCAACTGATTTCACATGGCTCAGTGTCAAGTCTGATTCACCATAACTGATAACATTTAACTTCACGTGTTGTTTTCCCATGCAGAGTTTGAATTTTTTCCACTTCTTACCATAACAGCGTGGGGGAAGTATCCGTTGGTCTGGCTCTGCAGACCCACAGTGTTGAGCTCAGCTGCCACATAGCGCTCTGGGGTGGGCTTGTCCAGGGTGGGCTTCCTGATACGAGTCATCTTAGTGGCCACAAAGAAGGGCAGCACACTCTGCAGAAAACAAAAAAAACGTATGAAGTGAGCTCTCGGGTTAGTTTAAAGACTGCAGACTCACAGGACAAAAAGTAAAGTTGTAAGAGCATTTAAATGACATCAGGCGATGTGTCCTGCTGAGAGACTGACCACTGTTAAAGTGCATGGTGAAACGTGTAGGTTAAAATGCGCAAAGAGTTTGCTGTGAACTGCTCTGCTGACTGGGGTTATCAGGTGAAAACAAGGTTTGCTGAGGTGAAACTGTAGTACACAGTCCAACCACAAGGTGGCACATGAGTGAATACAACAGAGGGCGCTAAAAACAGAATAAGCAGGCCTGATGTGGAACAACTTGTTTTTTGAAAAATGCCTATGCTGGTAAAACAGGTAAAAATGGCATCATTTGTGAATATGTATTGATCACATTGATTGAGAACAAAAAGTTAAATTATACTGTGTAGAATTCAAAAGCATCAACTGAACACATTTCATATCAACAACAAATGTTCATGTTCATCACCATCATCATCATGTCTTCCACTCATTTCCTCTTGAAGTGTAGTGCACAGTTTTTGTCAGAGAAAGAAGGTTCTCAAGGCTCACAGGTCAGACCACCTCCATGCCAAAAAGTGTTGCAACCAAAAACCTTCAATGCTTCAACCAGACAAGCCCCAAACTCACCTGAATGATGATGCCCTGGCGCCTGTACTCCTCCTGAAGGCCACGAGAGAAGAAATCCACAAAGGCCTACACACACACACACACAGAAGGAGGCAAGAGTGAGATTTAACATGTCATTGTGTAAAACATTGGGTCTGTTATCAACAGCCAGAGGAAATAAACAGATAAACACCAATATTATAATAAAACTCTATTTCCAGGGAGAAATGTTTGACAGAATGACAAATGTCCAGATGTGACAGACACACACCTTTGTGGAAGAGTAGACTGTGAGCAGAGGGACAGGGTACATGCCACTGGCAGAGGAGATGTTCAGGATAACACCTTTGGATCTGAGAAAAAGACAAGGAAGAGTTATGACAAGAGTTTTGCCTCATTGTCTGATACTGAGGCGATACCCACAGCTGGATCAGTGACTACTGCTTTCACAACGAAAAAATTAAACTCATCCATTTTATGTCAGATGTTTTGAAGTGGAAGTGGTAAAAAAATCACCACAGAAAAGCTTCATTGATCAGCTGAAGTTTCGTTAAATCAAGACAGGCTCAGTTTCAGTGCAGCTGCCATAACACTGATCAATAACCACAGGGTTTTCCTCAAGATGTGAAGCACCGACTGCACATGTTTCCTCTCAGCTCTCCTCAGAGCCTCATTCACCCTCCACATCCACTAACTTCCACTGTGGGAATCTTGTGTCCATACACATTAAGCACACTGACAAAGTCATGATCCCCCCCCCCCCACTCCACATACACACACACAAAAAACGTGTGGTAGTGGTCGTGTGGGTTGCCATGGCAGCCTGTTGCTGCAGTGATGTAGTGGAGCGACGCTATAGCCTCACACGGCACTAAATGTGCCTGCGCTGCTATTGGCCCACAGGAGTCACATGGGAACAGAGCAGCCAATGGGGTGGGAAGAGCACTTTGTGTGAATTGAAAGCTTGTCAGCCTTGCGAACAAAGGAGGAGAGGGAAACAGAGATGCAGTGATGGAGAGGGCTTGGGGAGGATTTCTTCTGCCCCTTCTTAATAAATAAATTAAAAAAAAGAGTTGTTTATGAACATTCGTTTCCAAAACATCCCTCTTCAAAATACAAGAAGATTTGTTTAATTTCGAGATGGGTGGTGCAGCTGAGCCACAATCCCTCATTCACGACACTGATGTTTGACTGCAGTCATGTCGCAAAACATGGAAGCCTATCATTTAACTCACCTCTCAGCCATTCTGGGCAGCACCAGGCGGGTCATCTGAAAGAACAACACCACCACAAGCTCAGTTAGCACCAACCATCACAAATACGAGGACAAAACTCTTGGAGGAGAACAGAGGGAGACTGGGAAATAGTTTTATAAAATAAATAAAAAGACTAAAAGTAGGAGGGAGGGAGAGAGAAACGGGCAGAGACCGACGGAGAGAGAGAGTTGCGTGGGTGGCGAGTACAGACAGCGTTGGTGTAGTCCACCGTTGCTTTGGGAACAACTGAGACACTGCAGGTACCATGGTAGAAACAGCAGAAGAGGAAAAGAACAAAATAAAAAGGGAGGGAAGTAAGGAGGAAAAGTAAAAAAAACAAAAAAAAAACACATGGATCAACTTTAAACAAACACTTGGTACGTGATGGAAATATGTAAATGTCCAATCACATCTGAGGAGAAGTCTATACAGAGCAGGACTCACCTGACACACTGAGGTAATGTTGACGTTGATCATGTTTGTGATGAACTGAAACAGAGAAAGCACCAGTCAGCCAAACACTCACATAGAAGATGATGTGTTAAAACACAGAAGGCTGCAGATGTGGGACATAAGACAAAGAAGCTTTTTTCGAAAATGACCATTTCATTTGCAAAAGAGGACTTCCATCAGCAGATAAAGAGTAACAAGAAGTCAAACTCACATTGTCCAGATCAGGAATGTGGAGGTAGTACTCAGGGTAGGGGTAAGACACACCAACATTGTTGACTAAAAGACAAAAGAAAAAAGACAGACATTATTCTATTGTTTTCTTTCCAAAAAACAAAACAAAAAACCTGCTTCTGAATAACTCAGACTAGCTGAATGTTCTACCACAAAGTGGCAGCAAAAGCAAACAAGATAGAGACAGGCATTTAGTGCACACTACACACAGCCACACCTTACAACCAGTAGAGCACAACTGGTAAAAAAAAAAAAAAAAAAGGACAAGCAGCTCCTTAAATGTTCCAATAGAAAGTACAATATGAACTCAAAGACTACACATTACACAAACAGCTGAAATGACATCAAGTTGTATAAGCTTGTTGAATGCAAAACTGTAATGCAAATTTAAAAACCAAAAGAAACATTTTTCCTAATGGTGAAAAATGGCAGTTAAAATGTCTAAAAGTCATTTGATCCATCTTTAAGTCATACATTTAATCACTTAGACAAGACGAGTGAAGCAAACACAATGTATCTCAAACTAACTGAACAGACATGACATATCAAAACATGCATTCTTCACTAATAAAGTGAAGAGTGCATCTTGTACTGCTGCTAAACTCTCCACAGGACTTCATTCCTCTCGGTTTACTACACTGCAGCATCCATTCAAAGCATCAGTGTGTAGACGACTCCTTTAAGTCATCACTAGACGAACAGGAGGGCTGAATGTCCTCACTGTCCTGGTTTTGAAGGGTTAGAAGAAGAAAAAAAAACAGCTCTTACCAAGAACACCGATCTCTAGACTGGCCAGACCCGCCTCGATCTTGGAGTAGATGTCCGACCTGCCAAAGTCTACCGCAATGGTCCTGGTCTCTACTTTAAACTGCTCCTCTGAGGAAAAAAAAAGAGAAACAAGTGCCCATTAAGTCTAAGTCCACAATCATATTGGTGCAGGGTGATAAACAAGAGATGTGTTTTAAACTGTGGGAAACAAAGTGACACTGCACAGCTTGCACAAGAAGAATATCAGGGAGGGCATTCATTGTGTCACAAGTGGGCCAATGCGTTGTGAAAAACCTCATTACAACAGAGCAATCCCCTGTTTCAGAGCCCTGGACCCATTCAAATCAAAGCAGCATGGAACCAGTCACTGTCAGGATCCAACTGAAGAGGGCACTGCATACCAGCAAACCAGCCACGCAACCGTCTCCCCCTCCCCCTGGCCCCCCACACTCCTCCCTCCACTCCCTCGTCATGTTTGACGCGCCTGCTGCAATTAGAATTTATTGTCCAAAGACTCGTTTAGCTGATAGGTGGCGGAGGGAGAGGGAGTTATAAGAGGAAAAATTCCTGGGATGTGCCTCGGTACAGACCAGCAGTGTGTCAGAGAGTGAGATGAGGTGAGATGAGGGGAAAAGGGGGGGGGGGGGGGGGGGATGAGGTGAGGTGAGTAAATTGAATTTAAAAAACAAACACGAAAAATTAAAGAGGGGATTATGAATTGGAGCCTCTCTAAAAGAATCTGAACTGGATATAGATTTCAAAGTCATCACAACCTCCGAGTGAGCGTCAAAGACAAAATAAGATGTGGTGGCAAAGACGCAGATACACGAAGACTGGAGTTGCCAAATTGGAGCAGTAATTTAGGGTTGCCAAGTAGGTGCGTTCAAGAGTCAATGAGAAATGAGATGGCTGCGTATAGGAGAGGGAGGAGAAACGTTTACAACAATAAAATCATAGGTGGGTCAGGGTGGGTTGCCCGGCTACACATGGAGTACCAGGGTGGTTTTTGTCAGACTAATCGTGAGAGAGGAGTGCCAGAATTTGGCACGCCGCACCCCGCTCGTGACTACCCATCAGCCCCCTCTGTGGACTTGAAGCATGACAGGGGAAATTGCGCTGTGGGAGACGTCAGAGACAGATGGAAAGAGAGTGAGTCGGGGGAGAGGGCACTATTTGAACAAGGGGGGCAGGAAGGAGGAGGGGGGGGGCATTCACCATTCAGTCTCTGTTCAGATCTGGAGACAGGCCAGGGAAGAGGAGGGGAGGATAAAAAAAAAAAGTTTGCTTTCATACGGTCGCTTGTTTACTTGAATGAGGAGCCTGATTTGTGTCTAACAAATGTATCAAAGATGAAGAAGCCAGTCCAAGAGCACCAGAACTCAAACGTCTTTGAAAATGGACGTCTACCCTCATCTTACTTCAGTCCACAACATATTTTCCATCTTTATTGACAATATTTTTTAACTGCTTACACTGAGGCCCTGTTATCAAGGACTGGGAAACCCTGTAGCCACGTTCTCATCAGCTCATGCACTGTGCTCTTAACCCCTAACATACTTCCATAATGCTGTGGAGATAAACACACTTTTATAGACACTTACCAAGTGACCTGGCCACATCGTCCAGCTTGTCCTGTGAACGACTGATCAACATCATGGCAAATCCACGACGGGCCAGCTGGAAAGAGAAAAACAAAGGCTTAGCCAATCTCCATCATATAAGAAAGGCTGATGACAGTATCCAAGATCCAGCTTCTCTGTCCAGAGCAGCCACTCCATGAAGTTAAGACTTAAAGTCATTGTGCTTCGGCACTGGATCACATGACTGAGAGTGGACTTGTTTTTTTGCATGTGTAAACACACTTGCGCTCACTTTAATTGAAACATGCTCGAGAGAGACTTGAGTATCTCGCACCTGTCTTGTGAATGTGGTCAGTCATGCTTTTCCCTTGTTATGTGTACTAGAGCCGCAACAATTAATTGATTAATCGAACAATAATGGATTATTAAATTAATCGTCAACTATTCTGATAATCGAATAATCCATTTGAGTAGTTTTTTTTAGAAAACAAGTCAAAATTCTCTGATTTCAGCTTCTTAAATGTGAATATTTCTGGTTTCTTTGTTCCTTTATGACAATAGACTGATTCTCTATTTGGTTTGTGGACAAAACAAGACGTATAAGGACGTCATCTTGTGGTTTGAGAAACATTTTTCAGCATTTTATTGACCAAACTACTAATTGATTAATCGTTTAAATATTCAACCGTCCTAATGTGTATATTAAATCCTAAACTGAGCAGGTTTGATCTTGTGGGCACGCTACAGGGAAACTGACCAAATCTACCGCACGTTGCAGGACTGATACATGTGAAACAGCTTTTATCTACCTAACTAGACAAAGTCTGTCTTGGTAAAGCGGTGGCCTGTCGTTGCGTGACCAGCGGCTAGCCCCACTGTAGCAGCAACAGTATGAGTCAAAGGCCCAGCATCACTACATTATACAGCCAGCACACCCACACTAGTATAGGCCCAACACGTGGCAGGGTAGCCCCTATTCAACGTGTGCTTGTTACCTTCCTATGAGCTCTGGTTGAAGTGTGTGTGTGTGTGGGGGGTGGGGACTCTCTTCCATGTTAATAGGCCTGTAAGGGCTCTCCCCTACCATGGCCTATGAATGAAAACTGTGTGCACGTCTGTCTGTGTATGCATGAGTCACAACTTTCCTGTTAAAGAAATGAAATAAATAAGGGTCCAGAAGCCTCACCTCCTCCGCATAGGATTTCCCGATTCCATCCGTGGCTCCTGTCACAACTGGGGAGACAGAAAGTAGAGAAATAGGTCAGCAGAGTTGGGGTCAAGTCAACTTCTAGTTCACCTAGTAAGGGAGCAGATGCCTTTTTTTCTTTTTTTTTAAAGTGCCTAAAAGTAAAAGAAAGAGGGGGGAAAAAACGACAAACTGGTTCATCTTCCCTGAGAAATGATGATCTGATTGAAACCATGGGATTACTCTGACCCAACTTAATATCCACAACACACTGTGGCACAATACTTCACTCAGAGTTTCTCTTATCTTTACATCAACTGACAGTTACAGATAGAACTAAACTAACAACACGCACACAATGTGATATTCTTTTCTCAGTGGCCTACGAGTCGACACACCTAAACTTCAGGTTTGACTGCTACCAGTTCTCATAGTAAATAATAACTAAGTAAAAATATGAAGCCAAGCCCTTTCGACTTTATTGGTGACAAGACAGAACAGTTCATACGAAGCAAATCACTTGGTGGACACACCCTGCTATTCAGGAAAGCCTTTCTCTGAGCTCCACGACAATGTTTTCTATTGTATGAAATGCCTGCTGGGTGTCCGAGTGCACATAGTGGGGGCTGCATATAGCTCTGGAGCAGAGATGCATATAATACCAGCCGAGACGGTATAGATAGCGGTTAAATCACAAAGGCTGAGTTGCAAAGACAACAAAAGGGGATGGAGATTGTGCAGAGGTGGAGATATGATTTAGATGAAAGCAGAGCAGAGATTGGAAACAGTATAGGATTCACAAAGCCTCCAACACCCACTGACACCTCAGCTGATTGTCAAGATCATGATTAGGGTTTCTTGCACACAAAACACAGCATTGAATCACTTATCAGTTTTGTATACTCACAAATCTGACTGATAATAGTTAATTCAAGTGTATCTGTAGTTTAGACAAAGGATGGAAGGGGGGCGATGGTAGCGAAGGCAGTTTGGTGACGGCAGAGGAACGAGGGAGCACAACAAAGGACGGCGTGAGGAGGGCCGAGAGAGGAGCTGATGTTCTTCTTGTGTTCAGAGTTCTCCTCACCTTGTCAAGCCAGCAGGGCTATTTTTAAACCCTCACTGCCCATCAACCCCTGCCCCTGCTTGACTGACAGAGGATGGGGGGGTTGGATGGATGGAAAGAGGGAGGGAGAAAAAAAAAAGGTACTATGTAGAAAAAAAAGACACAAAGAAGTGGTGGTGATGGGGAATTGGCTGCACACATGGACACACACAGTTGTGCATATTGTTGGCAAGGCTGGATGAAAGATTAATGGAGGTAGAGGACATTCTCTAGCAAAGAGCTGGAGAGCAGGAAAAAGACAAGATGAGAGAGAGGGGATGCAGAGAGGAGGGAGCGATGACGAACATGGAGCAGGAGAAAGGAGGGTGAAGTGGGGTAGGGAGGGAGGAGGCGGCGGTGGTGGTGGTAGGGGGAGAAGAGGGGGGGTGGTGAGGAGGGATCCTGGAGGTGGCTAAAAATAGAACTGGAGCAAAGCAAGAGAACGAATGAGTGAAGGAGAAAGAGACAGAATAGAGATGGCAGAGCAGGGGAGAGGAGGGGAGAGGAGGGGGGTGGTGGGGACAAGGGAGTGAATGAGAGAAGAGGAGAGAGAAAGCGTGAGAGAGAGAAGCACAAAGTCAAAAGTGAAAAGAGAGCAGAATCCCCGGTTATATTTAAACCCCCCGCGTTACGAATCAAACGCTCCGTGGCAGAAAAGCCTCAATGGGAGCGGGCCGTACCAAATCAGGCTCTGGTTGCAGATGCAGGTGGGGACGAACAGAGGCACTAGGAGGTTACATTCACTGCAAAGTAAAATGGCTGAGGGGGGCGAGAGGGGGGGGGGGGCAGCAACCACCTTGACATCAAATCAGCATTTTGTGAGATTATATATATGCTGGAAATATTACATTACCGCCGTTACATTTCCCTGTACGTCCATTTTTCCTGAAACCTGTTTTCAGACAACTATTGTGCAGGTTTTGGAGTTTATCCGAGTGTATTGAACTCAATGCAGAGGGAGAACTTGAAAACATGGAGGGGCATTACAAGGTTGCAGGGTGGGAAGCTTTCGGAGACATCCTCACACCAACAAGTGCTACAAGTCCTGACTAACGAGAAGAAGAGCATTTTGTTCCTGGAAGGGGGGCCCACGGCACCTTTGAGGAACAACTGACAGGTCACGTCAGCTAAAACAAAGAATTTGAACATGTCCTTAATAAAAAACAAAGTGGAGCTTCACTGCTCTGACAACATTCCAGTCAAAATGGATAATGACTGCACAGCACAGAAAGGCCGCCGGGACGCATGCCGTTCCCCTGCGTGACTGAGTTTCAGGTGCAGACAGCTGCACCTGCATGTGAGAAGGAGTTATGTACCTAAACACACGTAGAGCATCGCTGGCCTTTGACCTCCGAGATGAGAGAAACCAATTATGCATTATGTACTCAGACTGCATGTACAGCATCACCTCTTGAACTTGAACATGACAGTCGAGAACATGCACTTGACTGCGTGCTACGTGACAGACTGCACATGTTTTCAGGCTTACATGTGCCGGGCATTCTCAGAATACTGAGCAAGAAGCATCAGTCCCCGTCCGAAAGTCACAGACTGTGACAGGTCACCTTTTCCCTATTTGTGCTGTTAGCGGACATACTGTACTCTATTTAGTAAAAACATCATTAAAAATAATCTTATTTTGTGTGCAAATTCCAAACTCTGCCTCCTCAGATCCTTCAGTATGAATGAAAGGCCATAAATAAGAATGTATTCTTAATGATCTGCCTGGTTAAATAAAGGTTAAATAATAATAAAAAATGTTTGAGTTGTTTAGACAGAAGAAATAATTTAACAAAGAAAAGTAGACTACATTACTGAAACGGTGCAACAGAATTCAAATGAAAAGGTGTAAAACTGAACTATGGAAAAGGGAGAATGTTTGGTGGATGGAAAGTGGGGGGGGTACAGAATAAACAAATAATCCCTCCCATGCATCCGCTTTAAAGGCAAACATGTTTAATTCCCTTTTCTTTTTACCCAGATAAGGTCCGACATGATCACTTCTATCAGGACACTCAACATCAAATTGTAATTTTCCACTGTGCATTCAGCAGCAAACCCCTCACCCAGCCCCCCATACACACACCCCTCCCCAATCCTTGTGCTGCACTTATGAATGACTACACTCCTCCCACCCATTATATAATAGTACCATTTTCTCAATAAATGTTGTCTAGGGAGTGAGCCAAAGTGAAGTCTGTTTATATGTGTAATGGAGGGAGGGTGGTGGGGATGGGGGGTGGAGGGGTATAGTGGGATGAGGACACGGAGTTCTTCTCCAGTCTTGAGACATTTTCTTTTCAGTTGCCACTATACCCATCATTAGTGCAGCAAATACCCAAACCATAAGAGCAGACAATATTCAGAGTGCAGTGTCACAGACAGAAGTCACCTGTTCATCTCTGCCACTCAACATTGTTTAAAACTCCCCAGTTCAATCCAGACTCACAGCCCAGTGCTCCCAGCAGGACTTAATTCCATTCACGTAAGTAATGCATTACTGTGTGTGCGCGTGTGCATGTATCTGTGGCACACACACACGCGCGGCGCATGCCATGTAACAAAAAGATTCTACGCAAGCAAGCACGTGAACGACAGCAGCGCTTGTGACGCTCAGAGAAGACGCAGGCTCGCGGGAACATCAGAGGATGAATGTGTGTTGATGGGGCAACCGCGTAAGAGCCGTGATGCGCTCAGCGGAGGAAACACGGAGATTTGAGAGACACATGTCATGTGTGAATCCATGCATGTATGTGTGCATGTGTGTTGGAGGAAGAAGAGGAGGAGGAAGAGGGAGGGGAGGAGGTGGGGATGTGTGCACCGCTGCATCTCATTCAGATAAAGCGCCACAGAATCTGGTGCACCACCGTGCCGGCCTGACGGGGGCGCGTTTGCACCGCCATCTCGGCCGCGCTTAGTGCTGCACATCACGTCCAGAGGTACTGACATCCCCCAGCCTTTTCTGTCTCCCTCCCTCCCTCTCCCTCTCTCTCCCTCTCCCTCTCCATCCTCAGCAGTGGAGCAGCCCCTGCCGCTGCCTGCTCACTATTCCGAGGGTCTAAAAAAAGCAGCAGGAGGAGTAAAAATAGCAGCGCGCCAGCACTGCCTCGTCTGGGAGCTGCCTGCCTGCCGCAGCACCTGAATACCAACAAGATACCCCACCACCATCACAATCACCACGACGACCAAGCTGCTGCTGCTGCTGCTGCATCCTCAGCCCTCCACCTAAACACCACAGGAGATGTGATGAGCAGAGGAAAAAGAAGCCCCATCTCCTGACACTGATGGAGAATCTTAGATTTACACTATGGTGGACTGCATGAGAGGGCGCGTGTGTGAGGATGAGCAGCGCCTAATAAAAAAAAAGGAAATCTTTATGAATATGTAGGTTCAGATTTCTGTTTATTGGCTGGTTATCCCCTCTTGAGGTGAAGTGTGTGGTAAAATAAGCACATCTGGTGTAGGGGTGGTCTTAACTAGGCTACTAGTTAGCCACAGGGGTGAGGTGTTTTTTTTTATTTTTTTTTTAAATAAAATAAAATAAAAACTTCCTATGCATGCAAAGAGAGCGCGACAGGACTAAAATGCCCCCACCCCACCCACACACCTCCCCCACCACCACCAAATCCCCAATTAAGATTCTCAGTGAGGAGAGACTGCGGTCCTTGTATGCCCCGCTCTTGTTACGTACTGTTATGTAATCTGTCGCACCCCAAACTCGCCTATCAACGAGCAGCCCCTCCCACCTCAGAGGGAGAGGGAGAGAGAAAAAAAAAGATAGGAGGGAGGATTGCAGCAGAAGATCCAACACCCCCCCACCCAACACACACACACAACCCGCCTACCTTCTGCATTCAAACACACATACACACGCGCGCGATGCTTTAAATAGCAGGGGAGAGAAGTCACATGGGTAATATAGTCGACGAAAATAAAGCTTGATCGGGCCGGAGGGGAGGGAGAGAGGGAGGGAGGAGGGAGAGAGGAGAAGGGGGGAGTGAGAGACAGAAAAAGAGAACATGTAGCTACTTCAGTGCGGCCCAAGATAGAAGCGGCATCTATATTTGGGTACGGAGCAAAAAATAGTCTCGCGCCCCCTCCCTCCTTCCCCACAACTATTTGGACTGAGACGAGGTGATTTTTAATTCATTTATTTATTTATTTATTTATTTATTTATTTATTTTTTGCGCAGGAAACAAACTTCACTGTTTGTCCGTGTGCTGCTGAGAACAGAGTGTACTGTGTGGAGCAGGGGCGGGTCCAGAGTATTTTCTGGTGGGGGACACAGGGGGCAACAAGAGTGAATTTGGGGGGACCACCCAAAAGTAACAAAAATTAAGGCTGCCACTGATCGCGTCTTGATTATTTATAATGTACAGTTACACACTGTTTACAGTCTTGTCTTGTCTACGTCTTCATTTTGCTTTTATTGGCCACACTGAATCTTTCACATTGTAAGGAAGATGCCTATGACATTTTCATTTTCCACTTGTCAATATTAAAATTCTGGTCAATCAATAATCAACTCTATCTTGCAAATGGGAAGTCTTAGCAGAACACAAAAAAATCTCACAGTGAACAGAAATATCTTGTACTCTTAGCCAGTAGTTAGACAGCTCAACTTTTCTTTATTTACTTTACAACTCTAGACAGAGTTGATTAAGAGCCTTAGTCAGAAGTTAGTGCTTGTAGCTCAGCTTTACACAGTGACTGACATTGGCACAAGTCAATGACCATTGGGGGGCAAACAGGGTGGCCAATCAGATTGCAGGGGGGGCAGGTGCCCCCCTGTGCCACCATGGAAGATCCGCCCCTGGTGTGGAGGTTTCATATCAGACAAAGCCTGCAGCAGGTGATTTCATTTCATTAGTGGAATCACCTGCTGGACTCTGGTGCTGCAACTTTAAAAACCTGTGAGTTGCAAGACGGGAAATACTTGTTGATATGACAAAAAATTGGCAGATGTCCCATCAATGTATTTACAGATTACTTTAAACAGTGGATGATGTTCTAAAACATGCCATCACCAAAAATACAAAAACACAATGTACCATGATTATGTCTCTAATGTTTCTGAACATTTCATTCAGCAGGAGCTTTGTCTACAATCAAATCACATGAACCCCCAGGCCAGCCAGAGTTTAACCCAAACTCAAAAGAATGAAGAAAAGCTTGCACACTGCGAGGGCTCCTATAAGTATAGCTCGAAACGTTGTCACTATTAAATTATACTTATAGGAGCCCTTGCAGTGTGCAAGCTTTTCTTAATTTTTTCAGTCTTATTTTTTAGCTCTGCACCTGCACACAGTGTTGTTTATGGATGTGCGTGCGTTTCTGCTACTTTGCTTTAACCCAAACTGAAACATTTCCCTATTGTTTATTATCATTCTAATGAAAACTCTGATGCGTCTTCTTATCAAGTATGTAGGACTATACATGAACCCTGACGCACCAACCATCTTACATCACCTGTGCTCATCCAACACATGCCGCTCAGGTGAGGGATGTTGCTTTTTACAAAGGTTAGCCAATGTGTTAGAACATTACTTAACACATTCTTTGTCCTCGAAGCACTCACACCGAGCCAAAACTTCAAAGTCTGTTTCAACAGATACTCACACTGCTCTGGCATGTTAGACCGCAACCAACGTAAAAGGTGTGACAAAAAGCTAATAAACCAATAACTAAAAAATGCTGGCTGTCCAGTGTTTTTTTAAAAAGGGACATAACTGCACTTGATTGAAGACATAGCCAAGCCGAAAAACTGGTTAAACTTAAGTTGAACAAGTGCATGGTAAAAAAAAAAAGAAAAGAAAAATACACAACATGCAAATAACCATCACAACCATCATTAGTTGGTGTGTCTTTAAACCATCATTGGTTGGACACAAACAAAATGAAGAACACTTTAGGTTTTGAGGAATTCTGATATTCCTTCAACAAATCATTAAAAAAAAAAACCAAAACTATAAGCAGCATCCTTTTACTATTTTATATTGCATAAAAAAATAGAAATGGAAAATTGCAAAAGGTACTACTGTAGATGCTGAAGTACAAAATTTAAATTGATGACTGCTTTGCTCATTGACAAAATCATGTCAGCACTGGTCATTATTGGGGTTAGTGGGCAAACAAATGGACATGAGAGAGGGACACTGATGGAGACTGTGAGAGAAGTAAAACTGGGGGAAAGAACAACATGCTCTGATGAAGATGGTACTGTACAAAGAGTGCCAGATATAGAGAAACAAACACACACATGCACACACAGGCTGGAGAGCTGAGTGCAATGTAGAGAGGGAAGGAGGGAGGGAGGGGGGATTGAGAAGAGCTTGAAATGAGGGAGATGCAGAGGATTTTTCCTCTCTCTCTCTTTTCCCAGCATCCCTGGCTCTGGCACGTGTCACAGAGCGTGTTCATCACATGAACAGCAGTGTTCCCTCTCTTTCTCCCTCTCCCCGCCCACACACACACATAAATACACATGCGCACACACACAAAGCACTAGGGGGAAGCACATTCACAAGGATGAACAAGTGGAGACCCTGCCTCAGTTGAATAAATTTCATTCACATATGTGCATTTTCCTTACCATGAATGGAACCTATTGCCTATTCATAAAAAACACACGCTGAAAGTTATTCTGGGATAATAATTAACGCTGCCCTGTATCTCTTAGCTGCTTCCAGCCCTCACTGATAGACCGGCGTTCTCCACAGCCAAATCAAACTCAACATTTCTTGCATAAGTGCTGACCCAAGTCTTTGTCACTCTTGTGCTGTAATGATGAATGGCTGCATCTTTCTTATATAATAGGACCATTTTCTCAATAAACTCTAACGTCAGAGGTTGGGAGGGGGGGCATGGTCATGATGATGTTGGGAGGAGCTTGTCACATCACCCCCACCCCAACACACACTTTAAAAAAAAGAAAAGGAAGATCCTTTTGGTCTAATTTATTTCACTATAATACAATTTTACACACCATACACACATGCACACACAGACAGACACACAAGCTCCCTTATATAATACGGGATGCTGGGGGCTAGGAGTGGAGGAGGGAGCACAGAGGAGAAAACTGAGCACTACTACACATTAGAGTGAAAAGCTGCTCCGCTGGAAATGAAAGCACGAATACTGAACACTGCAACATAAATCTGCTACAATACCATGAAACACTTGAAGGGTCTTTTTCAGTCTAAAAGACTGAATATGTAATCAAAAGCTGAATTCCTGCACACTGCTAAAACTGTATCTTTGGAATCTCCATTTCTTCAGGTGCATCCTTTAGTCTGAGTATTTTTTTGAAAAGATAAAAACCTTTTCTTTTAGTCGTGATATTAAGAAAAAGAAGAGGAGAAAAACTGAGCTGCAGACATGCACCAGGCTGGCAGGAGGAAGGGAGGCTGTGAGAGTGTATGTGTATATGCACAGTGCAGCACAGGCTGGGGAAGCCACTTTGTCTCATGCTGCAGTGCCCCTGTTCTGCCACAAGGAGTCCCATCCACTAAGGGGAACACCAGTCACTGGCAGAGAAACTCCAGAGAAATCCCTGCTCTTGCTCTGCATACAAAAGCTGCAGAGCTCCGGCACAGACACGAAGGCGCCCAGAGATGATGTGGAAGCACTGAAACGCGTCCCCAAAGCAAAGAAACCAAAACTAACACTACATACAAGCAAAATGTCCCAATGCTGCAAGAGAAGTCTTATCTGATCCAGTAAATTCTAGAGGTTACTAAACTTACACAAACCTGTCTGACCAGGAAATACCAGCCGTCTCTGCAGAGTCTGTCTCTAGAGAGCATGGGAGTCTAGGGATGTTTTCCCATGCATGTCATAAAATGGTATGCTTTATCACACAAAGTCTGTAACAGGTAAGTTCAATGACCTAATCCAACTACTATTTCTACTACGCATTTCAAATGAAACAATCTTCATGCACAGCTACTTTCTTTAAAAAAAAAAAAAAAAAAAAGTTAGAACATTTCAACCTCTCACTTTACAAGTTTACATGACAGTATTTGGCATTTAAGAATAGCCTACTGTAAGTTTTGTGCTCTAGCCTGGCATATTATAACTGCACATATAAATAGTGGATTTAAGAGAACCCAGTCTCCAAAGCAGCAACACTACAACACAACAGAACTTAACATACAGTATCACACTCCTGTTGTTTAGTGTCCATTAATATAAAAAGCAATACAAAGCCTACAGTCAATAGTTGGAGGAAGTTGTGTGCTATACTTGTTGCAACAGGTGGACCCTGTTCTTGGTGAAAGGAGGGAGCAGCAGCACTTGACGCAAGTGCATGTGCATCAAATCACGCCACCTCCCAACCTGGCCGGACCTGCACATCTGGTAAAACCAGCCGAGGAGGACACCTCATCCCGAGTGCACCTCACGAGCCCCCGCCACCCCTCCCTCCCCCACCACGCCGTTCGCCTCCTGTCCTCCTGTCCCTTTGCTGTGATTGAAAATGAGCTTCAGAGTCTTGACATGACTGAACTCGTGACAGAAACCAGCTCGAGGGAGCGGCGTGAGATTAATAACGATTTTAAAGAATAATCGAGAGATCTGCATTTAATGAGCAATACGAATCTTTTCTAAAAAAAAAAATAAAAAAAAAAAAAAAAGAAAGAAAAAAGAAAAACTGCTGCCTAAGCATCTCCCACACTTTAAAATCCGACTGAAAAGACAAAATATCACACGACTTTGGCTATTGTATAACAGAAAACTGCACCGAGGAAGCATTTCTGGTCACTAGGAGTGAAAGAAGGGAACCTCTTAGAGCTGGGCTGGTGAAGGTGGGGAGGGCTGTGTGGGGGTGGTGGTATGGGGTGGGGGGGATCACAATTTCTATATGACCAATGGATGACGAAGCGAGGAACAAGCGCATGACTCATCGGTGTGCACCGGTATTCCTCCGCATATTTCTGGAGTATCACTAAAATAAACATGTACATTAGTCATTCCTAAAGGCACCCCACCTTTGCGTCATGCCTTTGGTTTCCTGACGTACAGGGCATCAATTAAACACCCCATTTATGAAAGATGAAGGGGGGAAAATGACGATTTCGAGGCAAAGTGCGTCACAGTGCAGAGATAAACAAATAGGTTCAATATATTGATATATAAAAACGACAAGAATTTGATCTATGTGGATCGCCTGTTTTTTTTTTCTTTCTTCCTTTTTTGGGGGGTGAAGAGAAAGCAAGGGGGTGGGGTTATCAACCCATCCCGATGCAACTGTGAGCGCTCGGCAAATTGCGCAGCAAGAGGCTCCAGACGCAGCAGTCTTCGTCAAATAGGAGACTGGAGAAGTGGGTCAAGCCATGGCAGGGCGATTCCTATGAGACTAGTCGCTACAAAACCAAAATACACTTCGATCTGACCGGTAACTCGCTCCTGCTCAGACAAGCACGTTTAAAAAGTGCAATTCAGAGAGTCTGATTCCAATTAATGGCATTTTAATGTCGTCTAGCAGTATATAGGGCAAACGGAGTGGGACAGGTAGGGCAATGTGACATGAGAGAACGGTGAGCCAGGAACCGTCGACAGCACCAAAAGCAGGACAAAAACACCGCCTGAGTGGATTCATATACAAACTAATTAAGACGCGGGGCGAACTGTTGGAACTACAACAATGAGACATTTTTTAAAGTCTAAAAGCTTTGAATATTATCTGGATGTAGGTCACGTTTTGATTGAGCATATGGGTTTGTCCTACATCATGCGGATGGGCTAAAGTGGTTCAGTAGTGCGCTGGCTGAGAGCTCACCCACATAAAACAGCTCTGTGAAAAGTGCGCATAGCCTGCGCAATTTGGCTCCTGGCTCACCAATGTGGGGCATCCCCCCTCACCACCCCCCACCCCCTACCGCTCCAAGTGTGGCTTCAAAACGCTGATTGGAGCCCCTGGCAAGCAGACGGTGCTGTGTTTGACGCCAGAAAGAAACCAATTGAGCTAATAAGGACCATTATATTGTCAGTCAAACAGCTGCTTACCTGTGACTGTTACGCAACACCAGAATTAAACCACAGAGAGAGAGAGAGGGAAAAAATAATAAAACGCACCAGAATGCAGCCCCTTCTTTGTGCCAAAGTGAAGTTTGAGCTCAAATAAGCCCCCACACTCTGGGGCTCGTCGACTCCACCTGCCCTACCTACCCCCCCTGAGCTGCCCCCTTCATGACCGTGATGGCGTGAAAACTGATCTGAACCAACTTACCTGCCCATTTGCCCAGCTTCGGAGAGAGTAGCTGCCCATTTCCCAAGACCCAGATCCTGAAGCCTGAGAGCAGCCTGTAGAGCAGCCACAGCGCCAGGGAGGCCACAGTTAATGCGCCGACCCAGAAGAGAGGCGTCTCGGCCCTGCGGAACATCTCCTCAGCGTTCATCCACTTCATGGCAGCGGCTCTCGGTGACTCGGCGGCGTGTGTGTGAGAGTGTGTATGTGGAGACCTCAATTTTTTAGGCAATGTGCTCTAATTTCCAAGCCACAACGTGAGAGAGAGTCCCTTTATAAGGAGGTTGTAGCATCACACACACACTCCCCCAACTCCCCCAACACTTGTCTAGCCTGATTTAAAGCGCACCGCCCACCTCTTGCTCCTTATTGGCTGCGGTGGCTGTCTCTCGGCTGATCCGTCCCACCGGTTGGTGCATTTGCATCTCAATCAAGCGCACGGCTATGCCCCCCCATTCATTCGATTTTATGTATGAAGCAGGTTGGGTCAAAAGGGAGACCGGGATGAGCGGCGATTGGGCAAACATTACGGCAGCTCCCATCCGGGCTCTGTCATTGGCTCTCGCAAGAACAGGTTTGTCAGTTTCAGTCAGGATTATGAAACCCTCCAAACCCACGCTTTCGAAAAAAAACTGCCCATACCACTTTATGAATGAAAGGACGCTCTCATTGGTGAGGAACTGTGCGCGTCCTCCCGCCCCCTCCGTTTGCAGCCAGTTTGTTGGTTAAAGTGATGCCAGTCTGTGAGGTCAGCCCCCTCCCACCTAGATGTGACTCATTCGTCTATTTTAGGTATTCAGTCTGCATCATCCTGCTGGTAACCGCTGAAAAATGTAGCGGGGCATCCTGGCGCATACATCCACCCGTGTTGCACCATATACACGCTTCCACGCATGCTGCAACACTCATGGTACATGCTTCGCCGATAGAAAGGAGAAAAAACTACAATTCCCAACCCCAACAGCTCGCCTTTCAGACTCTCGCGAGATTACCCCACATAGTAGTAAGTTCCCCCTTCCAAAACACTAAGGAAGCAGCGATGAGATGTGATGTGTGTTACATAAACACTGACACAGACATGTGTTGTTTTTTGTCGTTTTATTTCATTGTGTCCTTTTCCCATACAATCCCCACATGGATAAAACAGTCCTGGCTCCATGCTGCAACACAACACAACTGTCACGATCCTCCCGAGCAGTGTGAGCTCTCACTGCGACCCAGAAAGGCTGCTGGCATCAGTTCCCAACCACCACCATGCGCTCTCTCCCTCTCTCCCCTCTCCCTTTCCTCACTCTCTGTCACACATACACAAACACACACACCTAACTAAACATGAAATCCTGACAAACCGAGGCTGTGTGGCACAAAGTAAAGCCTGTCATGTACTCTGCAGATTAGCAGGAGTAGGAAACAGTGTGTGCACGTTGACAGTCGTCACGCAGCCGCTCGCATTCTTTGACACAAGTGGAGGGATCCGAGTCAGCGTGGCACCGCGAGGAAGGCAGCAGGAGCAGCAGACTCGGGAACAGTTTCAAACTGGATGGAATGAAATGTATCACTGACCAAATGTTTCTCAGTCACATAGGTATACAAAAAAAACCTAAAAAAAAAAAAAAACTAAACAAACAAACAAACAAACATAAAGGCCTATACAGTATATTTAAGAAAATGTCACATCCAGAATCACACAACAATCCTCAGACTGAATTGAGGCATAATTGCACAGACTATATTACACATTCATCTGCAAATAAATAAACATTTATCAATTTACAGGATCCACGTGGATATTTTCCCAGTAATTTTAACATTAAAAGAGCAAAATACATAGCATTTAAATGTAGTAACACAGCCAGCACAATGACAAAAAGGGGGCCTTAAAGTATCTTTGAATTAATAATATTAAAATGAAAAATAATTGTAGCCTACATATGACAGACACAGAGACACACACTTTGGCACGTTTGTGTGAGTCCTCGTTCACGTATCGGTACCGGAGTCCCTGCAGCCCAACAGCTGGAAACAAGAGAGAAAATGCGGATTTAGTTGTGCATAAGAAAAAAAAGAGAGAGAAAAAATCTCTAGGTGTTTGTATGATCTGCAGAGAAAACACAAAAATATATCACACACGATTTTGATTTATGTGTGTGGGATATTTTAATTTAAATGTTTTAAAAGTTCTCAATAGTTCTGTCATTCACACGTAGCTTTATGTCTTTATATATTATATTTACCACCTTCTGTCACAACAGCACAACACTACACCTTCTACTGTTTTGGCTTTTGTAAGCATGGTAAGTAAGAATTACCCCTCCTGGTTTCGATAGCCCTATAAGCACACAACACACAGCTTATATCACATTTAAGTTTCTGCCCCCCTCTCTCAACACACACACACACACACACACACACACACGCACACACACACACACACACACACACACACTGATCCGACCGTCCACTTTGACTCTGCAACGTAACAACTCCTCCCGCCCACTGTGTTACAGGTGTCCTCCTCTCTGTCCCACATTGTATTTGGGGTTTTATTGATATAAATCCTGATGAAACTTTAGTTTTTAAAGCTGAGCAGTAACAACCAGACTTCAACAGGAGAACATGGTGTGTGTGTGTGTGTGTGTGTGTGTGTGTGTCTGCTGTGTGGATGTCATTTTTTTCAGCTCGTATGTAATAATAAAAATAATCATGCCGACTGTCTTCAGTGATTTCAGCCGTTCTGTGAACAGAGCGGACGTTCAAATCAGATGAACATGTGTGGGTAATTTAGTAGTGAACACAGAGAGTCTGCCACAGCTCCGATCACACACAACTGTTTTCTTCTCCTTTCAATTCTGTGTCATTTGTGTGTCGCTGTCCAGCTCCGTGGTGCTGAACCCTGTGTTTCAGCACCACACACGTGGACAGCGACGCACAGACAGAGCCCCCCACCCCACCCCTAACCCTTCAAACAACCTATCATACTGTAAATGATCGACTTGTGGCCTCCACAGCTGTTTCCACATCTGTACGAGTATCGGGACACACGTGTGACAGAGAGCCCCCGTCCTACTACACACACCACACACACACCTGGCGCGCACTGACCACTCCGACCTGATCATATCCACCGGTAACGTGCTCCTATCAGCTTTAATGATAACATCTTTACACTAGGATAAACTTCAACGCTGCAAACACACACTGCCGTGACAGTCGTGATGTTCAGGAGTGAAAAAAATGTTCAGACCCCCCAATAAAGTCACACCTTCCTCCCCTACACCCACAAAATGACAGCTCTAAGTGAGCCCAGTGACATTACAACTACCTGACAACCAACACATGTGAAGAGCAGAGCACCCTCACAGTAAAGACAGCAGACCTTTACAGTTATGCTTTATGTATATATTATATTCTTTACTTAAGAGTTTGGTCTTAACATATGTGAACCTTTCATTTTCATTTTTGTACCTTTTTAGAAATGAATAACAAATATACAAAAAAAATAACAGAAATAAATCAGCAGGTTTTTTTTTTCAGCCGTGATTCCAGCAAACACATGTTCTTAAAATGTCAGCTTTTTATTTTCACACACATGTAGCTTCAAATTACATTTTAACAAATGTAGAAATTACCTGACGTTATTTGTACTGTGTGTATACATTTTTAAAATAATAGTATAATATCTTATATGTATAATAATCTTTAAAAAATAATGACCTGATGAATTTTATCTGGTCTCTCATTATATTAGATTTTACAGTTTGTTTGATTACTGGTTTAGGTGTGTAAGTAGAATCAGTGACTCGGGCACAGTAGAAGTTGTGTACTGGGGTTAGTTTTTGTATCAAATGAAACATATAAGATATAATCACCTGTATGTGTTTTCTATCCAGCTGAGCAGACAGTGGTGAACGTCTACAGCTGCTGTCACATCTTCCTCATCATCTGTTCGCCCTGCGTGGGAACAAATGAAGAAACACACACTACGTCACAAGCTGATTAGGAAAGAGAAGAGGAAACCCACATGTGCGCACACACACACACACACACACACTAGGAGCACGCAAAAAAATGAAGAAAAGAAGACTGAAATATTTCCACATTTAAAGTCTCACATCACAGTCTAAAAATGAAAAGAAATGAAGATGACATAAATGTTGACGCATGACTACACACAGTACATGTACACCCCCTCACACACTCTCTCACACACTCAGCAATACATGTAACACTGCCCTTCCTGCAACATAGCTTTAATATAAATACCTGGAGGCATCCCAGAATATTAAACTGTAAATGAATCAAAAACAATCTCCAGTAAATTTCAGTCAAACAGCTTTATTGGTTTGGGCCACGCTGACAGGAACACAACTGGACATTTAGCTCAGCATGCTGAAGTCTTCATCATCATCATCATCATCATCAGGGTCAAACAGGAGAAGAAGACGTTTTACATTTGAGAGTGAGGTTGCTGTAATTAACAGCACACACACTTTCAAATAATGTTCAAATTACTGCTTCATACGTTCTGTAACATGAAGAAAGATGATCAGGATTCAACTCTGAATGTCTGTTTTGTATGTTTTCAGTACAATTGTATTTTTGAACAATTGTGTCTCTTGGTTACATCTATTGAGCGTGATGAAGACGTGCGCGCGCACACACACACACACACACACACACACACACACACACACACACACACACACACACACACACACACACGACTCTAGGCAGACGTGGATGTTTTCCTCTAAGTCAGTGTTTTTTAACCTTGGGGTCGGGACCCCATGTTGGGTCGCCTGATATTCAAATGGGGTCACCTGAAATGTCTAGTAATTGATAAAAAAAATATATTATATTTATTTTTTATAGAATTATTATTCTTTTTTAAATTATGATTAAAAACACCACACAATCTTAAACAACTGTATTCTATACTTTCACTTTCTCTAATACAAATTGAATCGAATCAAATAAAATGCAGCATATAAAAATATCTGAGTTGGCGCATCTTGATTGACGGGGTCGCCAGAAATTTGTGATGTCAAAATGGGGTCACGAGCCAGAAACGGTTGGGAACCGCTGGTCTATGTTACTGTAACATTTAATTTCAAATCAATTCAAAATACAATTAATCCAAATGTAACTCACTCAGAACGTGTGTGAGTGTGTGTGTGTGTGTGTGTGTGTGTGTGGGCCTGTTAATGTGTCAGCCTCAGTATTTACCCTGTGTGTCTTAAAATGTACCAACATGATACAGACCCTTAATACAATACCATACACACACACACACACACGTGCTATTAACACATATAATATCACCTGTTCTCTTCACTGTCACCGCTCAAATATACACACACACACACACACACACACACACACACTCTCTCTCTCTCTCTCTCTCTCTCTCTCACACACACACACACACACACACACACACACACACACACACACACACACACACACACACACACACACACACACACACACACACACACACACACACACACACACACACACACACGTGAACTGCCCCTCACACTTAAAGTTGGTAAATTACAAATGAAAGAATATATATGTTCAACACTCCATCAAACGTGTAACAAACTGCATATAACCCAATAAATGAAGTGTTTGATATTTCATGTACAGCAGCTTTTAAATCACCTCACACACTAGTTACTGTGACGACGCCTCACTTCCAAGTCACCAACTTGCTCCAAAATGGTGGAAGTCTCTCCCTTTTGAGTTACTGTAAGAGCCGCTTCTAAGAGACGTATCTGTTCAGGCAGGCATTTCAATAAGCCTGGGGGTATTTGTATTGTGTTGCTGTACTTCTCTTTCAACTGTGCTGCTGCTTTTGTTGTTATTTACTTTGTATAATAATGGTATGATGTTTGTATTTTTTATGTATCTGTGAAGCACTTTGTGAGTTTTCTCTGTGAGATATAAATATAAATAAATTTTTACTTACTTACTTACTTACTTACACTTACTTACTTTACTTTACTTACCAACTCAGGCTTCTAAAACACTAACAAATAAACACACACATACGCACACACTCTCTAGGGCAGGGGTGTCAAACATGTGGCCCGTGGGCCAAAACCGGCCGGCCAGAGGGTCCAATCTGGCCCGCGGGATGAATTTACCAGATGTAAAATAAATGACATCTCAAGAAATTTCAGCTTGGTCATAATATATTTTGTAATAGGATAGTTCTTAAATGTAAACATCTTAATAATGCACTTCTTTGCACTGAAACAAAAAGAAAAGTTTAGCGTTCTTATTATTTATAGGCTATTATGCTATTATTTTAACAGTCTGGCCCACTTGAGATCACATTGCACTTAATTTGGCCCCTGAACTAAAAATGAGTTTGACACCTCTGCTCTAGGGGTTCTCACCTGGATGGAGCTGATACATAGGCTATACCATACGCATTAGGATTTTATATATTTTTGCTGCTCATCTGATGTGGGCCTGTGCATGTCAGATGTTTTACATTTGAGCTCTACATCTAATGGGGGAGGATGTGGGGGGGTTCTACATATTTGATTATTAATGATATTTCAAGGTATTCAATATTCAGTTTATTAGGTATACCTGGCTAAAACTGAGTCACCCATATAACAGTCCTGCCTAATTGTGGTTATTATGTCGGTTTTTGTTGAGACTGTGCGATCATTGTGCTGTTTGTTTTGCATTATGATGACAGGTGCTTTATTAACTAAACACCACAAACACCTCTGCATATGATTCAGCACAGGGCCACAGACTACATCCTCCAGCATGATCACATAACCTGGAAACTTGAACGTCTATGAGCAGCAGTTCATTGCAGAACTATGAAACTAGTAGCGCTAGCAGTGTCAGCTGGCTATACCTAATAAACTGACAACTGTGAAAACAATCAGCAGCTTTAATCAAATTTTTTAAAGTTTCAAACCAACAACGACTCAGATTTAATATTTTCAAAGCAAAATTTATCCCGTATGCCAGGAGGAACCTCCTGAAGTCCCCAATGATCATCTGCACCCTGGTTTAAGAAGCACTGAACTATATACTGTATATCAATAATATATATCAAATTCTATCATCTACAACAGGGGTGGGCAAACATTTTCTCTCAGGGGCCACAATACATTTTAAAATTTGACGTCTGGCCAGTATCAGATGGATGGAGAGTGTCTGAACTAATATAAATTGTATGTAAAAGCCATTACCTCAAAGTAAAAGAAAACATACATTCAAATTCCATTCAGTTTCAGGGGGAGCAGTGTTGTTGGTCACTGTTTTTGCCAGTGCATCAAAGTTTGCCGTCTTTGCTATAATTTAGACAATTTAGGATTAAAAAGCCCAACGGGCCACATATGGCCTGCAAGGCCGTAGTTGTAGCCTGAGCTACGACCACAGTATAAAATCACCTGATCCAGCCGAGGTGAGGACAGACTCTGGACCTTAAACTCTTCCTCCAGAGCTTCATACAACCAACATGGGAACAAATCAACCTGTATAGTTTTACCTCTAAATACATTTGTGACTGTGTATTACATCCAGCTGCAGTTGTAACAATGACAATTCAAATGTGCAAGTCGTAAAAGGTTCTACACCTGCTGAGATCAGGTGTGTTTAAAGATCAACCTGAGCCAAAGTTTTTCGGCTGCTCACACCGACACAAGCTGATTGGTTGATCTCAGGACAACTGACGCAATTCATTAGCTCCTGTTCTGCACTTGTTGAAACATGATCAGCCTTTCTCTTTTCTTAGATCCTCCTGTCCTCCTTTCTTCTCTCGTCAGTGGTTTCTCCACAGATTCGCTGCTCACAAATTAAATATTGTGGATTCATTCATTTTGACATATTAAGCAAAGATTAAACTTAGATTTTGGTCTGTTTATTTGACTCTAATTTTGCCTTTGAGGTTTGTGAGTGAACACCTGTGTCTATTGATTCTGCAGTGAGACAGGTGTGAGGAGTTGAATGATTTTAGGGATGTTTACCTTTTGTTTTCATGTGAGATGATGACGAGAGTTCATCAATTCATACTTAAACAAACATTACACCTACTAACCTTCCAAGACTGTCCCTGGGTCTGGGTGAACAGGGTTCGGGTGTGTCCTATACTCAAACCGGCTTGACTTCCAGGGTTTGTGGTGGTGCAGCCGTCTGATTGGAGCTCTGCTGCTGCCTCCTCCCTCTCTGCTGGGGGGCCAACAGCCTGCATTGTTTTCACTGTTCCTTCTTCTGCTTCATCAGGTTGTATTAGTTTCATTTTATTTCCAATGACATCAACATTTTGTCCTGCAACCACAAAAGAGAAAGAAGTGAACACACTTTTTACACAATTTTACAAAAATACATGAAATACAATGTAAAGAAAGGGACGGGGAAAGCTGCACTGCTGTCAGACAATGACTGTGTTTGCCTTTTATAACCTGAACCAAGTATTTAACACTCACATATGGAGCTGGGGCTGTAATTAACTCTCATCCAGTCTGTGTGAGTGCAGGTAACGAGGGGACGGCTCCACACAAACCCTGCGTGTCCTGCTTTTTCTCCGTCCCCTCCGGCCCAGAGGACAGACTGCTCACAGTTCTCCCTTTTTTAGCAACACTGATTCTACATCTGCTGTCACGTCACGCTGCGTGACACACACACACACACACACACTCACACCTGTGGAAATGAATGAGAACATTTGGACAACACTGCAAAAACTCAAATATCTTACCAAGAATATTTGTCTTATTTCTAGTCAAAATGTAATTTCTAGTCAAAACAAATCTCAATATACTTAAAATAAGACTTATCACATAAAAAGCAGCTTGTTTTTAGACACTTTTTTACTTATTTCAAGCATATTTTCACTTGAAATAAGTAGAGAAATCTGATAGTGGAGCACGTTTTTCTTTCTTATTACAAGCACAAAAAACTTGCTTTCACTGGCAGATTTTTCTACTTATTTTAAGTGAAAATTAGTTTGAAACAAGTAAAAATGATTGAAAAACAAGTTAATTTCTAGGTGATGAGTCTTATTTTAAGTGGAAAACATTAGTTTTGACTAGAAATGAGACACATATTCTTGGAAAGATTTTGAGTTTTTGCAGTGAATATACAGTAGCCTACAACACAGCACGACTACAATACACACAGTCAGAAATGAACAGAGGGAATGTCACATGTGAAAGAATACACACACACACACACACACACACACACACACACACACACACACACACACACACACACACACACACACACACTGTCTTCTTGTGTTTATATATTACTCTCAAACACATGAGAAGGTTCACACATGACAACATTGCAGTGAATTAATAAAGAAATTAATTAACCAACTACAGTTGATACCTGCACTTTGTATTTACACTCAACTTATTTGGCAACTGAACTTGTATCAGTGCACAATATGAACATATGAAGCATCATACACTGTCTCTGACTTGTATATATAGCCTATATTATTTATTCTTATATATTCACTTTGTGTAATATAGATTGATTGAGTATATTATTACATTTTTCTACAGGCTTCTTCAAAGATCCAATCATAAACTGCAACAAATTCCATGCTCATGTGCACTTAATGAATCTGATTCTGATATTTGAATCTTTAACACTCTAGTTTCACATTTATTATATCAAAGTCATATTTTTATATGTTTTAAATGTAAACCATGGTTTTTAAATATCTGGATTTATCTAGGCAAGACGTGTGAGTGTGTATGTGTGTGCATGTGTGTGTGTGTGTGTGTGTGTGTGTGTCAGTCTGTGTATACCTGTGTTTATCACTGATTTTGTGGATGTGTTTATTATTTTTAATTTATTCTTCATTTTTATTTTTGTTTTGTTATGATTTCTTGTTTTTTTCTAAGACTTATTTCTTATTATTATTATTTTTTTAATTTCATTGATAATGCTCTGAACATATGACCCGGCTGATGTAGGCACTATTTTAATATGTCTGTATAATGACATGTCATATATAGATATTGAATTACCAAGAGAGAAAATATCTATGATTCTGATTTTTTACAGAAGAAAGAAGGAGGATGTGTGTCCAGATGAGTTTTCCTGAGTCTAAGTCCACTTTCTACATCAGGAACTGAATGTCTGAGACATCATCAGCTGTAATTCCTGACATTTTGAACCTCTTTAGCCTCTTTTAGCAGAAACAGTGTGATCAAACAGCTGTGAGGAGCTGCTCTGCCTCTCTGCAGCTCTGAGCCTTCAGCTGTACAGTCAGCCATTTTCTTGTCAGACATGAGGAAGCTTCAGTGATGCTGCTGCTCATCAGACCCATGCTGCTGCTGCTGTTAGTGACCAGGGTTCCCCCAGCCGACGCACATACACACTAACACGTGTTGCTGCTGGTTAACAACAACACTAACACGCACTAAGATAGTGTATTTGTCATTCAGTTATTCCTTCCAACCCAATGTGGGGTCTGAACAAAATGGCTGACGTGCTTCCTCAAGGATAAGCAGCTACAGTAAACATCTGGGGGCTGGATCAGCCTGCAGAGAGTTGAAATTCACATCTAACACCTGCAGCACCTGAAGCTGATGGAGGATGAACAGTTGCAGGTCCAAGCTGATTTATTTTCCTTTTTTTTTTTGAGTGAAGCACAGTTGAGTTTTTTTTTTTTTTTTCATGCATCAGAGTTGAACAGGGTCAGTTACTGGATGTGTCAAACTGCCTCTTTCTCAGAACAGCTGTGGAATACGATCTTTAAAATATATTAATAGAAGATGTTAATGTTAATATTTCCTCCCTTAAATTAATCCTGTAAAAATGTTACCAGTCCTATAAGTTAGTATAAAACCTACAGGGTTTACACTTGTAAAATGTTCACATGTACATGATCTCCAAGACTGAAACATTTCATATGCAAAAGCTTTTGTAGTTTGAGGTTTTGTGTTTACAGTGATCATATTTAAATGCTGCATGTGGATAAAGGTGGCATGATAACGCTGATATCAGCCTTAAAAAACAAACACACAAAGAAAAATGAAATAGGATTTTAAAAACTTCCTGCTATAAGAATTCAACTTTCCCATCATGCATCATGTCATGATGAAATTATGATTTGACTCCAGTCAAGAAACCTAAATATCAAGTTAGTAGTAGCCTACCTGTATATTATTTTTACTGTTATACTACAACCCCTATAATCAAATACCCTGGATCAGACTCTAGATGAGGAATTATTAGTCAAACAATTCATATATTATGTTGCGTCTTTTAATTTGTGTTGATATTACAGTAAATCAAAGGTTTTGTTAGAGTGTGTAAGGGTGTGTGTGTGTGGATTCTTTCCTCATTGATCTGTGTGATGGACTTTAATTGTCCACATAAAGACATGGATGTTATTATGATTACTATTAGCCTACAGTTATTATCATCATGTCCCTCCAGACAAAGAACAGATGTATCCACATGTGCAGATGTAAAGCTTTTCTCTCTCTCAGGTTTTGGGGTGTTTGTTTGTAAATCTGGACTTGGACTGGTTTTCTGCTTTTACTTGAGTGAACTACACAGTATACTACTACTACTACATGACCTGAGAGTGTTTCTGATGAACTGACAGTTTACATGTTCAGAAACGGAGCCAGGTGTGTGAATCAGACAGATGTTGCAGAAGGAGCAGCGTTACATGTCCTTCATGCTGTTAAAGTAACTTATGAAAAATGAGCTAAAACAAATCTTTCATTTCAGCAGCGTCACACACCACACTGAATTAAGCTCCAGTGTTTGTGTTGTTTTAATGCTGACATATGTATGTATGTGTGTGTGTATGTGTGTGTGTGTAGGTGTATTAGAAATAAACTAATCTTCCTACAGCCCTACTCTTCCACACTCCTTCTACCTCATACTTTCAACAGTTTACTATTGTTAATGTTGTTATTGGTTCTGTGATGCTTATATAAATGTGGAATTACTCTTCTCATGTCTATCCTCATAACTATTACTATAAGTATCACCTTTAGAACTATTACTATTATTATTACTATTACTATTATTTCATCATTGTTACTGTTGTCGCTATATTATATACCAGATTATAGGCATTTTATTAATTGTGTATGATTACTATTACCACTACTGTTCATCACTCCTCAACACACACACACACACACACACACACACACACACACACACACACACACACACACACACACACACACACACACACACACTTTTGTCTCTTTTCTCTTTTTGCTTGTTGAGTTGTCATTTGCTTGGTAGTAATTTTGTCCACTATAGTGTCACTTGTCTTGTTCAACTTCACAATAAAAAAAAATAAATAGAAATAAAATAATCTTAAACCTATGCTGTTCATCATCAGTGTGACACACATATGTAACAGGAGTTAACAGCTCTGGGCACCATGTGCTCACAAATATGAAAAGTCATCAAAGCTCCAGAGAGATGTGACTCTTCTTCTTCTTCTTTTTTTGTAAATTCCTTTCTTCAAATTATTTCTAATGAAAATACAATTCTGATCATAAATTTCATTAAATATTGTAAATAAAACTGCTGATAATTTTCTTTTCCAGAGAAACTTTCAGTGGATTTAATCTTGGTAAAACATACACACACACACACACACACACACACACACACACACACACACACACACACACACACACACACACACACACACACACACACACACACACACACACACACACACACACACACACACACACACACACACACACACACACACACACACACGCTATGATACAGGTTTAAATTAACATCATTATAGTCATGTGAACACACTCCAGCTGTGGTGTTTCTCATGTATTAACTCCAGTAGCTGTTTAGTGTTGGCTGAGGAAACAGAGCAGGTCACACAAACCTACAGCTTCTGAAGTTTTTTTTACTCCGACTGCTCCTCATCCAAGTTTCATAAACTACATATAAACAGATTGAGGGGGATTCTATTTAGATACATGCAACTTCAGTGTGTTGAATGTTTGCAGAGATTTTTTTTTAAGTACATTTTCAACTTTCTATAGTTGTGTCTATACTTGTGTGACTTCCTTATTGTTATCTAGAGAATCTAAACCTTGTCCAAGACACTGAACAGCTTTAAACAGTTTTCTTATATGTAATATTACTGAAAAGTTGTGATTTTTTCTCAACTCTTTCTCCAAAAGAAAAAGAAAGGAGATCAGACCAGTGGAAGTGAGAATGTGCTTCACAGACTTCAGAGATAGTTGTGTCAGATGTTTGGTCTGAGTGTTGTGATGTGGACTGACTGATGTGTGTTACTGACTTTAGCCTGACAGCAGGTAAACCTAAACAACCGAGACAAGATAAAGAATGAATGCACATTAACTACAAAATGTCAAGAATGTAAATGAGCACAGATAAAGACAGAGCTGTTTTTATGTTCTTTTGATTTTGTTCATTCTATTTGTTTGGCTGCATCTTCTGTTTTTTTTCTCATGTGTGTGTGTGTGTGTGTGTGTGTGTGTGTGTGTGTGTGTGTGTGTGTGTGTGTGTGTGTGTGTGTGTGTGTGTGTGTGTGTGTGTGTGTGTGTGATTGGTGAATCTACTAAGTTAAACTTAGAAATCTTTATTCATGTCTTGCACTGATCTGTCTCATTCTATTTACTTCTTCTTCCTTAAATCTTCTGTTTTATTTATTTCATTTGACTCATTCTGAATCTGTTTTATAGAACCTTTATTTCTCTTTTCACTTTGCTTCATGCATTTCTGCATTCCTGTTGTTGAATATCACACAAAAGTAACACTGCTTTTAATTTGTACAATGCAATTTGTATAATTGAATTCAAATGGTATCATTTGTATGAATAATTTATATATTGAAATCAAATTGTGAACTGTTTTAACGTGACTAAGCAGCCAACACATGTATGTGTGCTGTGTGGTTTGGTCTTTATGCTTTTTTTTGTTGATTTCCTTAAATTATGAAGCAGATCATCTTCAGACATTTTCTCTCACTTCTGGGTTCTACTGTCATTACAGTAACAAACAAGAATGAAACCTTTTGATATGTGCTGCACATGGACACACTTTACTGTAACTCACACAAGTTGAGAAGAAGTCTGTCAGCTGTCAAAGAAAGAAAGAAAGAAAGAAAGAAAGAAAGAACAAAAGAGAAAGAACACGGTATGTTGTGGGAGTTGCTGATTTGACCTTTTAAAGTCAATGATTGACTGTTTTTGAATAAATATATAAAGTGCAGTTCATTTATATCAAACATGTATATGATGTGAAACAGCTGATATAAGTTTGAGGTTTGCAGGATGGATATAATAAAACAATAACCAAGACATTTTTCAAGCACTGCTGGAGTTCTGTCTCTTTAGTGTTTGATTATTGTATGATGATCTTTACAGTTTGAAGAAAGACAGACCTGGAAAAGTTTTCTTACACTGCAATTCTCTCCCACATCATAAAAAATGTTTTATTTTATAGAGAATTCTGCATTTAAAGAAAAGAGCTCGATGTTAATTTGTAAAAAAAAAAATAAAAAAAATACAAGAACAACAAAAAACTGATGATACATGGGATGGCTATGGTTTGGGTAAAGGATAAGGAGTGATGAATGATAATGAATGTCCTCACAATGTACACTGTGTGTGTGTGTGTGTGTGTGTGTGCGTGCGTGCGTGCGTGCGTGCGTGCGTGCGTGCGTGCGTGCGTGCGTGTGCGTGCGACACTTTAAAGAGAGATCAAGGAAAAAGAGAAAGTGTGAGAGTGAGTCAGAAAGTGTCAGCATGAGTGCGTCAGTATACGAGTGAGAACTTGTGAAATTGTGTAATTATGACATATGCAAGTGTGCGTGTGTGTGCATGTGTGTGTGTATATAGTATGTTCCTATTTGTGTGTATGTTTGTCATTACCTGTAAGTGTAAAACCAAAGTGAGGAGCAGAGTTTCTAATCACTCTCATTTGACTTATTTGTGAAAAGCTCTGTTTACTGATTATATTATATTATATAAACATATAAACTGACATGAATGTAAAACACAGGAATGAGTTCACTTTACTGAAATGACAGAACCAGAAGTCAACAAAAGTAACTGAATGAAATCACTTTGTCTCGTCTTCAGGTTGAGGACGACTACAAGACTGTTATTAGTCCTGCGTGTGCGTGTGTCAATGTGTATTTGTGTGAACTCATGTGAGTCTGTCTTCTTACCAACAAAATGTCAAATAAATATCCCAGGAAATAAATTTAACCATCTGATGTGTGTGTGTCTGTGTTTGTGTGCACAGGGTTACAAAAAGAAAGAACAAGATGTGAAATATTGTCTATTTATATTTGTGTGTGTGTGTGTGTGTGTAATGGGCTGTGTGCTGTGATGCTTCATTCACCTACGTCCATGAAACAGACCTCACAGGAGTGATGACGTGTGACGTGCAGACATGGACAAATTTGTGTGTTTTTCTTTGTGCAAGTGTGAGTCTATTTCTCTGCACTTTGGTGAGCCTAGTGCATGTGAGTGTGTGTGAGTGTATATATGTGTGTGTGTGTGTGTGTGTGTGTGTGTGTGTGTGTGTGTGTGTGTGTGTGTGTGTGTGTGTGTGTGTGTGTGTGTGTGTGTGTGTGTGTGTGTGTGTGTGTGTGTGTGTGTGTGTGTGTGTGTGTGTGCTCTATGAGTTCCCCCTCACCAAACCTTCACTTCCGTCCTTCCTGTTTTCCTGAATCATTTTTTTTCCACCACCTATGGGACAAGCTGGCTGCTTGGGTTTGACTCATACAACTAAATAAAAGTGTGTGTGTGTGTGTCTGTGTGTGTGAGAGAGAGAGACTCTGTATGTGTGTTGGTCACGATGGGTTAAAAACAGGTACATGGATCAGATTGTACATGTCTAAGTGTGGAGGAGAGGTGCTGTCATCACCAGGAGGGAGGAGCTGCTACAGGACGTCCTGACACAGGACAGGGGACAGGGGACAGCGGACAGGGGAGGTGCTGCTGCTGGAGGGCTTGTTGTCCTCCAGTAGTACACTCATACACACACTGTACCACACCCAGGGCCGTTGTATAGGGGAGAAAGGTGATGATAACTCCAGGGGCCCAGCGCCCAGTAGAGCCCACAAAAACCCCCAGTAGTCTAATCTTTGTATGACTGAATTATTCTGCATAAGACGCTGACTGATACTCATAGTAATGCTGCATTAGCATCAAAACTAAGAAGGCTAAATAAAAAATGATAATACATACGTAGTCTAAGAAAAAAGTGGAAAAGTCAGGGGGGAGGGGCCCACTTTAGTATTCTTTCAGGGGGCCCAGAATTCCTAGCAACGCCCCTGACCACACCCTCCATCCATACTACTTGATATCATGCTCAGCTGTGAAATATTGAGTTTTGTATGGAAAATTAACACACACAAAAAAAAAGATTGTGTGTCTGAAAGGACACGTGAAGCTGCTCCATGTTGCTATAAAGCAAACTGTCTCAAACATAATATCAGATGGTTTAGATCAGGGGTTCTCAACTAGTCTCACTCTGGGACCCACATTTTCCCATGGTCATTCAGTCGCGACCCACTTTTATAGAATTCAAACCAAGATTTTTTTTGCCTTTAAAAACTAATTTTGCCATGACATGACAACTGCATGTACGGAAGTGAATAAAATAATATCAAACTGCACAAAATGGAGACCAACAAAACGATATATTTGACTTCTAATGCATCTCTGCATTCAGAGCATATTCACAAAAGTGAATAAATATCAAATTGCAATAAAGACCTACAAAACAAAACAAGATTCACTGCATTCAGGCCACGTTAATAAGAAACTGATATCTTTGCATTCAGAGCAAATAATAAGAAACTGAGGAGGACCATTACAACTGCATGTGTTCACGTGACGCGTGCCTTTCAATACAAGTTATTTTTCGAAATCAAAGACATGTCCAACATCAGATGTGCATTAAATATTATTACATTTTTTGACCAGCTGTCTGCGACCCATCCAGAACGGGTCCACTACCCACTTTTGGGTCCCGACCCACCAGTTGAGAACCACTGGTTTAGAGAAGGACTGACTCTAAAGTTAAGAGCACACGGTGGTGGTAAATGTTGTTTTGACTTTAGAGATTTGAGGAGAAACCTGAACCATGTTGGTAATCATTCATTTTGAAAGGTTTGTTATTTCCTCATTGTTTCATGGTGACAGTGTCCTGGAAAGAACTGTGTGTCGTTTGGTTCAGGTTACAGAAGAAACAAAGCTCTGAGGCTGTTGCTGTGTCGGGTGCTTCCGTCAGCTGTGTTGAGCTGACCTGTTATTCAAAACTTAATTTTTCATTGACACTGAAATGAATGTTTGTTAACATTTAGGAATACTGATCACTCTGTTTTTACCAAATTACAGAATTGTCCGACTCAAACTGAAAATCTTTTTTTTTTTAAGAGAAAAAGGCAATTCAGGCCATGAGATTTTCTCACATTAAAGCAGATATCAGCTTCACGGCCGTTTCGGCTAATGCTGCGTTCAAGGCAGGCTTTTGAAACCGTAAGTTACAGCTTCAAGTCACAACTACGACTTGGTAGCGTTCCAGGTAACCCGTAGCTCGTGTTTTTACCATCCTGTTGTCTGTGAAAGTTCCCTATAACGGCCACTCGTAACTTCCGTCCCGTGAACTCGTACCAGATCGAACTGGTATGACTTCACAGGAAGGAAAAACACAAAGTACGAGTTTCTTTGAACGCACCATGAGTTAGCAGCCCCCGCCCTTGTCAGGCATCAATTGGTCCTCGTGCTACGTCACCACATTCACGCGCATCCCTTGGCTGCACACACAGCCCTTCATGCCGTTCTCTCTCCTCATTGGATAACACTTGTATCCCACAAGGAAAATTTTCTCCTCGGGTTACAGCAGAGCAGAGTGACGGAGAGACTCGTGTTTAGGCTGAAATACTTAATGTAAGTGATTGCTGACGGAAAATAGGACTATTTAGGACTTATATTAACAAAAACATTCCACTGATATCTGCTTTAAGTATATGATTGTATCTCTTCTGCTCTCTTCACACAAAAATCATTTAATTTACATCCCATATAGCTCACACACACACACAAAAGGAAACTTAAAGTATTTCATAGCTTAGTATTTCATTGGTTAGAAATAAATGGGACAAATCAAATTAGATAAATAAATACAAATTAAAAAAACACTCATTTTAAAGAATATGCTGAGATCTGTGTAAAGTTGGATGTGCTGCAAATGCTCCACAGATAATGTAAGAATGATTTGATTATGATTGATTGAAACTTTTGGTTTTTGACAACTTCTGCATGAGGAAAACAAAAGTGAAGGAGACGACATAGTACATAGGATCAATGAACTATCCAGAGCACTGGAAACATGACTGATCACAACTGTGATGAGGTCGTGAACAAACTCTTAGAAAGTCATGAAACTGAGAAACAACAAACATGAATCTGCACTGAACATGTTGATGAATTTAAGTGACTGTAGACTTTATTCTTTTCAACTCCAAACAAATCTAACTTCCAAACACTCTATAATCAATATCAAAGTATCAATAAATCCAAAATGCATGGAAATATTTTTAAAAGTTCAGTACGGTGACAAAAGTATTCTTTGCTGTTGTGTCAAGAAAAACAATGAGTAAAACTGACAATTTTTTTAAAACACCAAGTAGTTTGTGCTTAGAAAAATGGAAAGCACTGATTCTGAGAGACAGGCTGCTGGACCTGGGACATATTCATGTGTTTTAGAGAACTGTAATCATGTCTGCTCACTAACTACAGTAGTTTTACCGTAAAGGGGCTGTTTGAAATGTTTCTCTTTGTGTCTTGGTGTGAGGACGTGGTTGTGTTGGTCATTTGACAAGAGCCAGCCCGCTGAGGCCGCACGGAATTACTATTGGAAAGTGTCAAGATGGACCTGGACTAGTATACAGCTACTCTACCTAGACATGATAACTCTACTAAAAGAGCAAATGTCATAGAGCTATGGTGGAGATTTTCCAGCTAGAGGAAAGGAGTGGACATTGAAGCAGGATTTGCAACATTTCCTAAACATCTCTTAATGCTAGCTATGCAGCAATGACATCACTCTGAACAGCTCCATGCTCATCAGGTCACCACCTCAACAAGGGCTGAGGACAGTTGAAGAGCTACATATCCACTAAATATGAAGCCTACCACTTAATCTCATTAATTTAAATCATACCAAAACTGTGTAAATATAGCAAGCAGATCTTTTGCAGAAATGAGATGCAGCATCTTCAGACACACTGGTAGGAAGAGTTTTCCTCTAGTTCCAACCTATAAGCTAACTAACGGCTGGCTTTAGACTTAGGTTTAACAGATTAACATGAGCATGGTATCAGTCTTGTCATATTTCTTTGTCAAAGTATCTGGTCATTCCACTCCTTTAATGTTATATTGCATTCATATTAATGAAAATTACAGGCATGGTCAAAAGAATGACACATCAAATAAGCACTGATCTCACCTTCCACCCCTTCCTAAATCCTCTACAAGGTAAACATGCACATTCTGTACATTGTTACACACATTTAGACAACAAACTAATGACGGTCATCGGGCTGATAAACCAGTTCACAGGAATGGTAGCAACTTTTTCTGTTAACTAAGTGGTCCTTCTTTATTCTTCTGACAGCTGTTCATAAGGTTATTTTCATGCTGTAAACAGGTGATGTGGCTAGAAGTGGTCCACTACAGGGTTTCTATAGCTCTAACTAGAACTAAGAAGAAAACTAGCAGTGAAAAAATAATTTAGTTAAAAATAAAAAAATACTGTTTTCACATAAATGAAAACCAACGGCACAGCTCAATATGGGACGATTTCCACTACACCCCCCAGGTAGCTAGAGAAGAGTAAATGTATTGTGATGAGGACTGAAGGGAACATGTGTGATGCAACTGCAGTAAAAGTTAAAAATCATTTCCTATAATACCTGAAAAACTAAAACTAAAGCTCAAATGAAATAAGAAAGCTAACTGAAAAACTAATGAAATGATCACAATATGAACATCATCATTTCAGTTTATGCTACTATAGTTTGAGCATAACTTAATTCATACTTTATGACCATATAGTGGATCATATACTGGATATAATGACCTCTCCTTGAAGACATTCAGTGGTTATTCACATGAAAAGTGACACTTGAAGTTGTATGAAGACTGAAACTATTTCCTCTCTCAACTTCACACAGTTGGTCAATCATTGCAGAGAGTGTGGAGTTGGTGTTAGTGTGAGATGTTACTTATAGAAAGTTATAGAAAATTGCACAAATGGCCTCACAGACCCCACTTATCTAAGTCAGAAAGGTGTTGGGGGGAGGGGCTTTTCATCAAAGCTATTTGACCAGCTGGTACTGGCACCTCAACTGGACAAAAAATGTTTCATCTAATCTTATTCATTGATTTAAAAAAAAAAAAAATATAAGAGGAACCATGAGATTCTCTGTCACTGACAGTAGGTGAATTCAGAGCTTTACAGAAACTGTCAAATAAAACTCAATTTAGCAGCATGATTTTTTTTTCTTTATCAATTGGGATCAAACCTGCTCAAAGTATTTTTTATACGTTACAACTCTCATTCATGCCTTTCTTCTGACATCATCTCCTCAGCAAACCATGACTACTGCAGTACGATGTTTGAATACTGTGGTGCAAGAAGAACTGGCTCTAACTGAGTCATGCTGTCATGTTCTTATGTATAGGAGACTCTCTAACATTACATGCACTTATTCTGATATGATATCAATCATTTATATCATATCATTGTTATGTAAGATGCTGGACAATCTGAATTTCCCTCCTAGGGATTAATTAAGTATTTTCTATTCTATTCTCTATTCTAAACTTCCATCCATCCATGGTCCATACTGCTTTACCCTGCAGGGACTCAGCTGAAACAGGGCAGGCACAGGGTACACTGAAAACCTATCTGGCTATCTACACATTGTGTTTCTTTATAGGTGAATCAATTAGAGCTGCAATGAACAATTATTTCCATCATCTACAAATCTGCAAATTATATTCTTGAGTGTCATTTTTTTTTTTTTTTTTTTTTTTAATTTTCCTTAGTCTTCAGATATCTGGCTTTGTACAGCCACCAACACCTAAACCTAAATATATGATCAAACATCACCAAGCTGCAACCAGCAAATGAGTTTGGTTTTCTAATCTATTTGACAAACAACTAAAGATGAAAACAGGAGTTCAACTAGTCACTTAACTAATGGATCCATTGTCTGATTGCAGCTCTGGAATGAAAATGTGGCTGTCGTACCTGCTGCTGTGGTCCACAGGCCAGCTGTCACCTCAGGCCAGTGGGACTGTACACACCAAGTCCTGTGTGAAAAAACAAGCAAAAAAGAAGTTCAGGTCAAAATGTTTTATAATTTGTAAGACTTAAAGATCATATATTTCATACAATCAATGTTTCAACTCATGATATTGGCTCATTCAGTCAAGCTCAAGTCCCAGAGAGGATGCAACGAACAATAATATTCAATTATATTCATTCATTCAGTCTATCAGACAATAGTGAAAAAGGCTCATAATGTGAATATCATAAAGTATTCACTTGCCCAAGCAACAGTCCAAAACCTCAAGACCCTCAGTTTATTGTCATGTGTGACAAAGAGCATCGAATCCTCAGATGCGTGAAACAATAACGGCTTCATGTATTGCAGTAAAAATGAACAGCTACTGAAAAGATTCAGTGACTAATCAAAAAGTCATGTACACCTGTAAAATCCTTGGTTCATTTCTCTGAACCAACTCACTTTTGTAACAAATACAGTTTGATATTCAGTTTCATTTTTTTATTCATCTTTTTCTGAAAAATAACTTTGTTTATTTAAAGAAACCTCAGTCATTTGTTAGGTTAAAACTATTCTGCTTATGTGTCAAGAGATTCAAAAGGGAAGTAGCACAGTATTCACCAGACATGGTGATATGTCTGTTAAACAAATGACAACACTGACATACAGGAAACTACAATTTCTCCAAAGTCTGTTCAGCCCTAAAGCTTAAACCTGCTGAACGCGTTTCTGATGTTGAAGAAGTGTTTGAGTTATCTCACTATCTAACAAGACAAGACAACAAGTTTAGGTTACCATTAAAGATACCACTTCCTCTTAAGATGCAGCTCTGTATTACTGGATGTAATGGGATCTTCCTTCAACAGGAGGACAGACCGACTTTACCCAAAAAAGGAAATTATATCATATTTTCACCTCACCCACCACCAGTATAATTTCTCTGTGTTTTAACACTTGCATTGTCTTTCCATTTAAGATTAAAATATCCAAAGGTGTGTGGACAACACCCACTAAAGCAGGGGTGGTGGGAAAACTTTTTGGCTCAGATCCCACAATGAGTTTTAAAATGTGACGGCCAGGCTGGGCCGGTATCGCATAATTTTGTTTGTGAGTGTTTGTGTGAACTAATATAAATGACTTGTGCTAAAAGTAAAAGGAAACTTACATTCAGTTTCAGTGGAGCAGTGTTGTTGGTAACCATTTTTTGCCAATGCATCAAAGTTTGTGGTCTTTTTTATAATTCTGACAATTCTGTATCAACATTTGACAGATCATACCCACACCGAAGGAGCAGATATGGCGCGCGGGGGCACACAACTCCACTGTCCTGAACTCTCCACTCTTATGACGCCTGTGTTTAAATGAGATGCTCAGCACTGCTCAGGTTCTAGTTAGAGCTGCTGTTGTGTGACATTTTCTTCTCATGTATGGAAATGGAAAAGAATAACAATTTAGAAACACATCTCAATACACAATACAGTACAGTATAATATGTACTGTAGAAAATCCCCACCTCCTTCCACCTCACAGCCTTTGAGGGCGGAGTCCTGGAGTTCATTTAGGCAGCCAGCTCACCTGTTTGAGGCCTTTTGCCCTGACTGGACTGAGAGACTGAGAACAAAGGAGCTGGCTGGCCTCATCCTTATTCCCCCTCATCCCCAATTGTTGAGCTGTGTATGATGTAAGTTATCTATTTCTGCTCCACACACCTTCTATATTTTATAGTTAAAGAAGAATATTAAAGAATATTAATGCTAATTTCTACCTTTTATTAAGTTTGAGCTGAGTTTGCTTAGATTAAAGCAGAAGTAAGCGGAATGTTTGCATTAATATAAGTCTTAAATAGTTATATCTTCTGACAGCAATCACTTATATAGAGTGTTTGGTCCGAAACACGGGTCTGTCAGTCACTCTGCTCTGCTGTAAGCCGAGGAGAAAACTTTCCTTGTATCCTACAACATTTATCCAATGAGGAGAGAGAACGGCATAAAGGGGCGGTCCCCTCTGTGTGTGCAGCCAAGGGATGTGCGTGAATGTGGTGACGTAGGGACGAGGGCGGGGACTGCTAACTCCATCGGCTGACAGGAAGTTAGCCAAAACCACCGGATCGCTTACTTCTGCTTTAAGTATCCTTTTGTTCAGTTGCTAATTAACCCTGAGGTTTGAGTTTTTGATTGATATTTTGTTGTTCTTTAATTTCTCCTTTTCTATCAGAAAGCAACCAGCTTGACAATAAATACCAGCGAACTGGATCCTCAGTGTTTGTGCCTTGTTTTAAACAGCAAGCCATCGCGTTGGTCCACTCTATAAGAACCAGTCTCCTCACTACCCACAAGTCAATATTTTACATGTACAATACCTTTAACTTAGCCTCGTAAACCAGCCGCTCCCGGAAATGCAATTCATTTCATTTCTGAGGGAGAGTCTGGCCTCATCCCCGCTGTAAGCATTTGGCCTGAAACCCTCAGAAGGCCGAGCCAATCAGCATCGCTGCTGTGATTGACACAGCACGTTGGCCAATCAGGGACCGACTGGTGCAAAGCCCCGTCACTACACCAACTTGCTGATTGGCTGAATGCGGTTGTCTGTCGACGCTACTACTCCCGCCCAGCTCCCGCCCACCCCAAACGCTTACAACGGGGATGAGGCCAGACTCTCCCGAGAAATGAAATGAAATGCATTTCTGCGAGAGGCTGGTTTACGAGGCTACCTTTAACTGCCACCTCAACAAGAAACATACAGCAATGGAATTACAGTAAACTTTGTGAAGGCAGATGATTCGGCTCATGACAGCAGTGAGGGTCTGGTGTTTTCAACACTGCAGATTCTGAAATCTGAAATCCATCAGTTAAATTGGCCAGATTTCATTTTTCTCCTTGAAATGTACATGATTTACCGATCAGCTGCTGCACCAGCCCATCAGAGAGAACAGAAAACTTCCTGTTTGACACTTGTTAATTACATTTTATTAAAATACCACATTTGGTGACACTGAAATTATAATTCATGATGAATCATTCTCTTCCTTCAAGAACGCAAGTAAAGGTACAAAGAAATGTCATTTTGGGACCATGCGACTTCTGTCAGTGACGTCCACTTGTCCAGTCTACAGGGGACATTTTGAAAATGTTCTATGAAACAAAATGTAAAAGAAAAAGTTTGGTTTTTGACAAATAATGGGATCGTAGAGGCGTCAAAGCAAATGTTTTATTGTGATCTTTAGAAAAACGGTATCTGAAGAGTGTGTCACATGGAGTCAGCCAGGCCACATGTCTGCATCTGAGAGAGAGAGCTTCTGCCGGGGGAAGTGTAGATGTACCTTAATCCTACAGCATGAGAGGGGGGAGACGGGTGTGATGAAGGAGGAAGAAAGCGACGGTGCTTAGGGTGGAGAGAAGGAAGAGGAGACAGTGAAGAGAAAGGAGGTAAAAGAATGTGGAGGAGGAAGAGGAGACGTCATCAGCCGGGTTTCAGTCAGTCAGGATTTCCCCTCTGTCAATCCTCACCTCAGGCCCCTGAGAGAGTGAATGAGAGGGGAGGATAAAGACGGGGTGAGAGGGAGAAACAGAGACAGAGAGGAATCACGAGTCAGACAGAGAAAGAGACGAGGGATGAGGAGGAAAATGCAGAAAAAAAGAGTGGAAAAGACAAAAAGGAAAGAATGAAACTTAAAGGAAAATGGATCAGATGAGAGCTGGGGTTCAGTGTTGTTACTTCCTCTGATTTAAAATCCTAATCCTAAAGATGTTCATTGAATCAAACACCATTTTTGATATAGAATGATGTTTGGTCAGAATTCAATGTATTTTCATTTTATGAATGATTCTGTATTGGTTTTGGTCCCTCATTATTCCAGCTCAATCTTATCTTGCTGATGACTGTCTGTCTCAGTGTTTGATGTTCTCTCTTCTAAATCACATTAGGTTCGTACACTCTTTCTTATTTTTACACAAATGTTCTAAAATGATGGAATCAACCACAACCAACGATGTACAGTAGGAAACGTTCACAACCTTCACAACGTCAACCAGGATAACCACGTTAACCATGTATGACTGATTTACTACGTTGGCTAGATTTAATTAATCATAAATCTGTAAAATTAAAAACACACAAGTGTCGTTTTTGGTCATTTTTCATCTGCAGGTTATTTGAATATTTGTGAGGTAATAATTACAACATGATTTTTGCCTTTCTGTCGAGTAATTCAAGCTGCTGTTGTGCTGAAGTTGCCACAGTAACCATGGCTGTCGCCAAATTGATCAAATTGTCACGATTACGACTTTAACAACCTTTGTCCATCAACTCCTAAGTCTTGCTTCCAGATATTATTTTAATATGCCGATCCAAACCCTTTATGCTGCTGTCTGTTGTTGAAAAGAAAGACCGGCTTGTTTGCTCAACTGAATTGTCCATTTGGATAAACTCACAGACCTGAGATCAGTTCTCTGAGCTCTGGCCTGTAAACATTATTTGGACGTCATGACAGACATGACATGAACAGCAGGTTAGTATTCAAACGTTCAAGCCAGAAAAAGAGATGCCCATGGTTTCATGACTTTGAATTCATTAAGTGTGCAACTGCAGTTGGATGTAAAGGGTCCATTCACTCAAAAAACAAATTTTTAACATATATTTTTTGTGGCTTTTTCGCCTCCAATGGACAGGAGAGTTGAGAAAGAGACAGGAAATGGGAGGCAGAGAGGAGGGGAATGACACGCAGGATAGGGCCGCTCGACACGGGACTCGAACCGGGGACGCCTGCAGTGAGGACTACAGCCTCAACATAGGGCGGGTGCTCCACCAAACCCGTTAACTCAAATATAAAGAATTTTCTTTCTCACATATCTCATGAGTTTTATTTGTCCACATCCTGAGACCTGCTCAGAGTTTGTGATCTCTGCCTCTGTGCTACACAATGGTGGGGACAATTTTTTTTTCTAGTTTCTCATTTTCACCAGAAAAAAAGAAAGAAAAAATCAAAGTATCTTTCAACAAGCAATGTTCTGTTTATTCTGGACAGTCCAAGAACTCACTGTGAACACTTACGAGGGAATTGCTGTCTAATATTGAAATGTAATGTTCCAAACTCAGTTCCATTCACTCCCACCTGGACAAATGAAACTACAACTCTTTGTGATTAGAGGAAAGTAAGAAAATATGTATGTGTAATTTGCTCATTAAATCCTTTCATCAGTGAAGAGAAATAACTGAGCTGAAGGGAGTTGGTACAGAAACGATCAAAGTGAAAGTCACAATAAAGCATCGGACCAAAACACAAAACAACTATACTGCTTCTCACATTTTGCATTTTAAATATGGATTAAGACTGATTAGGATAACTTGACAATGACTGATCTTGTTATATTTGTCTGGGTTTAAGACTCAGATTCTCTGCCCTGTGATGATGTGAGGGCAAACAGTATGAACCCTGAGCAGCCTGCTGAGCAATGATCAGGTCAATAGATCTCAACGTGGCTGAAAAGTTTTCTTTAGAGGTCTGGATCCCATGTAACTGTAACTGTTGTGACAATAACAACAACTAAACAATAAGATATCTACTTCAATTTGAAGTCATTACACCACTCTTCATTTCTTCTATTTCTAACCTAAATATCATCTGTGTCACCAGAGTCTACACAGGCAGTCAAGACGAGACTTCAATTGTGTGTTGTCTTTACTTTGTTCCTTAAGTTCAGACACTGCTAAGACGTAAAGCACATCACACACACAGTCACACACACAAACACGAGACAATATGAACTGAAATAAATGATAAAAAAACCCAGATTGACCTCTGACAGATAGAAACAATGTAAAAGAAAAGCGTGCACCTTCATGAGTGAACGTACTGTATATTCTGCTTGTATGTTTCTGTATGTGCGTGTGTGTGCGTTGTGTGTGTGTGTGTGTGTGTGTGTCATCTTGTGTGCAGGCCTACAGCTCGGGCGTATAAAACGTTGCTCAGCTAAAAATAAATAAAAATGCTCGGGAGAGGAGCGAAAAGCATTGTGCGCTGTGAGTCACGACCAGGAGTGGTGGTGACGATACACTCCCCCCACCCCACACACACACACACACACTAACACTAATACTCACACCTTCTTCTCCCCATTCAAATGCTGAGAGTGAGACTACCATCCAGTTCTTAAGAGATCGGGACTTTAAAGCTACTTAATGATTCATAAAAATCATCATTAAACAGATAAAAAAAACAGATGAACTGTCTTCAATAAAGACAAAGACGGTGTGGTTGCTGAATTTGGGCGGGTTTAGTCCCCACAACATCACTGTCTACATCCTGTTTACGGCCCAAAATTAGTCCAAGAGGATGAGTCACATTCAGAATCTGACTGCTACAGGACAATCTACTGTACAGTACACTCTGAGTTCACACCTGTAATTATGATGCTATATCCTGATTTACTGTGTCATCATTAAACTAGCTCTGCATTTCATTTGACATGTCTCTCAATTAATTCTGGTAAAACAGTATTGATTTCTGAAGGATAGTTCACAGACACATATTTGTTGGATCACAAAAATCCAACAAATGATCTTCTGTGGGACAAAGACACAAAAAGATGAGTGTTACGATAAAAATAGTAAAGTTGTTTAAGAAATACAATGAGAATGACTGAAAATGACAACATCAGAGCGGTGTGAAGGATTTTTAGCTGCAAATGGGTGTAAATGTAAATGGAGTTGTGTTGTTTTTTTCAAGTTTTAGACAAAATTTTCAAAGAACAAGCAAATCATTTTGTAATTGTCCCTGAGAAAAAAAAACGAAAAAAGACAAAATGATACAGCTCAAGTTTCATTAATGTCAATGCCTGTGACTACAAACATTTACTTTTCATTCGCACTCGTGGAAATAATGTGGAAATAACCACATGCACGACAACGTTTTCTATCCATGTCAGTTATGCCAGTGTGTGCATGTATGCAAAACGTCTATATTTTAGCTTTGAAAAAAAAATCCTCCATTTTCTCTATGTTTTTCTCTCTAAAGTAAAACTTTCACTCCACCAGCTACAGTGTGGAAAATTAAAGACAGGCTAATTTATTTCACACAATCACACCTATGAGATCTGCCAGCTTCAACACAGTCCTGGCCATATAGATATTTACATCACCATAGAAAACATTAGCCTCTTCTCAAATGGGGCATTTTATTCAGTTTCCATATGATTATTTAATTTTTTCATCAGCATACAGACATTTAGGATAAAAAAAACGGTGCTCTTTTTTTTTTATTCTCGTAGATAAATACTGCTCACTTACAGCCTGAATTAAATTAGTTAAACTGAGTGAATTTCAAGACTTGGTGCCGACATCAGCAACTCATCTATTTCAAAGGACATAAACTGGCTGAGTGGCGAGTTTTCAGTCCAACAGCTATCTGAAGAAGCCAATCAGGAGGAAGTACGCATGTGATGTGTGCACAGCTGCTACAGCCCCAACACAGGAAGATAAACCTCAACAAAGTTGTGCCAGGGAATCCCAGGCAAACACCTCAACTTAGAGCATATTGTAAAACCGAGGTGACTGCAAAGAAGCCGTGAAGCTGACCATTGGTGCGTGTGTGTGTGTGTGTGTGTGTGTGTGTGTGTGTGTGTGTGTGTGTGTGTACTGCAGCTATGAGATGAGATCTAGACATTATTCTCCGTTCCGTATGACAAAAACAATGGTGGTAAAGCGGCTCACACTTTTCATTCCATGTACACCTTTTGTAAACAGTCTTGCTGTATGTTTGAAATCCATCACTGTTTCGCTAGCCTATGTTTTATTATGTAAAATTCAGTACAGCCCTTAATGAAGATCTAAACTGATTTTGAAGTTGTGAGCTAAAGATAGAAACCTTGATAGTAACGTCCCACTATCATCACTATAATCCGATTTGAAATCCAGTGGATCATTTTGCTAAAGAGCAGTCATTGTTTCCCATTCATACTGTACCAGCCACGGTTGAGTTTAATCAAGATTTATCTCCATGTTACATCAAATATTTGTGTCTTGATAGGTGGAACACCACATATGAATATGTGGCTAAATATTAGGCCTCAACGCTAAAGTCTTTGGATCTCTTAAGCCTTGATTAAAAAAGGTAACAACTCCATCTGACTCACTGCTGGATATAACTGTTGAATATCAGGTGCTACGACTGTACCTTTGTAGCCTATATTTCTTTTATGCTCAAGAATCACAACTGGCAATCTTTTAGATACTTGTTAAAATCCTCATAACTGGGTAAATGAAATACACTGTAGGTGTTTTTGTGTGCAATAAGCTTAATGTTTTCACCAAAGGAGCAAACCGAAATTGTCCCCTAAGTCTTGGCTAACCTCTATTAATGCTGCATAAGGCTAATATCTTCATGTAAGCTAACTGAGCCTTGGTAGCGCTGCAGAGAGAGGAGCAAACAAGGAGATGGAAACTAGAATCAGATGTTTTTTGTAGCCAATAATCTAACAAATATGTCCTAAATTTTATTTATTAATTTATTTGATATTTTTGGCTTTTATTATGATAGAGAATGTACGAGAGAGACAGGAAATCAGGGGAGATAGAAAGGGATGACATGCAGCAAAGGGGCCACACGTCAAACTGGAACCCAGGCTGCTGCAGCTACAGGACTAAGCCGACAGGGTATGGAGTGAGCCACCAGAGCATCCCCACATATATATATATATATATATATATATATATATATATATATATATATATATATATATATATATATATATATATATATATATATATATAATATATACAGTGTATGTAATTGACAAAATCCTCTAGTGGTTGTAGTAATTATAGCAGGAGCAAGGGAGGTGGTCTGCCTCGTGTTACCAGTAGTGGCTAACTGCTGGACAGTTGCCACCTACATGGTAGCGGGAGTTGATTGGGCTTGGCGTGCCGGGGCAGCTTGTACACGACCCTAAACCTGTCTGGTCTCATGTAGTGTGAGTCTGTAATCCGTTGCCTGGAAGACAGTAGGTTTGTGGGAGAGGACTAACAAATCAACTCCACCCCCCCTCCAATAGTCAGTAATGGTCATTGGTTGGACATAGGGCTAGCAACCCTGTTCTGTAAAAAACTATATATGCTACGGAAACGGCAACAAATCAAACCTCAACATCTGGATGTGAAGTCCCACATGAGTATCAGCACCACCAGAGCTGGGGAACCATCGAGAAGATGGCCAAAGACAGACAGAAGTGGAGGGACTTTGTTGCTGCCCTATGCGCCATCCGGCGTAATGGGGATAAGTAAGTAAAGGGAGGTGGTCAGGTGACGTTATTGTGCAGTGACAATGTCACAGTGATAGGACACAGCAGCAGGTCCACAAAGCATCAGACTTTAAAGGGGAACTCTAAGTCTGGTCTCTCCTCCTCTGTGTTGCTAACCCTCCTCTCGGCCATGTGCATTTGTTTTTAACAAAGCCGTCGAGAAAGCAATCCATGGAGTGGTGGATAATGTTAATCATATGCGTTAGGACGTGTATATTTGTGTAGTCTTATCTGTCATAAACAAGAGATTACAGGTTACGTGTTGTGATGCTGCCGAGACGGGTCGGAGGCTCTGATCTTACAAGGTTGGTTTTCAGCCAAGAGATGCTAGGTGGAAGGCAGAGAGCCATTCATTTAACCAGCACAATTACTCTGAAGCTGTTAAATAAAAGTAAACATGTTGCATAGTCTTGCGATAGACTAGCGACCTGTCCAGGGTGTACCCCGCCTCTTACCCGAAGTTAGCTGAGATAGGCTCCAGCTCACCCGTGACCCTATAGTGCAGGATAAGCGGTATAGAAATGAATGTTGCATAGTTAAGATAAAAATCCTGCATAGTTCCTCTATACAGAGATAATACAGAGAGTATTGGGCTTGTATCAATTCATTTCCAACTGACAAAGTATTTTTAAGCCAAGAGCAAGAATGTCCCTTAAAATAGCAGTCTCAAAGATTGTATTTAAAGAAATGCCTATTAAGTTGCCTGTTAAGTTAATTATAAATATTATATATATAATATATAATATTACATTTTAATCCTCAAATGAAGTTACAATGGTGATTTAGCCTCTGGTTCACTGATAAAGGCATTGCATATAACATTACCAACTGCATGTCTGTGGTGACATTCCCATAAAAAAAAACTGTATCAAGTTGCTGCTGATGCAAACATTTCCTTCATATTCCAAGTTTTTATCAAAACACCATGGCAACACTGATCCTCTGACCTTAATCAAATAATCATTTTAACCCAAACAAGAATGATTCCCTAACTTAAATCATGATTCTTCCCTAAACCTATAACACAGTCTTTTCACGCCTTAAAGCAGAAGTAAGCAGAATGTTTGTGTTAATATAAGTCTTAAATAGTTATATCTTCCGACAGCAATCACTTACATAGAGTGTTTGGTCTGAAACACGGGTCTGTCAGTCACTCTGCTCTGCTGTAAGCCGAGGAGAAAACTTTCCTTGTATCCTACAACCTTTATCCAATGAGGAGAGAGAACGGCATAAAGGGGCAATCCTCTCTGTGTGTGCAGCCAAGGGATGCGCGTGAATGTGGTGACGTAGGGACGAGGGCGGGAACTGCTAACTCCATCGGCTGACAAGAAGTTAGCCAAAACGACCGGATCGCTTACTTCTGCTGTAGGCTAATATAGCACTAACAAATTCAGCAGTTCAACAAATCTATATGTTGTTAGGGCATAGACAAATAGTGTATTCTATCAAATCAGAGGATTAGTTGCATCAAACATAATGAGCAGTGCTTACTGGTGGGAAGCCAGTGAGGGATCATGTCCATGCTGCTAACTATCCTCCTGATCATGAGACTGGTGGGATGTGATGTTTAAGCATGAACTTCACACTGTCTTATGGAAAGAGGTGGCTAGTGCCTACATATATGAGTCTAGAGATGCTCAGGCCATCACTCGCTGTTCAATTCTATTGGCTGAAAATTTAACTCTATATCAAATTCCTGAACTTTTTAATACTTGATTGAAAAAATGAAAGACTGTCTTGGTTGTTGGTCTTTGGGAATCAGAAATGGAGACATTTTTTGAAAAAAGCAACAAATCCAGCAACTTACTCACCGTCATGCCAAGGAAGGGTTGGGAAAACTTTCATATCAAAACGCTTTTAGAGTTCCAAGGGGGTTCCGGCTAGCAATCGATTTTCATATAACGGCGGCGGATAGTGCTCACTTTTGAATTGTCCAAAAACACACACTATGAAACATCCAAATACCTCCATACTGCTCGTCCGTACTGACCCAAGTGTCCTGAAGCCCCAACATGAAAAAGTTGTTCGAAAGAATCAATTTGATCTCTGTTTGTAGCCCTATTGTAGTAGTAGCTCCCAGTGGCTCTGTTGATGTTTGTGTGCATGTGCGAGATTTGCTGCGAGATGTTCTTCCGTGTTTACATCCATGGTTTACAACAATAGGCACTCTAACAACGACGAACATCTCGCAGCAAATCTCACGCATGCGCACAAACATCAACAGAGCCACTGGGAGTTACTGCTAAAACAGCTTTTTCATGGACACTTGGGTCAGCTAATGAGCAGTATGGAGGTATTTGGATGTTTCATAGCGTGTGTTTTGGACGATTCAAAAGTGAACTCTGTCTGCAGCCATTATAAGAAAGTCCGTTGCCAGTCGGACCCCCCCTGGAACTCCAAAAGCATTCTGATGACTCTGAAAGTTCTCCAAACCCTTCATTGTAATGACGGTGAGTAGAAAATTGGTGAATTATTGATTTTGGGTGAAGTATCCCTTTAATGACCTAACCTTTTATAAACATTATGAACAACATGAAATTTCTTGAGAAAAATATGTGATACAACATCAGCAGACTGGGCTAGAGTTGGGAGGAATGTTTCTTATTCCTCACAAAAATCAAAATATCTGAACATCTTATTTCGAACATATCTAACACCAAAGCGGCGTTACCACTTCTCTAAATTGTAATCTATGATTGTCTATCTATGATTTGAATCAAATGGGAACTTTTTTGCATATCATGTGGGAGTGTCCATTAGTTTGAAATTTCTGGGAACAAATAACAAAATCTCTCTGAAGCACTTGGCTTAGAGATCGACTTCTCATTATTATGCTCTTGAATGACGAATCTGGACAAAGCTTTAACCATATGCAAAGGTTGCTGTCACTATCATCATGCACTGTAGCCTAAAAGATGTTGGTGGTTAGGTGGCAACCACTGAACACTCTCTATGCATCAGTAATAGAGGTGTTACATGGAGCTTTCTGATGCCAGGATGAATGGAACAGGCCAGTTTGTGCTCGAGGCTAGGATGGATACACTCGACGTAGCTAGAAATTTAGCGTAGCGTTAGTTCTGGCAGGCCATGACGTCAAGCTCTTAATCAGCACAGCGTAACTGTCTTCACCTGTGCAGATCAGCTGATGGCTCAGCTGACTCCCCGTGGCTGCTTCCTATTGGGGAACTGCATTCAGGGCGCGCTATTTAAACTGCTCTAGTCCGACGTCACCTCCCTTGCTGCTGCTGCTGCTTCCTCTGCCGGCTTTTTTGCAAGACGGGCTCCCACATGAGGGCAGGATCGCCGCTCGTGTTCGTGCTCGCCCCGCTGCTCCCGATGTCGTCTCCCCCGTCCACGATGCGGACCCGCGGCGGCTGGCGCGGTGTCGTGTCATGGGGCTTCAGCCAAGCTCTGGAACGGAGGACGCCGTCTGCGGCGACAGGGGAGGGGGGCTCATTTTCTCCGCCGGGGCTCTCTCCTGGCAGGCGGGGCGGGGGCGGCGTCACACACAGCTGTTCCATTGACCGGCGACGGCTGATTCCGGGGCTGTGGAGTTTCTGTTTGCCAGCGTTGCTGCCACGCGGTCGGAGCGTCACACAAGGAACGGTTTGCTTTATTCTTAATTTGTCTGTTGTCTGTATCAACATCTATTGCACGTCTGTCCGTCCTGGGTGAGGGATCCCTCCTCTGTTGCTCACCCTGAGGTTTCTCCGATTTTTCCCTGTTAAAAGGGTTTTCCATGGAGTTTTTCCTCAGTCGATGTGAGGGTCTAAGGACAGAGGATGTTGTTACGACGCCATGTAGAGCCCTTTGAGACAAACTGTTTGTGAAAACGGGCTATAAATAAAATTGCCTTGCCTTGCCTAATTTGCACTGGGTTTCGACCTCCATAGCGATCATACAGAATCATATTTTGCGTGGAATTATTCACTGACACAGCTCTTTTCGTGGGTTTTGGGGGGTTCTTTGTCTATTTCCCTTTTATTTCCAACTTAAATAGCCTCCTGACATCTCTTATTGCTAGAGGGTCAGGGATTTGCCTGCGTGGTGTTTTGGGGGGTTTTCTTTGCTGCTGCGCTCCCTGCTTATGCCGTTCATGATGGCTCGTGAAGGGCAGGGAGGTGCTCTTCCTGCCTCAGGCTTTCCACGCAAGCGCGTGGAAGAGCAGGGGGTCATGCATGAGCCTCTCATTGTAAATAATTGTCTTAATAAATATTCATTCATAGGCCTGATTCTATAGTCTGTGTTGTCATTATTATTAATAATTATTATTATTGTTAAGAGGTTAACAGAGCGTGTGGCTTATTCCCTATTAAATTTTATAGGAAAAATTATTTCCATCCTAGATAGCCTCCTGGCATCTCTTGTAGCAGAGGTTCCAGGATTTGCCGGTGTGGTCGTTTTGGGGGTTTTCTTTGCTGCTGCGCTCCCTGCTTATGCCGTTCATGATGGCTCGTGAAGGGCAGGAAGGTGCTCTTCCTGCCTCAGGCTTTCCACGCAAGCGCGTGGAAGAGCAGGGGGTCCCAGAACAGTACCATACCGCCAAATTAAACTGTGCAAGTAAATAAATATTATTTTGACATAGTGGTCCTGACAGAAATTTAGCGTAGCGTTAGTTCTGGCAGGCCATGACGTCAAGCTCTTAATCAGCACAGCGTAACTGTCTTCACCTGTGCAGATCAGCTGATGGCTCAGCTGACTCCCCGTGGCTGCTTCCTATTGGGGAACTGCATTCAGGGCGCGCTATTTAAACTGCTCTAGTCCGACGTCACCTCCCTTGCTGCTGCTGCTGCTTCCTCTGCCGGCTTTTTTGCAACCCACCTCCACCCCAGCTCCTCCTGTCATTGTATCTTGTTGGTTGCTCTGCTCTGTCTGGGTTTTCTTTGCTGCTGCGCTCCCTGCTTATGCCGTTCATGATGGCTCGTGAAGGGCAGGAAGGTGCTCTTCCTGCCTCAGGCTTTCCACGCAAGCGCGTGGAAGAGCAGGGGGTCCCAGAACAGTACCATACCGCCAAATTAAACTGTGCAAGTAAATAAATATTATTTTGACATAGTGGTCCTGACAGAACTATGTTTTAGCTCTTTATTCTTATTTTGCATTTGTATGTATTTATCTTAACTCCTGTGCTGTTATTTCCATGTATCTCTGTGGTGCCTGCCAATTATAATGATATGAATTTTCATTAAAGGGATACGCCAACATTTTTTTTCGTGTCTTGCCTCACTCCCGAGTCCATGACAAGCAGATAGACACCATCCTTTCAACTGTGCGTGCAGTAACAAGGGAGATATCACCTGTAATTAGCTTAGCTCGAATGCTGGAAGTGTATCGGTAGTGTTAGCACTCCTCCACCTAAAGTCATCAGAGAAACTCTTCAGCAACTCTAAACGGAAACTGGCGGGCCGATCTTTGTCTCAGAGCTGACAAAACTCTCCGGTAAGGCATCTTGAGCGGTCAAATGCCGGTCAAAACGGAGGGTTCAAGCAAAGACGGTTTATTTTGGTTCAAGCTAGCTACATCGAGGGTAGGTTAGCTTCCTATTCCAAAGTAAAAGCACAAATTCTATCGTCAGGGTTGTCTGTATGTAAAGGGCAACGGGTGTTTTATTTTGTGAAAGTAACCAGAAGTGCTTTGGTCACAACGGCTAGCTTGAGTAGCGCCGAATTCGTCAGAACAAAATTGTAAAAAGCTGGTAGCTATTTAGACAAATTAATGACACACTGCTGATCTAAACGGCTACTTTCTCGCCTAAAAATGTTTGAAATGTTGATAAAGTGATATATTTACAGAGTTGGAGCTAAAATGAAATCAGCTTCTGACTGCTGATTTCGGCTCAGGTAGGAGGCAGGCTAACACTACCCATACACTTCCAGCGTTTGAGCTAAGCTAATTACGGGCGATACGGCTCTCTCTCCCTTGTTACTGCACGCACAGTCGAAAGGATGGTGTCTATTTGCTTGTCATGGACTCGGGAGTGAGGCAAGACATGAAAAAAATGTTGGCGTATCTCTTTAATGGTTGGAGTTATATGTAGGCTAATATATTTATTCTTAATAATATTATTTTGCTTTGTTCATTTGTTTCTCCGTTAATGTTATGTATGTGTGGGGCGTCGCGTGGCGTAGTGGTTAGAGCAGGCGCCCCATGTATAGAGGCACAGTCCTCGCTGCAGTCGGTCCTGGTTCGAGTCCTGCGTTGGGCGCCATTTACTGCATGTCACTCCCCTTCTCTCTGCCTCCCCGTTTCCTGTCTGTCTCAACTGTACATATCCATAAATGCACAAAAAATATACTTAAAAAAAAAAATGTTATGTATGTGTGTGTGTTTATGTGTTAGGCTATGTGAATATGTGTGTACGTTGTATATATTTATGTTTCCTGTGTGCAGTTGTTGTTCACCTGCTTTCCTTGTGAAAAAGAAAAAAAAGAAAAATACAATATGGTCTCCCCCTCATTTGTCTACAACAATTAGCAATGCCTTCAACTTCTCAGTGACTGTGGAGCTTCCTCCATGTTTCCCTGCTCTCAGTTCAGTCCTGAATGTTCGATCTTTATCATTGAAATAACAAAGTGTTCTGAGAACGCATTGCCTGGCCTCTGTATTGTTTAGGTGGGCCGCGGACATTTTTGAGACTTTCAAGTGGGCCTTGAGTTGGAAAAGGTTGGGACCACTATACTAGATTACTGTAGTAGATTTTGACCTGGTAGCTACTATTTTTTTAAAATATGTTTTGAGTTTTGCTGTTGCTACATAGTCAACATTAGCATTAATAGCTGTTTACTTACCAGTCTTACCAATAGCTTCAGGCACTGTTGCATGTGTAGAACTAGAGGTTGACTAAGTAGCAGTACTACTTAGAGTGAGTTGGTATCAAAAAATGACAAGACTAGGCTGAGGCTGTGACTCCAGTAAAATAAAGTGATAGAAATAGTGTCAAACCAATAGTTAACCTGCCTCAATGATCACGCCATCTAAGGTTGAGCGTTATGGAAGCTTGCTGGTGTGTGGTAAACATACGCCAGTGTCAATGGGGATTGATTTGACTTCCATCCTCAAGTGGTCATTACAGGAACTGCTGTTTTTGGCACTGATGAGTTGGCTCAATTTTTTAGCACTGGAATTTGCCACTTGTGCTAATCTAACAACATTTCTTCTAGACAGGTAAATAATGTTGACTGTGAAGCAAAAGCAACTCAGCAACTCACAATAGTCACCCATCAGCATCATTCCCATTGGTTCCTACTGAAGATGTACAGCAAATCCTCTAATCCAAAACAGATTGCAAATAAATATGTTGACATATATTTTGATTTGAACAGCAAAATACTGAAGTTCATTTTTTGTTGTTGGTTTTATTTTTTGATGGTTTGTTTTTTGATGTTAGTTAAAGAAGAGTTAAAATTGCGCTTGTTGGGGTCTATTTTTTAGGAGGATTGATCCACATCTGGAGTAAAGTATTTCCAGCAGGAGAAATCTGTATGGGACTGATGCAAAATAAATTTACACTAACCATGTTCATAGTAAATGAGGGAACAAGTCACTCACTGTAACCTTCACTGGTTTCTTTTTTAATGAATTTAGTACAACAATGGAGCTCCATGACACCAAGGAATAAGATACATCACGCGTTCAGTGTGAAGTCAATGTATCACTTATTCTACACGAGGGAAAAGCTAGAAAACCTTGATTAACTTTTTTTTTTTTTTTTTAATCCTCTTAGTAATCAACAAATAATTGAGGGAAAGTATTCCATGGTCATTGTTTGTATGTATCTATATCTTATATTCCCTTTTGATTATATTGGTCGTGTTAATTGTAAAAATTGGACATGTCATGGATAAGTCCCTCAAAGATACATTTCAAGAATAAGTCAAGCACATGAATTTTGGCTTTGTCAACATGTAGTCTTTGACAGATGTAAACACCTCTCTATAGAGAACGCATGGATAAATGATTATTAAAATATTATCTATTTTATAGGTTACACTGCAGAGCATATATTGTGTGTGTGTGTGTGTGTGTGTGTGTGTGTGTGTGTGTGTGTGTGTGTGTGTGTGTGTGTGTGTGTGTGTGTGTGTGTGGTTGATTGCACCTCCTGACTTTTTGTAGTCTGTGTCTTCAAAGGGCCTTGGTCTCAGTTTTAACCATGACGTCATCTCCCTAAATATAGCTTTGGACTGCTCGTATTAAACTAGAGGAGAAGATCATCGGTGGATAGTTAGTAAGTAGCGTGCTTTGATTTATTTTGAGGTGAGATCACGATAGACACGCCCACTTTTCACACCCTGTTTCATATAAACCTGCATGATATTTAATATACAGGCTATTAAAAAGTCCCACCAATGCATTTATAGCAATTGCATTTACAGCAATATTTGATTTAGTATATTTAGAGATAGCAGGTATGTCTAATGGCATGAGCCATCTACGTCATTATGGAACCTTATGATTAGATTATGGGTACATCCATTAGAAAGAGCATTAATGTCAGTCAGTCTATTAGCAGTGTTTAAAACAGCCAAATAAGCATATTGTTTTAAAACACACACACAATACCACGGCTTTAACATGGCATTAGGTGCTTCAATTGTATCATATATGACATAAAAGTCATACTGAAAATTCCCTCAGTTTCACAGCTGACCATTTTGATTCCCCACTTGAGTCGTGGTGTTAGAAACGTCACTACTCTGTGCTCAGTCACGAGAAGGAAGCAACAATGTGAGTGTCGTGATTAAAATTGCTCAATGAGGGGACACAAGTCAGGGAGAGTAAACAATCACCACAGCGATATAAAGCACCAGAATAACAGCAAATTATTTCAACAAACCACCAAATAGTCCATGAGCAACAGAGATTTGTGCTGCGACGTCATACAAAAACAGGATAATTACATTTTCATTTTCCAAAAGCAAATTTCTTATTTTTTATGATTGATGCAAAAAATGTCAAGTGTGATAAGTCGACTGGACTAGTTATTTGATGCACAGTTAAAGGCTTAGTTCACCTAAAATTATAATTACATATATTTTCTCATGGATCTGTGCTTGTGTTTAACGTCCCCCTCTAAGACGTCTGCCACCAGCAGTGACAGGGAGTTTGGTTTGTGCTGCTTACAGCACTGGGAAAATATATTTGGAAATTACCAGCAACATAGAGTCACTGTGTGATTCTCTGGATAATAAACAGACCTCACTGCCAACAGGTTCCACTGGAACTACTTTTCAATGGAGAAATAATCCCAGAGACAACTGTTGACAGTGTGTTTGGTGGATTATCCTGATAAATGAGGGCTCACAACAACATTTACCTCCATTGTGTGAAGGTGTAGGTGAAAATTTGAAAATTCTGTGTTAGAGGCTGCAGCTCTGGAGCAGAGATCAGGATGAGGCTGTTGACCCCAACATAACTTATATGGAGCAATGAGACTTAAATTTACATTGAATCTCACTCTTGGGTTTACAATGGAAATTGATAATTAGTGCAATAATAAAACCTAATAATAGAATATAATAATTATAGGTAAACCAACAGGGAAGGACCTTATCAGAAATGCTTAGATACACATTTTGGCCTGAATGATTTCCCCTCTGCTCGTGCTGGTAACTACAGCGTTATAACAAGGGCAAGTAAATCTAACGTGACGTCGAGGTGTTGCCTGAACTGTCTACGATATGATGACTCACACTGAGAGGTGACATAGCAGGTATTTGGGGGGTGGAGGTGGGGATGGGGGAACAGTCTTCAGCTCCTAATGGCAGAGACGTAAAAAGGAGCCTATAAGCAAATACTGCCCAAGTTACAGTCATCCATATAATCAACATACATTCTTAATAATCTCTGGGCAACTCAGGCCATCACATAGGCCTACACTGACACTGAACACAATAACAGAGCTAAAACTCCAACTAGAAGACTGGTTTAAGACGTGCAGCTAAAATATTATGATCAGCACGGTTGAAAAAGGCTACAACACGCAAAACGCCACGAGGGTGATGTTAACCTTTATGTCACAACACAACTATAAAAACCAATATAACAGTGACATGACAACACTCTTCACTCACTGACACACCACAAGAACTTCCTATAGATATGTCACGCGGCCTGCTGTTTGCTGAGCGTCACCAGAACGTAAATCCTCTACGTTTAAGAGAGACATTGGACAAAACAGGAGACAAAAGCAACGTCTGGCATCTCCAGATCATTTAAAAGCCTGCAATGAGTTGACATAAAATGAGAAGAGAAGAAAATGCAGCAGCACAAGCCCGCAGATACAACTCCTGCTCACATGCGATGAGCAGTCATTAAGAGCCTTACGCAAAATGCAATTTAAAGGGTGATTTGGGTTTGACGTCATTCTCATCCTCTAACACATCTCAGGGCCTTGCAATTACCTTTCTCGGGATGAGGAAGAGGGGAGGGGGACGAGGTGGTGGTGGGGGGAGGAAGGCCACCGGGTCCGGCCACTCGGTCTGTGTCTCTCCCTCAGCTGTCTGTCCACTCCTCGGTGAAAACATCCAAAACGTGGGTCTACGACCCCCCACCCCCCTTTGTCTCCAGCGCACAGCTGCATGGGGGCTCCAACAACATCAGCAGCAGCAGCAGCAGCAGCAGCAGGAGTTTACGGGGGCCACACAAGTCACCTCTCCTCCATCTTTGCACCGGTTCTTATTTTGTTGTCATTGTTCTCTCCTGCAAGACAGAAAAATAGGAGACGCACGGTGAGATTTACGCGTGTGTACAGTTATAGTCAGCGGCCTGGACACGGACAGGGGGGGCACAGACACAGTGATGTAGCCTAAGAGGGGGGTTTGGGGAGAGGTATATGGAACTTTACGACCTGCAGCCGGTGGTGATCAGAGCCACAGACACGAACAGTTTGAGAAAAGATTGCGTTTTCTGCGCCGGAGTGGCACGAATCCACAGCAAGAGCGAAACGCGCCTCATTACGTCACCTTTCAGGGTGGGTGGGTGGGGGGCACAGGTAAGTTTACCTTCAGTCACATCCACACCCACAAAAACACAACAACACAGACCCACTCTCCCGCGCCACGCACTTCACTGGGGGTGACACAGAAACGCACGGGTTCCTCCAGGGGTCAAGAGGTCACGCTCTGTCAAAAAATGACGTCATCTGTGTGTGATTTTTGTCGTTAATTAACTTCGTCTAACTGCACGTGTCCTGTTCTCATATGACTTTTAGAGGGAAGCAGCCTGGACGGTGCCTTGCTCATGGACTGGGTCTCTGGTTCAGATTACGGAGATGCCTGCTGCGATTTATTTTTTATTTTTAATGAAGGTATATTCGTCTTCCTCTTCTTTTTTAAAGCTCCCTCGTTGACTTTTTCTGGAAACTCGCCCTATACGCTAACGGTGAGTTCAGTTACGTCACTCTCTGCCCTCTGACGTGCACTTTTTCCCCCCCCCATCCTCACAAATATATTTTCCTGTCAAGCGTCAGGCCTGTAACTCACACAGAGGGTGGGGGCTTATTTCACACTGGATGTCATGAATGAGTGGGACCCCTCCTCCTACACCTGGCTCCGGTTGGCCTTATACCTGCAGCTGCTCTCTGACATGAATGAGCCTGTGCTCGTTCCCACGGATCCTCCTCGCCACCTTGTTGGGACAACGGAGGACAGTGAGTATAAAAGTTACATGTGGCTTTTCTTTTCGCGTCTAAATTGAACTGCACTCTCTTCTGCCCTTTTTACTCTGTCTTTTAACACTGACAGGGCTCATGACTGGGTTTTGTTTTCGTCGGTGTGATCACTTTACGAGCACACGTCACTTTTCATTCATATATATACAGCCCAGAGTTTTTCTGCGCTGCAGAACTTGTCAGTATATGGATCGAGTCGTTAAACTGAGAAATCTGGGGTTGATCATTATTGTTCCTGCTCATTTTTGTGTTATTTTGTTTTCAGTGTGGTGGCTCGGGCTGGGAGGATGTGGTCGTGTCCGGTTCTCTGTGTGCTCTTTATGGGGGACGTTGATGCTTGAGGTGGATTAACTACTATTCACAAAACTGGGAGGGAGACACGTGTGCGTTCCCAGTGTGTATGTGTGTGTGTTGAAGGAGAGAGTGCTTGGATGTTCGCACGGAGGCCACATACACACACACACACACACACACACACACACACACACATACGGTGTCACTACTCGGTCAGTGTATGAGGCAGCGATTGCAGCTGTTCCTCATCCCTCTCCATCTGCCAATCTGGGCTTCTCCCAATGTTAGGATGGGCTTGTTGGGGAATCCCTTGCATACATAGGCCAATGCACTTTGTTTACAGGGGCGTGTGTGTGTTTTTTTTGAACGGGTTGAGGGGTGCAATGACGTCCAAGTAAAGTGGCACCCCACCCCTCGAACACACACACTCCACTGGTTTGCCCACGTGCAACTTGTTCATTGCAAGGGTCTCCCCGTGTTTACACTCTGCTCTGCTAGGGGCCACTGTCTCTCGTTCAGTGTGGGACCGGGTGGGGGGGGCGTGTGGGGGGGTTGTTGGGGGTGTGTGTGTTTGGCTGAAATGATGACTTAATCTTTGCATGGCTCAAAGTTTTGGGTCCGACGACATGTTTGTTGACAGAAATACCAAAATGATTTTTTTTTTTTTACTAGACAAGGAAGCACGCAAGAGTTTGAGTAAAACTTGGCTGCGACGTGGCTTCAGAGCCTCGCCACAATTTCTAACAAAGAAGAAAACTGTTGACTAGAAGAAAAAAAAATGACACACGTAAAAGGGCTGAAAAACAACCATGACAAAAACGCCCCTGCTATGGCGGTGACGAAAATAACTAGAGTAAATGATAACAACAACATGGCAAAAAGAAAATTCGAGTAGAAAAAGGGAACAAGCCCTTTAAAAAATTAAAGATTGTAAAATTCCACGAGTGGAGTCGTCTTCCGATGTCGATGTTTTCGGCGCGGCGATTGCGCCCTCCGCAAATGCTTTTTGGGGTAAGGGCTTCCCAGATTAATAGTTATGAACAGCAAGCCCAGACCGCAAAAAGATTCGTGAAGGACATTATCATCATCATCATCATCATCATCATCATCTGCTGCTGCTGCCGCTGCCGCTGCCGCCGTCCGACGGAGACTCCGTGACACCCGGGGAGTCTTGCTCTCTTTTCGCTTCCGTGAATTTATCTCCCATCCCGGCTCGGTTGATTGTATCTCCAGCCATCGGCAACCCGAGGCGAGTGCGTCCCTCAAACATACACACAGACACACTAACACACACGCGCGCGCGCGCTAGGAGGAGGAGAGGATGGATGGAGGATGGAGAGAAAGAGACAGAGAAAAAGAGAGAGAGGGAGAGAGGGGGGGTCTCCGGATGCCAAGGCTGCTGCTGCAACTGAGAGCTGTCCAAGGTCCTTTCGCTTTGATTCCCCACTCCTTCTCCAGTTTGAATTCTCCTCTATCTCCCCTCTCGTCTCTCCTCCCTCATCCATTCCTTTCTCCAACCCCCCCCCCCCCCGCCCCCCCTCCTCTCTCTCTCCCTCATATTTTCCTCTGCTTGCTTTTCTTTCTATTCTTTCTCATCCAAACGCTCGGATTGTGCAGAGCCCGTGTGATCACTGGGAGCTGTGCATCGATGCATTTTGTTGCCAGTGTGCTCTCTCTCTGTCTCTCTCTGTATTACATCCCCTGGTCCGTGGTGTGTCTCCCTATAGTGAAGCGCTGGCTCTCTGCAGCCGCTCCAGTGCTCTGGGTGAGGAGGGAGCAAGGCTCTAAACTGCTGGCAATAAATAGAGAGCAGGGAGGGATCTTATTGGAGCAAACCAAACCTCGTCATCAACCAATCGGTGTCTCGCTCATATAGGGACCCCCCTTTTTGAAAAAAATAGACAGGGCTAACCAAATTGTGATCTATACCAGAGAAGTGTATATACTTATATGCACTGATATAGGGATATGAGCATTTTGATGCGGATATTTGTTGATGTGCAGTTTTTTTCTCTCCCCCCCCACCTCCCCCCTGCATTTACAGAGCGTCTCGCGAGGCAGCGAACCTTCCCGTTGCTCTACATGGTTGATATCGTGATAAACAAAACCAAAAATGATGATGACAATGATAATAAACAAGATATGTGACAGCGAGGATGAGCCGTTTTCACCTCATCACAAATACCCCCCCTCCCCTCCCTCCACCCCCCGCCCTCCTCGCATCCTTCCTTTACACGAGTCAGCTACAACCACATCAGATGATGGCAGATGCAAACACAGCGAGCACAGACACAATAACAATAAAGAAAGAACAAGTGCATGTCTACAAAAGTGTGGCTGAGCGCGCGCACAAGCCTCTCTCTCTCTCTCTCTCTCTCTCTCTCTCTCTCTCTCTCTCTCTCTCCACAGCGCATCACAACATAGCAAGAAGCATCCGAGTCCGACTCATGGTCACCTATAGAGTTCACCGGAGGGTACCACTGCGAAAACGACACGGGGGTCTCCGCGATGGTTCAGTCATTTATAGCGAGGGGGGTTTAAGGTTTTAGACCAGAGCAGCGTGGCAGTGGGAGCACCGCTATACCCCCCCTGCTACACTTTACAGCTGACAGGCGACAGTGGACAACTTAACAAAACAACACACAGCTGAGCATCACATCAAGAGTTAAAGAGTTAATCACGACCGCAAACCACTCGTGCTCACACGCTCTGAGTTCAAACAGTCTTTAATATGTTTTTTTGTTGTTTTTTTGGGTCAGATTTAGCAGGAAAACAGATGAAATAGAAAGAAAAAGAAAGAAAAACTTACCTGTTTTATTTTTTTTCCTGCAACAGTTCCGTTAGTTTTTCAGAAGACAGTGCCAACATCTGTAAACAACCCCCTCTGCAACTGCAACTTACTGTATATGTACCAACCAAGCCGGAGGCCGGGTCACGATCTGGATCCGGACCCCCCTTCCCTCCCCGCCCCACACCCCATCCACCCCCCCCTCCTCCTCCTCCTCCAATGTTACCACCGGCTTGTTCGTACCAGGTTTGATTTCGAACCAACATACCCCCCTCCCCCCCCACCCCCCCCCCCCCCCCCCCTCCTCCTTTCTCCTCCTCCCCTTCCACTCTCTCTCTCTCTCTCTCTCTCTCTCTCTCTCTCTCTCTCCGTCCACACCGCCCCACTATCACTGATGAAACTCGTCTGCATTCAAGTTGTCTGCCAGCGCCGGCGAGCAGCAGGGCTCACACTAAAGACAGGCTTTGGGGAGAAAGATATTTGGGATTAAGAGAGAGGGGTGGGGGGGGTGAAGGGTAATGGTTAGTGCAAACCCACAGTCTAAAGTCCACATCAGACCCCCACCCCCCCTCTCCCCCCTCCCAGTGTGGGTATTTATTTTATTTTTTATTTATTGGGTGGTCTTTTCATTTGCAACCCAGTCAGTCACGATTCTCCCCCCTCCGTCTGCACTGCACAGTGACTGCCTCTCCTGACGCAGCCAACGCGCACATTACTCACTTTAGCAGTCACGACTCGGGAATCCGTGTTGTTTCCACCGAAATTACACGCTCGATATTGAATTATTGAGCGAGATCTCCGCCGTCGACACGGTATTTTACTAGTTTGGCCGACGAAGAATCACAGACTTGTTATTTTTTGGTGTGTTTGGGGGAGGTGGAGGAATGTCAAGCCTATGTATCGCAGGTGAAGTGCAGTCGGGATTTTTTTTTTTTTTTTTGCCTGACCGAGGCAGGTGGTCGATGTATATGTAGGCTGTGTGTGTTTGTTTCTAGCCTCGTAGTCTGCATGCAGGAATTACTGGGCCAAACTGGCCAAAGTCGTGCTCAGACTGGGACTGGGGCGCGAGCGCGGATCCATGTGTCCCAGTCGGGCTGCAGACGCGGGTCGCTAACTCAGCTCTGATTGGCTCCTTGGAGTGAAAAAGGGTGATTCCTTCAAACTCTTTCGCGGAGTAGAAGCGACAATAGCGAAGCTGCTCCTTTCGCCTCTTGCGCGCCCTTCTGGTGGCGAGGACCCAAAGTTATTGTGAGGAGAGCTCTTGAACCCCCCCCCCCCCCCCCCCCCCGAAGTCAGACGCGTCTCGCTGAACTCGAACTCTGAATATCTCAACGATTTTTGCTACTTTTTCCCCCCTCTAACATTTTTCTCAGCGCCCTGCGAACCTGACACCTGCTACACAGATCCAGTTCAGTTCTTAACACGACTCACATTGCGAAGAGAAAGAGAGAGAGAGAGAGAGAGAGAGAGAGAGAGAGAGAGAGAGAGAGAGAGAGAGAGAGAGAGGTGGATTGGTAAAAGGAAATCAGACTGATTACTTTATAACTTGGTCAGACACAGAAGGAAATGACGGGACTGACGTGAGCAGAAGAAGAGCTCATCCAAGTCGACCCGACTCTCTCTCTCTCTCTCTCTCTCTCTCTCTCTCTCTCTCTATTGCACCCGAAGAGGCAGTTCAAACTCTATAGGCGGGAAAAGCTCTGTTATAACATCTATTCGAGCCAAATGTCTCCCCTTAGGAATTAAAAAAAAAAAAAAAAAAAAAAAAAGGCAGGAGGGGCGTGCTTTAGTATTTGTCCTCCACCGTCGCTTCTGGAGAGAGGCAGCAGCACTCACAGTAGTAGATGCTGTTGGTTTCCAAACAGGAGTAAATAAAGCTTTTGGCTGCCAGGAACAACCCCCCCACACATGCACATGAACACACATACACAGAAGACACACCAGCAAACACACCACCGCCAGCAACAGCCCACTACCGCCACTTGGTGTGGTTTCAGCACCATTGCTGCTGGACAGCTCCCGGGGTTCCCCATGCGGTGCGCCTGGTCTCTGCTGCAGCAACAGCTCCTTCTCTCCTCTCCTCTCCTCTCCTCTCCTCTCCTCCTCTTCCTCCTCCACCGCCGCTTCTCTGCCAGTACGACTCCTCTTAAAAGCAAAAAAAAAAAAAAAAAAAAAACGGAGGGAAAGGCGTCCTTAAGCTCTCATCAGAGAAGGGTTTCCCTTGCTTTCGCGGTTAAGCAGGGAGATGGGAGGGAAAAAAATAAATATGTGATAGAGACTCAACAGCGCCAACAGACAAAGGGAGTTTTTGCACTTGCTTATTTACCAAAAGAGGTGATTCCTACTCTGCAGGAAGGGTTGCTCTATGCTTCGGTTCTACACGCAAACATGGCCAATTAAATCCATGCTTACGACCGGGAGTCAAGTGTTTCTTTTCATTTCTTCTATCTTTTTTTTTTTTGAGTGTATGAGACCGAGGAGGAGTCAAAATATGGGAAGAAAACAAGCAGCACAGGCACTCACGAGCATGCACTACTGAAAAGATACAAAAGTAGCACGGAATTAAACGTGTTGCATGTGCAAATGTCTGACTTACCACAGTGCAGACACGTCCTCGTCCTAAAAGTGGAGAAAGACAAACAGACAGAGAATGAGATTTTTAGTGCAAAGCCGCAACAAGAGTCTGGAAAGATATGCAACAGATTAAGTCCTCCATTTGTTATTATAGGCTTACAGTGGCACGTCCAAGTTTGCTCAGGATCGCCTCCCTTTTTATACAAGTGATACCCGTCTGTCTATTTCTGGCGCACGATCAAAACTATGTTGCTATTTTTAGGTCACAGTACGAGGAAGGAGAGAAAAAAACACTCTCAAAAGGCATCGCTTAGGAGCGTTACGTGAAGTGCATGTAATGTAAATTAATTTTGCCTCTCCAACTCTGCACAAGAGCCCCGATTCCCCTCCGTTGCATCATTGCAGTGATTTTTTTTTTTTTTTTTTTTTTGGAACCCACTGTGCCTTCAACAGCACCACCACCTCCTTCTCATCCTGAAATCTCACTACTTTCTTCCCCTCAGCAACTAAAAATATGGAACTCGTCGTCGCCGCCAACATCATCGACATATGTGATGTCTTGTCGCCCTCTTCAGAAGCTTCTCGTCCCAGTGTCACTTCAGCTGCTCAAACTCATGAACGCAAAATAGCTCCAAATACTGATGAACGCGGATTACCCGACGCTTCCCGAGGGATTTTCTCTTTTCTTTTTAGTCGACGGAACACAAATTTAGTAATCAGGCTTTGCTGACGAGAAGAAGAAAAAAAATAATAAATAAAAAGCCATTTTTGTTGAAGGGCTGCGTCAGTTACTAGGCATTGACGTCACGTTTAGAGTCTCTCACTTTACAGCCCGTAGAGCCTGATTAAAGACACTACCGCTCTGTGATCAGCTCTTGGCAAAATGTGCCATGGAAAAAATGAGTGCCAGAATAGGAAGATTTTACAGGTGGATATTTGTGGTGTGGAGTCGTGGAAACTGTAGCTTTGGAGTAGGTTATCTCCTGGTAGAAACCCTCCTCTAATGCTCTAGCATCTGGGTTTCCACCCCCCACCCCCTTCCCTCCTCCTCTCTCTCTCTCTCTCTCCCTTGTCCATATAGTACCCCCCCTCTCCACCAAACGTTGGTGCTGTTTTGGTCTTGGAGAATTTTTTATCCCAGCATCCAGTGCATTTAGCGACCAGAACACAGCATCTCTGAGCCGACGGCAGAGGACAACAGCGAACTGAGCCGCTGCCTCCACCATCCGGTTCTTATATCCACTGGCCGTGCCCACGCACCAGACCTCGCTCATCCGCGGAATAGACCCACAGGGAGCGCACACTTGTCCGTGCAAAGGCGCACAAACTACCACCACCACCACCACCGCCGCCACCCCTCTCCCCCCTCTACAACACGCTCTGTCTCTCACCTCCCCTTCAATATCTACAACACATTTACTGTAAGACCCTCTCCACGCGCCCCACACCGTGCATCTGCACTCATGCCGCGTGGAGATTCACGAGACTTTACGAGATGGGATGGGTTGCGCTAAGGTGGATGGTATTGGGGGTGTGGGGAAGGAGGGAGGTGGAGGGGGGGCACTGAGTGGCAGCTACCCAGAAAAGTCGGCTCTGAGAAGGGAAAAGGGCTGCGCCCGACGCAACGGTTTGTGCTATTTTTATCCCCGCCTGTAGGCCAACTGTATGTCCGTGACTGCTGGCGAGTGCATGTAGGCTATAGAGACACACAGGACGCTGTCAGTATGTTTCCTACAACCACCAGTATAATGATAATAATAATACAGAATCATTTTAAGTTATAAGTTGTATGCTCTGGATTTTTTTAAGACATCAAATGAATCAAACCAAAGTAAAAACAAGATGAGTCAATAGTCAAATATCTCTTCTAACCCCCCACACACACACACAACAGCCACGCTACACACACAGTTCCCTGTAGTCCACAATCATTCAATCAAAGAGGGAGCAGTATCAATGGGAGTTGCAACCGAGGTTCCTCAGTGCAGTGCGCCAACGTCACCGCGTGGTGTCGACAAACTCAACCAGAGATCCCCCTTACCCCCCCCCCCCCCACCACCACCACAGCCCTCCCGCTTCCTTAAAAAAAAGAAAAGAAAAGTATGCATTCCTGACTCTAGCAAGTTGCAAACCGCAGCAGAGTTCCTCTCTGTGAACTTGAGCTGAGAACGAACGAGAGAAGATGAAATTCTCCGCATATTTTCCATGTCACAGCCAGTTCATGGAGTTCATTGGGTTTCAGGAGGTTGGTTTGTGCCGCAGCCGCAGTTTTCAATCGAAGTGCAATCAGTTAAAGCCACGAAGCCCAGAGAATAAAAACTGAGGCTGAAGACTTTTACTTTCACAATAACGAGGCTATTGCAGCTCTAGAGAGAAACACCTGTTCCACCGGTCGGTCGCTGTCCCTGGTCAGTTTTGCGGCTCTCTAACCTCCCCAAGGATGCGGCTGTAATTTACACACAGACAGCTGATATTGATGCTAAACCTTCTGCCCCAGCCAGCGCCAAGTTAAAGGGCGTGCGGGGTTCGCAGTCGTTATTGCAGCCATGCAAAAAGGAACAGGACAGTGTGTAATTTAGAGGTGGCTGGCATTGGCAACACGCGTGGACTGACGCAAGTCCGCTGCGGAAAGTTGTTTACAAGTGAAGAAATGAAGGCGCTTTAAGACTGGAACAAGTCTACATGTGAGACGCTGTCACGCTCCCTCACTCTCCCTTTCTCTTTAAACTTACATTTCCTTGACTGGCGTGACAGAGTAGAAACTATACAGAGCTGTCAAAATATTTCAGATTTTAGAACCACAGCAAACAGAGACCAAAACTTCCCTTCTCCCTATCCCTCCCTCTCTCTCTCTCTCGGTCTCTCCCGTAGTTGTTACTAGGCATCTGAGAAGAGCAGAGGATCCCCAACACGTGAATAACACTCCTACGCGTTACCGCAGCCCGCTCTCTTTAAAGAGCCTGCAAAAATCCCCTCCGATGTCAATATGCACAGAGACAGAGAGAGAGAGACCCAAAAAAAGACCAAGCTCCCTGAATACAGTCCCGCTGCTGTGTTTATAGCCTCGTCTGAGATCCCGGAGATAGTAACGCTTGTAAACAGCAGCATGCCCCCCGATGAACCTCAACAACACCGCTCTGGGAGGCTCGTGCAGCCAATGAGAAACAGTGTTAATTATGAGCTTCAGTTAGAAATCTCTGTGGGGACACACATCCGTGATTTTAAGCAAAAAAAAAAAAAAGGCACCAAAGGTTTCCCCTCTAATGACCGACATCATCGGATAATTTGTGTCAAAAAGGATGGATTCAGACTATAGAAGCGGCGGGTAACCTGATTTTGGGGAAAACAAATTGCGTCCCCTGCTGCTCACCAGACTGCTGCTAACCTCCAAGTACCCAAAAACATCCAGGCATGGTCCAACTGCAAACTTCCCTGACTAATAGCCTAGTGCACATCACATTCTGGGTTCGGGATTCTACAAAAAAAAAAAGAATGCACTTACCTCTCCGCTTTTTTGACTTCTCTCCCTCTCTCTTTCTCTCTTTTCTTTCTTTAAACACATTTTTAAAAGGAGGTTTTTGTGCAGGCTGAGACTGACAGAGCAGACAGAGGGAGAATAGAAGCTGGGGCAGCCCACAGTCTCTCTCCCCCTGCGCCAGGATGGAGAAAGCAGGTCAGTCCGATGTGCGTCGTCTCCCCAGTTCTGTCGGAGACTAAAATATTTGGTGTTGCCATTCAGGATTTAGGGAGCTATAGCTCAAATAAAGGTGGCTTGGCTGGGTGGTGGTGGTGGTGGTGGTAGTGTTGGGAGGGGTAAAGGGTTTGGGGATGGAACGTGGCGGTGGTGGTGGTAGCTGGAGAGGAGGAGGGAGAGTACAAGAGAGTTACAAATGTGAGCCAGCTGATAGAAAGAGCCCGCCAAATCAGGGGGACTTTACGCATTTGGGGAGGCGCGCCGCACGATTCGCCTCACTGCATCTCTCTCTCCCCCCTCCCCTCTCTCTATCCATCTCTTCTCCCGTCTGTACGTGTCTATGTGCTTGTGTCTATGTGTATCTCTGTGTGTGTGTTTGTCTCCCAGACAGAGACGGAAAGCATGAATGGGGCAGGAGAAGCACGAATGAGAGTCCGTTCTATTGTCGGCGCAAACACGCCTGGAGACGAATGAATGGAGCGCAATTAAAGAGGAAGGATAATTCATTTTAATATTCATTAAAGAAGAAATAATAATAATAATAAAAATATATGTATTGCAGTCACCAAATGCAGCCCCCTCTCTCTCTCTCGCTCTCTCTCTCTCTCTCTCTCTCTCTCTCTCTCTCTCTGTGTCTCTCTCACGCCATCTCTGTGTTTGTCTCTCTGTGTCTCTCTCCCCGGTCCTCTTCTCCAGCAGTGTGCTATTGACCTGCATTGACGTCATTGCGTCATTAGGTATCCCTTAGAAACACTGACTTTCAAAAATAGTATCAAATTAATTCAGCTGGCAAAGAGAGAGGGGTAGGGCTTCAGAGTGTTTGGGGTAAAGTGGTGTGTGTGTGTGTGTGTGTGTGTGTGTGTGTGTGTGTGTGTGTGTGTGTGTGTGTGTGTGTGTGTGTGTGTGTGTGTGTGTGTGTGTGTGTGTGAGAGAGAGAGAGAGAGCGAGAGAGAGAGAGAGAGAGAGGGAGGATGGGGGGGGATATGATGCCCCCCATCCTCAAACACACCCACCTTCTCTTCCACCTTTTTCCAAGCCACCGGGGTTATGGGGCTATATCCCAGACGCATCAATATCTGAAGCCTAAAGATGTGTCCCATAGGGTTATTTTATTTTTCACATTTTTCATGTGAAAAATAATTCACATGAAAATTGCATTTCACATGTGTGTTCATAATGGCTGCCAAACCAAATATATATAAGTACGGAAACAACTGGAGAGGAGAGAATGAAGAAACCGTACACTGATTAAGGCGATGGTAAAAGATAAGAAGTGATAGCTTTAGTAATCAGGTCAAGCGGGTCAGATAGGTCGATCTCTTTCAGTTTCTGGCTCCCTGTCTCCTCCAATCTAAAAATATCCTCCAGCTGACTACGTTGAAAAAACATTTTCCCCATTTAACCCACAGCTCTTAAAGCAGAGCGACGCAAAAGCAAACAGACAAGCAACCAGACAGACAGGTATAGGATCAGAACCAACATGTGTAATTCTGCAGGTTTAAGGGATGATGAGAAGAAAACCATTCAGTGCCACCGAGTCTCAACAGACCTGTAATGACCTCCAAAAAAACCCAGTAACTCCTACAAATACAAAACAGACATATTGATTTAGAGAACCCAGCCTGGTTCCTGATGAACAGATATGTTGTCACTGGAACATTTGGTACATTCAGACAAATTCAAAGAGATAAACAATGAAGGACTGGACGTGGCCCCTGGCAATGGATTGAATGGTGATGCCAAACTCAAGAATGATTCCATTCAGATATTTTTGTCTGTAGAGCATGAATACCCGGAGCTGTGGTGGTTTGTGCTTTTAGTTTTAGGTCATAAATAATGTGACTGAAGCTGTTTGAGAACAAAGTGTATCAAAGGTTTTTCTGAGGGTTCCCTTCAGGAGCTGTCCCTGGTGCTGAAATACCATCACAAGCTCTTTTCTTCTGCACAAATTTAAAAAGTGTTGGTGTAAAAGAACATTGTTGAAAACTGCTGTGACCAGTAGCCTCTTCAAAATAGAATTACTGTTGCTGCAAAATATCCTCACCACCATCTCTACAGACCTGCACACCTAATCCACACGGGCTAAAATCAAATGCATCACATGCACACTGCAAAACATTTGCCAGTTCTACACACGCTGAGATCTTTAAGGTAAAGTGACAGATGATTGTTGCTCAGTATAAATTATGCTCACCAAAGGGATATTTCAACATTTTGGCAAATTTAATTATTGTCATAATCCCTATAGTTTTAGGAGCAGGTTCATTACCTTTAATTGTTGATGCAAGCTGGTTTTAGATCAGCGGGGCAGAGACGTGAGCTCTGCACGGTGCACGGTATTTCTGCTTTTCCCTCATCAAACTCATCAAATACACAATCCAACAACTCCAAAACGCTCTGGTGGACAAGTTGTGACCTGCACATTCACCACGCTATAAATAATAATGTAACATTACAAGACAGAGTCATTTTCAAGATAAATGTGTTTGCTTCATGTGTCGTAATGTTACATAATTATATGTTATTATTTCTTCAACTTGTCCACCAGAGTGTTTTGGAGTTGTTGGATTGTGTATTTAGTTTGATGAGGGAAACGTGGAAATACCATGCAGCTTGCGTCTCTGCCCCACCGATCTAAAAACATCTTGCACTGACAATTAAAGGTAATGAACCTACTCCTAAAACTATAGGGATTATGGCAATAGGCCAATTTGCCAAAATGTTGAATTATCCCTTTAATGTTAATGTTAATCACAGCAGTGAAACATACTTAAGTGGCTCAGTTGGTTGACAGACTTATTGCCTGGTATTGGTGTCTACCATAGTTCATGAGGCTACATTATAAAGTGTGTTCATTGTTTTAACACACAACTAAAATTGCAGCATGAAATATAATTAAGGAGAAAATCCTCCAACCGCTGGACATTTGATACCAAGCATCTGGGATACTCACTCATCCTGCCACTGGATCCTGGATGAAGCTGAGCACTATGGAGGATTGCCACCTTCCTGCATAGGTTTAGAAAAAGGAGCAAAAATAGATATTCTGCAGTCAAATGTTTCAGTTAGGGTCAAAAAGGGCATTTTGTTGGACAACGGGCTGGTATCTTCATATTTGATATATGATATTATGTGTGAGCAACATTAGCTGTTTACATTTTTCTTTTAATCTGATTATGAGATGTGTTGTTTTGGAAAGTGTCGCCTCCTGCACATTTATGCAAGACGCACATTGTCGCTGATGAACTGTCACTGAACGCACACATGTAGATGTTGGCTATTGATTTGAAACGTGTCCATCTGTTAATCAATTTTTTAGGCCAGTTCCTTTGAAAAGTTTACCAACCTGATTTAGTTGCTTTTTTCCTGTCTCATAGACAGAGAGTCAGGCTGTGTGTGGTTCTATATGTGATATATGAAGAGAAGGAGAGGACAAGATTCAAAAAGGAGAAGGGAGGGAGGGGGGGTGGAGAGACTGTGGCAAAAAATATTTCACCATTAGACTAAATTAGGCCTCATGAATCATCCACTTGAATTGAGACACACATTTTGAATGTCGTAGGATGCTCCATCTCAAGTCTGCACTACACCGTGCAGGTTTTTTCGCGTGCCAAACACACTATAAAAAGGGTGTGAGTGCTGCTTGGGAGGAGGAGGTGAATGAACAAAGAGGAGAGATGTTCTGTCTACACCCTGATGCATAAACATATACCACTGACCCGCTGAGGTTATTGCAAATAACAGGTGGCAGGTCAAACTTGGTGGGGCTTTTTCTTCAGGCTCCCTCGTGGAGGTCCTGCAGCTGATGTCTGACCTCTCTGTGGATGGAAGGGGAAAAGATTCCAACAGAAACCAATAAAAAAATCACATAAAAAAAACAGAAAACAAATTTAAAAAATGATGCGTAAAACACATGTTCAGGTACAAGCTGTAGGAATTTGAGATGTGTGATTGCAGGACAAGGCGGGGGGACCCACATGGGGAGAAAATGTATCACGGAAGACGTCACCACCACCAGTGGAAGTCACGCAGCATTCAGGGGTCAGTGCCAAAGCTGACGACAGACTTAGAGAGACAGAGGGAGAGAGATCCTGGGTGTGACTAAGACACTCCGACCATGGAAAAAACAGTGTGCTGTCCTCCATTCCTCCTCCATAATAACATAAACACATGAGTCAGTCGGCCTATCTGAGCGGAAATGTTAGCCTTGATAACGAAATGAAAATAACGCTCCTTCCATACAGTCTATTGAGCTTCAATCCTTTGCCCTATCTTTATTTTAGCATGTCAATACAATAATAATACCTTCCAAAACATTTGCCTAGGGTGTATGATGGCCCCAGTCTTTTCCACTTGGATCCCATGTGTGTGTGTGTGTGTGTGTGTGTGTGTGTGTGTGTGTGTGTGTGTGTGTGTGTGTGTGTGTGTGTGTGTGTGTGTGTGTCAGTTGGATACACACAGGTCCTTTTAATTTGTTTGATGTCCCCTCCCATCTGCCTTGTGGCTTTCCATTCCAACTCGTAGGCTGAGTCTTTCTTGGAAACAGTAGGTGTTTTGGTCTGATGTTTACTATTGTGGCCCTGTCAACGAGGGCAAGCATACACTCTGAAAAGAGAGGATCCTCGTACTTCATGCTGGACCATTACACCTATACAAACAAATAACAGAGGAGAAGGTTTTTTTTTTTGTGGTTTGGTGGTTCATGGTTTTGTTTTTCTCATTTGGTCTTAGTGGCTTCATAATTAGGCGACTCCAACTTAAGCTAGTACCCACCCCTCTGGTCTTTGGCTGAAAGTTAAAAGAATAATAATAAAAAAAATACTATAAGCTACATAAACTAAAATGATTTCATCTGTTGTTTGGAGCCTGTATTGTTAAGGTCTGTATGGGACCATTTAAGACTTCTTTGTCAAATTTCTTTTCTACTTGATTATGTGTAATAATTCACTGAATAATAAAAAAATAATTTAAAATTGTTTCCACTCCAGGTGAACCTTTCCCAGCTTGCACCATTGTTGTTGAGAGTGTGCAGAGGGATGGCTGGCCAGGTTTTGTTTGAATTTCAAGCCCAGATTAAGGAACCCTGTGCCCTCTCCTCCCTCGCCCTCCCCTCCCCCTATTTATTTTTCCATCTCTCCTGCCTAAATGATGTCAATGGAAGCAGAGCTATAGTGCTATTTATAGAACGCCCCCCTTACACCACAAGCGCACAGAGAGAGAGAGAGAGAGAGAGAGAGAGAGAGAGAGAGAGAGAGAGAGAGAGAGAGAGAGAGAGAGAGAGATACACACGCCGCCACCACTTAGATTTACATACCCCCCCACTCTTTTACCCCCTCACACCCACAGCAAACACTAGCCGTCCTCAGCATCACATGCCTGGTGTGGAGCTCTGCTGCGCACAATAAACCACTTCAAGAGAAGAATCCGCATGAATAGAGCCGCTGAATATTTATGAACAGGTTTGTCACATGTACCGCGCGCGCACACGCCCCCCTGCCCCATCACCCATCCTCGAACCCCCCACCTCACCCCACCCTTTAATGTGTGTGTACTGTATGTTTGCTCTCTAAGCCTGGTTATTGGCCGTGCAGCCGTACTTCCCCCTGCCGGCGGAAAGAAGGAAAAAAAAAAAAAAAAAGAGAGAGAGAGAGAGAGAGAGAGAGCCCATTGAGAGGGACAGGAGCGATGCGCGCCCCCTGCGTTCTTATTCTTCTTCTGCTGCGGCTCTTCATTCACTCATTTCGTGCAGTCATTCATTCATTCATTCATCACTTCCCCCTACTCATCACTCATTCACACAGTTCCACCCTCAGTCTGTGAATGAAGGGGAGAATGGGATGGATGCAGGGAGCCCACCTGTTCCTGTTGGTGCACTGTTTGCTGCTCTTATTCTAGTTTTTGCTTTATTTAGGCTAGTTGTTGTTTTCTTCCCTATATATACAGTTGGAATCTGTATCTGTGCGCGTGTGTGTGCGCGCGTGGAAAAAAAAAAAAAAAGAAGGGGGGGGGGGGGGGGGGGGGGGATATCTAACAGACCAAGTCTCAGGGGACACCAGAGTACACAGTGTTCCCTGGGTATGAGTTTTGGGAGCTCTATGCATAGACCAAATAACACCCCCCCTCCTCCTCTCTCCCTCCTCCCATCTCTTTCTCTCCACGACTCTTTCTGTCTCTTGACATTCACATGCTGGATTACGTAACATAGTTGGGAGGGGGGTGAGGTGGGGTGGGGAGGGTGGAGTTTAAAGCTGGAGGGGAGGGTGGTGGGGGTTTAAAGTCTCCTTCTATCACAAATAAATGCACGGTTTGCTGCACAAGCGTCTTCGATTGAGAAGAACTCATGAGGTCTGTTTTTTTAGACTGCCTTCTATTTCTGAAAGGCGGCCGTGATAAAAATAAACTACCCCCCCCCCTCTCCCCCCTCCCTTCACAGATTCAGAAACGCTGAATTTCAGACCCCGTCCTTAATCAACAGAGTGGTGTAAATACCTGCGTGTGTGTGTGTGTGTGCGCGTTAATGATGGTCGAACGGAACAAAGACCCGTCTGGAAACCAGTTTCATGACTGGTTTTGATTCCCAGAGCTGCTTCCTTTAAAGTTGATATAGGCTACAGTCTTTATAGAGGCGGAGAAGCTGTATCGTTATGTTCAAATAGAACATAGGACGTTTGATTTGTCTCCGGGGGCTTTGGAGACAAAAAAAAATCTGCGCTTTAGCGTTTTGTAGGTTGGCGATCGGAAAAATTTCAGCGCGTTTTAAGATGATGATGATAATGATTGTTACTACTATCATTCCCGACGAAGCAACCAAAGCTTGATGTATGTAATATATACAGCAGCAGGGTATATTTATAGCGCTACTGTGTACATCTCCATCCACAGCGGTCACATGTGCAGCAGCCGCTTCCCTGCACTCCTGCTGAAGTTGACATGTTAACACTCACTGGCTGCTATATTTAGCTCAGCCTCACAGTGCTGTTACTATTCCCAGCATTGTACATGAGGGGGCGGACTTGGCGTTTTTTTTTTTTTTTTTATATGATAGGGAAGAAAAAGTTCCTTTTTCACAACTGATTTATTTTTCCACGGCCTGCTATCTGTCACCGATACCTCGCTGTTTCAGGGACGCAGCAGTTCACGCTCATCACGATTTTTAAGAATGAAGCAAGGCGCAAAGAAAAATGCGATTGTTGTCAAATCAATGGCTGAACAGAAATAGCCTGTTAGAGTTGGAGTGTTAGACGTCGACCACCCGTCCTTCACATGTCCCTGGAGCACAACACCGACCTGTGGGACTGACCTTGGCATCTGCCATCCATCCCCATGCAGGGCCGTCGCTAGGAATTCTGGGCCCCCTGAAAGAATACTAAAGTGGGCCCCTACCCCCTGACTTTTCCACTTTTTTCTTAGACTACATATGTGTATTATCATTTTTTAATTAGCCTACTTTGTTTTGATGCTAATGCAGCATTACTATGAGTATTAGTCGGGGTTGTATGCAGAATAAATCGGTCATACAAAGATTAGACTACTGGGTTTTTTTGTGGGCCCTACTGGGCGCTGGGCCCCTATAATTATCATCACCTTTCTCCCCTATACAACGGCCCCTATCCCCATGGAACAACAGGCTATAGAAAAGAGCAGGTCTATCTCCTCACATCAGGAATCTTGTCAAGCTGAACACTGTCAACTTGTTGAAGCCTTGCACGTACACCAGTGAACATAGTAGCCACACCATTCATTCACACCTGAGTCCGGTTCAAGACAAATAACAAGCCTTCAATGTAGTTACACTCAGGATTCCCAGTCAAGTCAGCAGCATGGATAGTTCCTATTGGATCAGCACCATGGACAGCTCCACAGCACAGCACACACTTCTACGGCCCTGTTCTTGTCTCCTAAAAAAAAAAAGGGAGTATGATATCAAGTCAAGGAAGGAAATCACAAGAAGCTGGTGCTCACACTACTAACTGATACCAGATTTGTCAGTATCACATCCTATGTTCCATAGCTGGCATGGGCAAACTATTCCACAAAGAGCCGGTGTGGCTGCAGGTTTTTGTTCCAACCAATCAAGGACACACAGTTTGACCTGCAGCCACACCGGCCTTTTGTGGAATTGTTTGCCCATACCTGTTCCATAGGATAGGACCTATATTCTGTCCTCCATAAAAAAAAGGAAGGTCTATATCATGTCTGATCTGAAAGAGATTGGGAGAGGTAGGCCCATGGGCTCTGTTTCCTGTCCTTTTATGTCCCTAATATCGACAGCTGTATCAGTATGATCAATTTTGTTGTTGTTCTTTCATTTCTGAAATGCGTTCTTGACAAAGTCCAGCCCAACCACCACAGCTGCAGGTTCTCTATAGGGCCACTAGCTGTAAAGACTCCAACTGTATACAGGCCTTATTGGTCTATTTCCCATAGCATTCTTGTGAACACCAATAAAGAGAAACTTTTGCATTCTGGTGACAAACTGTGGTGTAAAACAAAGTAGGGCTGTGGGAAGGCAAGGTTACACTAGAAACTACGTCAACGACTGTACTGTGGCCTGCAGTATAGGCGACAGGCTGCAGGTCAGGTGAAAAACAGAACAATAGTAGTGTGCATGACTTGTAACTATTAAAGCAGCATGTTTAGGTCCCATCTCTTTCAGGACACTAAACTTAGGCCCCTGTTGCTGGGCCTGAACGCAACACAGAACTATAACCACTAGAAGACAGTAGTGTGCTCTGCCCCCAACAGATCATGTCTAAAACTTCATCAGTGCTGTATAAAACAGAACCATGAAAACCAAAGTGTAAAAGCTGTATGGTTGGTTTTGCAGGGAGCAGCCACCCATTCACGCAGTGTGTTGGGGGACATGATGAAGACCTTGTTTCATCACCACCACCCTCCCAAAGGTTGATAATAAAGTGAGGAAACCCATCGAGTTCCACCAAGTGCTTCAGGACTATTGATTTACCTTCACTTCTACTCTCACATGGACTCGTACAGTCGCTCCTTCCTTCTCTTTCTCTCTCTGAGGGTCGTCTTTGCTTCCTCTCCCGCTGCTGCCGCCCACTCCTCCTCCACCACTTGATTATTTTCAGCTCCGCCGTGTGTGTGCGTGCAAACGCATGTGCCAGCTAGGCATTGGCTGGCAGGCTGACTGACTGACTGACTGACTGGCTGGATGGCTGGCTGGCTGGCTGGCTGACTGGCGGGCTGGTTTGGGAAATACCTGGTCACGATCAATGAGGAGAGGGTTTATCTCGGTTGCATACCGCCCCCTACTGGCCTGAAAGGGGAACTGGAGCTCAGACCTTAAACGCACCATGGTGCTTGTGCCAGATGTACAGTAGGCTACATCTGCAAAAGTACACCACTATCCTGCAACAGGGGTGGAGAAAAAAAGGGGGGGTAAGACATAAAACAGGTAGAAATCTATGCATCAGGAAGAAATGTATGTGATAATACTAATTTCATGTCTCACTGTCACTGCCATATTCTGCCTACTGTAGGTATCACAATACAACCATGTTATAAATAACATATTATAGTATTTTATTTATTATTTATCTCATTGCACTACTTCATTGTTTATTTATTTATATTGTTTGCACAACTGCCACTTTTCTTAATCATATACTTGTGCATGTTCTCTGTTGTATTGTGTTATTGCTCAGTTGTTGTCCTCATTCTATGTCTTTTTATGTGTGTACAAGTGTGTGACAATAAACCGGAGTCAAATTCCTTCTATGTCTGCACATACTTGGCAAATAAATGTGATTCTGATTCTGATTCTGATATTAAGACCCCACTGCTGTAACAAATAGCTACATAATGCTCACCAAACACCAACATGGCAAAGCTTCTATAGCTGATGGAGGATGTGTTTCCTTTTCACTGTTGCAGCCTTACTTCCTCCCATTGACTCAGCACAGTGCTGGACCAGTACCTGACACACAGTCAGGCTTTTTTTATCTCTGGATTTTTGCGAGTGGTTCATGAAAAACAAGGTTTGTGATTAAGAGCGTTTTCTTCTTTGTCTCCCTCTCTTCTTTGCTCAGCCGGTTCGCAGTGTTCCTCCATGTGCCTTAACCCGAGCACAAACACAAAGAGACAAAAAAGACATCATGAAAGCTTTAAGTGACTCTTTGGGTGAGGATAAAAATAGAACCGGTTGCTCTGCGAGGAAAACCCTGGTCTCCATCGCCCTCTAGAGGGGAGACTCCGCCACGACAGCAGAGGAGAGGAGACAATGCATGGATGGAGGAGCATCTTCTTCCCATTGCGTTTATTTTTCTGCAGTGAAGGAGCTCCGATGCTCCAGCTTGGTGAAATCTCTACCTTTACACACAAAAAGCAACATTTCCAGTCAATACATACATGTCACATTACATTACAGACTGGATTTAGACATTTTCAGTGTTTTAGGTGTTGCATTAAAACACTTTACATCTAAAAAATTGAGTTTCCATGGTTTGTCTTCTTCCACATCCCCACAGAATGAGCCTCACGTTGCAGCTCATGATGCAGTTTGCATCATAGTAATACAGGGTTTCTGCTTGAATACTGAAGGTGCAGAACCATTAAAAAAAAATCATTGCATGATGCATTTGTGGTAATACATTAATTTGTAACTTTTGTATTAATGAACTGCAGATATAGAAGTTGAAATCATTCAGCTGTCTCTCTGCACAACACTGCCACAGTCAATTCAGAAAATAGAGTTTAAGCCCTCTGCTTCTCCTCCCCCTCCTCCTCCAAAGCATCCACCTACACACACAAGCACACACACGTGTCTTCACATGCAGACCTGTAGCTCCCACTGGCAGATAACTGAGCATTCGTCTCAGTCTTTCTGAGAAATTTTAGAGCCGTTGGAGCACATGTTGACGTGTTATTCTTTACTGCGTATGCTACAGGATTAAAAAATCTGGTTACTTTAGGATGACACAAAATATGGACTAGGATTTAGGTTGAGGAATGAGGAATTAGGCAGGTGGAGGATGAGGATCAGACTTGGATTTCTCCCCAAACTGATACCAAGTTTAGTCTGACCCCTAAATCCAATATCATTGGCATCTTTCACATCAAATGCTCACATGCCACGTGGACAGAGACTATAAAACTATGACAAGAGAACACAATGTAGACACAGACGTGAGATACCAGATCACAGGATTAGGGTATCTCTGCAGCCCACGGCTACATTTATATACAAGTGTTGAAACACAGAAAACATTAACTGAATGCAAACTCTAAGAGCAGCCAGTAGTTGATTTTGATTGTGTAAAAGTCACATGTTGTAACACAGGAGTGCCACTCAAAATTGGGACAATGGTATAAAGTCTAAGATATGAGCACTTAACTTATGTCCTTCAAAAAGGGGAGTGAGAGAAGTCGCTGCAATGCCCTAAAGTATACTGGAATGAGGTGTTTGTGTGTAGGAAACCGCGTGCATGGCTGAACGTGCACAAAGCCGGCAGAGCCTCCGCCACCAGGGTGTGTAAAATAAAATGTGATCTAAACATGGCAGCAACTATTTATAGCCGCTTCAATTACAGAGAGCCTGATTCTACTCCTTTTTTTGTACACACACACGCGCAGAGGAAAAAGAGGAAGCACAGCCTTACTGCAGTAGTGTAGACAGCCGTGTCGTCTAAATGCACATACAGAACTGTGAGCTAAAATTACCCTCTCATCACCGCCTTGGTACAGATATAGGCGAGTACACATGAAACTGTAAGGGAAAGGAAAGACGGGAGGGGACACAGGATAACTGACTTGGCGAGTGAATGGAGAGTGAGAAGGAAGAATGGGGGTGGGGGGGTGGATCAAGTTTGGAAAAGACTTCAAACCTGTAAGTCAGGTTTTGACTGAGAAAGAGGAAGTTAGAAGCAGCCGACTGGTGCGGGTCCTGATCCCTGACAAGATTTCAGCAATAAACCAGGACACAAGTTCATAGTTCCATACAAGTTTATGATAAAAATCCAATGATCATGAATCATTGATTCATACAAAGTAACACAATCAGCCAATTCAACTCAAGCTCTAATTTAAAAAAAACAAAAAAAAAACAAGATTAAATAAAAAGGTAGAAAGAAATGCATTCATCAACATGTTGCAAAACAAGAGGATCTTTATCTTTTCCTACGACAATCTGACAAAAATATTAATCAATTACAACTTGGCAGTCTTTTGTTCCACAAAAATACACAAGTAATATTTTTTTAAAATTAAGGAAAGAAAAACATTTAGTCTTACTGGATCTATTGAACTACAGCCGTGGCCAAGAGGATTACAGGAAGTAAATATTGAAATGGCAGGTAGAAAAATCTGAGCCCATTGTCTTATCTTCTAAATACAGGAGACCCCCAGCCCCCAGGCCCCAGCCCCCACCCCCCAACCCCACTTCAAAAAAAAAATCCTGTATGTGCACATTTGAAAGAGACAGAATTGGAGACCTGTTAAAAAAAAAAGGAGGAAAGGAGGTGACAAATAGTCCGTCATGGTGCAGAAAAGATCCTGATGTGATGCAGCTCAAAGAGCAATATGTATTTGTGTGCGTGTGTCTTCAGTAGATTCGGCCCCGGCTCCTGTTGCCTCTGGCTCCAAAGCCTCGTCCCCGGCCCCCCCTGAAGCCGCCGCGTTCTGGAGGCAGACAAATAAAAACTTCAGTTTGGAAGTTCAATCACTGAGGCCCAACAAATGCTGAGTGTTGAGGTGCATACCGGTGTCGTTTTCGATGACGATAGCGAAATTATTTCGTTGACGCCCCTTTTTTTCATGACGATAACGAGACGGTGACGAGATAAACATGGCTCTTTGATCACGAAAACATGACGATTTTTGTTGATGAGACGAGAATGGACGTAAATGGTAGTGGTAGGGCTGTGCGATCGCCTCTAAATTTCATATTGAGGATTGTCATTGCTCTAAAGCTTCACACGATTTAGCAACGGCTCTGCCAAAAAATATAATGACGCTGCTGAGACGAGCCGCGGTGCGCCCAGTGCTTGTGATTAGAGTGACAGGCAGCGATCAGATCCGGTGACCGCGGTGCAGCCGCTCGGCGGTGCTGACGGGTGGGGTGGTCAGACGTTCAAAATGCATGACATTTCTGCTTATTGTGCGTGTAATCTGTCAATTAAAACTAAAAAGTATCTCCATCCTTGTGTGGTCACGCCCACCTGGCATGCAGCGCACATTCTGCTCAACACACCTGCCGGCACTCGACGAGAAGATACAGTAGCCTATATGGACGTATTTTAAATATAATCCATCAGAAAAAAAACTGAATGCACTACTGTTGCCACTTTATCTGTGTGTAGGCTAATGCATAATCATTAGACCAGAAAGTATTTGCTGTTGGGTGGAAACATTGCATACCATTCCTTTATTATTGTAATTATTGGTGGAAATAGCCGATCTACAAGCTCACAATGTGTTGCAATATATTGAACTTATAGATCTGCTATTTTCACAACTTGTGTGACATCAATTCATGAAAAAAACTGTTGAAATATGTTGGAAAAAAGGTGAAATATGGAGATAAAAGGTTTCTACCCAACAGCAACCTTCAATAGCCTACTTATTGAATTAATTTGTTAAGACTATACTTTTTTTTTTTTTTTTTAACTAAAACTGACTAAAACCTGTTTGAGTTTTCATTGACTAAAACTTGACTACAACTATCACACATAGAAGTGACTAAAATTGATTATAACTATTAAAGAAAAGAGACTGGATAATATTCCATGCAATATATTTAACAGAAACAAAAATAATAGTAGGAAAAAACACTGTAGCTCAAATATGCCCATGTGTAGCATCACATAAAGATGACCGTGCAGCAGGAAGGTACTTACACAAACAATAAATCAAGGAAAAAGTGCCACCGTGTGCTCTCACCATAGTTAAAATTGCCAATTGTGGCGCTGTACTTGCCACTGGGGGGGTTGTAGATTTGCCGTGCATCCCTCCGGGGCAGAGGAGAGATCTGTTTTTTTGTGCTGGCTCCAGAGCCCATCTCCTCAGCTGACGGACGCTTCGGCCTAAAGATGAACAAGGAGAGCGGATGAAGATCTGAGCTGCTGCAGAAACAGCTCAATGAAAAGTGTTTGTATGGACTGTGAGCAGACTTACGCTACTGCCTCTGCCTTCTGGACCGGTTTCCAGGACAGAGTGACTGTGCTCTTGTATGATGGGGGGTTGTGGAAGAGATCCTGCAAAAGACAGAGAATCAGCTATAATATAGTCTTCACTTTGAGCTCTCAACATGCAAGTGAGCAGAAAAATGGAAACAATTTACATTGTAATGAAAACTAAAGTCTACACTAAATACTTCTGTGACTAATGCAGTTTGAGTTGACAAAAGGAAAGGTGTAGCTAGAACTTGGTACATTGCATTACAACACAACTGTGAAGTGTTCCTGTTTCTCCTCATTTAACTGAGGTGAACAAAATCTGCATTAAGATACAACAATGTTTCTTCAGCAGGCGGTCCACGGTGTCTGTTGCTTCCTAAGAAATATTTACACTATGGAAAAAATTACATACATGTTGAGATTACAGAAGGACGTGTTTATAGAAAGATTGTTACCATTAACGGAGGTGGTGGGGGAACAAATGCATTAGTAACTCAGAGGGGCTTTTTGTTTGCTTGTTTCAAGATAAGAACTGGATCATAAGTGATACACAGAGGTGCTTGATAAAGATATGTATAGGTTGATATAATGAACTGATTAAGTGTACCTAAGCAAAGGGAATTGAAACCCATGATTAGTTTTATTTTGATATATTGGTGTTTTTGTCATCTTCTTTTGTTTGTTTGTATTTGATTATTCTAAATTTTGATTTTCTGATTCATTTTTACATGCACATATATAAAAAAAACTAATGCTGTTTGTCTACTAAGACCACTTTTGTAAAATGAATGGTTCTAATGGGTGTTGAAGTATTGTTGTTGTAAAAGTGGATGTGAGGAAATGATTAAAAAAAAAGAAAGAAGCTACAACAATGTTCAGTATGACAACCATGTTCAGTATGACAACCGACCACAGAGCGGTGCCAAACACACACTAATGCTGAAGCAGCAGTATGTGTTTGTGTATTGGTCAGCCCTCAGTGTGCATGGCCAGCCTTACCTTGATGAGGACATTGATGTTGTTTGTGATCTTCAGGGCCACCACTTTGATCTTGTTCTGATCAACACAAAGACAAGTTAGACTCAGAGGTTTACAGCAGGACTTCCAGCATATTCATGTTTTCTTGACCGTATGCAATAAGTGATCAAGTCTCTGCTGAAGCTGATTGTTACCTCCTCTGTCTTCAGAGCGTCTCCTGTCTTGCCTTGCAGAGCGACTCGCAGCTGTCTGATGTAAACCTGCAGGCCCCTGGCAAAGTACTGTAACCTGTTGAAACACAGAGGGCAGTCAATTTAAAGTGCCAATGCATTCCCAACAATCAAACACTGCAGTTTCTTATGAGTGTTTTGTTTTTGCGTGTCAGCCCCTCACCTGATCTTGAAGTCTTTGAGGCGCTCAGCGTCCACCTTGTCCAGGAGGAAGTCTGGCAGCTTCTTACCGAGCTGGTGGAAGCCAAAGAGGAGGCACTCTACGTAGCTGAACTGAAGTTTGGGCTCCTCGCTTGTCGAGTTCTCTCCATTTTCCACCTCCTCTGGTGGCAGCGGCATGAACTCCTGCAAAAACAGGAAACATTCTCTTTTACAATCACCTCAGACAACTAGGGTGTACCATAACACATTTTATGCAACTGGTTTTAATCTACTGGGAAAAGTGATTTTATAATCATGGTGGGTCCTACGCTGGAGCTACTAGTACTTGTTGAACTAAGGCATTCACAAGAGATGACTGACATGGCTGAGGAGTAATGGGCCAACCAAAAGTGAATAAATAAGGAACAAAGATATATACTACTAGGCCGTTGTTAAAACTGTCCCTGAATCATTGGTCTTTTACCTTTTATTTTTACTGTTTGGTACAAGACCCAGCAAAAATCAAAACATCTGTAGCTGTAGATTTTCCAAGTGAAAATGAAAAGCAAAAATGATCATATAAATGCAATGTTTTTGTTATCATGTAGCCCTACTCTATGCAGATATGAACATATTTCAATAAACAGTAATGAGACTGAGGCTGTCAGATCAAACTTCGTAAGAAGTCTGTTATAGTATTTAAATTTCCCTTCTTTAAGTTTTATATTGAGTTGGTAAAAGTAAAAGTGTGTTGCAAATGTTACATTACAGATTTGTTTGGAATGCCCTCTAGTGAACACGGGACATAATAATAAGCTTGTAGTATAGGTATAATGAGCTTTAAAAAAACAACAACATTACAAATCCGAATATAATTTGAATATTTAACATAAGAAGCATTAGAAACTCAAATCTGATTTGGGAGGATTGACAGTCCTAAATGAGACCAACAGCAGAAACTTCACTGAACCAGGCAACATCAACACTGCTCAGACACATTATGGAAAACAAGGTGATGCTAAAAGAGGAGGAAAATGTCAGAGCAGACGGGGGGAAGCTCGGTGTTTGATGAAGTGTGTCTGCTGGTATTGCTCTCCGTCCAGCTACGACAGGACAGTGTGTTCTCACCAGCAGCTTGGTAAACAGCATGTTGAGGTTGGCCTCCAGCTTGTCCATGTCTCCGCAGAACGGACTCATCTCGGCCAGCAGCTTCAGCACCTACACACACACAGAGGAATGTCCATTGCTAATGAGAAACAGTGTTGCGTGGTGCAGACTAATGACCCATTAACAACATGCATTTGGCTGACACCTCTGACAGGTGGCTGCCACGCTGACTTTGTTTACTACTACAACCGCTCACCAAATGTCAGACATTAGGAGTATCGACCTCACACCAGTGGCCATATTTGTCAGGGCTCCCGGGGATGGAAGTGCCGTTCCAGGCTAAATAAATCCAGGTCGGAAAACTACTGTTCTTGTCTAACAGTCAACCAGTTTGGACACTTCAAAGCTGATTAAGCCCTCTTAGTACAAAGAAATGGAACAAAAGTTTGGAGCTGCAAACTGAAAAGTGGCAACTGGAGTGGGTCAGGGAATTCTGTTATTGGTGACACAACTTGAAGCCACTGGATTTAACATTTAGGGCAAGTAGGAGGGAGGAAGTTTACCTTAACAAACAGTTAAAGTAGCCATGTCTTTACATTTGATTTTTAGAATAATAAGAACATGAGAGAAGAGGAGAAACTTCATGCACTTGGCTATTAGTTAAAAGACTTTATACAAACACGACTACTCATTGAACAAGCACAGACCAGTTTCAACCTAGAATGTCTTCATCGAGGTGCAAAGGAGGTGGACCAACTTAAAAATCTCACCTCAAACTATTAACTACAAACCTAGAAGTTCAAGTGTTTAAAGGGATAGTTCAACATTTTGGCAAGTTGGCCCATTGCTATAATCCCTAGAGTCTTAGGAGAAGGTTCCTTTCCTTTAATTGTCAGTGCAAGCTGTTTTTAGATCAGTGGGGCAGAGACATGAGCTACTCAGCTATTGCAGTGGACGTATTTTCGCATTTCCCTTTTCAAACTCATCAAATACAGAATCCAACAACTCCAAAACGCTCTTGTGGACAAGTTGTGACCTGCACATTCACCACACTATGAAATAATAATGTAACATTATGCCTCCGAGTATTCCGAGTATTTGTAGTTCCGAGTATTTGCTTCTTGTATCATACAGTAATGTTACATAATTATACACTATTATTTCATAGCTTGGATGATCTAAAAATAGCTTGTACCGACAATCAAAGGTAAAGAACTTACCCCTAAGACTATAGGGATTATGGCAAAACAAGAGCAAACAACTTTAACTTTTTCACGAGTGTTGACCTTTTGCCCAGATTACTAAAACCTTCTTTCTTAATTCTAAGAAATATCTTACACCAGTAAACTGACTGTTTGATCGAAGTTACGTTTAAAAAGAACAACAAAAAATCTCCATATGGATTACCAATTAGTCAACATAAAATATATAGTGTGTCTGAAGACATCACACACTCTTTTATTTAAATACCCCATGTCCTCTATTTGTTATAGTTTGTGGGGTCAAATCATGTTGATCTATGGTGGACACATACAGTGCATGTCTACCTGACCATGACCTGGGATCCCTTTTTCTTTATCCACATAAAGAACAGATACTGTCAGGAATGTAAAATCCTTTTGAAGTTCATTTGTGATATTGGGCTTTATGAGTAGAATTTACTTCAGGCCTCCACAACATAAGACAGCTTGGCCACATCATGATGTCATTCCAGGGGCATCAATGAACCAAAAAAAAAAATGAAAATACCCATTGCCAGTTTGACAGTAGGAAGAAGAACTCACCTCCAGCTGAATGTCCAGCTCAGCCACAGGACTTGTGAGGGTGCTGAGGTTGGGCAGCACGTGTTCACAGAAGTACGTTACAAAGCGTGTGGAATGGACGTTTTTCTAAAAGACGGGAGGGGCCAACGATTAATTCATTATCCGAGTACAGCAAATCACAGCCATGGCAATGTAACTAGAGATTTTTTAATGAATGTGTTTAATCTACTCAGTAGTGGTTTACAAGACTGAAGACTGAATGGTATCCAAATATAAAAGCATGCAAACTATAACCAGCCGTATGATGGAAACTGTTGAGCCGTCCTACTTACAGAGAACAGAGGCAGGGCCTGGCGCGTGCACTGCAGCAGGCGGTCCACGGTGTCGGGGTCGGCCGGGTTCAGGGCCTGTTCCAGGTACGCCTGCTCCACCACCATTTCCACCAGCTGCTGTCGGCCGTGAACCGTCTGCAGCACCCGCAGGCCTGACACCACGCGCATCAACAGCACAAACTCTTCTCCCGTCACATCTTCCAGCACCTGGGCAGGCAGCAAATTACAAACGACAGGTTCTTCATCAACGCATGTTCTTCCACTTTTGCACAGACCAGCATCCACCAAATCACATATCCACCATCACCACGTTTAATCTGCATCCACCTCTCTGTCTTTTTTTATTCTTCTGGTAGAGGACAGACAAATTGATTTCCCTTTAGGGATTAATAAAGTAATTCTTATTTGTATTCTAAAAGTGTCACTATGAAAACGATGTATTTGTTTTGCGCGTTCACAAGACCGATGATGTCACTGGAACCCTTTGTGTTCCATGTGCCAACGACAGTCGTTAGAGTGACAGTCGTTGGTGGAAAGATGGGTTTCGACTTCGTTAGTGCCCTATTGTGTTATAACGACAAGTCGTTGGAGACACATGAGGCCATTTGTGAACAGTTGTTTTTCTTCGAAGGTGAAAACTGACGTTCTAATGTGTGTCTTCCGCAACCACGCAAATTAACATAGTGCGCCGCGATAGATATTCGGGGCAGTCAACAAACAATTTTGTTGTTGTGCCGATGTAGAGCTGCAGCTTCAAATTTACAAGTTTTTTTGCACCTACATGTTCCCACACTATATACGCACACATTCTTTTTACCAATTGATCCACAGACCACTTATGTGCCAATCACAGATCAACTGTGATCTGTTGCACAACTACTTATATTTTAATTTCCCTTCTTGAAGTTTTTATATTGAGTTGGTAAAACTTACGTGTATTGACAATGTTACATAACAGATTTGGTTGGAATGCCCTTTAGTGGACGCGGGGTGTAATAACAAGCTGGTATAAGTGTATATAATGAACGACGAAAAAAAAAGCATTAGAAATTTGAATCTGATCTGGGGGGGGGGATTGACAGCCCTTATATACACACCAATTTAAAAGTTTCCCAAACAAATGCAAGTTTTAAAATAAAGAAGTGTCAGACTACACCTATTAACCTAATCTGAGTCTAGTCCATCATGCGACATGATGTATTTGAATGTAAATGATAGGTGCTTCACAGAGATCACTCAACAGCTCTACATTGTATGCTAACCTTCTTCGTCTCTGCAAAGACGTAATCCTCCACCTCCTTCGTCATGACGTCCTCTGGCAGGGTCTTCAGTTTGGTTGACAGGAACTTGATGGCCCTTTCCCGCACTATGTCCTCTCCCTGCAGGATCTGAGAGAAGAGGCCTCCAAGAGTACCTGGGCAACAATCAGGAGCACACGGGATTGTGTCAATGCAAGAGCAGGATTACAAATTCAACGGCCAGCTCCGGTCTGAACGAGGGTCATAATGATCAAAAACACTCACTCTGACTCAGCTCTGAAGAAAATACAGCTTACAAGTCAACACGTAGAAAAGTAAACTCACTCAGGAGGAATCAGTACCCACACAAGAAGAGTAAAAACTATCTTTTCTACCACAACTCTGAACTAGGCTGATTTAGTGACAAATATACAAGACTCTTAATTAGCTCAAGAATAAGAGGAAACAGCACTTACCCTTAGCATCTATCTTGAAGATGGAAATTAGAGCTACGTTCACTTGGTTGAATTCTGCAGTATCATCTGCAAGCAAAAAAAGATCACAGATTTGTTAGCAGTCAGTACCAGGGCTGGATTGAATAGAAAACCGATACATACAAAAACAAAGACCATGTATTTTCCTCATAAACATGCTGAGCAGTTGTTGTGTAGACAGTGGCTCAGTTACAGCTGCATGATGCGCAGGATGGCTGCACATGCTTTTCTGCATATCTAGGTCATATTATAAATTAAAAGATAATGCTGATGATTACTGGCCAAATGAGCCAGATGACCATCCTGTAAACCAGGAAGTAAACCACCACATGTTGACTTCTGTGACTCGGGCTGTTGAGCTGAGTCTGGCTATCTCACAGAATCTAGAGATCACATATTTGAGCTTCGCTCATGTTTGCTGATGTAAAGCTGTGAAAGTCAGCTGTGGATTGCACTTTACACAATACATATATATAATATTCAGGGAAACAACAGTTTTGCTCAGACCTTGAAATTCCAAGGATAAGAAGCACTTTCTACAAGATTGGTGTTCATCTGACTCATGAAGAATTCCATTGAAATTAACTGATTCTGGACATTGTGAATTAAAAGGTTAATTCAAAAAAACTATTGGGGAAACAGGGCAAACATCCTGCTCTTCTCAGTTTCCTATGTTTTTTTAATTATATTAATTTAATATAATAAATATCAGAATCAAGAGACCAAGTTGCTGTTCAGACTGAAAAGTCGTTGCTGGTTGTCCAGTAAATATACTAACAGATAAACAGATCCTGACATTCAATGGATCGTTGCCATGAATCATGTAAACAAAACTATATGACTAATAGAGAATATATCTTTTATGTTTTTGCATCACTGAACAGATGAAACATGCTGTTTAAACATGTCACAAATTATACAAGTATATCACTATAGTATATAGAAATTTTCTTTCATAATATTGTGATAATTTGCAGTCAACATAATTAAATGATTAATCAAAGAAACATTCAGCAGATTAACCAGCAATGAAATCAGTTGCAGGCCCAAACAGTTCGTCTTGAGGCATCCCATACCTGTCTGAAGGAGCTGGGTGAGAATATCTGCAACTCTGAGGATGTTCTCACCAGTTGCAAACCGTGGGAGCTCCTTGATGGCCTGCCGTCGAATCTGGACAAAGACAAGTGCACATTGACACGGTCACTTTGAAAAATTTTCCATTTTCACCGGAGACAACTCGATAAACGAGGCAACAAATGCTCCAGCCACTGATTCTAGTTGGTTGCGCATGTATGCAGGCCTGTGTCTTTTTACACTCACCGACACATCTTCATCTTCACAGAGATCAAGCTGAGCATTGATTGCTGCGTCGGCCAGCTCTGGAAAGCTGCTGAAGAACTTGGGGATAAACTGTGCTGCCAGGCGCTTCTCCTTAGGGCCTCCCTTTACGCCATCCAGGATACCTTGGTAGGCATCTTTGTGCTGTAGAATAAAAAAAAGAGCCAGAGAGCCATAAACAAGTGTAAAACATACAACAGTTGAGATTCACATTATAACATGGCATGACCTGTAGACACAGACTGGTTTTGGTCTACAGCTCACCTTCATGTAGAACTCCATGAATCAGTGCATACTGAACCTAACAGTGGGTGGTGGTTTAAGAAACAGGGAGTAAGAATTTCATCTGGTTGTGTTAAAAACCCCTGAGCATACGGCATGTTTGAGGCAATACAATGATTTTGAAGGCGAATCTGTGTTTATGAATCATGGAGTGTAGCTACTCCTCAGCCTATGTGTGTGATTCTCAGGGGCTATTTGTGAAATCTGCGGGGGGAAACCACATCACAGTTACGTCTGCTTCCACCAGGACAATAGACACTGATGTTGTACTGTGGGGTCAATGTAGGGTTGAGAGTTTTCTGGAGCTCTCAGTCCCACTACATCACAGAAGAGCCATGTAAAGCTGCAAAAAGACTCCCGAGTCCTGTCCATTCGATATCTCGAAAGGAAAATGGAGTAAATACATTTCTATTTCTGATATGCACGACTTGGTCACCTCAAATCGCTACTTATTTTATTTAAGTTGCTCTTCACGAATTAAACATGGCGACATTTAAGTTAAACTTTCCATCAACCTGAAGGTAATCCCCATTGAATTAATAGTTTGGGGTAAATAAACAAAGGGGCGATTTAAATCTATTGAGTATCGATGGTCAATTCAATAACAGCTATCTCAAGGGTCGCCATGGTGAGGCTGTTCACATTAGCCTGGTCACTGTGTTAGCTACAGATAGCCTAGCACGCACACAACAATGTTATGTAAGTCAACAAAGTTATCAACAATGGGACCAAACGAAGGTCCCGTAGCAACGCAGCAATACTATCGACTGCACGGTGTTTAAAAATGAACACAGAGAGCTAAACTTACCTGGCTGAGGGTGTCCTCCTTAGCGTCAGCAAGGACCCCGTAGTTACGGTACAGGTCCTCGATGGTGACCGCCATCAGCGTGCGTCCGGGTGTCTGCCGCTCACAGAAAAGACCGCCGAGAAAACTGCACAACAAACCCCCTTTCGGGTCACCTTTTCCCCGCTTTTGGGCGAATGGACCGCAACGATAATCTATTACCTGAAAATACGTTCAATAGAAAGGGAACGGGGAGGTGAAATTTCGAGAAGCCCGTGAATGAACACCTCCAGTCGCTGCTCCAGCAATGTTCTCCGGGCTTTTACGCTACGGAACAAAGGGTACGGCGCATGCGCGGTGTTAACCAATTGCACGCCGCGTTTCAACACACGTGATGATCGTGTGCGCTGTAGTGGCGCGCAGTAAATCTTATGAACGACCGACATGTAAACAGTTGTAGGAATATAGTCAGTGGACGGTCCGTCTTCTGCACGTTCACCACAAACATCAACAAACATTTGCTTAGCACAAGTAGGACAATGAAATTAGGCAATGCCCCATAAACTGGCCATTCTCATTCTGTGAACAACTGTAGCGTAATTATAGTGACTTATCTACGATAAATCTTTCAATGAAACCTTATGTTAACTGTTTACCACAGTCTATGGTTAATACTTATATGTATTTTTACTTTTGCAAGGCTAGCCAGATAAACATGTACTTTCTAATATACATTGTGTACAGTGGCATGCAAAAGTTTGGGCACCCCTTTCTGTTAATGTGAACAGTTAAACAAGTGGAAGATGAAATGATCCCCAAAAGACATAAAGTTAGAAATCCCTTTACATTTTAAACAGCATAACTTTCATTTTTTACATTTTCAAAATTACGGGAAAGGACAAGGTTTGGGCCCCATGCATAGTCAGTGCATAGTAGCCCTCTGGGTGCTGCTTTGTTTCCCCTTTTCACTCTAAAACTTTAGAAAACAAAAATAATACACTGATGTTGCTTAAAATATTGCAAAAGAGTGTTTTTTTGGCGATCATTTCATCTTTCACTTGCTTACTGTTCACATTAACAGAAACTTTGACCAGGGGTGCCCAAACTTTTGTATGCCACTGTATATTGTAACTGTGCACAACCCTGATCCCTCTTTCTGCATGACTGTTTCTGGACCAATCAGAGCCTCCCCATTGCCTCAAATCTGACCATGAGTAGCCTACTGTGTTTGACCAGTAACAGCACATGATAACAACAGATACATGAATAAGGAAAGTCAGTGCAAACACTTTTATTGAACCAATGCAGTTTCAGACACAGTTCTGTACAAGCAAATTTCCCTTCCAGTTAAATGTTTCTGGCATACAACTGAAGGTGAAGAACAAGGAAGCGCAAATTCTACAAACGTGGAGTCACAGGAACCTGATTCCTGCACCAAACTGAACACCATCACATATCCTGCAAGAAGAGAAGAAAACCATCCAAAGTCAATATACTGTATATAATAAAGAACAATCTGGTCCAAAAGTCTCTAGAATGAATGGTTGCAACATGTATGTGAAATGTTCTTGAAATAAATCTGACAGGTGGTGAAATAAAAAAATCCCACCCAAACCAGGCCTACCTGTCCCCACTCTGGACTCCCATGGGAATGCAGTAATTCAGCTCCAGTCTGGCAATGTTTCCCAACCGCAGCACAATACCCAGTCCATATGACCAGCGGATACATTCTGCCAGTTTCTTCAAGTGTGCTTGTGGCCCCTCACCTGAATAAAACACATGACATACATACAACCAATTAAGCTAAACAACAACAAAAAATATCCACAGAAGCACACATCAGTAATTTCTTCTCAAATTTGAGCCAACAAACCAAGTCCAAAGTCCAAAAAAAAATTCAAATGTATGTACCGGTATGTAAAAAAAAATCAATGTTTGTTTTACTCATGACTCACCATAGTTGAGGTTACAAAGGTTTCCTGCGTTGAGGAAGAAGTGCGTTCTAAACAGGTCACCAAACCCCCCCCTGCCTGGTCTGAAGGGGAGAGGGGTGTAGAGATGGAGGCCTCCAGCCCAGTAGGCCTCTCCTCCCAGGTAGTCCCCTGCCATACCAGTAATACCAGCACACAAGCTTTCAATTAACCACCAGACTTTATTCTGCTTACCAAGCCGGTTAGCCAAGTTAGTATCTCACCTTCACTCTGTGGGCCCATACTGTACATACTGAACCCTCTGATACTGGTTGGGCCACCTAGATAGAACCTAGGACACAAAAACACACAGGTTTGAGTTTTCTTTAAATACAAAAAGGGCCCTACAGTTGAAGTTTCTATTTTATGTTGACGGCCAGCCTCATTCAGAGGTTTTCAAACTGTGAGGTACACCTTCTCTGAGAGATTAGTCTTATCTAAATACATGACTGACATATGCATATTTGTATGTATGTGTTATGTTTTATGACAGTATCACAGTAATCTAGTGATAATCATGCAATATCATACTTTAAATGATGCTTCTTTATAAAACTAAAAAAAAAAAAAAACTAAAATACAGACTTAACAAATGTCTCTATTTTGAATAAGGGGGGAGGCCACAATAAAACTTTGAAAAGCTGGGTCTATCTGTTCTGTCTGCTTTCTGTACCTGTCTGCTATGCTTGTTGGCTTGTCACCAATGGGTAGGAGCAAACCACCCCACAATGAGGCAGAAAGGACCTGGAGGGAAAGTGAAAAGGTTTAGTAGAGCTGACTCACACATAATCACAGAGACAGAAAATTGACACAAAGAAGTGCATAGAACTGTTGTATTTAATCAGAATAATTGTTTGCCTGGATATAGAGCTGCAACAGTGTTTTTGTTAATTACCCTGTTACTCAGTTAATGCTGCTGCTTAACTGGGTATATTGCAGTAAATTCATTCTTCATTCCCAGTACCTAATTATTGCACATAAATAAACTGATAGATCTTCCAAATTTTTCTTGTACTCTGGCCCGATAAAACTGCTTTAAGTTAAACTAAACCTATATAGGATCATTTGATAAAAGGCAGAAACATAAAATGTAGAATCTTACTGAGTCCCAGAAGAGTGTTCTGTTGAGCTGGATCTCAAAGTCCTCCTTCAGGAAACTAGCATCTCCGCCAGTGTATCCAGCAAGTTCCTACGCAACCACAACATCAGTGATATTGTTTTCATGCAGCGTTTCAAAAAGCTCAGACTCAATGGTGAAGAACAAACCTGATGGATTTTCAACAAGCCGCCTTTCCTCGGAAGAATGGAGGAGTTCCTGGTGTCAATGACCATAGCGTGCTGGAAAAAGAAAATGTCATAACCAGTTTCCCTCTGAATATTCAGTTTCTTGTCACTTTTCAACATAATTCAAGTGCAGCATTCACATTCCCCAGCACACATTGTTATTGTACTGGTGAAGAAAAACGGGACATCAGGTTTGACAGATAATACAAATACAGTAATCCTACAATAAAATATTCAATGTAAAACAGGTGACACATACCGAAAGTGAGGACTTAAGGGAATGGCCACTCTCCTCCCGGACAGCGAATGAGGCGGTGCGAGCCAGACAGCCCAGCTCCCTCCACACTCCCTCCCACTTCAGGGTTTGGCTGGTTTTCCACACAGGGAACTATGTGTGGTGAGTTAACAATAAGACACCTCGTTATTACAGTACAGACCTCATGCAGCAAATGAAAATAAAACATACACTGTAACATTACACATTTTACTTATAATAACTAGAGAATAAAGGCTCTATAAATTTCTATTTGAAAACTTGATTTCATACATTTTCTAATTGAGTGAAATGTTGAAAAATTGTCCCATGAGTAGAAATAAGTATTTACACTCATTTCTGCAGAGACGCCTCGATCTGTCTCCCTCAGCGAACTCCATGGGAACTGACCGGTTACTTTGTAAAGGTTGATGGAGACACTGAAAATGAAAAAAGAAGAGATTTTTAATATCCTGCCAGGATTCCTTGTGATGACAAACTACATCCATGAGTGGTGTCCAACCTGTAGGCCCCTGCCCTCTGGTGGACCACTTAGGTATTGCAAGTATGCCAAAAATGATTTGATAAGGAAGATTTACATAAAATGAATGTAATCATAATATATAGGATATTAAAGGCATTCAAGGGGTTATTTTCCCCCAATATCTTTATGGGCTTTGATGTGAGCTGCCCATTCTTTTGATATTTCCAAGTGGGGCATGAGTTGTGCTGGAATAGACTGCCTTCTACTTTCTAACTGATGATCCAACTCTTAAAGGTACATTGTGTAAGAATTACTCCCATCTAGCATTGCGGTTGTATATCGCAAGCAACTCAATTGTATTTTTCATGCTGCATTCACATGAAATTGGGCAGACGGACGACAGCCGCTGCACGTAACGGCATAAACAAGCCTCTATGTAAACAAGTGGTCCGTCAGCACGAGGCAAAACAATACACGTGACAATATGTTGTCATGGCGATGTCGTATCGTTTACCTGACCCACGTTTTACCGGCTTTCTCTGGACTTCTGTGACTAAAATGACATCTGGTTTGTTACCGACGGCCGTCTGCCCGACTGCAGGTGAATGCAGCATCAGTGTAACGCTCCATTCCTCCTCACTGCGTTACCGCGGTGACTTTTCACAGACGCCACCTCGACCTGAGCCGACAGCTCCGGTGTCTCCGCTGAGTTTCCGTGGTTTCCTACCGTCACGCTGCCACTGAACGTAAAAACATGGCGACACCACATGGCAGCCAGCACCGAGCTTACCCGCTCCATGTAGATATGAATGATATGAACGGCAAATTCAGAGCTGAAAGGAACACTTCAGTTTGTTGATGGGGGTGATTACTGATTAACTCTTTCGCGACCACACTAATTCTTCAGCACATCCGCTCAGGACCACATGTTTTTGGCTATTTGTTTACCTTTTATCTCACGTCGAACCGAACTATGTACGTCACCTAGAAACAAACGGTCTTCACTTGGTTGCAGATTGACTTTACAACGTGCTTCTCGAAAAAACGGCGAGTTTTTCCGCCGTTTCGTTCGTGAGTACGAAGGAGGAGAAGAGAGCTGGGTTTCTCCAAAAACGGAGCTCCCGCTCTAGTTTCAGAGAAAAACGCACTTTTGTGTCAAGTGGCAATCTGCTCATTTTACCGGTACTCTGCGGTGTGGCATGTCTCCCAAATCATTTCTACGGCTAAATAAATATATTTGTAGGTAAATCTGGGGGGTGTGGCAGCGTGGAGAGCAGCGGTGCAGCGGTGTGGGTCTCTGGCTGCAGCGCAGCAGCTCCGGGACACTGCTGTGTGACTGGCCGGCGGTGGGTGCTTCGGGGCGGGGGCGGCCGGTGTTATGCCGAGAAGTGCATGCTTGCCGAGATCTGCATGCACAACAAATGTGGACCTGGATCATTCATTCATTACGGGGACGGGGATGCAGTATTCGGCACAGCAGTTTTTGGACCTGCCGAGATTTGCATCCCCTGGCTGTTTTAGCCAAATACACTACTTGCTACATGTATGAAATACATGTTCGTATGTATAAACACCTAAACCGTATTGTGCGTAACCCCAGCAGAGCAGGCACTTCTCGGCATGTGTTGAAAAGTGCCTGCTTGCCGAGATCTGCATGGGGGATGCAAATCTCGGCAGGTCCAATAAACTGCTGTGCCGAAAACTGCATCCCCGTCCCCGTAATGAATGATCCAGTTCCACGTTTGTTGTGCGGCATGCAGATCTCGGCAAGCAGGCATTTCTCGGCATAACACCGGTCGCAGCCCCCGCTGCAGAGCGCCCGCTCCGCTGCACCGTGAAAACAGCTGTGATAATGGGCTTTCAGATCCGAGTCTCCAAACCAGAAACGTTTGTAAACAACACCGGAAAAACTCGCCAGATTTGTCGTCGGTCGCTTTTGTCAAAAGAGGGTTTGGAAAGTCGCCAGATTCAGCGAGAAAGTTGCAACACTGTAGCCGACGGCCGCACAGCGCTGCACGCTGTCCCCAGAGCAGCATTCAAGGAGAACGATTACTCAAACAAAACCAAGATCACACAGTTTATAAAAAAACATTATGTTTTGATTTTAGTTTAAAACAGTTTTACATATCAGAGGACTACCATATTCACACACAGGGTACCTCAGAGTGTCTATTATCTTAATCTGTAAAAAAAAACGGTTTTGACGAGTTTGCTCGTCAGTGGTCGTGAACGTTCGGCAGGCTGTGACGAGTTAACTCGTCAATGGTCGCGAAAGAGTTAATGAAAAACATACCTTTGAACGAAATCATCGATTTTCATGAATAGATAACAGGAGAAGTTACACAATGTACCTTTAAACATTTTAGAAAACAAAGCAAATATTCACATTTCTATGATCCTCACACACATTGTATGGCAGGATTGGATTGTATGAACAAATGTATTCATGAGGCTTTTTGGACCTTACTTGCGCTCAAAGTGTCCTGGTTGGGGTTTGAAGAAAGACAGGCCATAGGAGGTCTCTTTGGTGCCATAGGAGAACTGGAAAGTGAGTTTCTCTGCACGGCCAAATACATTAGGTAACTTCAAGCCTAGTACCTGGAAATAAAGTTGTGTCAAAGTATGAGATACCTTCATTAAATGACAAAACAGCATGTGGCCTTTCAGTGAAGGCTGACATGAAACATCCTAGTGCTCACCATGCTTCCTTCATTGTTCCCAACCATAGTGTTGTAGCTGCCCGTCATCCGCCTCAGTTCAGTGACCTCAAAGGTGACATCGAGGCCGTTAGGAAGAGCATGCTCACCTGGAGACAATAGAAGGCATAGAGAATAAAAAACATATTTTACTGTTAGTTTGAAACAATGTCTCAACTGGTGACAATCATTACTGACCCCATTTCATGCTGCAACACAAAATATTAATCGATATAATATGTGAATTGATTTGAAAACCGGCATATGCTTGTATAAACATTAGACTGCATCATGACTGATAGTAAGTACCTCGTGAGGTGTCGATGACAACTTCAACTTTCCTGAAGATGCCGAGACGCAGTAGTTTCTGTCGGGCTTCGTGCGACTTTCGCATCACCTGCACCACAAATTAAATCAGGTTTTGATGAAACAACTTGCATTCTAACAGACACACACTGAACTCAGTTGATTAAGCGCTGCTGGGTTCACCTACATCAACCAAATTTCTTGCCCGGAATACTTCTGCGATTTCATAAGTTAACAGGTCCTCCTTGGTTCTCCCGAGCCCGTCTATGTGCACTCGTTGAACCACAACCTAAAAAAAACAAGAGTGTGTGAGGAACAGGCAACAGGACAGAGAAGAGTCCAAGTGAGAGAGCTGTGGAATAGTTGTCTGAAACAGATCTTACATCCTTATTTTCCAGAACTTCTTGTTTTGGGTCCTGATCAAGCTCTGGAGTGTCGATGTCATCTGGTTGAACTCCAAGCTCTGGCCCACGCATGGGCAGAGGGTCCAGGCTCTGCAACACAAACATTTAAGTATTTATTACAGTGCTATACCAATTAAAACTGAGTCTACTCCAAGTGCCATTCAAGAGTTTAGCGCTTTATCTAACAGTTATCGTCATTATCAAAGTTTTTGACTATAGACTGATCTGATTATTATTTCCTATATCAATCAATTGTGTCCATCACAGTTCTCTCTCATTAATTGATAAATTGTTTCAGCTCTACAAAAGACCATAGCAGGAAATAGCATGACAGAAAAACAGAGTAAAATAAATTCAGTTTGAATTATTTATCAGTATGATTTATTTATTATTATTTAAACAATTAAAAGAACAGTTTATATAGCCTATTTTACGGGCCCATACAAAAGCTCTGTATTTCTAGACGGCAGGCAAAAGTCCAGTACAGGATGAGTTCAATGCAGTGGTGGAAAGTGACTTGTTACATTTGCCTACTGCACTGCACCTATTTAAATGAAATGCTGATACTTTATTCAAGTAAAGTACCACGCCTATTTAATGCGACTATCGGTATATATAAAATAATCAACAACTAAATTATGACAGTATGCAAAGTGCTGCACATTATCTCCCACCTTTATAAGCTGCTTTCATATCAGCGTATCAATAATTAATCCAATAATATAATAGAAACGGACACGTCTTCAACATGAGCGCTCTTGCTGTTAGTTCTATGTTTTGATGTTAACGTGTCTTTTAGCTGTCATGTGTATTTCAGCACCGCGGCATTGCGCTTACACACAAATGAGAATGCCATGAGCGTAACACATGCAGAGAGACTGCTGAGTGGAGGTGCCACTTGCATTTCACATTAGTGCGCTGTGCTTTTATACTGCGTTTACGTTTCATTCTAAAGTTACAGGCTAGTCATGATTAGCACTGAATTTCCAGAGTTTGCTGTCACAGAGCCTTGCTGTGGAGTGTACAGAGTGGGCCTGTTCTCTTACTGCACAGCAGCCAGATAACTGAACACACAAAGAGGTCAATGTCATAGCTGACACGGTCACTAGACTCGTCCTTACCCGAGCGTGGACGGTGCCCATGCTGAGCTCCGCAGGGCGCTGTCCCGGTGAATAAAAAGGGAAACTTTGTATGGACAGAGACAAAACTAGTTTAACCTACAAGTCACCGGGGAAAGGCGAAGAAGTTCCGTAAAAGGAGACGGCCATGTCACTTCCTGACCACGCCCCCTGCCGCTGCGCGTTCAGCACGTCAACGCTGCAAAATGAGAATCAATGAGAAGAAAATTAAATAGCATATCGCCACCATTTACACATTACTACTTCTGTTGGTAGAATGTTGCATAAATCATGTGATACTTTCAGTCTCAATGAACCACATTTATTCAAAAATCAAAACATATGAGGAGTTTATAAAAACAAACATGTGTTTTGTAATGGCACAAACCTAGCAGCATTTAACAATCAACACTGAAGCAGAGACGAAGGACTTTGACTGAAGCCATTGTGAAGGGTTTCATGATGACTCTTACATGTTTTTTCCCCCTATAAAAAAATAAAGAAATTTGAATTTAAAAGAAAATGTAACGATTTGGTGCTTTTGCTCATATTATTTCAGCAGTAGAGGTAACATTTGGATGATTAGTTGAGCAGAAAAATAAATGTGATTGTTTCTGTTTGAGATCTGGGTGAATATGTGTACTTCATATTGAACATACATGTTTTGTGTCAATTTTCTGTAGAATAAAATTTAAAAAAACTCAGTTTGTGTTCAGATCATGACTAGTAGATCATGTCACATCAGAAAATAATAGTCAGTTTGTTAAAATCATCCATTTAACTCCGTTAGGACGTCTGCAGGTTGATTTTTTTAAAGTATATTTTGGGGGCTTTGTATTGCCTTCAATTGACAATACAGTGGAGAGAGAGACAGGAAATGGGGAGGCAGAGAGGGGGAATGACATGCAGGAAAGGGCTGCCTGATGCGGGATTCGAACCAGAGCTGCCTGCAGTGAGGACTGAATTTTAATCATTATCATTGAACTGTAAATAAAAGTGAAAACAAAAGAATAACACTTGTGTCTTTGGTAGTCGTACAGTGGGAACAAACCAAGATGGCATCACTTTATTATTTCTCAGTGTATTTAATCATTAACCTTGTTAGACGTTGTGTTGTGTAGTTGTTGCTCATGTTTTCACTGTGAGTGCTTAGGTCTAGAGAGTCATGGGGTCAAAATGGTCCATCAGTGTCTATGTAAGATTAGCAGTCCCAGAGATACTGTAATCATTTAGAATAAAACTAACAGTTTTTCAGTATTTTATTTTTCAGTAAAAAGGGAAACTCATTAGAACTGGATTGCAAAGCATTAATGAGTTTGTGGCAAAAGAAAACACCACATTGTCTTGACATCTGTTTAAAAAGAATGGTCAGTACTTTATTAAAACTAAATCCCAGCTGTTTCAGGCAGTTTAATAATAACGTTTGTATTAAATGTGCTTGTTTGACCGAATGCAGTACTCCAAGTTCACCATTGTGCGTATGTTGCTGAGCATCTCTGCAGGCCTTCTATCCTGTAATAACAAAATGAGAAACCAAACCAAATAATTTCATTACATAATGGATTTTGAAATGCTTGCGAACATTGCCTTTGTTGTGCTGTTTTGATTTTACAAGCTGTACTTACGCCTCTGTTTTGAAAGTCTCATGGGATATTCTGTCTTCATTAGCACCTTGAGGACATTCGTTGAAGTTTTTTATGCCCAGAGTGGTCAGAGCTGAGGGAAAGAAGACCGGGAGAGTTATTCTATTGTTCCACAGGTGAATTAATGAGTTAATAGGCTACTACATGTGAAACTATCATATTGTAAGAATAAATACAATGCTGTCAATACGTGAGATTGAACACAGTAATGTTTTCATTAGTGATATCGTGTGCAGTCTCAATCTCTCTTCCAAATCTGTCTATGTCCTGTACTCACCGTGCTTGTATTGTGCAAATGTGATGTGTTTCTGATTAGCAGGGTCCAGTATGCCAAAGACTGCATCCAGATTGGAGGTGTCAAACAAATTTGGCCCTCTCTGAAAACTCTGTTGCGAAATCTTCAGTTTTTCCAGCTGCTCAACCAGGAACTCTCTGGGCTTCTCTGAATGAGACAATCAATCAATCAATCAATCAATCAATCAATCAATCAATCAATCAATCAATCAATCAATCAATCAATCACTAATACCACAGTTATAGAGGTTAAAATACTGATTGTTTCAGTGCTCTAGTCCAGTGGTTCCCAACCTTTTTTGGCTCGTGACCCCATTTTGACATCACAAATTTCTGGCGACTCCGTGATCACGGCTGTCAATCAAGATGCGTCAGCTCAGATATTTTTATATGCTGCATTTTATTTGAACTTTATTTGATTTTTCAAGAAAGTGAAAGTATAGAATATTGTTTAAGATTGTGTGTGGTGTTTTTAATCATTCTTTAAAAAAGAATAATAATTAGTTTAAAAAACATTTTTTTATTGGTAATTTCTTTTATCAATTACTAGCCATTTCAGGTGACCCCATTTGAATTCCAGGCGACCCCACGGGGGGTCCTGACCCCAAGGTTGAGAAACACTGCTCTAGTCTAGGGATTGTTTGAAGGAAGTTTTGGAACAATAGCAAGAGAGCAATAACTAATGTGAGTGACTGAAGAAAAAACTAATGATTTCATTCATATCACACTGTGAACCTGCCGCAGTTGGTAACAGTAATAGTAAGTAACAGAAAAGTAACTTCAAACTGTCAAATAACACCATCTTCTGAGTTGTAACGTTACTTCGTGGTGCTGTTGAAGTGCACAGATCTAGTCCAGCACAGAGAGGGCTAAGATGACAAGAGTACTTGTGACTGAAAAGCTAACTAATAATGCCTTCCCGTTGTAAGCTAGCAGTTGCCTTTCCAAAAAAAACGAGTCATTTTTCAGCCCAGCGTGATAAAACTGATCAGTGGAATCTAACCGGGTCTGTAGAAGAAGAGCATGCTGGTCAGGTTCTCCATTAGCTCCGGTATTTTGTGTTTTTTCAGATATTCATCAGCGTCCTGTTCTCTCGGCGTCGCCATCTCCATCTCTTCACATTTGTTTAAACTTGTTGCTAGGATACAAATCCACCGGCTGCGCACGCACGTCTTTTTTTTTTTTTTTTACAGACAAAGAAAATACTTTATCAACTTAAAATTTACATTCCAACATTTGTTTCTCGAGTGGCTCCCTGTCTACTTCAAATTTCAACTCTGAATGAAACAACTGAGTTTGTACATTAGCCTACTACACTCTAAAATTTCCATTTACAAATGTATTTCTTATTTAAAGTGTCCAAAGTGTGCCATGGTTCCTTTCTACATCAGCCAACCAAACTACACAAAATTTAAACAAAACAAACGACAGATGATCTAGCCATATTAGCTCACATCAAGTGTCCAGCTCTAAAACCAAGTTATGCCGAGACCGTCTTTGGTACAGTGAAAAGGTGTAGTCTGTGATGTTGATGTTGCTCCACCGTCTTTGGACTCCCCTCATGGACACGCGCTGTGGACAGACTGGGATTTACGGCTTGTTTTCACAATCTGTGACAGGTTGCATTGAAATACCCATGCAGTGTAAACAATATACTGTACACCTGGTGGCTTGAAATGGAATTTAATTTAATCATATAGGCTATTATCATTATTATTCATGTAAGCTGCCATATGACATGTTTTACTTCTTTGTATTGTGTTGTTGCTGTGAGGTGCTTTACCTTTGTACACAGAACTTTTTTGTCACTGACTTGTCCTAACTTCTTTGGGACAGCTATTTCATCGAGTACTCTTTGGCCAAATGTAATTGAAAACTATATTTATACCTGACCCCAGATAAAACACTTGGCAAAAAAACATCTACTACAACAAAACAACATAGAGTCCCTCAACAAGACGGAGGTTGAGGCACCTGTCTTAAATGTTGCTGCTCAGATGTCTGACATTTGACATTTATAACATTGTGAGATTTGGGGGAATCGTGAGGGGTTATGGGACAAATATATTGATAAAAGACAGATGTCCTCATAGCTGCATGCTGCTAAAATCGGTGTGTTATCAGCAATTAATGAAATGTTAACATATTTGTTATAAATTCACTTTTTCTTCTTCTTTTTTTTACCAGGTTGGTCAGTTTTTATACATCAAGATAGTTTAGTTTGGTATATTTTATTTAAAATATGTTTTGAACCATCAACTTCAGCACTTTTGCTGTGTATTGATGAAGCGTTCTCTTATACATACAGTATCTCACCAGTCCTTACACAGATGCACACACATTCAAAAAGGATGAGATATATCCTGGAAGGCCAAATACCGATGACGTAGCATCTCTTGTTCTTTTTAGAAGAAAAAATCAACCAGAAGATATCCATTCACAGGTGCTCTGGGAAATGACTCTACTCGTAGGGAGGCATCAACCTTTAGCTGTTGGCAAAAACTGGATAAAATCCAACGAGTGTCTGTCATTCAGGATGTATAATTCCACATCAGTCCACCTTTTGTTCTTCTTTAAACTTCTGAAATGCAGCAACAGCTTCCTCTCTGGCTTTGTAGCCCAGCAGTTCCGTCTTGAGCTCCCCAGGCCTCGGTGGGATCTCTGGTATACTCTGAAAGAACAACAAGCACCGTCACACACATTATAACAAACTGATTCTGTATAGTGGTTGTGGTTTGTAATTTTACCATATTTTCAGCTGATGACTAGAGACATTATGGTGAATGCACATCATAAGGATGTGTCACCTTATGCAAAGACATGTTTGATAACAGTAGCAGCACACAGTGTTGTTGTCTGTACAAAACTGGAACATTTACAGACAACAAACGGTGGCCACTTGGGAAAGATTTAGTCCCTTACCAGATCCGGTAGGTAGTACTGATGGACGACCTGTGCCCCCAGAAACATAGATATTACACTGGCTCCAAACATCCTCAGGTACCGAGGCCATGACACACCGGCTGGCATCTTCACACACTCCCTGAGCCTGGAAAAGAGAGAAAGAGATTAGTAAACACAACTGTGAGTCAAATAGAAATATACAGTCTTTGTCTGCTCTTCATTTGGTTCCAACCCCTTTCTTGCTAATATTGTGTAATAAAATGGCAAAGTAATGCCACATGATAAGGAGAATCTGCAGCTATCGTGGATCATGGGTTACATTTTAGGGTTTCTGGCTAAGAAAAGATAAGGATTTTAATAACAAACTTTTTAGGATTGTTAAGCACCTGTACAGTGAATGCATTCACTGACAGGCTGTTTGTTATTAGCTCTGATAATAAAAGCTATCTGGAATGAAAGTTTGGAAAAACAGATAACGGCAGCAGAGCGACAGAAATCATGAAGTTGAAGTGATATTTTAAGACCTTACCTCGTTTATTTCACTGTCATTTAATCAAATATCCGCAAGCTGAGGTTGATTTTCACCATTTTGAACAGAAAGTGTCATGCAGGTCATGCCGTTTAGCTAACACGAAGATGCATTTATAGGGCAGGAGGTGTCACTCTGCCCTTCTTTTTTGACACCACCAACGAATCTGTTTACCCTCATCAGTTTATGAATTTGTTGGCTCCGCTTTTGTGAATGTATCCTTTGAAATGGATTTTATTTATTTTAAAGCGTCATTGCTAACCCCCCCCCAAAAAATCGCAATTTTCTAGCATAACATTTTGTCTTCACTTTACAATAGAATTTGTATTTTTTTTTTTTTTTTTTTTACTGCACAGCTCAAGCCGCAAGCTGCAATCTGCATACTGTGTGTTGTGCCAGTTGAAGGCAGATCAACCAGAGCAGTTACAAAGGAAAGGTAAACAATGGTCTCGAGTCGAGGGCCCATATGTGGGATTTTCACGATTTCGCAGTCGTCCAGTTTTTACAGCGGAGTGATGCGCTTCACAAAACTACAACATCCACCATCTGCGTTCTTCTTCTTTTTTTTTACAGTCTATGGTAGGGTTTCTCAACGGGGGCGGTACCGCCCCCTGGGGGGCGTTCTGAACTTTGTGGGGGGCGCTGGGAGCGTGAGGGCTGAGAGGGGGGCGCTCAGGCAAAAATGGGGGGCTCCACAACTTGGCTCCTACAAAGTTCATTTGAGCTCTACTTTTTCAACTTTAATGGTTTCCCAACTTTTTAAGTGCAAATAACCGACATAAATAACCTACTTTTCAACTGATTTAACCTGCAAATATAACACTCATAATGCGGGAAATTCCCGCACACGTTTCAAACCAATCATAATGCACACTACAGGAGCGCTGCGTCAGACGGTCTGACAATGACACACACACGTCTTTGTGTAGTTTACCCATAGGCTACTGAATGAAGTTAGATGGATTTTTTTTATACCAAGTAGCCTACAGCCAAACATTAGTGTAGGCTACAGGCTGAAGAAAGAGGAATAGCAGAGCTCCTATGACGGCTCGTCCCTGCGAGGACCAGCCGTCTTTTTTTTTTTTTTTTTTTTTTAGCTGCGCCGTCTTTACAGGTGAACCACACGCACATGTCCGCCCGACTTTACCCGACAGGGTTTTCCTGCCGATCTGGTGATTTTTGGCCGCCACCTTAATAGTTACAGGGTGCATGTTGGGTCTTTACATATAGCGTCTTGCACCCCGTTTGAAGAGGGAAGCCCGTAAATTACCAGCGGCGTCATGTCAATAGAAACCGAGGGGGCAGGTGCCCCTCAGATTTGAGGGATGATTTTTTTTTTTTTTTTCTAAATTACTTTACCTTACTTATTATTTTACCATCTAGCTATGATCAGTGGTCATATTGAGTGAAATGTATTACAAATAATGTCATAGTCCATCTCAAAAATACATCATTGCCTTTTTCCAAAAATTACAACTCCCCTCCTTTCTGATGGATGTGGTCTCTTCCGCCCTGACGCACACACGCGCACCTTGCCTGCATCAGTCCGTGCTTGGGGTAAAAAAAAAAAAAAAAGTCTGTGCTAGGGGAGGGGAGCTACCTTCAATGGAAATGTGACAGCAGTGTAACATTAAACTAGGGATTTCCAATGTTTAATCAAAGAGGAACTATGGAAGTCCACTGCTTTTCCTCTGTTTTGCTAGCAGTCCCTGGCCATGTGCATTTGTTTACAATGAAGCCACGAAAAATCAATATATGGAGTGGTGAAATAAGTTTTTTGAAATACATCCACCTTATTGTTCCACATTGTTAGCCAAGATAATGTTTCTGAAATTCAGTTTACCAACTTTTCAGTCCCCAGTTAGTGCCCAAAATAAGTGATTTGAGGGCATCCTCAAAAAAATTTTGCACGCGCAATTGGACATTCTAGCACCAAATCAACAATCTTTTTTTTTTTTAAACCGCAACATAGGGTTCACATCATGATATTGTTTGTATTTTGAGCATTAAAACTTCCATAGTCCATAGTTTTCTTTGTTTGATATGTCAAGAGACTTTTGGTTAAGTAACCATGGACAGCTCCGTCATCATTACCATCATTATGGGCAGTTTTTGTTCTAGAGACCTGTAAAAAAATAAATAATTTAGGTCAAATGCTGGAAATTTGAAGTCCGCTTTTTGAAAAATTTCAAATCCCTTGTGAAAACACACAACTTTACAACTTTCTGACTTTACCAGAGTCTTAGCTTCACGAAAGCAGTGAAATATGAATAAAGTCACAGATAAAAAACAAGTTTAAAGCAAATTTTGTAACTGTTTTTTTTTTTTTTTTGGGGGGGGGGGGGGGGGGGGGGGGGCGGTCAGAGGATCATGGTATGGTCAGGGGGGCGTTGGTTCAAAAAAGGTTGAGAACCACTGGTCTATGGTATAAATTCATGCTGGTGCTGTCAGACCTACAGCTTCTTCTGCCATCTAGCGGTAGCTATGTCAGACTTTCCCCATTCAGTGTTTTCGTGAGTGTATTTTATATTGTTTTAATAAATACAATACCTGTACTGATTTACTAACATTTTATCGACGGTAAAAATGTTTTATTTGTTCGTGCATTGTGGCTGAGCTTCTACCTCCCAGCCAGAGGGCGGCAGCACCGCTTCAGTCAGCCCCAGCAAGAAGAGACGTCGACCGACGTCGACCGTTTAAATGGTCTTTGTTATGGGAGAGTTCCCAGCCCCCCGTCTGCTTATCTGAAAACTAAAGACCAAAATGTATGACAGGTATGTTAGTTTACTCATATATGTTTCATCACCGTATCGGTCACCTGCGCGTTGACCGCAGCTGTAGGACCGGGTACTGCCGGGAGTTTAGTGTTGGTTAGAGCCTCGACCTTCCTGTCTTCCTCTTTGTGGCAGCTCTGTATTGTATGTGTCTTAATCTCCACACAGCTCATGTTCCCAGTGTGTCTAAATGTATCTGACACTGCGATAAATGTGAATGTATTCAAATAAGTCAACAGTTAAGATGGAGGAAAACCAGTACACATCACTGACGGTTCCTACGGATTATTTTCAGCAGTGGTGAGTTGGTGTTGGAGGTGGCAGGTCCTGGGTTTTCATTTTCATGCATGAGATGGAGAGATTAAATATCATTTTACCAGCGATATTGTAAACATATCAGTGTACTCCATATATCTAGGCTTGTAGCAAGTGATAGTGCAATAAAGATGGGAATAGTCTGATAGTTTTATTCTGAGGAGCCCTGAGTTACTGTCCTGGTATGCAGAAATTAATGTTACAATTTCAAAAACAGGTGATCCATGGATGACAGAGCTGCAAAGAATAGGAAAAAGAATCAGCAGCTATTCATTATCAATAGTTAAAATTTTCATGCAATAATACCAATCACTGGCTGGTTTAAGCCATTATTTGATATACAAATTGAATATGTTTGGGGTCTGGATCATTGGTTGTTTTCAAGGAAACGTTGTGTTGTGCTGTTTTTCACTAATTTGTGACTATTAGCAACTAAAATATGGAGAAAATCAGAAGCAGGTCAATCAAAAATGAAGATAAGTTTAGTTGTGGCGCTAATGAAAACTTACCGCTGGTCTCACAGATTCAAAGACATGACTTTACACCATCACTTGCCACAGGCTTAATAAATGCTCCTGCACTGGCTCCTACTCAGCCTGTTTTTCCAACTGTAGTGTGTATACACACCCCAAAATACTCCTCACATGTCTGATTTGTAGTTCACTTCATATCAGTCACAGTGTTGATGCAAATCTTATTGACTGTTTGTGTATCTTCATTCCATGCTAGATATTTTGTTACTGAGGTAAAAGCGCAGATTTAGTCTGACAAAGACCTACTGTACTGTATGTGTGGATGTTACAAATACATGTTGTTTGAAATAGATCAGATGTCCTCTGATAAACAGGTCTTCATCAGCATGTTTGTTTGCAAGCATTATGTCTTCTAAGTTTTCCTCACCCACTTCACACACCGCATTAAACACCAGACACGATTTATTTCTTTTCTTGCTGTCGTCGCGGGTCGCATTCATTGTCTGTTTCTGCTCACCTTCCTCTCCTTTTCCTCTTTAACCTTCTCCTTCCTCCTCATCTTCTCCTCTTCTCTCATTCCCCGCTTCCTGGTTCCCAGGTACCAGTCCAGTCAGCAGAACCCCCAGGCCCAGCATGTGATGCCGTATCACAACATGGGCCACTACCTGGAAGATCCCAGAGATGAGCCTGTCATGGCCGAGCTGTCGGTCCACCGGGAACAGCCTCTTCCCCAGGAACCTTTTTACCAGAACTACCCTGCAGCCCCAAATCACTACCAGGAGCCCATGTACCAGCAGAACATCAGGGGGCGGGAGCAGCAACTGCATCAGCAACATCAGCAACAGATGCAGCAGCATCAGCAGCAGCAGCAGCAGCAGCATTATACAGTCCTGCAACCTCAGCATCACCATAAAATGCAGCAGCAGGAGCCGTACATCCAGCTCCAGCCTCAGCCTGCTGGGCCACCTCTAGGTATGGATCTAAACTTTCCCTCACACCTAAAGACCCAAGTACACCGAAGCAGAGTGGTGTCATGGGAGTTGTTGTCTTCACCACCTTTGCTGCAAGCTTCTCTCTTTAGATTCCCTTAGTGTGAGTTGTTTGAGGTGCTTTCACCAGGTCCAGGACCATACCAGTGTAGACACAGGATGAAGCAGTTTCACATGAAAGATCTGTGACTCACCAGGGCTCCAGTCTGCCCCTAAATGGAGGCGTTTCACCCCTAAAATTTGAGACATTGCAAGTAAATTTTTCATCTACATGCGCATGTGCATCCAGTAAATTGGCTGTTTTTTTTAACACTGGTGCAACATGGAAGGGGCAACTCAAAGAATCTGGAATCTGCCATTACAGGTGGCAGGCACAATGTGTGTGAGGATCATGAATGAAAAGAAATGTCAATATTTGCTTTGTTTTCTAAAATGTTGAAGTTAGGGAGCACTGTGCTCCTTGTAAATAAAGTTAGTCAGCGCCCTGCTCACTGTGTTACAGTTACAGTTGTAAAAATGTATAAATATGTCAAATGTATTAGGAAAAATTCAGCTTTAAACTGGATAAAGTCATATTGACACTGACTTATACATACTTATACATTTGTAACATTACTGACAGGTGACCAAATGAACTAATGGAATGAAGTTGTGAAGATTTCCGTAGGTTTGAGAATTTTGAGCTATAACAATGAAATAATATGATAGTGTTAGACCCAGTAGTGTTTCTGTCTGCACCAATAAAGTGTGAAATATCCTTAAAATTTCTCCTAGGAACTCCTACAAAAGTTTTGGAGTCATGCCTTCACCACTTTTCTGTGTTTTCTCTATTGACAATAACATTGTTGTGGATTTCTGGTTGAATGTTTTTGTAGTAGCTGTGATACATCAACACTTTCCTCCTCTCTGCCCTAGCTGCGACACCAGTGAAGAAGAAGAGAGGCCGGCCTCCTAAGCACCAAGCGGAGGAGGGCATGACGCAGGAGGAGGAGGACGAGGCCGAGGCAGCCAAGAAAGCCAAGCGGATTCTCAACCGCTTCAACGGCATGTCGGTGGCTGAGGTCATGGCCAAAACCCTCCCAGACGTTATTACCTACAATCTTGACATTTTGATAGTGAGTTATTTCCTGGTGGCCCATTAAGAACTGAGATTGATTGATTGATTGATTGATTGGTGTGGATAACCAGTGGGTTGATGTTGTTCTACAAGGAAAGCTGACACATTTTAGAAACACTTTACACGCAATGTATCAACGGTGTGAAATTTCAGCAACATGAAATTGTAGTTCTTAGGTCTGTTGCCATGGTAACCCCTTCATGTTTCTCCTCAGATTGGAATTAACCCAGGACTATTGTCAGCCTTCAAAGGACGCCATTACCCAAACCCAGGAAACCATTTCTGTATGTTGAAATTCCATTTCATTACTGACTACAGTGTCCATTACTCCACCCTGCTGGACACAGCAGTGGCTCCATCATCGCCAACATTTGTTGTACTGTTCAGATTACACACCTTACAATAAGGGTCCCTTAATTAACGTTAGTTAGTACATTATTAAGCATTAATTAACTGTTTACAGATATATTAACAATCATTATTATGTATTACTTAGGATTAGGAAACACATTAATTAATATAGCCTATTAGTAAGCAGTTAATTAATGTTTACTACTCAAAGTTAGTTAATAAATTATTAAGTAATAATAAAAGTTGAATAATGTAATTAGTTATCATTATCTATGCATTACTCAGCATGAATTAACACATTAGTTTATATATTAATGCTTAATAATGTACTAACTAACGTTAATTAAGGGACCCTTATTGTAAAGTGTTACCCAGATTTGTTCAATCTCATAACTTCAAATGCAAGTAGAGATCCCATCATGCGGATATGATGCAACAGAACTTTACCACTTTAAATTCAATGTATTGTTGCAGCCATAAAAATGGTGTCTTGGGTTTGAATTGAGTAGTTTTTGTTCACTTCTGATTTTATAATGGGTCAGTAAAAGGCAACACCAACCATTTAGGTGAAGCTCTGACAGAACATTTGCTTTCACACTGTTCAAAGAGTGTTTTATTTCTTTTGTGCATCGTATACAGTTTTCTTTTGATTTCCCTGCATGGATTGTGCACTTCTTTTAATCATTCTTGTGTGTTTGAGGCATCCAAACACTTTTTGTTACTGATGCTGTCGGTTCATGTTTCAGGACAACAAACCTTCTCTCATCCTGCAGTGTTTTTACATTTGCTTGTTGATCGCCACTTGTCCAAATAAAACTCTTCAACTCTTCTGTCGTCTGCAGGGAAATGTCTGTTCCTCTCTGGTCTGACCGACGAGCAGCTCAACTACATGCACGATCAGAGCCTGCCGGAGAAGTACAGCATCGGCTTCACCAACATGGTGGAAAGGACCACACCTGGCAGCAAAGACCTCTCCAGGTGAGAATAAAAAACACAATAAGATAAGATAAGAAGACTTTATTGTCCAATGGTTTAAAAACACAGTGGAAATTTGCCTTTGGCATCTTGGTAGTCAGCCAACAATAACAGCGGGACACATCTAGCACAGTAACAATAAAATAAATAAACACATGAAATACAACAATACAGTATCATACAACAGCTGCGGTTTCACTATAGCTCAAAGTTCACCTGAAGATGCAATGAGAAATTATGACATACATTTATTGAAGCATTTTCCAGAATGATTCAGAAGACTGAATTCTAAGACCGATTCTAAGATCTAACAGCGAGGTTGTAATCTAGTGTGAACTGACTAGATCTTACTGGTTTTATGTTTCTGTTCCAGCAAGGAGATTCGTGAAGGAGGCCGACAATTACTTGACAAACTGCAGAAGTACAAGCCTTTAATAGCAGCTTTTAATGGGAAAGGTAAAAATATGAAGACACTTTAGTCCATATCTGCTGGATATGTTTACATGGAGTATCCATAAAGCTATTCGATATGTTTAACAGTGTATTTATATGTTTTTTTGCAGGTATTTATGAAATCTTCTGCAAAGAGACATTTGGTGTGAAGGCAAAGAATCTGGAGTTTGGTCTGCAGCCCTACAAAATCCCAGAGACTGAAACTGTATGAAGTCACATTACTTACACATTACTCCTTGAAATATATTTAGCAACACAAGCAACGGCCCTCACAGCATACTTCCTATCTCACCTAGGTGTGCTACCTGATGCCCTCATCAAGCCCTCGCTGTGCCCAGTTTCCCCGTGCGCAGGACAAGGTGCATTTCTACATCAAGCTGAAGGAACTGAGAGACCAGATGAAGGGCCTGGTACCCAACCCCGAGGTGGCGGAGACCGAGTACTCCTTCAACCTACAGCTGGCTAAAGGTAAAACGCTGGATGCAGAGACTAACCTGCTCATCCAGACACATTTCTGTCTGGGGAAAGATTTAACCCCTTCCCAATGGTTTTCCTGTGCAGAGGACGCCAAGAGGATGGCAATCAAAGAAGAGCAGGTGGATCCAGAGTATGAAAGCTGTAGCAGTCTCCACGACAACACGAGACAAAGCAGCAACGTCACCAACTGAAAGAAACCGAAGAGGAGAGAAGAACCAGGCCCGTCTACTGTAGCACACAGGTACTGCACTTATCCCAGAGGTGTCATTCAAGTAGTGACAAGTAACAAGTGGTGAAAGAAGTATTCAGAACTTTTACTGAGTTCAACTCATCCAAGTCAAAGTTAAGTAAATGTACAAATGTATTACTAGTAAAATATACTTTAAGTATAAAAGTTATATATACAGCCACAGTGTTCTCTATCAGGTCACCGTTATATCAGTTAATCATTTTTGATTAATTTACATGTGAACCCCATCTTAAAGGAATAGTTCACCAAAAAATGAAATTAAGTCATTGACTCACCCCCATGCTGATGAATACTCCGGAGTAGTTTTTTATTCTTCAAAGTGAATCTGGAGACCTGGGAGGCCGGTTCGTAGTCCAACGAAAACTTTGTTTGAGAGTAATAGTGCCCAACATATTAAGTCCACAAAACTACACGAAAACCATGTAATATTCCTCCATACTGCTCGTCTGCTGCAATCCAAGTGTCCTGAAGGGGTATAGTCCAGAGTTTACTGGAAACAACGTCATTTAGGACATTTTTACAGCCTAAACAGTCCTGTATTGAATTTTCCTGGGGCGCAGGTCCGGTCACGCAGACGTGACCGGACCTGCGCCCCTGAATGACTTTGTTTCGGGTAAACTCTGGACTATCTCCCTTCAGGACACTTTGATTGCAGCGGACGAGCAGTGTGGAGAAATATTAAACGGTTTTTGTGTAGTTTTATGGACGTTTTTGTGTCGGGCGCTATTACTCTCATATAAAGTTTTCGTTGAGTCAATAATGACTGAATTTCTTTTTTTTTGGTGAACTATTCCTTGCAGGAGAACTCATTTGATATACTTCCTGGTATACTGGGGTAACTGAACTGTATAACAGGGCCTTGTGTATTTTTAAAATAGGAAGCAAAATAAGTAGTAATTACAGCCATTGGATAAATGCTGCAGATTATAATCTAAAAAGATTTGTACCTATAGTTAAACAATAATGAGTGACTTCCCACCACGGTGACTTAGTACCTATCTTAAAGGGATAGTTCATTGAAATTTCACTCATTATCTACTCACCCTCATGTCGACTAAGGGCTGGGAGAAGTTTCAGAGTTATCTATGGCTTCTCTGAGTTACAGGGGGTCTCGGCGCAGCAGTGCATGCCCATATAACGGTTGCAAATGGATACCAACTGTCTTCGTAACAAAAAGACACACCAAAAAACATCCAAATACCTCCATGCTGCTCGTATGTAATGTCCGTCTTGTATTGAAGCCCCGAAAAACATTAAATAAGTCTATATTTCAAGCTTGTTTTGTAGCGGAAGATTCTCGAAGCTTCTTGAAGCTCCTCTTCCCAGCTCGTCCAAATTTGACGAACCGGGAAGAGGAGCTTCGAGAAGCTTCCGCTACAAAACAAGCTTGAAATATAGACTTTTTTTTTGGGGGGGGGGGACAATTTCGCATTTCAGGGCTTCAATACAAGACGGACATTACATACGAGCAGCATGGAGGTATTTGGATGTTTTTTGGTGTGTCTTTTTGTTACGAAGACAGTTGATATCCATTTGCAACCGATATGGACGTGCACTGCTACGCCGAGACCCCCTGTAACTCAGAGAAGGGACGGATAACTCTGAAACTTCTCCCAGCCCTTAGTCGACATGGGGGTGGGTAGATAATGAGTGAAATTTCAATTTTGGGTGAACTATCCCTTTAAGCACAACATAAGTCTTAATTGTTTTGTTTTTGTACTGACAATCAAGGAGGTATCAATTCATTTGCGAATCTCATAAATCATGGCTTGCTTTGAAAAATGTAAATGATACAAAGATTTAGTGATGTTCTGCAAAGCAGTGTAATCCATTTTCACCGTGGTATGTTGCAGAAATGGACATTGTAAGCCGGTCAGTGGAGAACACGACACAGACGGAACCACTACGGCCGGAGACCTTCACCCTGCAGATACCGGCTGTACTGGCAACACGATGCATCAGTGAGAGCAGGCAACCCACTGATGACACCACAAAAGAAGAAGACTCACACTGTTCCTGAGGCTCTGCAATGTAACGCACAAGAAAGAAAGTGCTGACAACAGTTACATTTTCTAACTCTCAAACGGACTGCATGTTTTTGGTGTTATTTTTTATCACTATTTATTGCATTTTGTAAGGTACGTGTATGTCCAGTGACTTATTTTTGTATTTTGAAAGAATGACATTTTATGATTTATCAGCTGTATAAATACGTAATTGTACTCTGGAATTTCTAATCTATAATTGCAGTTATTAAATCTCTTCTAAAGCTGCTATATTTATCGTCTGATAGCTGCAGTGTATATAACGCACACACAACACATCACAAATGTGTGTTGCTTGAGTTATTTTCATGATTCACTCCCTTAATGAAATTATTTTCTTCCCAGCAGCCCTCTGTTCAGTTTACTGTTTCATCTATTGTCTGTAGGTGGGCTACACCCTAGACAGGTCACCACTCTGTTACAGGGCTACATATAGAGATGAACACCCCACACACTCACATTCACACCTATGGACAATTAAGAGTCACCAATTAACCTACAGTACTGCATGTTTCTGGACTGTGAGACGAAGCTGGAGAATCTGGAGAGAACCCACGCAGACACAAGGAGAACACCCAGATCTGAAAATGGAAACCAATTGAATCCAACCTTGCTAAGAGGCAATAGTGCCATCCCATCCACCACACCACTGTGCCACCAGAGTTTCCCGCCACAGTTTTGAATACTTAGTGTGCTGTGTACAGCAGACATACACCAACATTGACAAGTTAGAAAGAAAAACAGCCATTAAAATCACAAAGAAGCTTGGTTTTCTTTTAAACAATATTTTTCACTTGTGTTATCTTTATAACATAGTTGTAGTTAAGAAAAACCATACAGGTCAATTCAACTGACCCAACGGAACCTTTTACCAGTGTTAGAAGCCAACACAAAGCCAAATAGTTGAATAGTCAATATATAGGCATTCTGACTTGAAGTAATGTCATATTGTTACAAATAAAAGGCACACTTTACTGTGTATTAGACATATAAACAGTATGGTTTGGGGGATTGTAAAATGAAAAGTACATGTTATTGCAACATTGATACAATGGTCTGTGTTCCCATCTAATTGTCGCATAGGCAAATTAAATAGTGACATACTCATGGATGTATAGATCCATGGAAATACTGCACCAAGCTTCTTGCACCACTGTTTAAATACCACAGACTATCAGCCAATCGGAAACAACCTCAGAGTTTAAAAGTCGAGCAGCTCATACCAATTCTGAAATAGGGGTGTTTCCTTCTGTTTATAATCCAGTTTACACCACGCGGACCGCATTTAAAAATATATGTTGAAAACAACGACAACAGCCTTTTTTATGAAATAGTCTTGAGCATGTTCCTGGAAGCCTTTTTTCTTGACTACGGTTTAAGTTATTTTTCTTTCACACCCCTATGTCCCAGACTTGAGCTCTTCCGGTGTCAAAGTTGACCGGCAGGACTGTCATGTCTTTGTTGTCTCTGTAGCAGCTCAAATATAGTGGATATTGGAGCGTGGTGGATGGAAAAATAACATTTAACTGGACAGAGGAAACAGTTTTAACCCTTACCCACACCAGGTACGTTTAAACTCATGAATACGGCTAAACTGCGAACAGTTTCTTTGCGAGGAATCTCAGTGGAGGCGAAACCATTCATCCATGCTAAGTTAGCCTAGCAGCTAGCCGCTGGCTAACATTAGCTGTACTTGTGGCACTGGTACTCAACCGCTGCAAACACAATTCATGTCATTAATCAGAAGACATGAAACCCCGAGGACCGAAATCAAGTACATTAACCTGCTAGTAGCGTACTCTAAACCTGTTTAAAATAGGGCCAATTGACGATTTACTGTCATCCGTGTTTAGCTTGTTGGTTAGCTTAGCAGTGGGAGAAAGGAAACATGTAGGCTAGTTTGTTTACAGAATTTGATGTTTCAGAGGTCTACTGTTTCATAAAATGAGGGCTACGTAGAGGTGTTTTAATTTCATTTTTTTTGCAACATCGTCACCTGCCTTGTCCTTTGTTGGTATTATTTATGTCATGGTTTATCTTTTCTTGCTAACTCCACAGTTCGTCTCCAATACCCTGCCACATGCATTCAGTTTCATACACTGCCAGACGCTTTGATTTGTTAAAACACTTGTACATCACCTCAACGTGCATATATTGATTTATTTAATAAAGTCAAACCACCCAAAAGATGGAAGAAAAGATGAATGGATCACTGCCTGTTGTCTCCCCGGAGTATCTTCAACAGTGGTGAGTCTTCCTCCTCACCACAGTGTGCCCATACAGGAACAAAACTCTGAATGGCAAAGTGTGATGAAAATGAAATGAAAGCATGTGCACCTACCCAGCCTTTTGACTTTTGTTTTATTATTTCCCCCCCATAATATGTCGTTTGGATTGTTTGTACACCTTGGATGACAATTGACTTGGTGTGCTGTGTACACACCGCTGCAGCATATTGTTGTGCTTTAATTCAGGGAAAACAAAGATGTGTCTCTGATCATTTCATTACATATAATACCTTCATGACGGTCTCACGGTTGTTGGTTGAACTTAAAGTCTGTGTATAAAATGTGGTTTGAAAACAAGTTACAAGTTAGATCTGATTATCTTATTATGTACACCTACAGACCTGCAATAAATTCTACCTTGATTGAGATTAGATCAGTTTTAATTTAAACATTTTTAAAGACAAGATATATATTTATTTATAATTAAAGAAATCCTTGTTCCTTTAAAATGACTAGTGCAAAAGAAAAACTGGGAAGAGAAAAGGCATTTCATAGTGCATTCTAAATGTTACATACAATAGCTAGAAATGAAAAACAAAACATAAATGTTTATACAGGGTGGCAGGTAGAGTCATGGACAGTGCAAGTGCAAATCAAACGAAAAACAAAATTCTGCTCATATTGAAAGGACAGAGTGGCATCCACAGTATTGATAGCAGAGCATAACAGGGAAGATACTGCACCTTCACATACACATATAATGGAGGTCCGCAGGTATAGCCACAGTCACGAGGTACCGTACCAGTGAGGAGAAGTGACAACGTGTGGCGGTTAGCGGTAGTTAAATTAAACTCACTCACCCATAAAAGACGTGCTAACCCACTTGCCAAGTGGTCATTGACCTGTTGGCGAAACGGTTTGCATCGTCAGCCGCGGTGCGGGGAACCCGGATTCGAAACCCACTCAGGACAAGCCAGACAACATAGGTTACACATATTGCACTCATAGATGGTTACAGATTTAAAGAGGTGGAGTCACCATTCAATTTCATGCACATTTTATAGCAGCATTTTGGTGTGAGGTCTCTCTAATATTTAGTTTGCCCTGCCTGATGCATAAAGCACAAAGCTCCACAAATACCTTAGGCGTTCATGAAGGAACCTTCATAGGGAGCCAGTGACCCATAACATCTGTAGGAGAAAATGTATCTGTTATGTATTATGACTGAGTTAAAGTCAGTCAACCACAGAAAATGATAAAAAAGATATATAAAAAAGCATAGTGATTACACACTAAAACCCTGGTGTGACACAGCTTTAATCCCACAGCCCGACCCACTGCCACTTTGCTTGTTGTGTGTCTTATTTAACAGTTTTTCTTCACTCTTTTCCTACCACAGGGTACAGTCTGCCCAGCATTTCCACAGCCTCCAGGCCCAGTATTCAGGCTTCAACCAAAACAATCAGTATCACTACCCAGAGGGGCCGGCAGGAGAGACAGCCATGGCACACATGGCTAATCCAGATCCCATGATGGATCAACTGGAGCCTGCAAACCTGGCAAAACGTACTTCAATCTCATTTGTCATAGTTTATGTAAATGTTCCCGTCCTTGGATATATACTACCTGATTGGAAATACCATAAATGTGTTTGCACAGAAGCTTTGTATGATACCAAACACTCGGCTAAACTAAATGTAGTGAAAGATTGAATCTTCTGCTACAGTGCAAAAGTAGGACAGCTGGATAACATAGTTCTTCCTGTTGAAATCCCCTGTTCCTTCTCTTCTTATAGCCCCAGCCAAGAAGAGAGGCAGAGCAGCTCAACCCAAGGAACCCAAGCCACCCAAACCACCTAAAGTACCCAAGGCACCAAAGCCACCCAAGGCACCAAAGCCACCTAAGGACCCAAATGCACCAAAAGCCAAACCTGGTCCTAAGTCCAAGAAGGCCGCTGATGCTCAGGCAGATGGTAAGCAGGAGAAGATTGATGAGAGCTTCAAGAAGGTGAAGAGGAAAGTCGACCGCTTCAAAGGAATGTCAGAAGAGGAAGTCATGAAAAAAACTCTACCAGACCTGCTGGACTACAACCTGGACTATGTCATTGTGAGGCCACGTTTCCATCGATTTTACAGTGAAACCCAGCACCATGCTTTGGAAAGAAATTTAGTTTTGAAGATTAAAAAACATTTGCCTTTTTCAGATCGGTATCAATCCAGGTTTGATGGCAGCTTTCATTGGACGATGGTTTCCAGGACCTGGGAATCATTTCTGTAAGTTGTGTTACAAAATGTTTTTCTGTAGAAAGAAATGGTGGAATTTGGGCATTTTTACTGTTATTGCACCCTCCCCGTGTTATGAATGGCACTGTTACACCATTAACTTCAGTCAAATATATCAGCTTTGTCAGCTGCAGAGATGAAACAACCAGTAACTTTTTTTCATTTCAGGGAAGTGCCTGTTTCTGTCAGGATTCACGGAGGAGCAGCTCAACCACATGAGTGACACCACACTGCCTACCAAGTACAAAATGGGCTTCACCAACATGGTTGCCAGGGCGACACCAGGGAGTAAAGACCTCTCAACGTAAAAACACATTACTGTTCAGTTTGATCTCTGACCACCATGCTTGAAATTTGATAGAGACAGAAAGTTTGTATTTGGTCTGAAGAGGGGACATTCGAAAGGAGATGAGCAACCAGGAGCTGTTAGCTCTGAGACCAGAATTCTGCTGTGATGCTGTATTTTAACCATTTGTTCTTTTGTTTTCATCTCAACAGTAAAGAGTTGCGTGAAGGAGGCAAAATCCTTGTTGAGAAATTAAAGAAATTCAGGCCTCTTATTGCTGTTTTCAACGGGAAATGTGAGTAGTCCTCCACTACAGTACAACAGCTGCTCTAAAATGAGTCTTTCAAGTGGATTTAAGTGATTCATCTGTTTTTCTCACAGGTATCTATGAAATGTTCTGCAGAGAGATGTTTGGTAAAAAACCAAAGAAACTTGACTTTGGTCTGCAGCCGCACAAGATCCCTGACTGTGACGTGGTGAGAATTCAAACATCTTACAACTGTGCATCTCTTTATGATATTAACACAATTTACACACACATTGGAAAACATTAGAAATGCTCTCCGTCTGAACTCGCATCTCTCAGTATCGTTCGTCAAGAATTTGAAAAAAATCTTGTTTTCCATCAAGTTAAAATGTCGTATGAGTATCATGTGCTGTGTCTCAATTCGAATACTTCCATACTTAAACTAAGTATTTTGAGTACCGTATTTTCCGGACTATAAGTCGCGACCTATATTCAGAAGCGACTTATATATTAAAAAAAAACCTACGCTATGACCACAAGAGGGAAGCAAGGCTTTTATTTCTAAATCCCTCCTCATTCAGTGGCTCATCTTCATCTTCCTCACGTGCTGTTCTCCTCGCTGCGCTGTCTGACCTGTCTCCGTTGCGCCGTAGCCCAGTCAATTCAGAGTATTTTCACAGCGTATTCTGCGGTCCGTCTTCGGTCTCTGCTCCGGTCCCGACTGTGCTCCGGACACGGAGCAGAGAGCCAGGCCCGACAGTGCAAGGCTGTCCCTCTCTGAAGCAGAGGAGAGGTCGGCTTCACTCCCGTCCGTCTTCACAGACAGTCCACAAAGGGTTTCTGATCACAGGGTTTCCCGCAGCGCTTTCCTAAGAAAGAAAGAGCTGCCGCCTAAACTAACGTGTTAAAAAAAAAAAAGTAGCGATATTCGCCGCCGCCGCCCCCCATCGGACGATCGCCTTCATTCATCTCCGCATCCTCACACACACATAGTAGGCTACACACACCACAGAGAAGCGTGTACTAGCAGCGCGCTGTAGGTGCCGGCCTTTCGTGTAAACAAAGCCCCGGCCATTATATGAGACCCAGCTATTAATTAAATGTTTGAAAAATAAATGCGACTTATAGTCTGGTGCGACTTATATATGTTTTTTTCCTCTTCATGACGTATTTTTTGACTGATGCGACTAATACTCAGGTGCGATATATAGTCCGGAAAATACGGTATGTAAGTGTGTCTCACTGCAGTGTACTGCCTGTAAGTACCCGGATGGAACTCAAAACAATCCAAAAGTAGAATGTGGAACGATGCACACTTCACACCCTCAATGATCGCCGTCGGGGCTACATAGCGGAATATAACATGTAAAACAACATGCCAGCAGGCAAATGTTTTCTGCCAGTAAGAGGAGCTGGCTGATGCGGAGGCAGCGGCATAATCTCCACCTCACAGTAAACAGGTGACGCACACAAAGAAACAGAAAAAAGGGAGGAAAAAAGGACAAGTAAGGAGTTCATTATCGCTAATAACAAACAAAACAAGCCGGTAGATGTAAAAGAAAACATTGGCAACTGTTCCAGCAAGTGCACATGCACAACAGCGGTTCGATTTGAGACAACACTAACAGTCAAAATTTGCACACCACAGAAGTAAGTACATAGTCTATGTACATAGTATAGTACATGACAGTGTACTCATTGAAGTATTCGAATTGGCACACAGCAATAGACTATAAAGCTCAGGGACCATAATGATAAGGAAAAAATGGACTAAGGAGGTAGAGCAGCTCATCCACTGATCATAAGGTTATTGCAGTTTCTGGATCCTCCAGTCCACACTTTGATGTGTTTTTGGGCTGAGGGGTGTGTGTGTCTGTGTGTAAAAAGCTTCATACGAATGTGGTTCAAGGTCTGCACTTAACAGTAAAATGACTGATGCCTGCTTGATATCTGACAAAATTACTGACAGGTGAAACGGTAGGACTGAATACTTAAAGGGATAGTTCACCCAAAATTGAAATTGCACTCATTATCTACTCACCCTCATGTGGACTAAGGGTGTATTCACACCTGTTTAGTGCGCACCCTGGTGCGCACCAAATGTTAAAATGATACATTGTTTCATTTTTCAGTTAGTGCGGTTGCGTTCACACCTGCTTTTTATCATTCGGGACCAAACTTGGAGAACGTCACGTCTCCATGACTACCGGTTGGAATCTCGAAGCGCTGATTGATAAAACTTTCATGATGGAGACTCAAGTAGGGCCGGTTGTTAGTGGCTCTGGTCATTTATTTCTATATTGTTTGCATGTATAACTCTGTTTGGTACTTCCGGCTGGTTTCCGGTTGCGTTCACCCAGCTCGGTCCCGTTAGTTCCCGGTTAAACGTTAAACACGGACCTCCGCTGCTCGGTAATCAGCTGCTCAGCGGACCCGAGGGACAGACCCGCCGACCTGTCCGGTGTCTGAGCGGACTCAGCGGACACGCACCGACCGGCTGCCCCGCTGCTGCTGCTGCTGCTGCTGCTGCTTCGTTTGTGGGGACAGAGCTCCGCAGCACCGGAGCACCGGGCGGTCTCCCCGCTGCGTTAACCCGTTGTCAGTGACTACGGGAGCCCTTTTAGCTCAAACTTGTTGAGTTCGCCTGGCAGTTGGCTCGCACCAGAGTGCGGTTGCTTTCACACCTAAACTAGTGCGCACCAGAGTTCGGCTGGAGCCGAACCGAGACCACCTCCTCAGGCCGCACTAGTTTTGGTGCGCATTAGAGTGCGATGTGCTTTCACACTGACCCAAACGGGACCAAATTTAGTGCGCACCAGATTTAGTGCGCACTAACACTGCAGGTGTGAATACACCCTAAGGGCTGGGAGAAGTTTCAGAGTCCTCCGTGGCTTCTCTGAGTTACAGGGGGTCTCGGCGTAGCAGTGCATGTCCATATAACGGTTGCAAATGGATACCAACTGTCTTCGTAACAAAAAGACACACCAAAAAACATCCAAATACCTCCACGCTGCTCGTATGTAATGTCCGTCTTGAATTGAAGCCCCGAAATGCGAAATTGTCCCGAAAAAAATTAAATAAGTCAATATTTCAAGTTTGTTTTGTAGCGGAAGCTTCTCGAAGCTCCTCTTCCCGGTTCCTCAAATTTGGACGAACTGGGAAGATGACGGACCCTGGTTCGTCCAAATTTGACGAACCGGGTAGAGGAGCTACCGCAGTTCGGGGCTTCAATACAAGACGGACATTACATACGAGCACCATGGAGGTATTTGGATGTAGAAAATTAGTGAGTAGAAAATGAGTGAAATTTCAATTTTGGGTGAACTATCCCTTTAACATGAAAAGAAAACAGCAGTGTCCTTGGGGGAGCTGCCAGTCAACCAAACCTTTCAACTATTAATTCTGCTTAAAGATATACAGTACCTGAACTGACCATCATTTCTCCTGCACAGGCTCTGTACTTGATGCCGTCCTCCAGCGCTCGTTGTGCCCAGTTCCCTCGTGCTCAAGACAAAGTCCACTTCTACATCAAACTGAGAGAGCTCAGAGACCAGCTGAAGGGCGTCCGAAAAAGCACTGAGATCGAGGAGGTTGATTACCAGTTTAACCTGCAGTTGGCCAAGGGTGAGGCGGGAACTTTTTCTTTTCTAAAACTTAAAGGACAAAACAGCGTCATGACATATTGATGTAACGGTACAGAATGTGAGGAGCATCTTTTGAATGAATGTTTAAACACTGGTTTGGCAGCCCCTGTGTTTCAGTACATTAAAATCTTGCCACTAGCCCATTCAGCCGAGAGCATGATAAACATGTTGTTTATTTTTTTCTTTTTCTTTTTTTTTTCTATCTCCAGAGGATGCCAAGAGGATGGCCATAAAGGAGGAGCAGTACGATCCTGGTTATGAAGATGCATATGGTGGAGCGTATGTAGAAAAAGGACCTGAAGGAGAGCAGGCCGAGAGCCAGACCAACGGTCACTGTACATTCTCATCTGTAGGAAACTCAGGTACCAACACATACACACTGCCGAGCATGAAGGTAGAATTAGGGGTGATCTCAAATATTCGACGATTTGATTCGGAAAGGTCTGATTCGACTATCAACCTTGTCTTTGAATCGTCGTAAAATGTGGCTATGAAAAAAGATTGTACCATTCTGATTATATAGGGGTGCTCGCTGCTGCTGAACGTCTGATTTTCCATAGAATTTCTTTGTTTTATAATATAGGCGAGATTATTTAGATACAACAACACAGTGAATGCTGTGACTACTCTACTTGATTTTGTTTCCCTTCAATGGAGAGAAAATAAAATTCGGCCTAAAGTTTTATTTACAAGATTAAACTAAGGTACGCATCTCTGTCTATCAATCACGCAGCACCTACACACACATATCATGTCCACACAACGATGGGACTTCACGTTTTCTTTCTCCATACACACTGGTTAATTCACAGCACAAACTCATACTCATCATCGCTACACTGTCCCCAAAAGACAAACGGTGATGTCGTGTACGTGATGAGTGAGATCAGACAAGGATGAATGGAGAATGTTCTGTTATTGTTATCTTATTCCAACTGAAGAATTACATTTGTTTATTTGGGTGTTTAAGCTCTTTTCTCCGGTGCGAAAAAAGACGCAAATGAGATCATGTATCAATGAGGGAAAAACCAACATGATTCAACGACTGAAGGTGAAATCTGACGAATCGGATTCGACTATGAAAATCCTTAGTCTAGGACAGTTAGAATACAGTGATGTGATTCAGAGCTCTTGAGCAATGGCATGATAGAGTGTATTCAGACATGTGGCTTGTTGGCTTTGTTCCGATTCAGGGGCTTAAACGATACAGTTGTTGCATTTTTCTTTTGGATAATTTATGATCACATGGTAACAGTCCCAAATGGTCCAACGTTGTAAACAAATGCCATATGTGCAAATTAGCTGTTCTCTCATTGGTCAGAAATCTTACCTGAAAGGAGGAGTTTATACAGGAAAAACAACAACCGTGGAACATCAGCAGTGTGTGTGTGTGGCTAGTTTTTTGAGTCAGTTGTGTCGGTTGCCGAGTTGATTATGTTCTCACTGCAAACCAACGGCTCCGGGCTCGAATGGAAGCGAGCTGAGACCAGAGTGACTGTTTGTTTTATCATACATCAGAGCGCTGCTGTTTGCTGTGCTCACATCTGCCCAGAAGAACCCATCTTTTGAGTTAAACACTCCCTGTTTCAGAACAACTGCTCCAATACACCCTTATCCTGCATCATGACCACTGATTTTCAGTCCATTCAGATTAAAACCCTGAATGCGGCTGCTACTCTCCCAACACACACCATTTGAGAACTTAAAGCAGATATCAGCTTCGCGGCCGTTTCGGCTAATGCTGCGTTCAAGGCAGGCTTTTGAAACCGTAAGTTACAGCTTCAAGTCACAACTACGACTTGGTAGCGTTCCAGGTAACCCGTAGCTCGTGTTTTTACCATCCTGTTGTCTGTGAAAGTTCCCTATAACGGCCACTCGTAACTTCCGACCCGTGAACTCGTACCAGATCGAACTGGTATGACTTCACAGGAAGGAAAAACACAAAGTACGAGTTTCTTTGAACGCACCATGAGTTAGCAGCCCCCGCCCTTGTCAGGCATCAATTGGTCCTCGTGCTACGTCACCACATTCACGCGCAGCCCTTCATGCCGTTCTCTCTCCTCATTGGATAACACTTGTATCCCACAAGGAAAATTTTCTCCTCGGGTTACAGCAGAGCAGAGTGACGGAGAGACTCGTGTTTAGGCTGAAATACTTCATGTAAGTGATTACTGACGGAAAATAGGACTATTTAGGACTTATATTAACAAAAACATTCCACTGATATCTGCTTTAATGCTTGAACGCTGCCCATGAGGATTGATTAAACATAAGAAGTTCAGCAGTGCAAACATTCATGCCTGGTGAAAAAATTAAAGCAGAAGTAAGCGATCCGGTCATTTTGGCTAACTTCTTGTCAGCCGATGGAGTTAGCAGTCCCCGCCCTCGTCCCTACGTCACCACATTCACACGCATCCCTTGGCTAGACACACAGAGAGGACCGCCCCTTTATGCCGTTCTCTCTCTCCTCATTGGATAAAGGTTGTAGGATACAAGGAAAGTTTTCTCCTCGGCTTACAGCAGAGCAGAGTGACTGACAGACCCGTGCTTCAGACCAAACACTCTATATAAGTGATTGCTGTCGGAAGATAGAACTATTTAAGACTTATATTAACACAAACATTCCGCTTACTTCTGCTTTAACATGAATGAGCACAGAGCTGAACAAACAGCAGTGTCATTGTGTCACATAATGAGTGTGTTTGTTCTGTTTGTGTAGAAGGAGCACAGGAAGCATCCACGTCACAAACACCAGGCGGTCAGCTTCCAGACGGACAGTGGATGACCCAGTCGTTCACAGATCAGATCCCAGACATCAGTGATGGACCCAAAGACGGCAGTGTATGAGGAGGACTTTGCCTCTTGTGTCAGATCTTACATTGTTTTCCTCTTTCTAGTGCCAGAGTGGAATATACACAACGTAGATGGACTTTTTTAGAGATTATGCAGAATATCCTCTCTGTGTTTTATATTGTTTGTGATCTTGTACACATGCATGATCGTCTTCATGGCAGTTCTTTTTAAATATGTGAAATCAGGGACTTGACAATGATGCTTGACTGTCATTGGAGGAGGTCATGTATTTTAACATTGTTTTGCCTTTATACTGTACTGTACTGTACTGTACTGCACTGTGATGCAGTAGCTGTAAACATTCACATCTACTGTTTGAACAGTAGGTTAAACTCCAGGCAGTTATTTTATAACGTGTCTGATCAGCGTGAGCCTTCATGATCCTCTCTGTGACAGAGGATTTAGCTAAGCATTAATATTTTTTACATTCATGGTGCTGTGAACTGACCACTATGCAAAGTGGTCATTCAGTGAAACAAGGCTCATTATGGATCTGAAGAGATTCCACAGATGGAATTTCAATGATTTTCAATATAATGTTACAAAACTCAAACAGCTTTTATTTTGACTTTTATGTTTTTTTGTTTTTGTTTTTTTGCTTTAGGAATTTTAGAATTGTGTTTTGTATGTTTATGGAAATGTCACTCACAAGGAATTTTATGAAACATATGTCAATTAAAATGTCCTGATGATGCTTTTTCTAAATTTGGGGTATTTGTTGTTTTTGTGTATACATTATGGTGAGCCTTCGTGCCACAGCTAACTGTGGTGTTCTATTTTTATTTTTGGAGAAAATGCATGATAAGGAAAAAAGAAAAACAATGGTTTAAGTGGAGGCAAACAGAAAAGAGAAGGGCTGACACGAAACATAGGTTGTACACTATAGTCTGATTCAGGAAGGTAGTAACACTCAGAACACCCATGATCTCTGAGACACACTTGCTTGCTATTAATATGGAAGATGGATACAAACTTTTTTCTTAAAGAGAAACTATGCAGGGTTTTTAGCTAAACTGTGCTACATTTTCACCTTAATTTAACAGCTTTGGAGTAATTTTGATGGTTTAATAAATGACTTGTAACTTGTAGAATGAAGGCTCTCTGCCTTCCACATAGCGTCTCTTGGCCTAAAACCAACCTTGCAAGATCAGCACCTCCGACCCGGAGCACTGCTACATAATCTCTTGTTTAAGACTAGGCAAATATACATATCATAACATCATAAATGATATATAACGTTATCCACCACTCCATGGATTGCTTTCTCGCCAGCATCGCTGAAAACAAATGCACATGACCACGAGGAGGGTTAGCAAAACAGTGGAAAAGTGACCGGACTTGCACAGTTCCCCTTTAATGTGTCTTCATTAACTGAATGCACAGCTCCACTACTTCCTGAACTTAAAGCAGAAGTAAGTGATATTTTTGTGTTAATATAAGTCTTAAATAGTTATATCTTCCGACAGCAATCACTTACATACAGTGTTTGGACCGAAACACGGGTCTCTCAGTCACTCTGCTCTGAGCCGAGGAGAAAACTTTTCTCGTATCCTACAAGTTTTATCCAATGAGGAGAGAGAACGGCATGAAGGGCTGTGTGTGCAGCCAGAGTCAGTCTGGTGCAGCCAAGGGATGCGCCTGAATGTGGTGACGTAGGGACGAGGGCTGGGACTGCTAACTCCATCGGCTGACAAGACGTTATGGTGCGTTCAAGGCAGCCCGTAACTCGTGTTTTTCCGACCTGTGAAGTCGTACCAGTTCGATCTGGTACGAGTTCACGGGTCGGAAGTTACGAGTGGCCGTTATAGTGACTTTCACAGGTAAAACAGGTCGGAAAAACACGAGTGGGTTGCCTGGAACGCTACAAAGTCGTAAGTCGTGACGTGAAGCTGTAATTTACGGTTTCAAAAGTCTGCCTGGAACGCAGCATTAGCCAAAACGACCAGATCGCTTACTTCTGCTTTAATGCTACTCCTTTATTTCCTGTTTTACCTTATTGGACAAACTGATTAATTCAGGTGTGTTTGACCATTGTGACTACTCAGATACACCTGGATTAATCAGTTTGTCCAATAATGTAAGACAGGAAATAAAAGAGCAGCATTAAGTTCAGGAAGTAGTGGAGCTGTGCATTCAGTTAATGAAAAAAAAAATTGTATCCATCTTCCATATTAATACGCCCTTTTATACCATACACAGAGATCACAATTTCATTTCATTTTGATTTATTCCATTCATGGTATATATACTACGCATGGTTGCACATATTTACATAATGTACATAGTCACCATAAATGAAAAGGAGCAGGATGAAGAAAAACTTATAGTGCCTGCCCCTCTCTATTGTTATAATTGCCTTGGCTTACTATCAACACCAATATTATACTCTTATTTCAAAAAATTCAAGATGATGAAACATATACCGTAATAAGCAACCACTCGTCTATCTTTTCTTTTTTCCCTTCTTTTTCTCTTTCTCCTTTTTTGTAGGCACTTATATTTTCTTTTTTAAACAATATCAGCCATTGCAAGAGTTGAATGTCCTATGGCCTGTATTGTAGAAAATAGATGTCCAGGCCTGGATCAGAATATGTTTCTTTTTTTCCCCCCTAAACATTTGCTTATTGTTTTTCACAAAGTGGTAAACCAATTCCAATTTAATTTTTAGTAAACCGATATGGCCACTAGACGGCACTTCTGTCCCACTTCTGGATAGAAAACTGACCCCATGGAGCACACCATGCCGCATGTCAGAACTACACCATATTGTTGTATTGTTGAACCAAACCGAATCAGCATTTTACAATATTCCCCATTAAACTCACTATTGATCTGACACAGGTTCTTGAAAGACTTGGTACAATCACAAGCTACTAAATACGGCAATATATGCAGGAAATATATCTTTAAGACTGACATCTTTTTGTTTATTTATTTACTTATTTATTGCTAAAACTAAAAGAAAGAATGGAAAAATGTAAAGAAATACAGAAAGAAAGAGCAGAAAAGAAAAACAGACTGTGTTCATGTCTGCTGTTCAGAGGAGGAAAGGGAGAGTGTCAGTATCAGTGATGTTGGATGAAGGCTCTCTGCTCCTCTTCCACCTCTGTGGTTTCCTCAGCCCCACGGCGTGGCGTAACCTCTTCCAGCGGGACACAGAACCCACAGATGCCATCTCGTTGGCATCTGTGGGTTCAGGGTCAGAATCAGAATTAGAGAAACACTCGTCCTCCCACTCCCACCCCTCCTCGTCCTCCCACCCCTCCTCCTCCTGCTCGTCTTGTTCGTTCTCTGATTGATCTGGAAGTTCTTGTTGGGATGGATGGTCTTGGGGCTTCTCTTCAGGCTTTTCCTGGCTCGTGATGTCTTCTTGGTGAGGCTGAGTTTTCAGCTCTGTCATCAGCTCTTGCTCAGATTTTTGTTGAGCAAAACTGGTTTCTTCAGCCACCTTGCACCGAAGGGCTTCCAGCTCAGCCCTCAGGTCGCTCTGCAGAAGCAGTTCTTCGGACACCCTGGCAGCACGAGCCTTTGTATCTTTCTCTAGTTCATGCTGTAGGTCCTTGACCTGTTGCTTGGCACTGAGGATCTCAGCTTCATACTTCTGGATGTATGGGTATAAAGCCCTCATTGTCTCCACTTCCTCTTGGAGAGCCATGTTCTTATCTTTCTCATCTTGGAGCTGTGTGATGAGCTTATCGTTTAGTTTGGCTTCATATTTGATGCGAGTTTTCAGAAGCTGCTCCTGCTTAGATGCTTCATAATGAAGAATGCTGATCTCTTTAGTCTTCATGCGACGGAGGGCCTCCATCTCAGCCCTCGGGGTTGTCTGCAGGAGCAGGTCTTCACACACTTTGGCAGCATTGGCTTTTGTTTCTCTCTCTAGCTCATGCTGTAGTTGGTTGACCTGCTGCCTGGCACTGAGGAGTTCACCTTCAAACCTCTGGATGTCTTGGTCTAGAGCCAACTGTTTCAGTTTTTCTTGGAGTTTTGTGTTTTTCTCTCTCTCTGCCTGCAGCTCAGCCATGAGCTCCTCTTGGCTGAGTGAATGTGCCACTTGCTGCTCCCCATTGTCTTTTTGCGGCAGTTTCTTTGCGGTGATATTTCCAGTGCAGAAGGAGTCTGTGTTTCGGAGCTGTTCCAGTTCTCTCCTGGTGTCTTTCTCTCTGTTTATGAGTTGTTTTATGGATTTCTGTGTGGCCAGCTGCTGTTTGGTCTGATCCAGCTCTTGGGGAAGTTGGACCTTCCGATTCTGCTCTCTTTCACAGCTGGCTTTCTCTCTCAAAGTGAGCCTGTGGGCCGGGATATTGTCTCTGAGTTCTTGGATTGTTGTCTCATTTTTTGATGTTGTATTACAACTCGCCATTGTGTTAGCCTGAAGAATTGTCCAAGACGTGTTGTGTAAAATCACATTGTGCTCTCTGAACAGTCAGTTTCAGTGATATTTGGGCAATGAGCCCACCCAAGCGCTTTATTCTAACTATATATGAACTGATGATGTTATCGATGATGTCACGGATGATGTCAAAATTTGGCCTTTTAAGTAGAACATTCCATTTTTGTTGCTCTTTTCTGCTAATTATTGAACTGATGATGTCACTGATGATGTCACAGTAGACAATTTGGCCTTTTAAGTTGAACGTTCCATTTTTGGAATGTTCTGATGATGTCACAGTAGACAATTTGGCCTTTTAAGTTGAATGTTCCATTTTTGGAATGTTCTGATGAACATTCCATTTTTGTTGCATGTTTAAATTCAAAATCACAATAGATAGGAATAGCAATAGATTAGCTTCTATCCATCTATTGGTGTCACACAGATTCCCCGCCCAGAAATGTCCCGACTACACCAAAATAGGGTTGGGTTCTGCAGACACAGTCACCACCACACATGAGAAGAAGCCCACAGGTGATGATTAAGCAGGATTTCTTTTGTAATAAGTATAAGTAAGTGTAAGTACTTGAAAATTGGAAATACTGTATACTAGAAAAATAATCTGGTTATTTATACTGTATATAGCTATGTATTTATAGAAAGCCACTTCCTGTTTTAAGCCACGCCCTTTTCTGTGATGTAGAATAGTGTCGCCAAGTTTCAAGAGGGACAAATGCATACATGTAACAAAGCTAAATGCTCTTCCTGTTGGGAATAAGGAACGTCGCTGTATCGCCACTAAATTTTCATCACAGTGTTCATCGTACATCATCATCGACACCAGATTTGTAAACCAACTGAAAAGAAGAGGGAAAAGAGAGGGAGAAAGAAAAAAAAAACCTGCAGTAATAAATAAACATGATGTTTCATTCATCCATGAGGTGGTGCTATGAGTGTAACCAAATATGGGCATGCAGATGTGTTCAGGGGGAGGCTGTTATCCTACATATCCAATTATGGTCAATTTGGATAATGCATGATCAAGATATGAGGAGCTGATGTTCCACGGTGAAGGACCCGTGCCACCATGGGCAGCCTGTTACATGAAGGATGTTGATATGGACTCAACTTGTTTAGCATCATATGGCGATGTCAATAAATGTCAATAAACATTTTCACAAGGGGGGGGTATAAGGGGGATATCCAGAAATGTTGAAGCGTATTTGGAAAAAAAAAACTTTAACCCGCGGAGTGGCTCTTTTTTTCAAAATGGCCTGAGCGGTTTTTGGTCATTTTCTCCAAAACCACCGGCCCGATTTCAACCAAACCTTCTGCGTTGGACTCCCCTCGGACCCCCAGATGATATATCCAAGTTTGGAGAAATTTTAATTTTTGGTCTAAAAAAAAACTTTAACCCGCGGAGTGGCTCTTTTTTTCAAAATGGCCTGAGCGGTTTTTGCTCATTTTCTCCTAAACCACCGGCCCGATTTCAACCAAACCTTCTGCGTTGGACTCCCCTCGGACCCCCAGATGATATATCCGAGTTTGGAGAAATTTTAATTTTTGGTCAAATAAAAAAAAAAATTTGGTCAAAAAAAAAACTTTAACCCGTGGAGTGGCTCTTTTTTTCAAAATGGCCTGAGCGGTTTTTGGTCATTTTCTCCAAAACCACCGGCCCGATTTCAACCAAACCTTCTGCGTTGGACTCCCCTCGGACCCCCAGATGATATATCCGGGTTTGGAGAAATTTTAATATTTGGTCAAAAAAAAAAAAATTGGGTCAAAAAAAAAACTTTAACCCGCGGAGTGGCTGTTTTTTTCAAAGTGGCCTGAGCGGTTTTTGGTCATTTTCTCCAAAACCACCGGCCCGATTTCAACCAAACCTTCTGCGTTGGACTCCCCTTGGACCCCCAGATGATATATCCGAGTTTGGAGAAATTTTAATTTTTGGTCAAAAAAAAAAAAAAAATTGGTCAAAAAAAAACTTTAACCCGCAGATTGGCTCTTTTTTTCAAAATGGCCTGAGCGGTTTTTGGTCATTTTCTCCAAAACCACCGGCCCGATTTCAACCAAACCTTCTGCGTTGGACTCCCCTCGGACCCCCAGATGATATATCCGAGTTTGGAGAAATTTTAATTTTTGGTAAAAAAAAAAACTTTAACCCGCGGAATGGCCCTTTTTTTCAAAATGGCCTGTGTGGTTTTCGGTCATTTTCTCCAAAACCACCGGCCCGATTTCAACCAAACCTTCTGCGTTGGACTCCCCTCGGACCCCCAGATGATATATCCGAGTTTGGAGAAATTTTAATTTTTGGTCAAAAAAAATACTTTAACCCGCGGAGTGGCCCTTTCTTTCAAAATGGCCTGTGTGGTTTTTGGTCATTTTCTCCAAAACCACCGGCCCGATTTCAACCAAACCTTCTGCGTTTGGACTCCCCTCGGACCCCCAGATGATATATCCGAGTTTGGAGAAATTCTAATTTTTGGTAAAAAAAAAACCTTTAATCCGCGGAGTGGCTCTTTTTTTCAAAATGGCCTGTGTGGTTTTTGGTCATTTTCTCCAAAACCACTGGCCCGATTTCAACCAAACCTTCTGCGTTGGACTCCCCTCGGACCCCCAGATGATATATCCGAGTTTGGAGAAATTCTAATTTTTGGTAAAAAAAAAAAACTTTAATCCGCGGAGTGGCTCTTTTTTTTCAAAATGGCCTCTGTGGTTTTTGGTCATTTTCTCCAAAACCACCGGCCCGATTTAGGTGTAACTAGGGATGTACATGATTAACCGTTTAACCGTTAACCGATAACAAGAACTTTGACCGATTAATACTATCGGTTATTTTTTTTATTATTATTAGGTCCTTATGTCGTCAACTTCAGTCATATTTCGCAGCAAAAAGTTACACAGGAGGACTGACAGTATGTGCAGCAGCCCCCATGAAGGAAGGTCAGACAATAAATGTAGCCTACACGGACATAGATGTTAATGTTAATCACCTGTAACTACGGCGCTGAGAGAGGAGAGAAAAAAAAAAAAAAAGAGGACGAGGACGTCGATGCTCTCCAGCCGGTTCATCTGTAGCTCTCCTGCAGCTCCACAGAGGAGCTCTGCTGATCCTTCAGCCTGGTGTTTGGCTGCACTTTGTATAAAAACAGTTCTACATTGGACGATCTAACCTCCATATGAGTGCGATCAGCTGAGACCGAGCACAGTGGATGTGGCGCTGCTCTGTCGCAGCGCACGTGTGTATTTAACGGCCAAAAAAACAATTGGAGCAATATTTTTTTTTTTTTTTTTTTGCCGTGCGCCACAAGCATCTTAATCTTATCGGTTAACGGTTAATAATCGGTTAACGAGCGTCGGTTATGGTCAGAAAACAAATTCAAAATGTGCATCCCTAGGTGTAACATTTAATATTTAGATTTAACTATTTGATACATTTCAACTTGAACAAATATTGTGTTAAATGTGCTAAAAAGTGACTTTCAGAAACTTTTTAAAACATGGTTGGATGCTAAATGTGACAAAATATTGCTGTTATTTTCAGCATGAGCAGCTTTACCAACGGCACCCCATAAGATACTGGCCGGTGGTGGGTTGAACAAGAGGAACCGCCTGAGGAGCTGCGCCCTCACACAACAGGTAGGCTGAAGAAAGTCCAAACACACACACCAGACAATCTGATCCTTTCACAGTGTTAAGTGGTCAGGACAGACTGCAACATTGTAAAAGTTGGTAGTGGGGCAGAATTCAGAGGCACAGGAATCTGATCAAAATAGTAAAAGGGACCGGTGAGCAGCGGTGGCAAATCTCCAAAGGTTTTCAGAGAGACCGTGGCAGCTGTGTTGGAGGGGCCGGGCATTGCTAGGCCTGCAGTTTTACAGGGGCACAGGCCCCCAACCAGCCCCCTCGCCCCCTGCGTGCACACACCCATGCACGGCACGCCTACACCAAGGGGGCAGTCGTCGGTCTGAGAAGTGAAGCTCACTTCCGCGTTCAAAAAACTGCAATCCCCTCGGCTTCCTCTGGGGGCTGGTGTCAGAAAGCAGCATTCTCCATAGACCCCCATGTTAAAATCGCCGACTTTACATCCTCAATAAACATGATCACTATTTTTTCGATTAGTCGATTAGTCTAACGATTAATTTTTTGACTAATCTAACGATTATTTTTTGGTTGACGATTAGTCATTTACAAAAAAAACACTTATGAACAGGGGAGGGGAAAAACTGTGCCACATCAGTTTGCTTTAACCTGGAAAATAGACAGATAAAGCAGAGTGCACACTGAAATATTAGCACAATGATTTTGAATAGGCACATTTATTTAGTATAGTCATGGAGCAGACCAGTGTTTCCTCTAGGATTTTTTTAAAGCCGGGGGTGCAGGACATCACCCTCACTCACATGGTGGACAGCTGCTTCGAGGTCAGTGGGCGGGTTCTCGGCCGGTAAATCCAACATGGCGCTGTTCAGGCCGCCATATTTGAGTCACAAAAAAGACTCCCCAAAACCAATGGGTGACGTCACGGATGCTACGTCCATATTTTTTACAGTCTATGACCTACACACACAAACTCACCATATTAATGCCACTGAAAACTTCCAAATGCACTATGGTGATGGTAGCCTATGTGAATATTTATTTAAATTCACATGCAACAGAGTATTTTAGTTCAATCAAGTCCTTTATCAAAAATGAATTTTACAAAAATAAAACATACAACACAAGTAGTGTATTTGCTCGGTGTGTCGTAATGTTACATAATACGTTATTATTTCATACAGTGGTGAATGAGCAGGTCACAACTTGTCCACGAGTTGTTGGATTGTGTATTTAGTTTGATGAGGGAAACGTGAAAGTACCGTTCGCCTCCATTGCAATAAGCTGAGCAGCTGGCATCTCTGCCCCACCGTCCTACCCCTAAGGCCCTGTTTACACGACAACGCTCGCGGATGAAAACGGCAAAATATTTAATCGGATGTGCCTTTCGTTTAGACGGCGACGGTGTTTTGGGGGCTTGAAAACGCAAAAAAGTGAAACCACCCTCCAGAGTGGAAATCTTAAAAACGCTCCGCCGTTGCGTCCCCGTGTAAAGGGTGAAAACACAAAAAGTCTGCTCTGATTGCTATGACCTGTGGAGGGCACGGAGGGCAGCATTACGATCGCCGGCGTACAGCCTGCCGGAAACCGAGAAGAAGAAGAAGAAGAGGAAAACACACAGGCGTGCGGACTTGGTGGTGTTGTGTGTTGTGCGGCACGCTGCCACCTAGGCTCCCGGTGTGCAGGAATTCCACAGACTTTTGCGTCACCGTATGCACGCAGATTTCCACCTTAAAAACGCCCATCTAAACGCGGAATAAATAGTGTAGACGCGACGGCACTTTTGCATTTTCTGTTCGTATAGCCTAGCCTAGACTATAGACGGTAGCCTAGACTATAGGGATTATGGCAATAGGGGAATTTGCCAAAATGTTGAACTATCCCTTTAAGTCTAACTTATTGTGCATGAATGTTTTTGTAAATGTATGAGCTAAAGATGTGCTGTTTTTGTCTGTGTAAACTAAAAATGTGGCACTTTTCATAGGGACCAAATACATCCGTGTGTCAGTGTTTTAAATTACTGAAAGTATTTTAGAAATCAGGAGAGATTTAGTGTCATGTTTACAGTTTCCTGCCTCATTTCTACCTCCTGTTTATAATTGTCATCTGATCTGCCATCTTAGAGAGTGACATCCTCTCACATCACTTCCTTGCACATTAGTGCAGCCCTCAAAACAGGGTCATTAACTGTTTCAGGACAGTGTGACGGCACTCTGTGTGGCATACTCTGCATCAGTGGAGGTCAGCTTCCATGGTTAGTAATGCCTCCCTATAGTCTTCATTTAAGGGTTACTGATGTACAGCAAAATACTGCATTCATCAAACCATAATTCATTTTGTTGAAATGCCATGATTGCACAATTTATGAACATGTCAACCCAGGACAAATTAGATTTTAGTACATGTGTTTCTGTTACAGATCGCAGCTGATAAACCGTGCTACTTTTAGAATGGAATGTGCACCGCTGTTTCACATGTTTTGGACTGTGTAACACTCAGGATTTAATCATATTTTCTGCAGTTAGCTTATTTGTATAGCATGCTCATACACAATGGCAGCTCAACAGATGATGAGTTGATGATGTGTGGTGGTTGCTGGGCTGTACTGAGTTATACAGTATATTATATCCATCCAGGTGGGGTACACCCTCACCAGCCTGTCACACGGCTGACACGTAAAGGCAAACCACTTCACGTGCAATGTGCCAACTCAGGGCCCTGGGGTTAGATTGCGTTGCCCAGTTTTTTCAGAAAGCTCTAATTTCGGATATATTCTAAAAGTAAAGATCAGGATCAACAGTGACTCTCTCTGTTCTTGGAGTACTGTATTTGGAGACACATTAACTACTACATCAGTTATACCATAGACAAGTGTATATGCATTTCCTGTGCTGCCTATGAGTCCTCCAACAGTAAGGCATGTAGGTACAAGAATATTGAATATTAGGTAACAAAATCAGAACTCAAGATTTTTTCCACTGTTGCATTCATTGATTTATTTCCACAAAGGACATTGCAGACTGCTGAAAATCGTGTTACCAGATATCATTTCAAGTCATTTCAACTCTAGTGTGAGTAAATTATGATTTATTACATTCAAATAAGCAGATAAATGTCAAAACTAAGACTATTACATTTAACACCACAATGGTAAGTTGTCTGATGAAACTGCAACAATTGGCCCTGTATTGGGTACATCTAGCCTACTGTAAAGCTAGATGGCAGCATAACACTTGTGTAAGATCATTACTCCTTCTACATCGTAGCAGCCATCCATCATGGCCTCTAATGGCTGCTGAAAAACTAAACGTCATCATTGTTTTTGAGTTAACATGTATGATTGTCAGCCATTGAAGCAAATGTCTAGAAAACATGTGATTAAGAAAAACATCATAATTAACATTCAGTACGGTATATTCATCAAAATAATGTTAAGATAGTTGGCATACATATAACTGTAAGATGTTTACGTCACATATAGGACGAGATAATTATTTACATGGGTAAGATGCAGCAGATACTTCATTGAAGTTAAAAATAAAAAAAAGTCAAGTTTAGCATATATTTTGGATGTATAAAAATATAACAGTATTGAATGCTGAAATATAAGGCAGCTTTATATATCCTTACAAGCTGATAATTACATTGTTCAAATATATATAAGCTTAGTACAAATTGCATAAATTGCCATTAATCACATATAGTTCTCTAGTGAGAGGAACCTTAATGTGGTAGTATGGGGTCCAGTAATGTCGGTTTGTTGAAAGGAATTCTCCCCCGTTGCAGCTTTGGTAATGCACTCATTGGAGCTTTTCGATCTTGAGGAATTATCTTCTATTTCAGCTGCTTAGCTCGCTTTGGAAGCTGAAGAAGAGACGGCCCCACAGGTCTGACTTGACATTCATAAATCATACACTTGCTCAGACACAGAAATCTGCAAGTAAGCATGCGCACACAAACTTCTCTGTATCTATTATTGGAATCTCACTTCCATCCAGAGTGAACTGAGTTTCCTCTGATGGGCTGTACAGATGTAGCAGCTGTTCTTTCTGCATATCTAGTTGTAAATCTGTGGAATAAAACCTCTGAGGGGACTTATCTGTTTTGAGCAAAAACCCCCCCAACAAGGGTTCTCCTTTGCCCTATACCGTGCCTGTCTTAGGCAGCTTTGCATTGGCTTTTGTGTATGTGGATTTGCTGACCAGCTTCAGTGCTCCGTTTTTGTCTTCCTGTCTGAATGGAAAGCAGAGCGACATGCCGGAGTGAGCGCCGCCGTCGCCCATAGCCTTTGCATCCAATCTTTTCTGGGGGGGCTATGGGCTCTTTTTGGTCGTGGGTCTGAATTTTGTGCAGTTTGTGGATCAAGTCGTGATATACACATGTTCCTAGGGCGCAGCCAGATCCTTTGGTTGTTGACCTCCTTGGTCTGATTTTTAACCCAATGCTGGAAAAGAAAAAGTAACATTTACACTCTGTTTTCAGACCTTGAAAATTAGACACTGATAGGATTCATTCACATTCAAGAGTATAGGATATGTCAGCCACAGTATTCTTTTCTCACAAGACTTACATTTCATTTGGTATTATGAAGTGATGAAGTGATTTATGATATTAGGTCATGTTAAAGTTTTACTTCTCACCATGTTTACCATTACATTTAACTGTCTAGTGTGGGTGAAATGCAGCTTTTCTTGTTACCTTAATGGAGGTGAGACCATTTTTGCACTGTCGCCCTGAGGTGGTCCAACATGGATATCAGAGTGTTTCTCATCAGCTGTCATTAAGCTGTTGCCCGGGTCTCTCTTCATACGAGTCTGCAGCCATACTTTAAACCTGGAACACAGAGACAGAAGAGGCTGTGACAGCAGGAATACCAATTTAAAGACTAATTGTTGGGTACAGTCGTAAAGTGATGATATCAAAGTAACTTGGTTCCGCTGGTTCACACCAATCAGGCTGTTCACCTTTTTTTCAAGCTGGAGTTGAGCTCCCCTGTGGAGCCTTTTCCCAGTGGCAGGACCATGATGAAAACACAGCAGCAGATGACAGTGTGCAGAGATAATCTCATTTCGGCTGTGAGCTGTCAATAGCAGAGAGAAAGATATTATTTATAAGGATTTGTCACAGGTAGTGTTTGATTAGTTGAAAGCAATTTGTACTTGGGAATTAGCCAGCCATAGTATCTAATCAATAGTGGTTAAGAAACAGTGTGTTGGATTGTTAATGGTAATGGGGTGTAGATGGGCTGTAATTAACGAGATACCCATATGTCAGTGTTGCCAACATCAATAAATAAACATAAATATCTGTTCTGAACTCCTAGTCAACAAGTTTCTCTAATCTCCTAATTTCACAGGGCATCAATTTACCTTACTGAATACCTGAAGAGGTCTTCAACAATAATAATATGTTTTTTAATCATCTTAAACAGGTTCAAATGATGGTCACTTACCTTAGGCTCTAGCTTCTAATGTGATACAAAAAATAAATGGTACACATCCAAGTGTGCTGAGTGTTGTTTATCAGCGATAGGTGTTTTTCCAATGCTGCAAAGAGTTTACCATGAGTTCTATGAAGTCTGAAGTTTACACTGCTAACATCAGAGGCTTTATAGAGGGAGGGAGGGAGCTGTACCTGAATGCCAGACCCAGTGGGAGGGCCTATGGGACAGTGCATGTCAACCCATTCCACCCCACATGTAGACAGTAAAACCAAAAACATGCACATAGAGAATATAATTGAGTCAGCAATCCCAAAAATAGTGACTTGTGATTTCTTACGCTTGTCTTCAAGTAGACAGCGAAAGAATAGTTTTTTAACATTTAGAGCTTTGTATATCAACTAGTCCCTCTGTTAAAGCTGTGCACCAAGTTATTTACTTTTCTTTCAATATTCCTTTATTAACAGATTGTTTGTCTTTGGATGGTTTGTTTTAGTCCATGTTATCCATCTGAGATGGTAAATCGTTAAAAAAGAAAGAAAGAAAAACGGGTGCATTTAAATTAGCACTCTGTTCTTATGGCAACCATGCGCTTTGACAATTAGAGACACTAATAGGTGCTTTACGCTGAACTTACCTTCAGATGATGTGTTCAATCGCTTACATTCAGTGCTTGTCACTCCTAGGCATTCTAAACAAGGGCTGCATGTGTAACGATTAACCACACAGTCTTCCATTGTCCTCCAGAATAGCTCAAATTTTTTTCCATGACAGTTTATAAACTAAGAAGCACTGAAAATAGGAGATGGTTCCATGTTTCAGAAAGTCATTCACTTTACTGAAAGTAAATGTATCAACTGAAAAACTGTCTGAACATTGTGCCCAAAGGAACTATAAACTTTTGTAGAATCCAAAAAAATACATTAGAAAATGACCTCTGGCCACATCAGAATCTAACTCTGCTCAACACCTGCAGGTTCAACTATAAAGTCAAGATGTCTTTGACTGCAAAAAGGGCTACATGCAGAACATGGAGGAAAATGCTGCCACAGTATTACATATAACAGCCTGAAACCCAAAGATATTGAATTTCCAATATCACATGACTGTATAAAGAAAGACAGAAATGCTCTGTCATACACTGGAACCAGAGAATGTTTTGTATAATTGACTAAATGACAATTATCAAAATTGTCAGTTACACTGCCAACAGCTGCAGCCCTCTAAGGTTTGTGCTCCATACTTTTCATAAGCCAATTAATCTAAATACTGGTGGTCATGTTTCAGTGGAGAGGAAAAATACTTTTAGGAAGCAGAAACCCTCCGACAGACCCTGATGGTGGGCGGCCATCTTGAATGATTGGGTAAATGTCAGCATGTGAATCTGTTAAAATATATGATCAGGACCTCTCAAGTTCTGTTATTATCTTGAAGACATGTAGTTATTATCACTTAATTATTTCTAAACATCAGCTTGTCTGACAAACAGTACAATTGATGGTGGATCACTGAATAGGAGAAATGGTCACATATTCACACAAGGCAGGACATTCCCTCTCCTGTGTGTGTTAACATCATGATTGCTGAGGACTTTACTATGCTTGAAAACTCATGATGCTTTGGACATTAAAGTGTTTTAGGTTGTTGCACAGAAGTGGGGCATAAAGGCTCAATAGCGCCACCTTGCGCATTTCAAACATTCAGACCCTGCTCTGTATTTCACTGACAGCATTACAATTAGTGGGATGACAGAATAGGGCTAGAGTTAGGGGTTAGGGTTAGAGAGATTAGACGCAGCAGGAAGTTGCCAGTTTGAGTTGAATATGCATTTTTGGTTCCTTTTTCCTCATATATCTTTAAGGGATTTAATCCCATCAACTTCATATTTGGTCAGCGTCAATATAAAACCTTTGTGATTCAAATTTGCTAAAAGCTTTTCATCTGAGGCTGAGGCAGTGGTGGCACTGCCATATTCACCATATAAATTCAGATCACTCTTAACTGCAACAACGCCTGGAAACTTTCTGTGTTTGATTTAAAAAAAAAAAGATGTACAGTATACAGTATCATATGCAAACATTCAGTCTTCCTACTGTAGGACCTGTGTGTGTGTGTGTGTGTGTGTGTGTGTGTGTGTGTGTGTGTGTGTGTGTGTGTGTGTGTGTGTGTGTGTGTGTGTGTGTGTGTGTGTGTGTGTGTGTGTGTGTGTGTGTGTGAAATGAACACTTTTGTTTTATTCTAGTTTCAAGTTTCAATACTTTATTGCCATGTCAACAACATTGTTAATTGGGTTTCACACACATAACATAAACATACACCCAATACCATTTATGATAAAATCAGAGTAAAGTGCACAGTATTAAATGGATAATCAATAAATATGGCACATTAAAACAATACCCTGCCCCCCTAATGAACCAAGGTATTAAAATAATATTTCTAAGGTTGAGGAGTCTGCCAGCTTGTGGGTATGTACTGTTCTGGAGTCGGGTTGTTCTGGATTTTATGCTCCTCAGTCTTTTTTGTGAGGGCAGTTAAAAAGGCAGTTAGCTGGGTGAGAGGGGTCTTTTAAAATCTTAACACCTTTCTTCTGCAGTCTGGCCTTGTAGATGTCAGATGTGGATGGAACCTCATAACCAGTGATTCTAGATGCAGTGCGTACCACCTTGTTCAGCTGCCTCTCTTTTTCCGCAGACACATTTCCTATAAACTACTAACAACATTTCTTCCAAATACAAAATAAACATATTGTCATTTAGAGCATTTATTTACAGAAAATGACAACTGGTCAAAATAACAGAAAAGATGCAGTGTTTTCCGACCTCAAATAATGCAAAGAAAACAAATTCATATTCATTTTTAAATAACACAACTCTATTTACTTAAGAACTTACTTAACTTAAGAAGAGTTCAGAAGGTGGGCTAACCCACATTTTTAATCACAGCAGCACTTTTTATACTCTTCTTAATTGAATATGAATTGGTACTACTCTTAGTACCACTTGACAGAAGATCATTTAATTTCTTAGACATTTTGGACAATGTCTGTGTGGTCTGTGGCTCTGGACACAGTCGAAATTGCTTATGAAAATCAACCTGTGAATATTCTCATTTGTCCAGGTCATCGTTATCCCAAAGAAATGTAAATCAAACGCAACTGGACTTGTCTAGGAAGACGTTTCACCTCTCATCCAAGAGGCTTCATCAGTCAGGACATGTGACAACAGCTGTTGGTGGGAAGTTGGTTTCGACTTAGTTGTCGAAACCAACTTCCCACCAACGACTGTCACTCCAACGACTATCGTTGACACATGGAGCACAAAGGGTTTCCAGTGACATCATCGGCCTTGTGAACGCCCCCACAAGAGGTTAAATACCTGGATCTTCACACCAGATAGTTGGACCAGTCCCAGCCTGGTCAGATGCGAACATGAACTGATGAAGCCTCTTGGATGAGAGGGTTCGTCTTCCTAGACAAATAACCAAGTCCAGTTGCGTTTGATTTAAATTTCTTTGGGATGCTTATGAAAATGCACATCTGGTCTGATGAGATAAAACATCCCTCAGTAAGGAAATGTCTGTATCAGCAGCTATCAGGTTTTTTTTTAAGAAAAAAGGGGGGGGGGGGCTCACAAGTGATGAAAGTGACTGTCACAGATCAGTGTCATGATAGACTTTCCTAAACTTTCTGATGGATGATGGGATGGAGGACCTGTGGTAGTGTTCCTTGTTGCACTGCAGAGCATGGTGGAGCATTCATCGCTGGTTGCAGCTTTAATTGTAATTATGTACTGTATGTGTTGTATTTTTTTAATCCCCAAATGGAGCTTATTTAACCCATTAAAGTGAACTGTTCTGATTTAAAACCCCACACATATCCATCACAGGTGTAGCCTATGTCACATGCTTAATGTTCCAGTCATTGTGCAAGTAAAAATAATTATTTTCCAATATGGCAATGATGCCCTATTTTACATTAGACTATGTTGCCATCTTTACGTTGTGTTGTTTGGATTTGCAACCGCTGGACTGAACCCAAAAAAAAAACATTTGTCTTACTCCAGATGATTTCTGTGCTTCATGGCAACAAGTTGTTGGTGTTGGTTTGGAGTTTAATTTACCAAACAGTTTTAATGAGCAAGTTGTAAGGGTTTTATAAAAGGAAAGGCTTCGCTAGAGCTGTTAGTGCCACTGAGTCATCCTGTTCACTCCCTCAGCACAGCCTTATGTTATTTCTGGCAAAGATGAGGATGAATTTACAAGGCATGTCCTGACCCGTGTCTTGGAGATGCTGGGAAGTCCACTGGTTACACTATTTTCTTTTCTGTTGTCATGTTATTTTGGGGATGGGTTCAGAGTGGAGGGTAGCCGCAGGTCAGGTGGAGAAAAGGTGAGAGTAGAAGACAGAGACAGAGGAAAGACAGCTTCAAAGATGCAGGGTGTGTATGTGTGTGTGTCAGCACTGCACACACACACACACACACACACACACACACACACACACACACACACACACACACACACACACACACACACACGGACACAGTTGTGTCAGAGTGAATAGAAACAATAAGCAGAAGATTTCCCAAGGTGACATGAACTACGCTCAAAAAGTTGCTCTGTGTGACCAAAAAAGTCAGGATGTCATCCACAACCTGCTCGACCTCTCTCACTGCAGGTATTAACACATGTATTCTATTAGCATCAAGCATTACTATCTTTACTTGGAATCACATACAATCAATATAGAACGACTTGTTGGGGGATAGACAGTTTTTGTGATTACATGATGTCCACATCTCTAAATGGTGGATTATTAGGGCCATATACCTAGTAGGGCTGGGCCGATATGTTTTTGTGCCGATTCGATTCTCTAATGATTTTTGGGTCCCAATTCGATTTAAATTGCGATTCTGATTAAACAAGTATTGTGATTCGATTTTACCAAGTATTGCGATTTTATATTTCAATTATTGTGATTTTCTTTCCTTAAACAAGAGCAGTTTGAACCAAACACTTGATAATACATCATAAGTCATATTTACAAAAAACAATACACTAATGCCAGAAACCCAGGTATTTAAACCCAGAGTGGGTGGTCCTATGATTGGTTTCTAGTGAAACCAAAGTCACATGACCACACCCCCGGAACTGGAGGGGGCGATTAATATAAAAATTGATTTTTTTTGGCCCAGCCCTAATATCTAGGTCTATATATCGCTGTCTATAACATATGCTGATGTAAATAGAAGAAGTTCTGTTGTTCTGACTGTTTCAGTGCCATTTCCACTTTTTATACCATCATCAACAGCTGATCTACATTTTTTTATCAGTCACTTTACACCATGTAGAATTTGTGAAAATAAGAGTGCTGTTATACTTTTTAATCAGACTCTGATTCAGCCCAAACAACAATCTGACCTACCACAGGTTAGGCACAATGTCAAAAAATCAACCAGCTATCTGCTACGTAAATTGTTTCAGCAGTTTCTAATTACTTTACTTACTCCTGACAACACAGCACAGGGATATACAGTATATAATGTAACATCCCCAAAAGTATACCTCTCTTTCATCTTGATTCTATATCATTATAACATGCATCTGCTGTGCAATACAGTAAAACTAATAAAAAGTGCTTTTGGGTATAAATATAGTCATAGGAAGCATTGTGCTGTTTGACCTACTGTGAGTCAGAATGTGACTGACCCACATGGGTCCATTTAACACTGATGAGGCAGCAGAGTCAATAAAGAAGATCAGCCTGTGGTTATTGTAAAAACAGTAACTGGTGCCAGATAAAGGGCAGTGATGTCTAATCATTCTCCCTTTTCCAAATGAACTGAGCTACAGGTGAGAACGTGCCCCTGCAAAGTGCATTAGAAGCCTAACCTTCATGACTTGGGATAATTAATGCCTGGTCTTTTCAACTTGTGTTGACCTGCATGCAGATGATGTCATCCCGGCCAGCGTTACAGATGCAACTACCATTAATAGTTTTCATCCTAAACTTATCCATAAAGGAAGTGATTCTAAAGACAGGACTGTTTTGATATGACTTTATAAAACACAGTCACATATGGAGGTTTGATGGGTCTAAAGAGGCACATGATCTTGCATTTGGTTGCCTCAAATAGATACACTTGGCTTTCTTGGCAACAACACTGCACCTTTCACAATCCAGAAGATGATTCAATGATCTGTGTTTGAACACAATCCCTCCAGTTCTTAAATTACTTGCCCCGTTCCTTGCCCTGTATCTGTTTTGCATGACTCAAGCTAGAGAATTTCATCATTTGAAAACAGAGTGTAGTCATGATCTACATCTATCTGACCACCTATGGCTTTGGATGGCTGCTGTCTCCATATCACTAAGACAAGAGCTTCCCTGCATGTGTTTCTTGACTTTTTGCTGCAGAAGCAGTTTTTACATCACATATAAAAGAAATCAAGACAGCATGGTGTTTGGTTAGAGTATGGCTAAAGCTGTGATTGATTTCCACAGTCAGGGGTCAGTAGAGCACAATGTGAGCTCAGCGTTGGCAGGAACCCATCATGTGATATTATTAGACATTAAGTGTCTATTTATAGACTAGATTTTGTTCCCTGTTTTTATTACTACTTGGATAAAAAGAGAGGAATTATATGGATCCTATTAACTCTGTTGCACTGATATCTAAAAGCATGGTGCTTTCCTCATGGGTCTGAAAGAGAATATTCCCTGGAAATGCACTGCGAAATATGCACTTGTCTAAATGTGAGGCCCAAGCATTCCTTCTAGTTCATTTCCAAACAATGGAAAATTACAGTGTGTGTTGTTTTGTGTGGAAAAATACATGATTGGATATTTACCATCTACAGGTGGAAATAGCTGTTCTGACTGATAGTTTGAGAGAAATAAGAAAATGTAACTGAGTGTGTGCCTGTCTTAAACAATTCTACATATTTTGGTCTGTCAGCCCAGCCAGAAAGATTCAGGCATGAAATCTACACCCAATACCCTTACAATAATGAAGTGTAAACACAATTCAACAACACAACACAACATTCTCACATTTTAAACAAATTTATTAAAGGGATAGTTCACCCAAAATTCAAATTTCACTCTATTATCTATTCACTGCTCTGCCTGTGTCTGTGCAAATCTTGCGGGATTTGCACTGACACCCAGTTCACAGCTCCGCTGGTGTCAGTGCAAATCGCGCAAGATTTGCACAGACACTACCACTCTTCAAAATCTCAAATTTCTCTTAGTTAGTTTCTCTTAGTTCTCGTTAGAGATATTTCTGCACCGCCATTGGACGGTACATTCAACTGATCCCACTTCAGCTCCAGAGCCCACTGAACCAATCTCTTATTATTGCTGCATACTATTTTTTTTTTACAGCACTCATAAAATATCACCACTTAAAATTGTATAATTTGACTGTTGTCTCTCTTTGCTGCTATCTGTTGTTCTGTCATTTCAGTGAGTTAATCAATGAATACTAATAATACTCAAACTGATGATATTCCCATTTCCTTACTTAGCATTTAATGCTCACAAATATAGAAGTGTTCTGTCAGTCACTCTGCTCTGCTGTAAGCCGAGGAGAAAACTTTCCTTGTATCCTACAACCTTTATCCAATGAGGAGAGAGAACGGCATAAAGGGGCGGTCCTCTCTGTGTGTGCAGCCAAGGGATGCGCGTGAATGTGGTGACGTAGGGACGAGGGCGGGGGCTGCTAACTCCATCGGCTGACAGAAAGTTAGCCAAAACCACCAGATCGCTTACTTCTGCTTTAACTGGTAACTGTTGACCCATTGAGATCATTTTTGCTTTGCATCACTCATTCAGATTTGACTGCTGGACTGTGAGTGTGTTCAACCCTTAATAGCTACAATACCAGTCGTACAAACATAAGCTTTAAGGTAGCTACCAACCATGTCTGTTGGAGTTGGTGTCTGTCATCTCATACTCATTCACTCTTTCGTGCAGATGTGTTTTTGTGTTGGTTTGCATCTAATTATAGCTTTCTTGATTTGCATGCAATCTATTTTTTCTTCGCCCCCCCAAGCAGTTTGAATCAGCTCACTGTCACGTCATGCGGTAAGAATAGTTACATATTGACTTAATAAGGGGTCTTTTCCTCTACTTCAGGTTCAGAGTTCACAGTTAATCCATAAATTTTCTTAAGATCTCAACAAAATAGTGCTGCTCAAAGCCAGTGTGAGCCTGGCTTTTGACTGCAAGTTTCAGATTTACACCATGTGGGACCTGGGAGTCCTGAGAAGTTTGCCATGGGAATTCCAGCACATAAACTCACAAAGAAATGTCTCAACAGCCCCGAGAGGCTAGTTCATCAGAGTTGGATGAGACAGGGCAGAGCCATGAGTCAGAATATGAACTAAATCTTGTGTCAAGTGATTGATATCTGAAGAGTCGAGCATTGTGCCTGCAATGTCGTGACTGAGGTCAGAGAAAGATTCCACTTTGGCATGAAGATCAAGGTCTTGATCATTCCATACACCATCTTGTGTATTTTTGTTTTTTTGTAAAGTGGCAGATGATGGGAAATACCTACAACTCTAACCTAGAAGCGTGGACACAGAGATGGCACACAGCAGGCTGACCAAAGTGATAAAAACACTCCTGTGCGTCTGATCACAGTACAGTATGGTCACAGTGTGTTGTTTATAAGTAGTTGCCTTGAATACAAATGAAGCCCTAAGGAAAGGAAATGGAAACATTGCTGTGAAGGATTTGGGACTTTCTGAAACTTTCCAAAAGTGAATGAGCTCTCAGGTTATTCTGGGGTGAGACGAATGTTCATATTTAGGGCTGAATGCTGTTGTCAGTGATGTGAACATTGTGGCCATCTCCATGTGGCTCTTTGTTTTGATATTTACAAGTGACCTTGATCTGAAAGAGGAGTCCTTTAGTTTATAAGAGTGGTGACAATATCAGGAAGACCCCGAGGGTTCCTTCAGGTCCAGACAGTGGACCATCTGGTCTGGAAAAAACATTTGGGTTACCCATAAGGGTGTGAGATCTAACAGTCTTATATAGTAGACCACCTTGGCATGTGGTGTATATTTGAGATAATTTGACGAAAATTAAATTACCTTCATGCAGCACCTTGATAACAGACCTATCCAAATGAATACAAAATTAGCTGGATATGAAATAAGCTAAAACTGACGTTGGTTGTACAGTAAATGTCTTGTTTTATTTTTCCCTGGTCACCCTCTTGTCTGCAGCATGGTGATGTGGTGGTTAGCACTCTCCCCTCTCAGCAAAAAGGTTCTGGGTTTGATTCCTGGGTCCAGGGTCCTCCTGGATGGAGTTTGCAAGTCCCCAGATACTCCAGTGTCCTCCCACAGTCCAAAAACGTGCACAGTAGGTTAATTGGTTTATTAATGGTTAGTTTGTTAAAGGCATTCAGAAAAGAAAATTGAATTTGAGCCCACTGTGGGTCTTAACATTAGTGTAATCACTCATCTAGGCCCCAAGCTCTGGACTGAATTAAACTTATCATTGAGGTCCATCTCCTCCCATTGCATTTTAAAAAAGAATCTGAAGGAATTTTTACTTTCCACAGGAACCTAATTATCTTTCCCTACTTGCTCTTTAACTATTATCTCTGTTGTTGTTCTGCTTTTGTCACATACTTTTTGCTGTTAGTTGCTTCAAGTACCATAAAGGAGAATTGGCCAGAATTCCATTTTTGACCCCTAAATCGTTGTCCTGATGGTCACCCAGTGTTGGGGGGAGCAAAAAACGCGACTAAAATTGATGCAGACAAACCGGAGTTAGACCATGGCTAGACGGCGCTAGGGATAGCGACAACGCTAAACTATGGGGGCAATTTTTTCAACCACAACAAACACTCAAAAAACAATCAAATATCTATGGTACATGACTGGAATCCTTACAACACACCACTGAACTCATATCGTGTACAGTATAAACAAAAACTTTATGTTTCTGCATGTAGTCACTCACCTCAGATAGCCGAACTCTGAAACACAAACACTGTATTGTTTTGCCTCGTGCTGGTGGACCACTTGTTTACATAGACGCTTTCCTGTTACATGCAGTGTCTGTTGTCTGTCTGACGTCTGCCCGATTTCATGTGAATGCAACATCAAGAATACTTGATTAATTCCTACATATTATACCTTTAAGATAAAAATCTATAATTCTGTTTCAGCCACATCCCCTTTGTAGAATAATGTCACAATGCCTTCCATTAATAAATGTGTGTGAGGCACACCCTTGACAGTTGACACATTACTTTATAACATGAATCTTGTCCTATACAGTGCTTGATAACCCCTTTTAGCTCATTGTCTGCATTTGTTGCATCACACAACCCTTTACCTCCAGAATGCAGTGCCACTGTCTGCATCTCTCCTTTCCCACACGCTCCACGCATCCCCACCCCGAGTCTAACCAGCTCACCTCCCTAAAACACAGACACTCAGCACTGATCCATCTGCCCAAGAAGACCATGTTTTGTGAAAAAGCAAAGCCGTGATTCATGGACAGTGAAAGCGCCGGTACTGATTATCTTTCTGGGTCAGATTAATAATTATGGGCTTGATTATTATAACTACTACTACTACTTTTCCTTCTCTCTATTTTTTATGCAGATTACCATCTGATTGCCATTTAGACATAATGACATGAATACAAACTGATCACATGGACAGCTGTAGTGTGTTAGTGATTGAAAGAGATGCATGTATGCGTGTCATGTCCACCTGGTATTGGTGGTCAGATTTTCCTACAGCTTGTCATGTGAGAAGATGACTTATATTGTTCTGATACTGAGTGTGATGATACATGAGGGTAGCGTGTCAGAATATTGTTCCAAACCAACCTGAAAGTGACTTCTGAAGGCCAGAAATAGCAACACAGATGTGTGGTCATCTGATACTCTGACCATGTCTGACAGGCTTTGATATGTTTTACTGTAAAGTCAATATTTCCTAAAATAGTAGCATTTTTGTGTGATTCATGAAACATGAAGGAGCTTTTCAACACTGTGATTTTAGTAGTTTATATTTTACCCACAATGTCATGTCTTTTGACTTAATCATACACCAGATGTTCAGAGTGCCTTCACTAAATTCACAGATTCATACGGAGATGATTCATCAAACTGGGAATATACACTTCACTACTTTGCTACTACGCCAATATTTTCAAGTTAGTAGTTTATTTATTTCTTATCTCGAGCCACAACACATGCACATTCCTATTGGTTCCAGTGGGTGCATTCACAGTGTCTGATCCAGAAGCATATCCACACACGGAATACATGAGAGAAAAACAATTTTATTCTGAGCTCAGAGAGAAGAGACGGATGTGACCAGTCAGACATTTAGTGCAGGAGCAGTAAGAATGAGCAGAACAGATCAAGATAGAAACCTGAGTTTAATTCATCCAAACAAATGTGTGTAACTATACACGTATATGTATATTTATAAAACGGAAAGGTGAAATCCGGCCATCTGACTGGTTGTTAACCGTGGTATTCTAAAGCCTTATCACAGCGTAGGCTATCACTCCGCGTCAGGCACTTATGACTGGTATGAATGGAAGTTGTTGTCATGTATTGTTATTATTGGTCTCAAAGATCATTACACTCTGCAGTCTCTATTTGAAAGGTGTGTACTGAAACAGGTGAAGAGAATCCTGGAGGACACATCCCATATCTTACAATCACAGTACGAGCTCTTACCATCAGGCAGGCGATACCGAGCCCAGCGGTCCAGACTAAACCATTACGAACTCCTTTGTGCCTTTGTCAGTAGGTGTTGTCAGGAGCTTAAAATAGCTACATTTTTTAAGGATTTTTTATGATCATTGTGTTCTTTGTAAATCTTATTGTGCGCTCTCTATGGCGTTTTTTATGTTTTTAGGTGTATTTCTGTATGTGGTTGATGGGTCTGGCGGCATTGTGCCCAAGTCAAATTTCCCCCCAGGGGGACAATAAAGTGTCTGTCTGTCTGTCTGTCTATGACAACGGACTGTTGCAGTCCGTAGCAAAAGACAGTTGATGTTTTAAAAAAAAAATGGGCTAAAGTAGTTGAATTCACATGTTTAAAGTTAACTTTCACCTCTGGGGCGGGTTAACAATGGTAGAGTGGATTGAGCAGTGACTTTCACCTGAAAAAAAGCGGAGAAAAAGACGAGATGCAGAGCTAACTTGGCGCTAGCATCTGGAGGGGTGGGACTATTTTTTTCACAGTGAGGCTATTTTATTGGATAGTATTTCGGGTTGAATAAAACTACACAACATTGATTGCGTTTCCCTCTTTCATATTGTCATTATTGGTAACCGTTTTATGAAAGCAATATATCACGACAGGCCGTGGTATATGCTCATTATACCACGGCTAAGGGGCATTGTTCGGCCTGACGCGAAGCGTAGTCAGTATAAGTTAGGGATATTCGACTTTGGGGTGAAATTGATGATTAATATTAATGCTATGGTGATATGATATCATGAAAGTAGGGCATGGTAATGTAATGAAACCAAAACTAACAACACATGTCAATGTCTCAATAAATTGCCATGTGGCTACAGGAGGTCCACTCTGCTTGTCTCCCAGTCTGTCTCTCTTCAACCTGCTGTCTGAAGACACTGCCTCCACATATCCAGGTGCTGTTGATGGAGGTGTGGTCTTGGGCTCATGATGTCAGAATGTGAACAGCAGGATGAAGAGGACTGATTCAATCCAAACTGTCATTGCAGCAGAACATTTAGTGGAGGAGTCATGGATCAAACACTTGTTGTGATTGTGGTTAATCAGCCTGTTAGAGAGTAGCACGTTATGTCATAAGGACTGAGACATTGAACAGTTGGACCTGTGCATTCAAAAGTTTAGAGAAGGTCAAAGTAAGTTCACCTGTAAAGGTTAAAGTGTATTTTCGGTGCATTCTGAAATTTCATCTGAAAGCCCAATATCCTTAAAGGTACATTGTGTAGGAATTACTCCCATCTAGCGTTGCGGTTGTATATCGCAAGCAACTCAATCCTATTTTTCATGCTGCATTCACGTGAAATTGGGCAAACGGCAGACGGACGACAGCCGCTGCACGTAACGGCATAAACAAGCCTCTATGTAAACAAGTGGTCAGTCAGCACGAGGCAAAACAATACACGTGACAATATGTTGTCATGGCGATGTCGTATTGTTTACCTGACCCACGTTTTACCGGCTTTCTCTCGACTTCTGTGACTAAAATGACATCTGGTTTGTTAGCGACGGCCGTCTGCCCGACTGCAGGTGAATGCAGCATCAGTGTAACGCTCCATTCCTCCTCACTGCGTTACCGCGGTGACTTTTCACAGACGCCACCTCGACCTGAGCCGACAGCTCCGGTGTCTCCGCTGAGTTTCCGTGGTTTCCTACCGTCACGCTGCCACTGAACATACTTAAAGAAATAATCGATTCTCGTGAATAGATAACAGAAGTTACACAATGTCCTTTTAACTTTTATAGAACTGTGACTGGCCATGCAATATAGTTTGAATAGTTTGTAAGATATTTCATTGTTAACCAAAGTAATGGACTGACTGACAGATTTAGAGTTGTCACTGGGAGGGCTAAAAAATAAACCCAGAGGCATCATTTGTATATTTTATTTATTGCATTTTCTAGATTTCTGCCAGATTTCTGAGTATTGTTTTTTCCCCCGACTATATAAAACCCAAAAATATTACTGACCAGAATTTTCATTTGAAAAGGTGGAACTAATCAGGATGTCCCTTTCAGTTAAACATTAACCCTTAACTAAAGTGTTTAATTAATGACACAAAACAATGTGACACATAAAATCACATTTTCATGATAGAGAGAAGTTACTATGTCGGAATCAGATGGATCAGGGTGTCATGTTAACTCTGTGACCTGCAGCTGACACACATCCCTGTGTGAGAGCACACATTTCTGGTCATATTGGTTTCTCACTACTCTTTCATTGTTGCGTTGAAAGAAAATACGTCAGGGATCGATTTGGAGAGTCTTGAAATTCCAGTGGGTGTGGTGCAGGATGGAAAAAAGTTTTGAAAGCCAGATATATCTGCACCTGGCAGATTAGTCTCTTAACCACCCTCAAATATATTGTCGGTTGTACTATTGGCCAATAATTATCATACTGTTTGTCCTTTAAATATTTATGGAAACCACCCACTCCAATCTGTTCTCAGTGTGGAGTGTACGTGGTTAGAAACACCTCCCTGGGAGTCACGCTAACAAACTGTGACATGCAAAGGATGCTTACGTAACAATTTTGGCTTCAAAAGTACAATTATGTGAGATTTGCCTGACTTTTGCTTCAAGATGAAGAGTCAAGAGCATTAGCCGTGTCCAGCCTCACACTGCTTCACCTCCAGTTACACCCACTTGTTAATTGCCCAGTACATTCAGCTGTTTTCATATCTTCAAAAATGACTCTTCTCTTGGTCTTGCTCTTCCTCCAGATCACTGTCACACGTCAACCTTCGTCAACCTGTGACCTCTGACCTGCTTCACCTTGGTTTCACCATTTCATTATCAATAAGTGTGAACAGTTTTGAGCTGTTGTGTCTCTACAACCTGTGTTTCTCATTAGGCATCTCACTGCACAGTGAGTGAGAACTGGTGAAAATGTTCATATTTAGAAGGAGTAATTGTTTCAATAAATGGGTTCAGACCACTGTATTTTAGCAATTCAGAAATACTATAATTTGCAGTATTTCCTACTGTCAATTCAAGGAATATGTGCTTCTTAGAGGAATACATTCCATTACAACCAAGTGTCTTCACACATACCCAAGTAGTGTAACTGCGAGGATTTGGTGGTCACTGTCTACGGTTGTTTATCCTTTCTATTTTTGTACGAAGGCAACAAGCAGGGTTAACATAGATCACATTTCCAAGATGTTTTGGAGCTTTATTTCACATTGTCTCCTCCAATTCCAGCAGATGGATGTCCCACAAGTGGCCCATAAATGTGTTTCGAAAATAGCATGTTTAATATAGTTATCCCTGTGAAGTTAAAAGTGTAATTGCAAATGATGTTTCCTGTTCCATCACATTCTGCTGCCATGAGTCATCTGTTGTCACAAAAACCACGTTCTTTTCCCATTGCTGCATTGATGGAGGAACAAAACATTTAGAAAGTATCTCTGACCATCAATCACCCCTGTTGTGTGTTCGACCCGGACACTCCTCTGAGTGTACAACACTCCATTAGAGTTGTGGATTTTATCTCCAGTGTTGGAGTCAAGGATTACTGTCACATTGTCCTCATTAGGACTTTATAGTTAAAGGCGTGTTGCCTCACTTTCTAATGAAGTGGAGAGATGGATTGTGTAACTTGAGGAATCTAGTTTTTTTCCATGCTGACTCTGATAGTACCTCACCTCTCTTGTTGATTTGACCTTTTCATACTTTGCCCATTAGTTCACGGTATTTTCTGTTACAGTGTTGCTGTTTTGACATCTTTGTTCATTATGTAAATGCATCTTGCATCTTTGTGCAGACAGACATATTGGGACATTTTATGTAAACAGCCTCAAAGGATATCAAGAGCAAGTGGTGTTGGTGATTTCTGAAGTGATGTCAGTGGCGTCTGTCCTCTGCACTAGTATTGCATTTGAAAACTCACACATTTTCCATTGAAAGCACAATTAATGGCCAGTGTGAACTTGAATGAACTTTTACTGTCATTATACACACTGTACAATGAAATTTGGTAATTAATTTGCATTTTACATTATAAGGGAAAATAAGCCAAGTAAACGTCACATGACCACTGAACAGTGACAGTCACAGCTTTATTTGTTGCTTCTGACAGCTTTAATCTTCTGGTGTGTTGGTTATGGATAATTCCACTGCTGGTAAAAAAAAAAAAAAAAAAAAAAAAACTCTTGAACAATCAGAACAAGCTGTTTTTTTCTGCTCCCAGCCCATCCCTGACGGCTCGTTTCTGCATCAATACAGCATCAATAACAAACTTTATACAGTGTTTCCTGGTTACAACCACCTGATTGATTTGTTCTGGAGATGAACTGATGAAAAAGGAATCCTGAGAATCCTGGGGAAAACAAAAACAACACACTTTTAACAGCCTTAGCGGCAGAAGTGATGGACTTTAAACAGCCAGTCATTTTCATGATAAATCATTTTGCCTCTAAAAGCTTATTATAAAACTATGTCAAATTTCCTGTAGGAAATTAATATGTAGTTGCGGATGCATATCAGAACGTATTCTTGATGTTGCATTCACGTGAAATCGGGCAGACGTCAGACAGACAACAGACGCTGCATGTAACAGGATAAGCAAGCAACCCACGTTTTACCGTCTTTCTCTCGTGGAGTAAAATGACATCCGGTTGGTTTGCCGACGGCCGTCTGCCTGACTGCACCTGAATGCAACATCAGTGCCTCCGTCCTTCCTCACACTACACAGTGGTGACAGTTTTAACAGGCGCTACCTGGAAAACTTTCTCCCCGAGCCGACAGCTCCGCTGAGTTTCCGTGGTTACCTACGGTCACGCTGCCACTCAACGTAAAAAATGGCGTTGCAACATGGCAGCCTCGATTCGGTGCGTCGTCCACTTAACGACTTGTAACAACTCATTCTAAGGTACGAGAAAGCTTTCATTTGTATGCGGGTCTGATTCCACTTCAGTGAAATACGCAAAAGCAATATTTGATTTTTGCTGATAAAAAGCCAAATAAGTTACATACTGGGGCTTTAATATTTTTGTTGTCAACTTCTATAGATGTCTTAGTTTGCTCAACCAACCATCTTGAACCCCAAGAAGCTCAATCTAGGTTCTAAGAACAAGAAAAGAAGTGAATCCTCAAAATTGAGGACTCTCTTTTCTTCAAAAAACTAAATTTATTATTTAACTAGCTGCAAATTAATCTTCTATCGATTGATTTACAGTATTGATCTATTAGCTAATTGCTATGGCTCCTGTCAGAAACGGTAGATGAATGAATACCTTGGAACTCCAATTCATTCATTCATCCCGGCAGTTGGGATTATTACAAAATACCAAATACAGAGAGGGACACAAGAATCTTTAAAACAACTTCAAATTTACATTATTACATTATTTTGTGGTTTATTAAACTTTTATTTTCTCTAGACGTGATACAAGATAATAACCGTAAGAATGTATTACATTAAAGACAAACAAATTGATATTTGATTCCTCTTTAATATGTGTGGACAAATTAACAAGGAATCTAAACATAGACTGACATGTGCCATTGTATCATTATGATGATCATGTAAAAATTACTTTTGTAAGTCATTACAGTCATTACAAAAGTCATTTTTACATTACAAATCATGTAAAAATGGCAGCTTATTCAGGCATGTTGCCATACAATTTTTTTTAAGATTATGACGGGGCTCAAAAGGATGTTGAACATCAGTTGTAGTCATTTGATAATGTCACTATACTGAAGGTGTCAATGCAGGGGAACAGTCTTTTGTCTTTATTGACAAGAGAAAAACGCAGTTTGTGTTGCTGTGTGCTCATTAATAGCAGATGACACACTTACCTGGCAGAGAGACAACGCTGTGTGTTTAGGGAGAGGATGATGACACAGCAGTGTACAGGTAACTCTTGTTTTTTTTTTAGCAGCGCCTCATCAACTACTTGGCCTTTGACTCGGTAAAGACGAGCTGGGCCGACCTGTTGACCTGCTTCTTTTAAACCTGCTGTGTGTGTATGATTTCATATAAGCTGTGCAATTAAACAGGATGCTGGTAAACAATGCTGTGGAAGGAGGCCAGCTCCAAACTTGGCTCAGCCATAAGTCAGACGGTTTCAACTGAAAAATGAATAACTTCATGCTCTGGCAGGAGTGCAGCACAGTCCATGGGGGTTGCAGGGTTTTTTTTTTTTTCCAAAGAAACACTTGTGTTTTATATTTGCGCCTTGCCACACATTCTTTTGTGTTCATGGGAGAGGAAAAGGATGAGACACTGACTTTTGAAGTCTTTCTGTCTTGTCACGTAAAGCATTCCTCATAGATAGAGTAGGACCACGAAGACAACCAGTCACCTCACTACATCCTCCTTACAGTTCAAATTGGGTTGAATTTGACTAAATTCTCTGTTCTTGCTTGTTTCCGTGCATCTGTGTTCACCCATAGCACAATCTTTTTTTTGTTTGTTTTTGCCTTGCTGCATTTATGTGTGTGCATGAGCAGCATGCTATTTTTAAACACTGGCATTTAGGCTTGTAATGACTGTGACTCACCTGCACTTTTCAGTGTGTGTGGTGGTGGGAATACTGTGCATTGTGGTAGTGGCATGTATTTGTGTGCAGACTTTTATTTATTATTGTGTGCATATAGTTTTCTTTTTTTTTATGTATCTATTCATAACCTCTAACTTCTAAGAATAAAAATACAATTGGTAGGTCAGAGTGGCACATGGTTCACCTTTAGCTGTGTTGTCAAAAGATATTTATATCTGGAACGATCAATTGAGAAAATGGGTTTGATTTCCCTGCTGCGGCCTCGGGCTCGACCTTCCTGTGGGTGCAGAGTCAACCTCAGTCAGATGCACTGATTGGAGCCAGATCCTTTGTCCCAAATTCCGTCTCCTTGCACCCTTGAACCTCACGAAATCTCTAAACTAAAACCTTCAGTCATTGGTGTAAGTTCCGCATTACACAAATCCAACTCTAATGTGAAATGTCAGGAGGGTGATGTGGAGAAAAAGTGCCGGTGGATGAGAGAGATGACGTGCAGGTGAAATAAGGTTGAAGGTTAAATTCCACCAGTGAGGCAAAAGCCACTCTTTACAGTACTAGTCACTGTAGTTGGTGTGAAGTGGAATGCTGCTGTTAATTCCTGACTCTCTGGACCCACTTTTGGTGTTTTTCATTTTTATGAGGTGGAGGAGGACATCTGTTTATGTCATTGACCCTTACAGGAATTCCCTTGGAACCTTTTAATCTTCCATAGAGATGTTTAATGCGAAGATGCGGGGATGTGCTATTTTTGTCTACTCTCTTGCCAGATGCTTCGCTGAACCATTAATACAACTGTATCATACCCCAGAGGTCCATGATTTGTCATATGCGATACTATGAAGGGAGGTAAATATTCTGCAGGCATTTTATTTTACTGTCCCACAAGTACCCCCCCCTGCTCCTCAGCCTCCACAGAGAACCCTCTTCTTCCCTGAATTCCTAGCACTTTCGAACCCTATATATTGAATTCCTTAGACGCCTCTAGACACTTTGTATCACAGATGCTCTGGTGCTTGCCCCCCCCTCCCTCCTCCAACACCCTAACTCGAGACCCCCCCTCCACCTTCTAAACTGCTGCTCACACACACACATACCCCCAGCTATGGATTCCAGATCGGGAATTTAATGCATTTCTGTTTCGCATCACCTCCCAGGAATGCGGCACGCGTGCCACAAGCCTCATAACCTCAGGCTGATGAGTGCGAGGATGTTTAAAAGAGAGAGGGATGATGGGATACAGACGCTGCTGGGGGTTTTGGGGGCTGAGGGGGGGCTGAGAGGGATGAGAGGCAGGGGGGTTGACAGAGCGCATCCGGCGCGGCACTTGGCGTTAATGACAGGCCATCTTGTTGCATAAAGCTATGTTAGTGCAGCTGAGGTATGCGCCCAGCGCATCTGGAGCACAGATTTTTGGGAACATATTCTGTGTGTGTTTGTTTGGTCTGTCCCGTCTCACTCAAATTAACAACTGTTGCACGATACAGAGGAAGCATGGAGTGAATTAACTTAGTTGGGGATCTTTTAGGGGGGGGTGTTGATCTAAAAGAGGAGATTTTAAAGGATGATCTATTTTGAATAATGTTCAGATACTGTTTTCGGTTCTTATTTATGCATATTTAATTCTGTCGGGGGAGATCATTGTCTGTTCACTTCATATAAGGAGAGTCAGTCAGTTTTACAGTTCATTTTCAGAGTGAAACTGTGTGGAGCATCTTTATCATATGAACATATTTCAACAGCAGCTTCATTTGTTTTACATCATTTACAGTCTTAAGATACGCCATGCATTATAGTCCCACACACTTATTCACTGAACAGTGATCAAACCAATCCAGTTCTTATTTTACTCCATCACAGTGCATCCACACTGATTTGCATGATAATGTCGTCCAGGATATTAAATACAAAAAAAGCAACATAATCATTCAATATGTATAATCACAAGGGCTGGGTATCCAACAACTATGTGTGTGTAGAATCAGGGACCAAACAGATTTATAACTGCGTTCCAAAGTACAAGTAACACATATTCAGAGTCAATTTTATACCTTTATAATGTATCAAAAAGTGTTATCTGTAAAGCCTCTAGAAAAAAAAAGAACTTCTGCAGCGACACCGCTCTGAGGGTGGATATTCTTTGCCAAACCTGCTTTATTATCACTTGGCAGCTATTCAGAAAATCATTTTCTGCGTCCAAAAGCCTGAGCTGTGTGAGTCTGAAAATGATTCATGTTCCTTGACCTCCCTCCCTGCCCTGGTCACCTCCAGTCTCCCTCTTTCTCCCTCACAATACACCTTCAACCTTGTTGTTATAAACACTCTACAAATTTGGTCTCAATTTTGAATCCACTTCACCTTGTAAAACTTCTCTAATCGGGCCCCTGTCTGTGACAACCATATTTTTATCCCTGCAAGAACAGACAGTACCTTCAGCTTGTGGAAAAGACCCCAAATTTAAAGATCTTTACTTTGGGGGCAATTTCTCTACCTTCACCCATCTCTCTCAAAAATTCAGCCTCCCCCACTCTAGTCATTTTCAATACCTTCAGATATGACACTTTTTTTGGGTGTCTACACAAAAACGCTGGGGTAGTGTTTTCAGATTTTCCCACTCTGGAAACCGTTTCTAAAAATGACCATTTTCGCCCCCCTAAAACACTGTTTCTGGACAACACGCCAAAACAATAAAATACGTATGCGGATTCATTAAATACGTCTGTGACATGCTTAGGTCAAAATACCCCAAGGATCCTCTCTAAACAGCCCTGTTCAGAACGGCTGGTTTCAGTGTCTGTCCCTTTAAATGCAAATGAACCACTGCTTGCCCCGCCCCCTCTACTGGTACCAGTACTCACAGGTAGGGGTGGTATTATGCAAAATCAAAACTAATGACATCATTGTATGGCAACTGAGAGAACAGCTCATAAAACCACATGGATTTCAACCTGAGCCTGCACATTACAGATTTTTTTTTGTCAATTCTCACATTTTGGGGGCCAGAAGGCAAGACAAACACCTAAATATATGTTAAGAGCCTTCAACAAGTGATATTTCCAGGGAGTCGTTTAGCTCAGTTGGTAGAACAGGCCATAGTCCTCGCCGCAGCCGGCCCCGTATCGAATCCTGACTCGGGCGGCCCTTTGCTACATGTCATTCCCCCTCTCTCTGCCTCCCCATTTCCTGTCTGTCTCAACTATACTACCCATTAAAGGTAAAAATGTTTCCATAATATGTCCCCTTTAAAGGCCTCATCTCGAGAATTTACGTCCTCAACATATCTTCTTTGAGAGACAACCCCCTTAATGGAATTAAAGAAAAATGGGAGGAATAACTCTGGTTCTGAGGAGGGTTAATGGGAGCACATCATGTGCTAGACTAGACATTATACAATTTATGGTTTTCTCTCCAAATCTAGGTTAGCCACAATTTATCCCAACATAGATAAGAGTTGCTGTCGATGTCACATATATTTTGGCCATGCCCCTCCCTTGCTGATTACTGTACGGGTCAGCAATTTTTAGAACCCTCTCGAAAGCACTAGACCTCGGCCTGCAACCTAATGCTTATTCAGCAATCTTTGGAATAGCACCATGACAGGCAGATTTTCAGAAAGACATAACAGCCTTCAACACTTAACTTGCACGTAGAAGGATTCTGCTACATTGGTTGCTGTGGATGAGCAACCTTAGGCTCCATGTAGGTCTAGAAAAGATCAAATACAGACTCAATCCAGTTATCTCTTTCATCAACAAATTAATAACCCTCCCTGACTGTAATAATCATTCATAATGCCTGATTTGAAGGGACGAAACACAATGACATTCTTTCTGTTATTACTATTATGCTTATTATACCTGCCTCTAGATGCACCATCAGGGACTCTTTGGGTGGGTGGGGTCAACTTGTTAGCTTTTTCTGTGATAAAGCAAAAAATCATACTGTTCCATATCTCTGTCTATATTACCACTGCTCCTAATAAAAGTAGAAAGTTAAAAAATAAGTGTTATCTCAGTATCAACAATAAAAATCTTATATCGTATCAAAATATACCAAACCAAGCCCAGCCAGTACCCAAGTTTAATTATTAACAGTCATTAGTGAAGGCTGAAGGGGTTTGTTTAATTATTGACACATTAACTCAGTGTAAGTTTGGTGGGTAGGTTTCATTTATTTCCTCATCTCCCCTAACACTGCCCTTAAAGCAGAAGTGAGTGATATATTTGTGTTAATATAAGTCTTAAATAGTTATATCTTCCGACAGCAATCACTTACATAGAGTGTTTGGACCGAAACACGGGTCTCTCAGTCCCTCTGCTCTGCTCTGAGCCGAAGAGAAAACATTTATCGTATCCTACAGTTTTTATCCAATGAGGAGAGAGAACGGCATGCAGGGCTGTGTGTGCAGCCAAGGAACGCCGTGAATGTGGTGACGTAGCGACGAGGACTGTTATGGTGCGTTCAAGGAAACTCGTATTTTTCCAACCGTGAAGTCATACCAGTTCGATCTGGTACGAGTTCACCGGTCGGAAGTTACGAGTGGCCGTTATAGTGACTTTCACCGGTAAAACAGGTCGGAAAAACACGAGTGGGTTGCCTGGAACGCTACAAAGTCGTAAGTTGTGACTTGAAGCTGTACATTACGATTTCAAAAGCCTGCCTGGAACGCAGCATTAGCGAAAACGACCGGATCACTCACTTCTGCTTTAAATGACTTACATATTCCTTTTTCTCCAGATATTACAGCAAATGTATTTAAATTTAATTATTCATCACTGCAAGTATATGAACCAGTGAATGATAATACATGCATCCTATGCAGCCAGGAGACAGTGATCAGCTTTATTTTGGAGAATAGAAGTTCTAGACGGTGAAGTCATAGAAATCAGGTCAGTGTTTCACCACTCTGTCCCCAGATGATGCACAGTCAACACATTTACTACTACTGCCTCTGACGCTCGTCTTCTGCCATCAGAGCAGCGGTGCACTTCTCTGACCTCTTTGTGCAGAGATGTGGTGTTTGTGGCAGTGCAGCGCCCCCTGGTGAAGCATGGCTGCAAATGCTGAAAAAATGAACAAGAAATGTCCATCAGAGCCCAAGATGAGGTTTTGTCCCATCAGCTGCCCAGTCCCTTAAAGCCCCAGTGTGTAACTTATTTGGCTTTTTATTAGCAAAAATCAAATATGTCTTTCATAAATACGTATTTCACTGAAGTCGAATCACACCCTCATACAAATGAAAGCTTTCTCGTACCTTAGAATGAGTTGTTACAAGTCGTTAAAAATACATAAGGGGGGGCGCACCGAACCGAGGCGGCCATGTTGCATCGCCATTTTTTATGTTCAGTGGCAGCGTGACCGTAGGTAACCATAGAAACTGACCGGAGCTTTTTCAGGTAGCGCCTGTTAAAACTGTCACCACTGTGTAGTGTGAGGAAGGACGGAGGCACTGGTGTTGCATTCAGGTGCAGTCAGGCAGACGGCCGTCGGCAAACCAACCGGATGTCATTTTACTCGACGAGAGAAAGACGGTAAAACGTGGGTCAGGTAAACAATAGGACATCACCATGACAACATATTGTCAGGCCTGTATTGTTTTGCCTCGTGCTGGCGGACCACTTGTTTACATAGACGCTTGTTTATCCTGTTACATGCAGCGTCTGTTGTCTGTCTGACGTCTGCCTGATTTCACGTGAATGCAACATCAAGAATACGTTCCGATATGCAACCGCACCGCTAGATGGGGGGAATTCCTACATACTATACCTTTAAGACATTTAGTCTAGTATTGACACAAAAGAGAAGCAGGGAGGGAGTCTTCATTATTGAGAGGTTGCTCTTCTTTTCTGTATCAAATGACAATGTAAATATATCTATATTTAAATCTTCCCTTGTTCCAGTGGGCCGTATTCCTCCTTCAAGCTCAGCTGCTCTACCAGAGGCCTGGGATCTTATCCTGGTTGTTCCTCGGACTGCACTCTTCTGGACAGAGATCTCAGATGTTGTTCCTGGAATCTGCTGGAGCCACACTCTCCCAGTTTGGAGGTCACAGACCAAAGTGTTGCAGTTACCATGGTGACCACTGTTGCATCCATTTTCCTCATCCTTTCTAGTTTCAGCCCTTGGTATTTCTCCAGCTTCTCATGCTCCTTCTTCCTGATGTAGGGTCACGTCCTTCACCGTTTGTCCACCACTAGTATGTCCAGTTAGTTCACCATCACCAGTTTGTCCCATAGTCAGTACAGCTGTTCCTGCCTACTGGGCCAGCCACTTTTATGGCATGTGTGTGTGTGTGTGTGTGTACATGCATGCGTATTCTGATCTTTAGCAAGGAAAATTAAAAACACACAGAAAGCTGTCGTTAAAATATTTACAAAACCCCTTTATTTCATGTAAAAATGCTCTCAGAGAGTTCAAAGTCAAATAGTCACAAAAGAGAGTTTGGAGAAGTTTCAGTAGCTCAAACTTTTTTAAAGATAGAACAGAAGGCTAGATATGTTTGACCAGCTCCTTATTTACAACAGTAGACTCCTTCAAACCAAGTGTTGAACTGGTCAGAGTTAGTGACAGTAAGCACAAAGTGGAACACAATAATGACATGGAGTTGTGTGCACATTTATACTCATGACTCAGAGTAAGCTGCATCTTTAAACTCAACAGGCTTCCATTATGTATACTGTTAAGCACAGTCATAAGCTGTGTCTACTTTAATGAGGCTGAGTAATAAATAGACTGGTAGCTTCTACACTGACCTGCTTCTTAGTGGACAATGTTAAACCAGCGAACGTTTAAGGAGGGTCTGTATTAGAGTTATTTTAATGCTCCGTAGCCCAACATGACTTTCATATACTGCATCAGTGGTGGTTGTTAAACATCAACTATTCAAGTGGACTTCTGCCTGTACAACACATTTTAAATCATGTACACCATTTGAGAGAACTCTTACCCACTGGACCTGATACTCACTAGCAGTTGTTGTTCCAGAAGCTTTCCTGGTGTTGTTGCCGTTTCATCCACTATTGGATCCTTCTAAAACAGCTGGAACTTCCTCCTTACAAAGTGAGGAGTGACTGTTGTTTGAATCTGTAGTCTACAATGACAGAGATGTATTTAGAGGTACAGTATACAAGTTCTGTGGCACCCAGTCACTCAGCTGGTAGAGCATCTACCTTCACCATCACGGATCTGGATCAGGGTCTTTGCTACACGTCACTCCATCTCCCCTCCCTGCTTCCTGTCTCTCTCACTGTCCATAACAAAGTCTTTAACAGTAATGCCCCCAAAATAAATAAAAATCAGGATTCCATTGACATGTGGTGGTTTCTACGTGGCAGCATTAAGGATTCATGAAAGCGATTAACATAATTGATTACTCAGTGCCACCATATTATATAATGTGCCTTACACTATCCTTGAAAATCTCACATTTTGATTCCACTGAAACTCGTGTCACCAAACTGAGTTTCCAGCCACTACATAGAAATGTGATGTTATAGACAATATGCCAGCAGCCTTCTCCGGCCCTCTGCTCTCAGTCTAGACACAGACAAGGTTCAGGTCTTGCAGCGGCTTTACTGAGCCTGGTTCTTCATCTCTTGCCATTTCTTCTCCCTCAGACTCAGCTCTGCGTCAGAAAAAGCCGCCGGGCCCCAGTTGGTGATCCTCGCCTGTCCCTTTGAACCTGGAGAGGACAGAAAACAAAACAATCAAGACCAGGGAGGGCCATAGAGTGGCAGATACATTCAACTAGTGCAGAGAAGTTCTGACCCGGTCTTTTACCTGGTTGGATGAGCCGCAGCAGTCCCTCATGTTCAGCCACCTTGTGCTTCCAGGTCTTTGTGTTGTTGGCTGCATCTTCCAGCTTCTTCATCACCGTCTGGCTCAGACACAACACACAGCATAGGTATTATCAACAAGAAATAATACAAGGTGAGTGTGGGTTTTTTTTTAATCTTTTGAGAGCCATTTAGTGGCATGTAAGATTTGAGTAGAACACCTTTTGATTATTTCTATCAACCTGACTGGTTTTCTGCTGCCTCTCATCCAGCTCATTATTACACCATATGGCTGAGGGAGATACTACTTTTCTTTTTCAGGAAATGCACAGACTGAGTTAAATATCAAGTCATATATTGCTTTACCTTAGTCACCAAATCAGCATTTAAATAACAGCATCTACATCTAGACAGCATTAGAACACACTGTTTGATGTGAGGGTCTAAGGACAGAGGATGTTGTCGTGATAAAGCCCTCGAGACAAACTGTTTGTAAAAATGGGCTACACAGATAAAATTGCCTTGCGTTGCCTGTTTACATCATTATATTATCACAGCTGTATGGTTATCATAAGCTGTCAATTGCCATGATAAATAAACATATCTTGTAATTGCATCACGTTTGAAGCTGAATATCTTTCTTTTTGATCATTTATCCTCTACGGCAGTTTGTTTATGTTAGTCATAGTTTGATAATAGTGACAATAAGTGAGTTGTGTACTGCTCCTCCCTCAGCTGACCTGGTACTGCTCAAGAGCTCCATGCCTCTCTTGTTCCAGATGTTCCAGTTGTTTCATTGCAGCCTGCAGGGCGCTCTCTTTAGCCTCACGTTCTCTCTCCAGCTCCTGTTTCTCAGCCTCTGTTTCTGAGATGGCCAACTGCTGCCGCAGGTGGATCTGCTCCAACTCTGCTCTCTTAGTGGCCTCCTCCTCCAGTAACCTGCACACACACACACACACACAGAGGGGAGAGGAAGGGAGAATTCTTCATATACAGTGCCCGTGCAAAAAAAAGTCACACACACTAATATTTCATTAGACCGCCTTTAGCTTTGTTTATGGCATGCACTCACTGTGGCATCGTTTCAATAAGCTTCTGCTACGTCACAACATTTATTTCCGTCCAGAGTTGCATACATTTTTCAAATATTCTCAGTGGGGTTCAGGTCTGAACTCTGTGTTCACATTGGACCACGTTTCTTCCTTGAAGATGATGGTTCCCTACTATCCTTCCAGTTTTTAATCACGCGTTGGACAGTTCTTAACCCAGTTTTAGTCTCAGTAATCTCCATAGATGTTTTATTTGCTTGATGCCAATAATGTGACCCTTCTGAAACGGATGAACATCTTCTCCACGACCACAGGATGTGTCTTCTGACATGGTTGTTTAAGACACGAGACTGCATCAGTTAGGGTTAAATCAGTTGTTGCCAGCTGAAACATAATCATCCATGCAGCAATTATCCAATGGGAGGCTCTGACCTATTAGTGGTGACGGGTAGTGTATGTGTATATATAAATACCAGGCTTCTCATTTCCACAAGACTGTCTTTGTCTTATAATAACACAGTTATGTTACATGCTGAAGGATACAATACTGTAAACTGAGGGTGTATCCATAGATCTCTGAAGCTATTATACATTGAAACATTTTAATTTATGTAAATGTAAATTCAATGACGCAAATAATTTATGAATTTACAATACCTTGTAGTGATACGGCAATGTGTCAGAAGGTGGCGCTGTAGTACTGTTGTGTACTAATTTAAGGCTCCAGTAAATGTAACTGCTGCTACAAAGCAAACACAGCAGCACCTTGTAGAATCCGGCAGCATGCTGAACAAAGCAGGAAACTAAGTTGGTTTAGTTCATGTTTTGACATGAACAACTTTCTCATCTCTACTGCTCATCCTCCCAGTCTGGGACAAGAGTCCATTACTTGTTATTGCAGGTTGGTGGAGAGACTTGGTAACAGTTCAGTAGGATCATTCCACCTCCACAATGAACAACACTGGAAACTAGCGGCTACATTCACAGAGCTGTTAGTCAAACGTGAGGTGGAAAGTTAATGTCAGCAGAGAGGAAGGAAGGACAGGGGAGGAAACATGGTGGGGAGAGGGAAGCAGAAGTTGAGTGTCCGTCCCTGTGTGTGTATGTGTGTCATAAAAACTGGGTTTATGTGACAGGACTGTAAGACAGTTTACCATGCTGTAAATATTAGTATTTAAACTGTCTCACATCTGGGGACAAGCCAATAAGAGGAGGCTGCAGAGTCTGATCCTTATCTGAGCCATGACATCATCACCCTGTTGACACTCATGATCTAGCAAACTGTCAGAGCCGTGGGACCGTGGACTACATGTTCTACTAGTCTACTAGGGCTGCTCACCTCTCTCCACAGCCAACAGCTAAATAAGGCTTCATTCATATACTGTTTTTATGAAATATTAAAAGACTGATTATTATATAGTTAGTCTGTTTGTCGTAACAGAAGAGAGTTTGGTTGAACACAGAGAACCTTCACCCTCCGCAGTCATGTAGTCTGTAATTTAGTTGAATCAATGAAATTAAAATAAATTTAAAAAAAGACAACACACATATACTGTATGTTTCTGAATGTATTGGCAAGTGAATGCATTCTGTCATATTACAGATAAGCATTACCATCTTTAGTTGAGACTACAGCCTAATGTATATGTTACAGACATGTCACTGTTGTCACTGCCCCTCTCAACAAAAAAGCAGCAGGTTTAATATTAGATTTTCTGGTGGTTGAAACAATGTGTTTACCTGTTCAGTGTTCATGTCAGATGACTGAACAGTGAACCACACAGGACAGAAAACGACTGCAGCACTCCAACCAACTGCGCCTGCATCAGAGCCTGACCGATAATGTTTTGTGCATTTAAAAATATCAGATCAGCCAGTACAGTATTCATTTTTTAACATGAGAAAAAAAATTTAATTCTTTGTTATAGAGGTGGCATGAAAATAACTGAAACAGTTTCTGCTGTCATATTCAGCTGGTCCCTAATAAGAATCCCTGTAAATTGACAGTGGTTAGCCAGTTAGTAATAGTAAATAGAGTTAACATTGATGCTGATGCTACAGTATCTTGGTTTAGACTGAGACAAGTCATGGGTATATTACCATTATGTTGTTTGACACTTTAAGGGCCTCAGAGATGACATCATCCAGGTCAGAGGTTAGTCAACCTACAGAGCCCCGATGTTGAGAACAGCTAACCCCGGACTCAGAGGGGAATAGCTCTAGCGTATCATAACAAAATATTGGTGAAATGAATGAGGTTCGCTGCAGATAATGTGTTATTTAGAAGCTGCATCGCGCTGCCCCGTGTTCTCGCATTATACGGATATAAGCGGCTCTCGGCTGGATCTAATTTCGTCGGAACGACTTGTAATGACACCAAAGTTATCTGGGTGGGTAAATCATCGTATTTTATACTAGAAATAAGGTCCAGATTGTAAAAAACGGCAATTCCCCTTTAAAGGTAGGGTTGAAGATTCTGGAAAAACGGTTCTGTCAGGACACATTTTGAAAATACACAAGTCAAAAGTCCGAACCCCTTTCCTCTGATTGCTCTCTGAAGCCACACCTTCACCTTTCCGCGGACGTAGGTGAAGACACCCAACACATTACCAGAGCTACATTGCCACCCATCAGACTGGAGTGTGGCTTTTCTGCGGACGTAGGTGAAGACTCTAATCGTGCAAGTGGGAGGAGGGAGAGAGAGAGACAGCAGCTTGATTGGACGTAGGCAGAACTAGACATGAAGGCATCTGATTGGTTTTTCCTTTTCGGAGTGAAAAGCATTGATTGGTCAGAGTTTTGTCAGTCCTGCAGCTGCCACAGAGGTCTGATTATTTTCTGTTTCTTTTTCTGAATACATAATGTATTGACTGGACCATTTCCCCCAGTATAACAAAACGTGTTTCTGAACAGGATTACCAACCATAACTTTTACACTATGATATAACACTAAAGGCTAAATAGTCTAATAATAATAAGTTTGGAATATTTTCAGAGCTGCTTTGTGCCGTCGTCACACCTTCTTGCTGACTGACCTTGCTTGCAGCTTACGGACGGTCTCCTCATCTTGTCTGGCGCGCCTCTCGTCCTCCAGTGCGTCCTCCAGTTGACGGTACATGTCCTCCAGCTCCCGGACCCTCTGCAGGTACTGCTCCAGCTCAGTGGACTTCTGGGCCACCTGCTCCTCCATCTGCTGTCGCACCTGTGAGCAAGGAACCGGATTAAATTGATTCTTAACAACCAGTTGGATGTAACAGGTGGTCCAACATCAGATCACCCTGTAACTTCAGTCTTATACCATTTACACCCACCAACACAGGAGCATTAGAAACAGGCAGGTTATATCGGGGATGGAACGGCTCATGGGAAAAAGAAACTCATCCTGTTTGGTTCGCTCATCTCGGTTTGGAGCATGTGTGTATTGTTCAGTTCAGGGCAATTTCATATGCATTGTCAACTGTATCCAACAGGCAGAAGCAGAGCCAGGCGAGAGGCAGACATCTGTCTATCACACCGCAGAATGAAAATGACACGACATGAAATGAAACGACTGTCAATCAAGAGTCAGAGTAGAAGAGTATGCATAGTGTCACAAGTGGAGGATTTGACGGTTTATTCAGGAAATTAAGGCACTTCCTCTTTAATTTGAGGGCGCCACAGAAGCCACACCCTTATCTGAAAGTTTTCACAAAGGAAAATTACCATGTGGGATTGTGTCACCAAGTTTGAGGCAAAGGAACCAATGTGTATGAGCTAAAGGTACTTCCAGGTGGGAACATGGCTATCACACCACCACTGGCACACACTTAAATTTATTGTCACAACAATGTTCACACCAAACCATCATAAACCTGAAGTATTTGTAACCACATGTGAGGAGGGTGACAACAATTTGCTGAGAGGATTAATGAAAGAGAAGAAATAGTGTTTAATTTTGCCATGAGGCAACGATGTGCATATGACCAAATGTTCAGGGGAGGACTCTAATCACAGATTTGACACAAATATATCACAAATATGGCCATTTAGGACAATGCAGGCTGGAGATAGAGCCACTAGCCAGGTGATTTTTCTTGGAGAAGGGTCGACATCTGCCACACGGCCACGACCAGGCAGTTACATGAAAGGCTAAGAATAGTGGTGGGACCGATTAAAAAAAAAAATCTAATTAGTCATAGGCTTTGTAATTAATTAGTCGCATTTCCCATATTAATATTTCACACAAGATGCAACATTTTTCAATTCAAAACGAAGCTTTCCATCCACCGGGCCAAGCAACGCAGTCTGTTTCACCCATCACGTTTGTCTTTGTTGTTGTGTGTCTGTCGGCACTCACTCATCTGGTGCATTGGTGATTGGTATACCAGGAACTGAATGGAACAATTAAGTATGTTAATGCGTTATTTTTTTGTAATTAATTAATCGAATTAAGGCGTTAAAAGTCCCAGCCCTGGTTTGAAGCCATTCCAATTTATATGGTGAATCATTGAAAGTGGTGGTGAAAACTCAAGCTTTGGACAAACTTCACAAAAAGGTCTTTACACAAAGTCAGTGATGGGTGATAATCATCTGCTGCACCTAATTAAGACTGTGCCTAGAGCATGTTATCACCAGAGGCAAGCACAGCATAGCTTCTTATTTGGTAACATGGGTGTCCATTTAAAAACAACAAATTGTCAGTATTTACTGAACACATACTCTTTTATCAAACGATTATGCATGATGATTATGTGAAGACCGCAACACAACTTTTAAAGATTCAAGTGGTTTCAGTTTCAACTTTAAATGACCTTCCGCATACAGTAAGTTGTAGAGATTCTTTGGATTGAGTCTGAGTTGACAAGTGGATATTAAAGGTTTTCCAGTTAACTTGAAGAAGTGTCCCTCTGCTGTTTTTTACCCATCAACCCAAGAAGATTAAATCCAGGTGATGCTAACAAACTAGCAGCTTTTGTTGACACTGGGAAAGATGTTTCAGTTATCAGTCAAGAGTTGAGGATGTCTACACCTACACTTCAGAAAAAGGTGTCACAGGTCGTCCTCTTGGTGCCCTCGGTTCAATAACAGAGTATGACCCATAAACCTTGACACATGCTCTTCAAGTTGTCAGAAACTGTACAATTTCATTCTATACATTTCTAGACCCAGTAAACAGACAGTGCATATGTGAATGGCCTGTCCCAAAGTCACCCTCTGAAGTAAGAGCGTTTCTGGGTTTGTCTTCTTCTTACTACAAAACTGAAATCATTTTATTTGGTCAACAAAATCTGCTTGATGGATGTGACAGCGCTATTGGCACCCTTAAATCTCACTGTCATCCTTTTGCAAGGAACCTTTGTGTTATTTTAGAGAGTGACTTTAGGTTTGAAAAGCAGATATCCTCTATAGTCAAGACAAGCTTCTTCCAACTTAGGCTGTTGGCAAAAGCAAAAGTTTATCTCCCAAGAAACATCTTTGAGAGATTAATTCACACCTTTATTACATCACGTTTAGATTATTGTAATTCCTTGTTTTTTGGCCTCGACCAGAAAGCACTGCGCCACTTGCAGGTTGTTCAGAATGCGGCTGCCTGCCTGCTGACTGGAAAGAAAAAGCATGAGCACATTACTCCTGTCCTTGCATCTTTGCACTGGCTGCCTATTCATTTTAGGATTCAGTTTAAAATTGTATTAATTGCTTATAAATGTATAAATGGTCTGGCACTACCTTATTTATCAGAGCTTTTACAGCTGCACACCACTACTAGGGCACTTAGGTCATCAAACCAGCTGCTCCTGGCAGTAGGGTTAGGGTCCCGGGTCCAGACTCTCCACTCGTGGAGACCGAGCCTTCTCAGTCGTGGCTCCTAGGCTGTAGAACAGCTTACCTCTCCATGTTAGAGCTGCATAGTCTGTTGAGCATTTTAAAACACTCCTAAAAACCTATCTTTTCTCCTTGGCGTTCACTCCCAGCTAAGCAAGTAATCTTGGCTCTCTCCCTTTCTTTCTCTCTCTCTCTTTTACTACTTTTACTTTACAATTATTACCCCTTGTGTTGTTTTTTGTTTGTTATAGTGTTTATGATTACCTTTATTGTGCTTTTACAATTGTACAGCACTTTGGTCGACTGGGGTTGTTTTAAATGTGCTCTATAAATAAATTGTGACTTGACTACAGACATTTTGTGCACAAGCATGCATTCATTTCTCACCATAAATATGGATATGGATATGGAGTTGGTGCAGCAGTGCTTTCTAGCTGCTAGATGCTAGTCCTGTTCTGACCTGCACAGAGAAAGCTGTGCTCCCACACAGGGAAGCTGCAAAGAAAACTATGGTGGCAGTTCTGTGTTCCACAGTCATGCTGTTTCCCAAAACACCCATCACAGGGACTTTGAACATCTTGCATGGTAATAGTCATTGTTGCACTGATTGCACATTCAAGAAGGTTAATGTGCTATGTGCATTTGATGTGACATTTTGTGAGGTGTGTAGAAAACCTGTTCCACAACACAGAGCTCAACCCTAATCCATACAGGCAGAGAGAGCATTCCAGTGTGTGCATAGATATTGTTGAGCTGCCTCTCACTTCACAAGGACACACAGTGTGTATGGACAATATGAAAATGAATTACTTCATTAATCCCTGAAGGAAAATTCATTTGTCTGTCAGCTCATCGACCATGTGCAGAAGAATAAAAAAGCCTGATGACCCCCACCCCTGCTTTCTGACACGGGGGGGCGGGGGGGCGTATAACACTGCATGTCTCCAAAAGTTATCAGGCAGGTTTCCAGGATGCCAAGTAGCCTACTCATTTCAATGTAACAATTGCCGAACTGGTGTCAAAAAGGGGGGGGGAAAACTATCATTGTCAGCCCTAATAACAACATCCTCTGTCCTTAGACCCTCACATCCACTGAGGAAAAACTCCCAAGAAAAAACAGGAGAAGCCTCAGAGAGACAGAGGAGGGATCCCTCACCCAGGATGCACAGACATGACATAGAGGTTGTATACAGACAAGAAAACAGTTTACAGCATGGAATACAGGGCTTCTGGTGGGCAGGCTGGGTCAAATACAGGGAGAGCAGGGGGAGCAGGGGGAGCAGGCCAGCTGAGTGGGAATACTGGCTGGCAGACTGGTTCCTGAGCAGGGAGGGCAGGTCAGTTTAGAAGCAGAGGAACACACAGGAACACAGACAGGTGGCCCAGCTTGTGGACACTCCCCTGGTATACAGCACAGTCTGGTCCACTCCCCTTACGTCTCAGACAGGCCCAAGATGAGCTTGTCCCTGCCTGCTCCTCTGTTTCTCTGCTCGAGAGACCGACAGGACCCTCAGGTCCCACCAACACAACCAAAGACAGGATGCAGCTCATACAGCACCGACTAGGACATGTGACTCATTCATCTACCAATGTTCTGGACCAGACACCAGAGCATTGCCTTTAAATTGCTTTGACTTGTTCTAACATCATTACTCAGTGGAGGCTGAGCAGAGACCACCTACCGTTTTCTCTCTCTCCAGGTCCATTCTGTAGCGGTCCTGGAGTTCAGTTTGGGTCTGAAGACGCCGCCTTTCTTCTTCTGCTGCATTAGCTGCTGCCTCCTCCAGAGCCTGGCCAAAAGAAAAACAAAGAGTTGTTTAAAAAGGACAGATCACAGGAAAAAAATATTAATTATATTAATTATTATTATTATTTATATAAATTATAAAAGCAACTTCTCTGTTCTTAGGAGGACAGATCAGAATTTTCATCTTTAAATTCAGATGAAATACATGTTCAATGGAAGATTTTTAAAAAACACCTCAACTGATGCCACAGGACGAAATACCATGTGCTTATCTGAGGTATTTCTGAAGAGACAAGCTGAGCAAACAATTACCCGAGGCAAACATGGTGCAGAGAAGAAAGCTGTAGAGAGGAACTGAGCACCAACGTGTGGTTCCCACTGCTTAAAATATGTATTGCCTAGAAACACCCTCATTTAGTGGCTCGGTGGCTCACCTGTGGTTACCATATTGATCTATTCCTAACCACAGCAGCTTGCTGCATGTCATCGTTCATGTTGTCCCCATTTTGCTTGACTGTTTGTGGTGATGCGTTTTTCCTTTTGTCCTGTGTTGATGTTGAAAGCTCACAGAAACCAAACCTCCCTGTTTATCACAGCAGGTGCAGCAGGTGAAATCAGCCTGTAACTAAATGTAAACTCATGTTAACTAATGTCACTCCTCTGGTCAATGAGTGTGGCCTGTGTCAGTCTTCTAGCTGCTGCAGTGCCTGCTGCACATTAATTTTCCTCAAACTTTTTATTAACATTTCTACTTTTAGATGTTTTACTTTTACCCTTCAGATATGATGTAGTTATTTTTACTTATTCTTCCCATTAACAGATTGAAACTACTATATTATTCTATTTTTACTCTTCAGATATTGTTTCATCTACATTAGTAATGGTTCAAAAATGTTTTCAAACTGTCAGTTTTAAATAAATCTGAGTAGACTTTAGCCTTTCAATTTCTTCATACTGATCTTCAACAATTCAAGTAATTTCAAACCATTTCATACTTTTCATATATTGTTTCATCTCTTCAAGATTTCCTCAGCAGTTTCTTAACTTAATTCAGCATTGTTTCAACAATTTATTCAGCTTCCAGCTTTCAGCATTCACCAGTATTTCCTTCAGGAAATGCATTCTCTAGTTGTGTATGTGTGCGTGCATACGTGCGTGCGAGCGTCCCTGAGCCTCTTTATCACTGTGACCATGGCTGTGTGTCCATTGTGTATTGATACAATCAGCTATGTAAGACGGAGACTTGCACCTCAATGCTAGATTGTTGTGGACTCATCCCCCACAAAGACAAACTGTTATCCTCTGCTGCACTGATGTGAACCAGTTTGACTGACTGTTGCTGCATGTCACTATTTGACTCTGCTGGTGGCTTCACTGTGCTGCAAACCTCTCAACTGTGGCCTTTGTGTTTTCTGCTCAGCTGACAGATAATGTGTGGACATTTATAACATTCCACAGCTCACAGGGTCAGAAAAATGCTCTCAATCAACCAGTTGGCTAAAGATTGGACAGTCTCTCTTAGGCTGAAATAGTATAAGCTAGAGGTAGGAGTGTGGCCTACCACCTGACTGACAATCAGTCTGAAATTAAGTCAATATTGGACTGACTCTTTCAGTGAATTACAGAGCTGTTGTTCACAGGTGTGGGAAAGGTTCCTGAAGGTAATAGATCATCTGACAACTATTTATTAGGTAATAATACATTTCTGTTCTCAGCTTTAGCAGACTGACTGTGACCCTTCCTGGAAAAACACAGCCTGAAATACAATGAGGTGACGTCAAGAAGGAGTGGCAGTTACCAACCAAACGAAAACTGCATAAATTTGTTTGTACATAAGAAGTTAAACAGTATTTCTATTGTTGAATAAAAATATAATAACTTTCCAGAGTACAGTCCTGTCAACATCACAAACCACTGTGAAGTGTTGTGATGTCTGTTCAACTCTGGATCAGGTTTCACTGAGTCACTGGACCTGAAGTGAATGAATAATTAAAATGTTTCAGCTGAAAAATGTTAAATACAGTCTGACTACAGTGTAACTGGCACTTCCCGTTCACACAGTGTGAACAGGAAGCAGCAGTCGTCACCAGGATGAGGTCAGGCCACACGACCAGTCAGCACTGATACCAGACTGAGTGTGGAGGGTCAGGTTTAGGGAGATGAACTGGACAAGCATGTGTGATGGAGACTAATGTTCAATCCACGTTCCTCTGTTGACTGCAGGTGACAGACCATTCATCAGTCCGGGTGGAGCTGACCTATTACTGGTATTCATGAGCTGGCAGTGGGTTTCCAAAAAGGCCCAACTACTTGAATTGTTGTGGTGAACACATTAGTGTGTGGCTGAAACCAGCAGTAAGTTTCATGTAAATGATATTTGTCATGTGTAAGATCAGGCCAGGGTGCTAGATTGGATGCCATCTCTGAGGAATGTTGTCCAGCCAACTCTGAGACTTGGTCTGGCAGCAGTGGTGCCAGACAGGAGACCAAACCAGTGAAGACACGTCTGAAGGGAAGAATATTTATATACAGTATTTCCTTCTAGGAAATACTTCCTTATTCTCATGCGCAGAAAAAACCAGCTCAGGCAAATGAGTTCTTTTTATTTCTTTCTTTCTTTCCTTCTTTCCAGATTTATAAATTCCTCTGGGGGAAGTCCCTCATGTTAGTTTCCTCACAGACAGTGAATCAACTGAACACATCCTGGTGTTTCAGGTGAGTCAGCATCAGTTTGACACACACACACAGCTTTAACGGTGGACTTGTGTAATCTAAAAGTGCCTGTTGTGTGTCCAGTATCATTTTGCTTTCTTAATGAGAGGAGTCATCAGCCTCCCCAACACTCCTGTGTAACCTTCCTGTTTTCATCACACTGTTTTATGAGCTGCTTATCTTTCTGTGGGGTTTCCGTTTGTTTTAGCAACAACCTCAGTCTCTTACTATAAGTTAAATGTACTTAAATCAAACACTTAAATCATACACTTGTGGAATCTAGTGCAATGCAACAGCTCTGCCATAATACAGTGTTAAACTTTCTTTGACATTGCTGTACTGTAAGTGTGTGAATGACATCAGTGCTAAAACATACAACTAAATTTAACACCTTGGGGATGGGTGACCATATCTGGCCTCATGAGGAACTTCACTGCTTTGACTGTGAGGGTTGTTAGATATGTTTGTCTTTGTTCTTTAGGACTGTAAGCTACATCCTGCACTGTTTCATGACATCTTAAAGCCCCAGTATGTAACTTATTTGGCTTTTTATTAGCAAAAATCAAATATTGCTTTCATAAATACGTATTTCACTGAAGTTGAATCACACCCGCATACAAACGAAAGCTTTCTCGTACCTTAGAATGAGTTGTTACAAGTCGTTAAAAATACATAAGTGGGGGCGCACCAAACCGAGGCGGCCATGTCGCATCGCCATTTTTTATGTTCAGTGGCAGCGTGACCGTAGGTAACCATAGAAACTGACCGGAGCTGTCGAATCGGGGAGAAAGTTCTCCAGGTAGCGCCTGTTAAAACTGTCACCACTGTGTAGTGTGAGGAAGGACAGAGGCACTGGTGTTGCATTCAGGTGCAGTCAGGCAGACGGCCGTCGGCAAACCAACCGGATGTCATTTTACTCCACGAGAGAAAGACGGTAAAACGTGGGTCAGGTAAACAATACCACATCACCATGACAACATATTGTCACGCCTGTATTGTTTTGCCTCGTGCTGGCAGACCACTTGTTTACATAGACGCTTGTTTATCCTGTTACATGCAGCGTCTGTTGTCTGTCTGACGTCTGCCCGATTTCACGTGAATGCAACATCAAGAATACGTTCCGATATGCAACCGCAACGCTAGATGGGGGGAATTCCTACATATTATACCTTTAAATATGTGATTCTATAGCTTTAATTTAATGTGAAACCCACCTCTACATGCCATGATAAGTGGACACTGGATTGTATCTATATGCTATCTACCTCGGGCTGATGAATCTGAATCTTTTCGTTTCAGGGCCGAAGATATAGTAACTCCATGTTACAGTTCTACGATAACCTCATATCCACACTGTGCCACTTAGCCCTGCTCTCCTCATGTAAAACACACTCCACCACCCTCTGTCCCAAAGGAACTGACGTTTCCTGATCAGGCTGGATGCGCATCTGTTTGTCTGTCTTCTCCTCACCTTCCTCATGTTCTCCAGCTCCAGTTGCTTGGCCTCGTTGGCCGTCTGCAGCTCCCTCATCCTGAGCTCCAGCTCCTCCTGCTCGGCCTGCTGCCTCAGCCGCAGGTCCCGCCGTTTTTGCCGGGCCTCGCGATGCGGTGCGGGGCGGCCCTGACGCAGCAGACTCACATAGGTCTGAATGGCTAAAGGAAACAAAAGGGGAAAAACAAAGATGAGGTTGTGATTTCATTCAAGGTTATGCGTGCAAAAATACAAATAAGAATGGTGGATCATCAGCGAGGAACTGTGGGCAAGCATGGGCCCCAGGGCGGAAAGCTGGAAAGCTAAACTCAATTCATACCTTACGTAAAACCAATTTCAAAAAGTGTCTCTGGTGCCAGTTCTTCAAATGATCTCCTGTTGGTTTGTTTTTCTGACAATAAATTCCATCTCTTGGGTTTTTTCAGCTTGTTTCGGTGCAACATAATTGATTAATCAAGGTAATCAACAGATAAACCAATAAAGAAACTTTCTTTAGTGACCTCACTGGGGCTTACAGCAGCAGCATTAAATAAGACTGATTATCAGATCAGTGATAAGAGGAATGATGCCTGTGATTGTTGGTTTTGTTGTCAGTCCTCACCCTGGATCCACTCCTGCTTCTTCTTCTTGTCTGATGCACTGATTTCAAAGCTTTTTAGTGACGACCTGATGAGGAAGAGGCACTTCTTCCCCTCCTTGTCTGGTAATGGCTGGAGAGAAAAAAAAATAGGAATCCAACAGGTCCACCGATACACCAATGTGTGTGAACAGTTCACCACAATCAGTATCTTGTGTAGCAAAATAATATTCACCAATGCTATGCAACAATAAATATGGTAAATAAAGCCTTGCCTATTGAATCAACCAGCAAGTCTGGTGTACTACCTGGTGTACAAACATCAATGTGTAGCTGTTAACAGCATGATGGGACTGAAACAGCCTCAGCCACAGACAGGTGAAATTCCTCTTCTGTTCTGAGCCTGGTTTCAGATATCCAGCTGATCAGTGTGAAGAGCAGCAGGTTCTTACCTCCACCGTGCAGTTTCCATCTAATAAGATGTTTCCTTTCTTTTCGGCCAGGTCCTCACTAACATAGTAGGAGATGGAGTCTGGCTTCAGCCTAAACCAGCGCTCTGTCCAGTTCTTCCTCTTGTGACCCTTCTTCATCATGTAGCCCTGCAGAGAGAAAGACCAACAATTACTCCAACACACAAAATCATCATTTACACAATGGATTCTTCATTTGATGAAGACCTTGTGGAAAAGGGATGATGGAAATGTTGTGTTGTAAAATCAACACTGTAGCTGTGTGAAGATGGGCAGTTGTGTCTTTCTCTAGGGCACTTAAACAACAATGTGTTGTCTTTACAAAAGACAAAGATGCTTGTTACAGTCTCTCTCACGGTGATGACTGTTACTACTGTGCAGCACAAGGAAAAAGTATCAGGTCCTCACATTTGAGAACTCGGAAGAGCAATGTTCTTTTCCCACCATGACACACAGTGGAAACTTGGGCATTGATAATGTTCTTCAGAATCATATCCTCATGATGTCAGTCCATGTTATCCTGACAATGTGACCCTCAGCCCCAAGCCCCACTGCCACTACCTGCACAGGTGAATCTTTATAAATAGTTCGGATCTGGTCACTATGAAAGAGCAAAGTGTAGCCTATAAAGTGATCATACAGTTGAGTCAACAGAAATATAATCCTGTGGAATGTGGTTTCAGCCAGGCAGATTTACAATCTACTGTACAAGTAGCGGCCAGATTGTAAATCTGTAACCAGAGCTCCATGTGAGTCCACCTGAACCAGATACATTCACCCATGAAAACCTGGAAGCGCAGTTGCAAGCTCTAGAGAGGGGGGGGCCAAGTGTGAACCAGGTGTGCCTCCCACCTGCTTGAGCACGTCCAGGATGAGCTCTTGGTAGACCTCGTTGATGCCCATGGAGAGCGTCTGGCGGTCCATGCCTTTACTGAACTGACCCGAGCCCACCAGGGTGATGAGGTCCCAGGCCGTCAGACACTGCTGCCGTGAGTCCAGCTGCAGCTTGTAGTCCTCGAAACGCTCCTCCACCCAGCTGCCCCCCATCGCCTCTGTCAGCTTACGCAGGAAGTACTCAATCTGTGTGTAGAGAGAGAGACACAGAATAGTACACAAACTTTACTTTCACAGGGGAAAAAGAATCTTAGATTTGTCTTTGAAACATCGAGCAGGTCATTTCTGCTCAGAGTTGACACTTCCCTGTACTTTCCTACTGCTCATATCTACATGCACTTGTTTACATTTCTCAAGCAAACAATCTTCCTATGGTTCAGCTCTGACATTTGTTATACCCAACAATAAATCTCCCAGCATAAAAGAACAGGAAGCTGGACACTTCCTTTTCTGCTCTTGAGCAACAGACATTTTCAACTAGTCAGTTACTGAAGCTGCGACACCCCACACATACATACATGATGTAAAAATGTAATCCTATCATCTTAAATTACAATATTTTAATCTGTGGTGAAGATATCACTGCAGTCTCTCTCTCTCTCTCTCTCTCTCTCTCTCTCTCTCTCTCTCTCTCTCTCTCTCTCTCTCTTATTATTATTGTCTTGTTGGACTACTGCCCTGGGCCCAGTTTCTGAACTCAGTATGTCACAGTAGGGTTAGGGGACAGGCAGACCACCCACCCCTTAAAACTGTTGAAGGGGCCTACGCATGGGTCCTGTCCATGTCCTGTGGTTTGATGAGACCAAGACAAACTTATCTGGTTCAGATGGTGTCAAGCGTGTGTGGTGGCAACCAGGTGAGGAGTACAGGGACAAGTGTGTCTTGCCTACAGTCAAGCATGGTGGTGGGGGTGTCATGGTTTGGGGCTGCATGAGTGCTACCGGCACTGGGGAGCTACAGTTCACTGAGGGAACCATGAACGGCAACATGTACTGTGACATACTGAAACAGAGCATGACCCCCTCCCTTCAGAAACTGGGACCAGGGCAGTAGTCAACATGATAACGACCCCAAACACATCTCCAAGACAACCACTGCCTTGCTAAAGACTTCCAAGCATGTCTCCAGACCTAAACCCCATTGATCATCTGTGGGACATCCTCAAATGGAAGGTGGAGGAGCACAAGGTGTCTGACCTGCACCAGCTCCGTGATGTCACCATGGAGGAGTGCAGGGTTTCCCCCCCGTCGGACGAGCGCCTTCATTCATCTCCGCATACTCTCACACACATACACACCACAGAGAAGCGTGCATGCATAACAGCAGCGCGCGTGGCGAAACTTAATACGGCGCGCCGAACCCCCCCCGGACGATCGATCGATCCGCTCGCACACCCCCCCCCCCCCCCCCCCCCCCCCCCCGTCAACAGGACAGACACCACCTTAACTAACACATTTTCTGGGGGAAACACTGGAGTGGAAGAGGTTTCCAGTGGCAACCTGTGAAGCTCTAGTGAACTCCATCACTTAGGGGTGTGCTCACTTTTGTTGCCAGCGGTTTAGACATTAATGGCTGTGTTTTGAGTTATTTTGAGGGGACAGCAAATTTACACTGTTATACAAGCTGTACACCGACTACTTTACATTGTATCAAAGGGCCATATCTTCAGTGTTGTCCCATGAAAAGATATAAAATCAAAATGAAAGTTGATTAGGAAATAAACAAAATTTGAAAAGAAAAAGTGTGAACGTGGGTCTCAGAGGGTTAATTCACTCCTTCTGTATCTGTATCTGGAAAGTCAGGTCTCTCAACTAAGCTGCTCATGATTTAGTTTCAATGAGAAAAATACTAAACATGTTGGAGTTGATGCTGGTACAAAGTTAATCCAGGTGTTCAGTCCACTCACCTCCTCAGTGACGATGATCAGTGGGTATCTGTCCTCTGACAGGAAGTTGAAGTTGCACCAGATCTTGTAGGCGTCATCGTTGGAGATGAGCAGCTGCCTTTGGCCCAGGTTTTTCCTGAAGCACAGAGTCCAGCACATTTTGTTGAAGTCCTGGCGGTCGAAGTTGTCCTTCACCTGTGGCAGAGCACAACAGCCGCTGTGGTGAGTCAGGGACACAATGTAAAACTGCTGCTTGCACCACAATATCTGCTACATCTTCTGCAGTAAAATCATGAAAACAAGAGCTTGGACTGAGGTTGTGCTTCATGGAAGTATCCCTACTACTAAAGTAAAAGATTACTCATTAGGTTCATATTATGATCATTAAAAACCAAAAGAGGAAGCACTAATGATTAAAAAAGCAAAGGGTGGAGAGACCATCTCACAAAAACAAGTGCAGGCTTAAGACCTTCCTGTATGACAGAGCTTTTAGTTAGGGCTGGTCCAGGTAGCTCTGAACCATTTTATAGCTACACTGCTATAGGCTTAGACTGCTGGGGGACACATCTGGTTACATGGAGCCCTCTTCTCTCTTCTCCTCTCCTCTAGCACATTTTAACTGTCATTATCATTATCTGTTGCCCCTTGTAGTTTGGCCTTGGTGTCTCTGTGTTTCCACAGATCCACCAGAGATGCATCTCTCTGCACCAACCACCGCCTGCATCACCTCCTTTCCCACCGGCCTGCCCTCCCTGCCTCCCTCCCAAGTTGTCTGTATACAACATCTATGTCACGTCTGCCCGTCCTGGGTGAGGGATCCCTCCTCTGTCTCTCACCCTGAGGTTTCTCCTGTTGTTTCTTGGGAGTTTTTCCTCAGTGGATGTGACGGTCTAAGGACAGAGGATGTTGTTATGATGCTGTGTAAAGCCCTTTGAGACAAACTGTTTGTAAAAATGGGCTATACAGATAAAATTCCCTTGCCTTGCCTTCTTACATTTCTATATGTTCAAAGACCATTTTCAATGTGTGTCACCTCCCACAGCGACAACTAACCCTGCTAACACCAGAAGAAGTAACACCCCCACCCCCCACCAGAGCTACAAAGAGTGGAAAGCTCTCAAAAAGGTACAATCAGTGCTGTGGAGGGAAGTGTTTTCCTTGAGCCGGTGAACAGCAGCATCTCCATGGAGACCCCTTCCGCCAAAAAGCAAGTCATCAGGAAACCCCTCAAAAAAAACAAAAAACAAACCTTGCCCGCTTTGATTAAAAAACCAACCTGAACATGAACTGAACCCAGGAACCGTCCCAGTTTGTCAGTCACATTAAAAGATAGTAACAGGTGAAAATAAGTGGAATACAGTGAAAGACTTGAGCATCACTTAAATGCTCATCTTGGCATGTGACGACGGCAATAGTGCTCACCACTGCAACACCCTGCCACCCCCTCTCACAGGCTGAATTTCCCATGAACCTGCAGAATTCATGGGCTAAATGTTCATGACTGAGTTGGGTCATACACCTAATAACAATAACTGAGAGGAATGGAGGCTGTAAAAAATACTCAGGACAATCACTTCAGGACAGAGCACAGCCCAGTTTGATGGATATTGGACAAAACCAACTTTTACCAGTTTGTCTCAGTATGGAAAAGAGTAAGCTCCATGGAGATGTTGAGATGGGATGATGTTAGAAAGGCAGAGACACCGACACCTGTGGAACTGAGGCCCAGTCATCATTATCATCATCTTCAGTGTCATCCAGTTTGTCAAATCCTCAAACACCCGAGGGCCTGGACTCATGTTGGTCAACAATGTGAAATTCAACTGGTTCTATTTTCCTGACAAACATTAAAGTTGTCCTTCAAATTCAACTGTGAGACAATCAAAAGCTCCAGAACCCGCAGACCTCTGGGTCAGTGTGTTGGAGAACGGCTCCTGGGCCTGCATGATGAGTACTGTATGGTGTGGTTGAACAAAACTTCTCAGTGGATTTTGTGTTACAATTGTTCTCTTATGAATACTGTGAACATTGCCTCTCTTCACTCTGAAGAGAAGCACTTTGCCCCTGGAAATAAATGGGCGACTGATTTGACGGATTATTTCCACATCAAAACAAACTTTCTGCTCAAGTGCAGCTACTTTGTGAATTTTATCCTGAATTCACTCAGGTCGTTTCATTATTCCCATTTTCTGAGCTGGGAAAGACATTTGGCCCAAGTGAATGACTGCAGTGAAGTAGTGCCCTTTTCTAAGGCTGCACAGGATCTGATGTAACGCTCTATTGTGCTAATTTAGGGTGAGTGCCTGTGTGGAAACCTGGGCCGGATGTTAAAGTGATAGTCCACCCATAATGAATATTAGAAATGCAACTTCACTATACAGGTCAACAGAACCACAAACTATTGTGTGTTTCTCAGAATGGTGATGACACTATACACTCCTCTTCAACAGTTTCAACAAATACTAATGGAACCTTCATGGAGGTTCTTGCTGGTGGCAGAGAAGTGGACTTCTGATCTGAGATCTGAGACGGGGATTTAAAACAAACTCATCTAGGATTTGGGATTTTTATGATTTGTATACTTATTTATGGATGTAAATGTGAAGACCTGACCTGAAAACTGAAGACATGATTCTGAAAGATGAAGTGCATAAAGTTCACAAACTGCAGGATTCACTTGAGTTTCTGTTTGTATACATTTTATTTTCTATATCTGTATTTGTTTGACAAAATACATCAGGCCACATCACGTTATGATTGTCAAGTAAATTTTATGGTTTTACAGCCTAGGCAGACTGCAGCTCCCCCTGTTCTTAGCCTCAAACATGAGAACGTTTTTTTTTTTCTTTTTTTTTTTACTTACACCAGGGAGCTGGAGAACACATCAGTGTGAGAGAGGAGGAGAGTCTGTTTAGGTCTGGACATTCAGTATGATAACACAGTTGTGTCTGATTGGATCAGTCTTACATTCAAAATACTTCAAAATAAATACGTAACTGAAGATCTACTGGTTATTTTATGTGGAATTCAACTTTTTTTTTGCCACTTCTGAAGTGTGACTACTAGAAACCTACTCCCATGATATGAATGTTGTGTTTTAAAATGTGGACTCTGATAAAATAGTAGCTACCTCCTCTCCTGTCATTACTCAGCATGATGAAGGTTGTGTTTGGATGGCAAACTGTTCTGCATCGTCCTGCAGGATTTAAAGAATGTTTAAAATGAGTCAGCGGGAAGAGGGGAGGGGCGTGCAGGGAACAGTAGTGAACTTGTGAAAACTGAGTTTGTTCAGAAAGAGCAGCTCTTTGTCCACGCTCATCTTGATTGTATTTGTCCTCACAGCTCACTGACTCTCTCTCTCTCGCTCTATACCCATCACTCCCTCTCTCTCAGTCTCTACACTTCAACAATAAGAGCCTTGTCAGCACGGCCACCCCTCCTCTCTGCTGCCACATGTTCATTAGGATTCAGGAGCCAAACTCCAGTTCTCTGCAACAGCATCAACTGCTCACACACATATTTCATCTTTCAAGACAAATAGACAGCTCACTGACAGTCAAACCACATCAGCTTATAACCTGAGGCTTTAGCTGCTGGTGAAATATTCACCTACAGCGAAGGTGAAGACATGATCTGAAGTTAAGATCAAGATTGCATAAAAAGAGGAAATGAGAAGAGTTGTAAATGCTCCAAAGCACAACATTACCATAATAAACCTGCAGGTGCTGGTGGGGTGGTTCATGCCCACCAAACTTCAACAGTTGTGTGGTTAAAGTGTCGACACCTGGCCGTTTGAAGACTTTATGTCTATATGGCTGATTGGACCAGAGAGACCACAGTGAAAGTATTGTGCCTATTCTTTTACTAAACTGGATGATGTCACAACACATATGAAAACCTTCTTCGGTTTCTCTGTTCCCTCAAAAGTCACAACTATCAGGATGGTTTGCATGTGGTCAGCTGTGTCAATTTGCACGTCAAGGTTCACCAAACCCAAACTCAACAGAAAGCAGCAGTTTTAGTTTTCTTCTGAAACCACAAGAACAAGAGAACATCAAAACATGAGACATGAGGAGAAATGCAGCATGTGAAATGTCACCTGACCACAGTGAGCTGATGTTGCAGGACCACTTCACTTTATTTCAGTCTATCTAGTAGTTTTTGTAGCTCATCTTAATGCATTTGGAGTGATAAAGGACTCCTTTCAGATACTCCTTCAGTTAAAGGAGGTGACTCCTTTCAGAATACCTCTGTACACTGACTCAGTGGAATGTCTATGGAGCACAGCTGAAAGGTTACTGGCACTACACTATTATTTGTAAAACACCGTCGCCTGACGTGCATCTCCAAATAATTCTAAGTACACATGGGGGCGATGCAGACTGCAAGGGCTGCTACACATTATGGTGGTGAATTGCACAGCAACGCATTCCCTTGACGCAGAACTTCGAAAGGTTGCACGACGGCGTCAAGGAAGTAGCGTAGTCACAGCGGGGATGCAGAAGCACAAACTGAGCATAAGTTGTTGCAACTCATCATAGTATGACGTTTGATATTGATAAGCATGTTTGGTTAATTCAGAACAGTACTGATTACATAATAATAATTATCGCAATGATCGTTTTACAATATTTCTATTAAAGAGGAACTATGCAAGATTTTTTTACCTTAATTAAACAGCTTGAGAGTGATTGTGATGGTTAAATCAATGACTTGTACCTTGCTCCAGGGAGAATGGAGGCTCTCCATTGAAAACCAGCCAAGCAAGATCAGAGCCTCCGACCCAGTGTCCCAGCTTTCGTCTCAGCCGCGACACAATCACGCCCCATAACTCGTAATCTCTTGTTTATGACAGATAAAACTACACAAATATACACATGGTAACATCGTATATGATCTACCGCTCCATGGATTGCTTTCTCGCCAGTTTAGTTGAAAACAAATGCACATGGCCGGGAGGAGGGTTAGCAAAACAGTGGAAAAGCGACCGCACTTGTATAGTTCCCCACACACAAATGTATTATACATAAAGACACACACGTATTGACATCATTTTCCCTTTTACATATTTTTTGCCTGTACTTGATTTTGCGGGCCTTGTGGAACAATGACGTTTCTCTCTTGCTGGAAGTGGAGAGCGTGAAAGATAAGGAGCGACTTGAGGAAGTGGTCATGGCGACTGGAGACAGAGGCGTTCAAACTTTGACTTGGTTTCACAACAGACCATAGAAGTGCAATGTGCAGTGTCTGTGATCAGAAGATTTCATCACTCGTCAATAACGTCAATAACATTTACGAAATAACATCAAGTGTTGACGCTCTCACACTGCACAAGAAAAACCATGAGAAGCCTGTTGATATTAATGAGAGCACCTGAATGATCATATGAGAAACACTGGGTCCATCATTCAAGAAGTGTGGCTTTGTTGGAGTTGGAGTCAGTCAGAGAGACAGAGACTGTGAGCAGACAGAGGCCCAGATGACACAGGAGAGGGAAGACGACTGTCACCATTGTGACAGCAGCTAACTGTCGTGTTCAGTGCTCAGAGACTCATAATAAAGTTAGTGTAGTTGACAGATAATCCACAGGAATGAGGAGGGAACCAATCAACAGTCCTGTGTTTGTCTCATATTCCCTTCAATAGAAATGTATTGTCCAGAGGAATCCAGCAGGTCCTCACATCTTCATTATGATGGTCTCTTCTTGGTATGTCTTGTTCCTGAGGAATGTTTCACTTGACCAAACAACAAAGTGCTGAGTCTGTGCTGCCAAATCAACAGCCGAAGTGGTTGAGGGTCAGGTTGCTAAGCTACACCACTGTGGCACAGCTGCGGCCCTCTTTGTAAAGTGTTAGATTCCCTGGGTTTAGACATGTAGAAGGCCCTGGAGGAGCAGCACCCTCAGACAAAGCTTACTCAGCCTTTGTGATTGTTCTACAGCTCAAACACAGACTTTGGTATGTCTCTGTAGACGTCTGCACCGACAACAACAACCTCAACAACCACTTGAAAATGCTCTGGTCCGGGGGCATCCTCACTAGGGTTGGGCGGTAATAAGGTACTGTATCTTAAAATAGCAACGGTATCAGTTTATTACCGTCATTTAAAAAAAAAATACTACATATAGGGGCCTGATATATTACCTACTAAATATTAATATTAATATTAATATTTTACTGACTAAATAATGAGTTTATGTCCAGCACCTACATGTGTGTGGTTGAGTTTTCAGTTTTACTCCAAAAGTATCATGTTTTTCGTTCGGGAGATGTTTGATAAAGTTGATGGACGTGACGTGATCATTTGACGCTCAGAGAAGAGAGAGGAAAAGACGGCATGTTGCTCATATAGTGAGTTGGTCCTCAAGAAAAACACAACTTCTGTAAAAATCTTGGCTAGATTTGAAGCACTGTTGTTCGTTGTGTCTTGTAGACTTGTGCCGACTGTTATAAAAACACACAGATACGCTACTACAGCTGAGCAGCGCTCCGATGAAAGTTATCTTCAATAGGGCTCGAAAGGTCACATGATTACGCAATGCATTGTGGGCCGTAAGCGCCATTTTTACGGGCATTGTTTACATTGCCATGGGAATCCACGGTAGAGATCGCAGGAGAGCGAGAGAGAAAGTAAACTAAATGCGGCGGGCCCTTGGAACATAACAAGTTTTTATTATAAATAACCAGTGTGTAAATGTTGTGAATACACCAACATGTGTCATGTGATGGAGGAGAAAGGATGGTTTGGTCATTTAGACGGTTAAACACATAACAAGTCTGCACTATCTCACTGGAACAAAAAAGAAAAACACTACCGAAAACTCTCTACTGAGGATACTCTTACCAAAGACACTCCACTACAACCACTTTCGAAATGCCCGCAAAACGCTTTTGTGGACAAGTTGTGACATGAACAATCACCACGCTATGAGATAATAATGGAACGTTACGAAACGGAGCCGTTTTCGAAGTAAATACAAGGTAAATACAGCGTCTGCTTGCTGAAAAACTGCCCTTGAACGCAACGCACATCAGCGGTTTTGCATGAATTTACCTCTAAAACAGCTCCGTCTCGTAATGTTCCGTTATTATCTCATAGCGTGGTGAATGTGCAGGTCACAACTTGTCCACGACAGCGTTTTGGAGAGTTTGGGTTGTGTATTTGATGAGTTTGATGAGGGAAACCAAGAAATTCCCATAGCCTCCATAGCATAGCCCTGAGCAGCCTGCCGCTCCGCTCCGCCGTTCTAAAAATAGATTACACCGACAAATAAAGGTAATGAACCTACTGCTATGACTATAGCGATTATGGCAATGGGCCAATTTGCCAAAATGTTGAACTATCCCTTTAATAAAAGTTGTTCATGTTGGTAACAAGTTTTGTTATTGTTTCAGTATTCTTATGTGGTGTTTGTGTAGCCGATGTCGATCTGGCCCTCTGCGTTGTGTTTCTCACGGCCTGCCCTAGGTGGGGTTCGATCCCACGACCTCCCGCACCGGAGGCGACGATACTAACCTCTTCGCCAAGAGGTTGACAACCACTTGGCGGGTTGGTTAGCACGTCTTTTATGGGTGGAGTGAGTGCACATCCGTTACACTCACCCCCGCTGAACTCACTCCACCCAGGGCATCCGGGTCATGGCACCACTGTAGCCGATGTCGATCTGGCCCTCTGCGTTGTGTTTCTCACGGCCTGCCCTAGGTGGGGTTCGATCCCACGACCTCCCGCACCGGAGGCGACGATACTAACCTCTTCGCCAAGAGGTTGACAACCACTTGGCGGGTTGGTTAGCACGTCTTTTATGGGTGGAGTGAGTGCACATCCGTTACACTCACCCCCGCTGAACTCACTCCACCCAGGGCATCCGGGTCACGGCACCACTGTAGCCGATGTCGATCTGGCCCTCTGCGTTGTGTTTCTCACGGCCTGCCCTAGGTGGGGTTCGATCCCACGACCTCCCGCACCGGAGGCGACGATACTAACCTCTTCGCCAAGAGGTTGACAACCACTTGGCGGGTTGGTTAGCACGTCTTTTATGGGTGGAGTGAGTGCACATCCGTTACATTTGGTACCTATTCCCTTTCTGAACGACATGTTGGTGACTCCGTCTGAGCTGTACAACATGATTTTTAATTGGCCACTGTAATAGCGTATACCGCGGTAAAATGTGGAGGAGGTTTAACAGTATCTGTATTTGGATACCGCCCAACCCTAATCCTGACCCATGAGTCCAGTTTGTCCCTTCACTAATCCACACACTGTATCATCTAGCTTTACTCCCACCTTTAAAAACACATGCACACAAACACACATGTGTGCATACATACAAACACAGTTTCCCTGTGTGACTAGGTGGAGTTTCCTCAGGAGTGAGAGCAGCTGAATGTACTGACCAACGCCCTCGCTCCCCATGGCCCAGTCTCCTTCACTTCAGTAGGTGGGTGGGGTGGTCGTGTGTGAGTAAACTGTGTGTTTGGATTGTTGGGGGGCGGATTTACGCATGCCCATGACATCATGACTCTTTTCCTGAACGTAAATCCAGAAGTTACATTTCCTTTAAGAACAGTCCTTACAAACAATCACTGTGCAGCTGCATTAAACTTTATATTCCAATATGAATTTGGGGAAATGTGAATGTGAAAGACTTAGACTTGGACTGATGAGCTTTGAATGTAAATATATTTCACTGAAAAAAGTTCATACAAAAACATTGTAGATACTGTCAGATACTGGATGTGAAGGCAACTCGGCTGTTAAACACTTCATACAATTTGCTTTCAATCCAGCCAATATCTTCGAAAGCAATAACACAGACCTAATGAGGAAACTTTGAAGAAAAGAAACTAACGTTACTCAAGAGCTGCTGAGACTTGTGGTCGACTGGACATGGAAAAAAGAACTGGCACAAAATGACACATTCATCATTTCTTCTGGGGAAAAACTAGACTAGACCATAAGAACAGTCTTTACTCTTGACATATCTGACCGCTACACTATAGGCTCTTATTGTCTCTCTGAGGGAAAAGTGCTGTTATGAAACAGTTTTATCAATGCAGGTCAGGCCTGGAACCTGATATCATGTGTAAAAAGGCACAATCCCATAGGCCGGAACATACAAAAAGAATGCACATTACACTTTACAATAGTGGCCAGAAGCAAAACACAACAGATACATGACATTCACAGAGACAGATAGATTATCGACAGCTCCTCTGATAACAGTAACACTTATTTAAAAGTCATTTTATAATTTTCCATCAACCCTACACATTCAGTCTCATGAGGCAATGGACACAAGAGCTCTCATTGGCCAGATTCCTGCTGACAAAAAACAGCTGGCCAATCAGAGTCTGGTTGAATGTCATTAAGTGTTTGGTTGCAGTTTGTTTGAACACTGTAACCTGAACCATGACAATATGAAACCCAATGATCTCTAGACTACATATGAAAACAAGAGATGGCCTCTATTAATGCAGTTAATGTGGCCTGGCTCTGGATAAGACACAATATGGATTTGTTTATTGAGCAATTAAAAAACATTAATTTTTTCCAGAGCTGCCACAATTAGTTGATGTCGATAGAAACTTTTTGAAATCTTTTAAATATCTCTCTAGTGTCACTGGCCTTTGACACCTTACCACAATCAGAGGTTAAAGGTTCCATTATTCTTAGGAGAGTTCTTATGACAATGCACAATTCCAAACCTTTCACTATGGCAACCACCATTCACCAACTGCAATGACATCATACCCTGAGAATTCCAAGCAGCCAAAAGAAGTTGAATCCATGGTTGTTTGTGACATCACAAAGGGAAAGGGCATTTCACTTGTCATGATGGCCAGTCAAACAATCAGCAGAGCTCCGTTAACCCTGGGAGGCTGGAGCTGTCACCACAGAGGGACAGGCATTCAGCTCAATGACTCATGTGTTCGATCACTGGTTTTGTGTTGCTGGCTGAGCTCAACACATGACAATAACCACACATGAAAGACCATGACACCAGCATGATGCACTCACATTCAAGCATCACTATCAATGGACTTGGATGGATTTGCTGCTTCACTTAAAAAAATAATTTGATGGGTCAGGGCCTATTTGCATATTTACTTTGCAGTTCATCAGTTATGCCTTGGTAAAGTTAATGCAGAGCTGATCACACGCCTGTAAGATCATATCATCAACACTGACTATCATGTCAGATCTTCTCTATCTGGGTTTCAGCAGTGGAACCATCAGTCTAATCTTAGTGGGCAAATCAAACACTTAAAAGGATAAAGTACAAAAGTGGAAAAAGTACTACAACTTATTTCAGGGCTGCTGTCAAGTTGTTGTTCTACTCCTGATCATGTCTCACATTCCATATCAAGATGAAAAGTCACGAACAACAAACTCCCCTCAGAGAAGCCGTGTGTATCTCTGTGAGGCCACAATGAGTCACCACCACGCTCAGCTCAAGGAATACTATGCTCATTTACTGAATTTTCACATCTACTGACCAGATTTGACGTCAAGTTTTCTTGTTTTGACTCTACATTACCAGTCCAATCAAGACTTGAAACTAGCTGCTAGTACGCACATTACAAATGTAATGTTTCAGTGTCATCTGACTGCGCAGATGTTGACAGCTGTTGCTCCAGTAAGACTCAGTGCTGATGATGACTGACCTTATCCAGGATGAACTTGTTCAGGTACGGCATGTATCCTTGGTTGGAAACAGGACCCTCATCGTCGTCTTTAAAGTGCTCCTCCAGCGCCACGGGGTCATGTGGGATCTTCATCACTGTACATAGGTTATGGGACAGTACCTGGAATGGATAGAAAAAAAACAACTCATATTTATGATTGTGGTAGACAGTGAGTGTCCAAATGGGACACTTAGTCAGCTATTTAATCAAAGCGCTCTGTGCTCACACTGAGTATGTTCCTGCTCACTGAGGTGGAACACTAACATTGTTAACACCTGTTTTTGGGCGTGTCTGTCACTGCAGCCATGATAAACTTACCGTAATACATTTGCATAACTGGTAATTGTACATTGTCCAAAAGGTATGGATCCTACATCATCCACAATGCAGCTTACCTTACCTGTACTGCACCTAACCAAACCTGTTATATCCTGTCAGTCATATGTTCTTTAACAGTGCTCAGACTTTACAAGATATTAAGCCCAGAGAGCTGTCAATAGTGATTCTTTGCATTACTGACATTTTTCATGTATTTTATTAATTTATATTATATCTTGTTTTCATTTGAGCCAGCCTGATATTATCCTGGTATGACAAGCCAGTTATAATACAGAAGGCTGAGGCCCTTCCCAGCTTTCTGTAGTTATTATAACTGGGCTGGTCATGTCAGGATAACATAAGCCTGGTTTAAAGGGATAGTTCAACATTTTGGCAAATTGGCCCATTGCCATAATCCCTATAGTCATAGCAGTAGGTTCGTTACCTTTATTTTTCGGTGTAAGCTATTTTTAGAACGGCGGAGCAGAGCCATGAGCTGCTCAGAGCTAAGCTAAGGAGGCTAATGGGATTTCTTGGTTTCCATCATCAAACTCATCAAATACACAATCCAAAAACACTAAAACACTCTGGTGGACAAGTTGTGACCTGCACATTCACCACACTATGAGATAATAACGGAATGTTATGAGACGGAGTTGTTTTCGAGGTAACAAGAGCGTTTTGGAGTTTTTGGATTTGTATTTGATGAGTTTGATGAGGGAAACCAAGAAATCCCATTAGCCTCTGTAGCTTAGCTCTGAGCAGCTCGCAGCTCTGCTCTGCCGTTCTAAAAATAGTTTACACCGACAAATAAAGGTAATGAACCAGTAGCGATTATGGCAATGGGCCAATTTGCCAAAATGTTGAACTATCCCTTTAAACATTTTATTCATCAAGGGGAGCTTCCCGTGGATGTCTTTCTCCCACTCAGCCTTATTTAACTGAAGTAGGTGAACTTCCTGCTGAGGTTAAAAATAATCTCAACATGCATGAGTAAAAGCTTTATTATTTATTTTAACTTTCCTGGTCAGCCTGTTTAGTAATATGATATCACACCAGATCTGAAGTGTGCTAAGCATGGTGAGATTATTTTCAACATCAACAGGAAACGCATTTCAGGTAAAATAAGCATGACATTATCCTAGCATGACAAGCCCAGTGATAATACAGAAAAGCTGGGAGGGGTCTGTGCTCCCCAGCCGGATCTCTTAGATTACACATGTAGCCTATGTAATTTCCTGTAGTGTTTTGCCAAGCAGCCGCATGGTGCTTATTCATGTAGACATGGGAAATTAATGTAGAAAGAGTGTGACGTTTATTTCCAGTAAGAAAAGAGGGAGTTGAAGCTGCACTGCATTCTGGATCTTTTCTCCCTAGATTTGTTTTGTTTTTTAACCAGTGAACACCATTAATGATGAATAATGTTTGAGCAATAGAAAAAGAAACCTTCCATAGAAGTGTGTTTTGTGGTTTTGTTGTCTTAGCCCTGAATGCTGACTCGGCCTGATCAACAGTACTAAGTCACACCGTTATCCTCTCTGAAAGTCACTACAGACCTGACAGGCTGACATAATTATACGTAGATAAATACTTCTTGTTTTATACAAACAGATGGTTAAATGCTTAATGACATCCAGGTTACACATTACTTTAGCATTAAAATGATAACAGACCAGCTCTGTAAGCAGATTGTTCATATTTTCTTGGTTTCTGAAAACCTGTTTCCTAAATATCCAAAATATTTAGAGCACAAATTCATGATTGTCATCTATTTGAAACCTTAAGTTAAAATGAAGAATTTCTTCTAACATCACTTTCCTACATCAGCTCTTCCTGGTTTAGATTTATGTGCTTTATGTAGGCTACTAGCCTATTCACATTTGTTGTCAAACCATTAACAGTAAGTTCCCATTGACTAATATCCTCGTACAAACTATGCAGTAAATAATGGTTTAACTGCAGTGGTTTGTGTTTTCATGGCGACGTTTTTCCTTGTAGAATTTAGCTAGTTGCTTAAGTTTAAGATCACAGAACTCATTAATGAGCTTCCATTAACAGGTGCGAGTCAAACCGAGGCGCACTTGACTTTCCCACCAACCTCAGAGGAACAAAGATGTTGAGGACGAGAGGTGTGACAGGACAAGTACGGACAGACAGGACAGTCTCCATATCTGGGGACTGAAAAGTAAAGATACGATGTTTTTTGTTTGTTTTTGTTTTGTTGTTGTTGTTGTTTTTTTTACCTTGAGCTGAGATTTGGAGACTTTCCCGCTCTTGTCCACGTCCAGCGCTGTAAACGCGTGCCATATTGACTTTAAAAGTTCGTCACGTAGAGCCATGGTGTTGAAGAGACACTTGTCCTCTCTCCTGTCGTGATTTTGATTTGTCTTCTCTCCGCGTTGACTTGGACTCTTCCTCTGTCTGTCGCCCTCTCTCCCAACTGTCTCCGCAGGGCGCGCGGTGAGGAAAAGTCACATGCCCGCGCGCGGCGGCGGCGGCGGCGCGTGTGGCGGATAGTGATGATGGCGCTGATCACAGAGCAGTAGCACCGCTCAGCGAGAGCAGCACACACACACCAGGCTGAGCTGCAGGACACAGCTGCTGTGTGTGTGTGTGTGTGTGTGTATGGAGGCGTCACACTGGGTTACACACATAGCCTACACATTTTCAGAATCAAAAAATAATATTTAAAGCACCAGTCATAGTAGTTAATGCAAAATCTACATAGCCTACATCATGGAGTGAGTCACCAGGAGTTGTAGTTTAGCTATCTAATCCCCCAAATAAATGCATTTTAACTAGGCTATAGCTTTCAGTTCAGTAAATCTCGTCAGCTCTTGTCAACCAGCATGTTTTTCCCTGTTCTGGGTTATAAACTGTTTTGTTTTTTTGTTTTTTCTTTGTCTTGTGTAGGCTAGAGGGGGGTAAGTTGCCCCCCTTAAAGCAGATATCAGCTTCACGGCCGTTTCGGCTAATGCTGCGTTCAAGGCAGGCTTTTGAAACCGTAAGTTCAGCTTCAAGTCACAACTACGACTTGGTAGCGTTCCAGGTAACCCGTAGCTCGTGTTTTTACCATCCTGTTGTCTGTGAAAGTTCCCTATAACGGCCACTCGTAACTTCCGACCCGTGAACTCGTACCAGATCGAACTGGTATGACTTCACAGGAAGGAAAAACACAAAGTACGAGTTTCTTTGAACGCACCATGAGTTAGCAGCCCCCGCCCTTGTCAGGCATCAATTGGTCCTCGTGCTACGTCGCCACATTCACGCGCATCCCTTGGCTGCACACACAGCCCTTCATGCCGTTCTCTCTCCTCATTGGATAACATTTGTATCCCACAAGGAAAATTTTCTCCTTGGGTTACAGCAGAGCAGAGTGACGGAGAGACTCGTGTTTAGGCTGAAATACTTCATGTAAGTGATTGCTGACGGAAAATAGGACTATTTAGGACTTATATTAACAAAAACATTCCACTGATATCTGCTTTAAGAACACATTTTCTCTGAAAATATAAATAATTTGAATGTCAACATAATATGTACACAAGAAGTATGCCTAAGTTAACACATTTAGAGGGTAATCAAATCACACCAGACTTTGTTATTATAAAACAAAATGTAAAATCTTGAAAGGGGGCATTTTCTTGTGGTTGTGGTGTTGATGGTGATGGTGATGATGGTGATGTTGATGATGGTGATGGTGATGATGATGATGATACGATGATGAATGCCACTTATGCACTTTATGCCCTGCACTTTGAGGGTAGCCACTTTACATATTAAATGCACTTTATGAGGCATAGAATGATTATGGGGATGATGATGAACTGTGTAGCTATTTTACTGTTGTGGAGTTCATTAGCTGATTAGAGTGTGACACCATTAGGTTACAATAGCAGGCTTTTTCACCATTATTCAAGAGTCTAAATTTTGGGTTTTCATTAAATATAAGCCATAATCATTACAATTACAAGAAACAAACACATGAAATATTTCCGTCTGTGTGTAATGAATCTATCTAGGTTTCATGATTTGAATTGAACTCCAGTAAGTTAATTTTTCCATGATATTCAAATTTATTGAGATGCACCAGACCCAACATGGCATAGTGAAGTTGGAGACATAGATCTAGGTTAATTTCTGTTTAAAATACCAAGAGCTCACATACAACTTAATAAGAAAGAGAGTGGCTATGCGTTGCAGTGAAGGCAGACTACGTGGTCTCTCTGCATACTCAGACAGCAGCATGTATTTATTAATATTAAGTGAAACCAGCAAAACTGCTCAGTGGTTGCACGTCTCCATCAACCACCACGTTTCAGGAAATATAGTAGAGGAAATAAGGTTTCAACAGATGTAGATTCAACATATTTCTATTGCACCTATTCACATAAAATTGGTCTCCATTCATGATCAACCTGGAAGACTTCATTTCTGAGGAAAAGGCATGTTGAAGCACGTTTGAAGTTAATGTGCTCTGGTCAGACTAAATACCAGGGATGCAAACGGGTCAGGACCAAAAAAGAGAGGAATTTCCCGGGGGGGGGGGGTGCTCACCATTAACAAATAAGTACATTACAATATCACGGAAAGGCAATTTCCAGTAGTTCAACCCCAACCAAGTATTGAGTGCATATAGATAGACATAGTTTTCAGAAGGTCAACATTTCTATATTAAAAATGCTTAAAAAAAAACAAAAAACTTTGCAATATTTCCATTTTGGAGATACTGATTTTTAGGTCTTCACTGAATGTTAGTCATAATTATTACTATTAAAATAAACTGAATAAATAAAGACATGGGATGTGTCATTCAGTGTGTAATGGACATAGGCCTATATAATGTGTTAGTTTCACTTTAATTGAACACATTCTACATCGCGGAGGCGACGTCTTTCCACTCAGAGCTTCCTTCACCTCTGAAACGGGGCAGAGCTCCGTGGGAAACACCTGCCTGACACAGCAACGTAGGGAACCGTGCATGTCCACAGCGCACAGCTCCACATGCACGGGGGGAAAACGGCGTCGCCGTCGCACCGACTGCATGCGGATACGCGCCGCTTTAATGAGCGCGCATGTCGCGCGTCAACATTGGAGGCTGTTATCAGTATAATCAGAGACAACCATGAATGAGTTCGCCTCAGTTTCACGTGATTGTCACTGTCAGCCTGTTAGAAAAACATTTTACTGACCCCAGCTGAGACGCTGAGACCCCCCCCCCCCCCCCCCCCCCCCCCTCCCCCAAAAACAAAAACTCTTCGGATCTGAACGATTCACACAAGTCACCTAATTGGTCATGAAAATAGCGAGTTTCGCTTTTCGGCGCGCTGTTTGCATCCATGAAATACAGATCAGGCATTAGGGCAACAATACAACATGGCACGTTAGGATAAGGAAAGGGTAAAATTGCAGATGTCAGATCTTTTTGATTATAACCAATTCAGAACATTTGCACTAAATTTCAAAGATTCCATTCATAAATTCTAGGGAAAACTGTGTTTTATGAGGTCACTTTAGTTTAGTGGGTTTATTTCGGTTGATTTTTAACTTGTAGAATCAAGTACACACATAGATAAACAACAATATACGTATATGATTTAAACATAATTTAAAAAAAAACTATAATTCTTTTTGTTCCCCTAAAGAAAAAAATCTGAAACAAATGTACCTTGACCAAAAAGGTGCAGCTGTAGCTTCAGCTTATTTTGCCTATAACCATCTTACAACAGTTCTGTCAGCTCATTTTAGAAATTGAGAATGAACAAAACATACATATGGTAGCCGGTAGTTTACAAGCATACTGGTGTTCATAATTCAGTTTGATATTAATATTCTCTTTAAATACATTTTTGAATCTATTTAGTGTGTTACATATTCTCATTACTATTTCTAAATTATTCCATAGATTTTATTAATATCGATATTTGTTTTACATTTGTTCCCGCCTTTGTTTTTGTGAACATACAAATCCCTTATGAATTCATATCGAACAACCTCTGGAAGCATATTATTTACTCTATACATGGAGCAGTTTTAAAGTCCACTAGATCATTGAATTTACAGTCTGTAAATTGATGAATTTGAATTTGAATTTGTTGATCATGATCATCACTGCTGATTATCACCATTTCATACATGAATGTAGTGATTTTCAGATCAATTCAACTCAAAGGGTGTGAAACGTGTGAAGGGAAGTTCCTTCTACATCAAAAACAAACGATCACACTGAACAGAACAGAAAGTGTAGAAGGTGAGAATTTATTGAAAGAACGTATGTACATGTTACAACAGAATGGTTAGGTTACAAGAACAAAGATGATGAATGCTTTTCTAACAGAAGACATGTCTCATGGAAATGAGAGGAGAAAAAAAGAACAAAGAAAAAACATGAGATTCCAAAGAACAGGACAATGATTGTTCTAATGCTACAGGCAGGGTTGGCAGCACCAATCAACAGGGAAAAAAATCACCATGGATCCATTCTACCCTCACACATAACTGGTTCGCTCACTGGTTTTGGAGACTTCAAACAAGATGGATGATTTTCCTCAAATGGCAAGAGGCAATTTCCATTCAAAGAATAAAGCACATTAAATGGGGGTGAACTCCTCTGCTACTTGAAAATAAAAGCCAATGACCTCTAGAACGATCCAACCTGAAACCGGCCTAACCCTGATACATAGAAAAACATCAATAGCAGCAGGTTTTCTTCTTTCTTTCTTTTCTTTTTCCTTAAAAAATGTGGTAAGTTCCACATGTTGCCTCCAAAGTGCTCCATTTCAAACACACAAATCGTCAGTTTCCAGACCCAGCATCAGGCGTTTGACAGGCAGTAAGGTGCACATGGTGACGACTAGTACATTCACACTGAAGAGTTTCACTGCAGCTTGGATTTGCTGCCAACAGGCTCCGGCTTCGTCAAAGGAAGTGCAAGGACAGAGACAGAGAAGGAGCCCGACGTCTATACTGAAGGAATGACAGAGTGTAAAAGGTACAGTAACTACCTCTGAGGAATGACTTCTTTTCCTACAAAGTACAACAGCAAAAGGGAAGAACTCTGTTGGCAACGTGAGTCTATGGAGATGAGTTCAAGTTCCTTGTGGCAACAGTCTAGCGCTTCAACTGGGCTGATGAGCCCAAGGCCACGACTGGCAGGATTCTCTTCAAAAAGAAAATCCCGAGACCGTTTCAACTGAACAGGTCTGAGTAAAGGTCCGTTAGCTAACTTCCTGTTGGGGTGCATCAAAGTCTCAGTATATGGTGAGGCTGACCGATCGATTCATCTTCTTTCCAATGAGTCTGGAGGTTCTGGGGTTGGACTGGACTGTGGAGCGGGTCAGTACCCTGTCGGTGGACAAAACCTTCTCCTCTGCTGCAGCCCTGGCCATCTGAGCCTTCTTCAGCTCCCTAAGAAGACAGAGACACACCATTTAGCATTTAAACAGACCAGAATTAGGACCACATATTTTCATGTCTGCGCTACAGCTGACACTAAACCATTTCCGCTGGAGAATGATTTGTCAATTATTTTGCTGACAGATATTTTGCAACTGACCAACAGTTCAAACCTCTAAGATATCTAGTTTCCCATCATACACAACTTACTTTTGTAGCAAAGCATTCTTGAACTTCTCAGCGTTGAGTTCAACTCGGAGCTGATCTGCACTCATTCTGGCAGCAGTGAGGAGCACCGGGTGCTTGATGAGGTCAGAGGTTGAAGGGCGTCTGGTTGGGTCGGGGTGAATCATCACCTGAAAGAAGAGGCAACATGTTAGTCAGCAAAGAGAAAGTAGCTCAACTCATGAAAACACAAGGGAAGTAGAAATCAAGGCTGGTGGATTTAAGTGCAACTTATCAGTAAGTCATGCAGTTATGAGCTGAAGTCAAGATTACTTTATGTTATATTTTTCTACTGCTTATACTGATTGTCACTATGGCTGTCAGAATGAATTTCGCTATTCGAATAGAATTCTAATTATTTTAAAAATGAGAACATTTGAAGGTGGAAACTGACGTTCGAACATATGCCTACTACCGCAAAGACACAAATTAACGTTGTGCGTTGTGACGTTCAGCGTAGCAAACATGTGGATAAAACAAACTGTTTTGTTGTTGTATATGACATAGAGCTGCAGCTTCAAATTTACAAGCAGAGTTTTTTTTAATTGTGCGTCAGCTGGGACGGTGCATCTATGTGTTCCCACACTATACCAGGGATGCAAACGGGTCAGGACCAAAAAAGAGAGGAATTTCCCGGGGGGGGGGGGTGCTCACCATTAACAAATAAGTACATTACAATATCACGGAAAGGCAATTTCCAGTAGTTCAACCCCAACCAAGTATTGAGTGCATATAGATGGACATAGTTTTCAGAAGGCCAACATTTCTATATTAAAAATGCTTTAAAAAAAAAACCTTTGCAATATTTCCATTTTGGAGATACTGATTTTTAGGTCTTCACTGAATGTTAGTCATAATTATTACTATTAAAATAAACTGAATACGGTAAATAAAGACATGGGATGTGTCATTCAGTGTGTAATGGACATATAGCTAGGCCTATATAATGTGTTAGTATCACTTTAGCCTACTTGAACACATTCTACATCGCGGAGGTGACGTCTTTCCACTCAGGGCTTCCTTCACCTCTGAAACGGGGCAGAGCTCCGTGGGAGACACCTGCCTGACACAGCAACGTAGGGAACCGTGCATGTCCGCGGCGCACAGCTCCACATGCACGGGGGGAAAAACGGCGTCGCCGTCGCACCGATGTATGCGGATACGCGCCGCTTTAATGAGCGCGCATGTCGCGCGTCTACATTGGAGGTCGGCTGTTATCAGTATAATCAGAGACCATGAATGAGTTCGCCTCAGTTTCACGTGATTGTCACTGTCAGCCTGTTAGAAAAACATTTTACTGACCCCAGCTGAGACGCTGAGACCCCCCCCCCCCCCTCCCAAAAACAAAAACTCTTCGGATCTGAACGATTCACACAAGTCACCTAATTGGTCATGAAAAAAGCGAGTTTCGCTTTTCGGCGCGCTGTTTGCATCCATGTATACACACACACCTTTTTCAATTTTCCACGGACCACTTGCGTGCCGATCCGTGGAGAGTGATCGGACCACTACTTATAATATTTTGATATCCCTTCTTGAAGTTTTATATTGAGTTGGTAAAAGTGTTGCTTAATGTTACATAATAGATTTGGTTGGAATGCCCTCTAGTGGATGCAGGACATAATAATAAGCAGGTGTAAGTGTATATAATGAGCTAAAATAAAAAGCATTCAAAGTTTGAATATAGTTTGAATATTTAACATAAGAAGCATCAGAAATTCAAATCTGATTTGGAGGATAGATTGAATTGTTACCTTGAGGAGATTGAGAAACTCTGGGGAAAGCACTTGAGGGATTGCAGGCAACTTTCCCTGTCGTATCTCGTGCCATTTGTCTCCATTTGTTGGAAGAGGCTCCGCCCCCGAGGCGCTGATGACGGTCAAAGCCAGAGCAAAGATGTCCGCCTTCATCAAGTTACTGTAGTTCTAAAGACAAAACAAGGGAAGTTAGGGACCGTGTTTTAAACTGTGCTGGTTCAAAATGACAAGCAGCTTTTGAGTAGGAGTACAAACCTCTTGTAAAACTTCATTGGCCAGGTACCTGCTGTCTCCCTCCTCCACCTGCGGGTTGTTCATTCTTGTCACATGTCCCAGGTCACCTGAAGAGGAAGCACATCCAGAAAAGAATTTAGTTGCAAGGCCGACCACATCATGAGCATAAACACAAAACATCAGCCAAAATAAAATGGACAAAAAATTTAAGAAGATATTCAAATTATCAAATGCCGACTAGAGACAGCTTACCAATTTTGTAAACAGCACTTGTTGTCAGACCGTCGTCCTCATCACATTCGTCACAGTTTGCTACAGCTTTCCGTGAAATAAAGATGTTGCCTAGGAAAGACAGTTACACATTTATTATTTCTGACCAGAAAACAAAAGACTTTCATATAAATTATAGATTAAAGTAGGAATAATATTGCCAACAATTATAATTAAAACTATTCGTCACAATATTGTTGCCCCCTCTATGCATCTTTGTTATTCCTTCCCAACACTATATAACAACAACAACTCATATAAATCTTAAAGTATATTAATATAATTGACTAAGGATCTGCAGTAGAAAATGGATGGAAAGATTCACAACTGTTTATGGCTGCTTATGAATTTTTTAAGACAAACAGGAAATCCCAACTCAGTATAATGTAAAACATTACAGTACTTACTGGGCTTAATGTCCATGTGTACCAAAGATGTCGAGTGGATATACTTGAGTCCTCGTGTGACTTGTAGCAGCAGGTCTTTCAGCTCGAGCTCCGACAGGTAGCTCAGTCGCCTGTAGTTCTCTGCGATGACGTCGGACAGCGTGCCACCGTTGCAGTACTCGTTCTGGATGAGCATGTGGTCGTCCTCGGCCCAGGCCGAGTAGTACCGCACCACATGGGGATGCTGACCCAGCACGGCGTGGGCGTAGACCTCCCGCAGCGCGTTCTGCCTGTGGAGGAAGGAAACAGACCAGTTTAATGAAGGCATCTCTAAGACTAGTTTTGCAGTTCAACTGGAGTAAGTGCCTCCACTATACAAAGAACTAGACTGGAAGGTCAAAATCAGATTCTTCAGGACACCCTTAACAACTTTTGTCTCCAAAAACCATCCCAGCAACAAATGTTGGAGGAACTGTGATATGGTCGGCAACCATGCTCATATATTTTGGGACTGCAAAAAATACAAATATTTTAGAAAAAGGTTAAAGAAATCCTTCCCATGGACTGTTTCCTGACCACCTGTTTACCACAGAACAATGTTATACATGTTTTGTTGATGAATGCATAGTGATTACTATTAATTGGATGAAACCTAACCCTCCCATGATCGCTCAGTGGATACAGAAAGTAAGTAGATATATAACTGCCCAGTTACAGCTAAAAGTACCCGTTTTTATAAGACGGTGGACCCCAGTTATTGATGATCTTGCCTAAGACTATTATACCTCAAAATTAACTGCTGTTATTTTACTTGTTTTGTATTTGTTTATTGGTTTTATTTATTGTTTTAAATATTCCTTTTTTGGAGTTACACGACTAGATAAGGTATACGTGCTCTACCTGTATACAGTGCTATCTCTGCGTGACAGACGAGACCCAATCTCAAGATGATTCTTTGTTTTGTTTTGTGATGTTAATTACCTGTTTATGCGCATTTAAGTCCCTCCGGTATTTCTGGTAAAACTGTTTGTACTGACTTGTCTGTCCCATCATACAAAAAGGCATTTGTCATCTACTTTAGGTGCACTCTGTACTGACAGGGAAAGTTACATTAAAACATTTAAGTCTTAATTGCAAAACAACATTCGCCTCAAATGCTGGTGTTTAAAGCATTAGATGCTATAAAGTTTAAGATCAGATTTTTTCACCTTTGGAGCATTTTTCTTGTTAAAACTTTACAACTTTGGACAATCAAGATATGAGTTTTGGAGATTGTTATTAATCCAACTTACTCATCTACAGATCCTGCCAGGGGTTTCTTCGACCTTTTGATGGCATAGATGCAGCCATCTAGTCTTTTCACACATTTGAAGACAGCACCAAACTCCCCACAGCCAATCTTTTCCAGCTCGAGGAACTCGGAGGCGTACCGGGACATCATGTTGCTCTCCATCATGGTGAGTCTCTGTTGGCAGAGGAAGAGTTTTAATAACACACTTATTATTAATGTTTGCATTCTTTATGAAATCAAATCATGAAAAATACTTTCCACTTTTTTCCCCCAGGCAACATTTGCATAGTAACTGAAACCTCCTCAATGAACCAGTTTTAATTGACACATAAAATGACTTTGTTTCTACATGTTAATCTTAAAGCTACACCAAATGTTGCACAATGTTCCCCATGGCTCTGTGTGGCATTTATAAAATACTTGTTTATTGTTTTTATCAACTGCTTCTTACAAAGAACACACAGAGTGAAGCTCATAGTATTTCCTAGCCAAGTCTTCTAAATTTAATAAACAGTTTTAATAATAAGCACCTAATGTTTTCTTTCTCTTTCTTTTCTCAGTTTTCAATTGTTAACTTAATAACATTAAGCATTATGGACACCTAATTGAACAAAAATAGTAATTTTGAGAAAAGGGAAACAGTGGTGGTATATATTCACTGTTTTCTGTCATCTCTAGGCTATATAGTAAATTAACTAATAAAAAGTTTCAGATAAGATTTCCTGCAATGTAACAAATGCCAACTGAAAAGAAAGCCAACCAACTATATTCCTGATTGTGAAAGTGTATCTTGTGATGAATGCTCATAATAAAACTTCTAATACCTTGGATGGTGGGAGGACCTCCTCTTCTCCTTCACCGTCACTCGCCTCCATGTCCTCTCCACAAGAGCTGAAAGATCAAATACAATAGTGGGCAGCGGTTAGCATTCTATACAGCAGGGGGCAGCACTGGAGCTTTACAAGCACATGGCAGAGTTCACCAGTAACCATGAGGTCTTGGTTCCCAGCCAAAAACCCCTGGCCTTAGTCAACGGCTTTAACGTATCTGGTTAATACAACAATGGGTTAGATGTGTGTACAAGCCGGCAGCTACAGCAGCTACAGGTGCTCAGCACTGCTCTTCATGCATGTAATTAACTGTTTTCTCATTCCTGTTATAACAAAGATGTTCAGTTTTCATACACCAACTGTGCAGGGTGAAAAACAACACTAAAATACTGACTGCAGGAATTTTAGTAAAACGCTACAATCTGCTGGCACAACGGCACAAACACAAAGTAATTTCTAGCAAAACAGTATCAAGACTTTCAAAACATCTGAGACATACTCATTCCAGTGTGCCCGCTTCCTGTTGTTTCTCTGCTGTGTGGCAGACTGGATGAGGAGGGAATCCGGGGTGAAGGGGTTAAAGTTGACCTGGGGTGTCTGCTGTTTCCTATTGCTGTCTGTCATCAATTTTCCTGAAGGCTCCACATTCTTGAACAGGGCAACTCTCCTGCTGGCGGATCCTGAGCCGGAGCCCCTGGCTTTGGACAACAGACTCTGAAAGGGACAGATTTAGATGTGTTACTTTGAGAGCAACTGCAATGATGACAAATGCAAACTTTATCTAAAAATAAACTCTTGTAGGATATCTGAGTTTAAAAGGCAGCGCTATGTAATGCAATGATCACTGAGACATGCCTGGACAGAAAATTCCAGGTTAACTGAGTCATCTTGCTGGCTGACTACAGTGAGAGCATTATGCAATAACTACAGTTGCACATTAAGTGGGTCAATGGGTCGTTAACTGACACAGCAAAGTTATCCACAGAAATAAAAGGAAAAAAAGAACATTTGTTTGCATATGCCCATATTCACATATTTTCTTTGCAAACCGAAACCTGACAAAATCCACATTGCAGGCGGATCAATGTTTCAATGGTGCAAACTTTTAACGTTAACTTTGGAGGCACTCGGAATAAACTAAACCAAAGACAGTATGTGAATTTGAAATGCGTTTTACTGCAAGATCATACAAGCAGTTTATATGGCTGCTTATGGGATCAATAGGAACCTTGCAACAAAAAAAAAAGTAAATTCAGCCAATAAACTCGATTTTTAAAAGGTTTTTTTTAGTATGTAACATGTATAAAATATGTATAAAACAGTGCAAACCTTTGGTGTGTGCGGTGTGTCGAAAAGCCGGAGTTTCCTGAAGGTTTTGTGCGGAGGTGTGTCGGGACAGTCCGGGATCGGGGAGCTGGATCCTTCCCCGTCGTCCTGCACGTAGGATCGCTCCGGGGAGCCAGCGAACAACCGAGAACTTTTCCTCGGTGACGGTGAACAGTTGGCAAAGATAACGCTGCTCGGGGACAGGAGGTGAGACGGCGAAGCGAAGCCCTCTTCGTCCCACAGCTCCACGTCGTCGTCTCCTCCGGACTGGTTCAGGGGGCTGCTGCTCCCGTCCAGACGTTTCTCGGCCGACTCCCGTCGCATCGGCATGGGTGAATCCATCTCCGTGAAGCCGGACTCTCCTCCGGTACTGTTGTTAACGTCTTCAATAGGCTCATCCTCCCCGTCGCTGGACGCGAACTGTAATTTTTGACGAATTGGTCGACTTTTCGGGGAGGGGGATCCGTGCCGATGGCGAATGTAGCTCGACATTTTCAGGATTTAAACCCCGGCTACGTCGACGGGGGGAAAAAAATCACGCGGTTGTAGCCCCCACTACTACTCCAGTGGTGTTTCAAGCTAAAATACACAACCTGGCCAATTTATAACTACCTTAAAACAAAGGTACCGACTATAACAGTGTCCAACAACTATAAAAGGCGTTCAATTTACCGTTAACATCCTACAAAGAGTCAACGCTAGCAAACATCTACACGCCCATCCAGCGCAGAGCAATGGCCCCGGAGTTACCTTGTTTTCAACGTTGGAGAAAAGTCCGCTCAACTAAAAACAAAGAGCTCAACTACCCGGTCCAGTCGGGTATCGGTATCCGTCACTATCCTTTCGGTCGCTCACCGACACAGAAATGCGTCTATCCGCAATTAAACCAAACCAATGTTTACAAAAAAGTTTGAATGAGTCAAGAACGGGTCTCTTCCTATCACGCGCGTGGCAAAAGACTTCCCGCGACCGTTGGTCACGTGGGTTCCGACGGCCAATCAGGTTCCTCTTCGATTTTTTGAAAGATGGGCGTTCCAGAGAGCGTTTGGGCGGAGTCATCCGATCGGTGGCACAGCAACAATCTGGCGCGAACAGAAGAGTCACACAATCACCTTCCAGACAACGCGTCTATTGTCTAAAGTCGGTACCATCCAAGAAACAGCGACAGATGAAAAGATAGAAGTCAGAACTACAGTGAAGCCGTCTTCCGCCCAGTCTACAAGACAAATTACATCTCAAAGCAGTCTACAGTGGGTCAAATCTCAGACCATGGTTAAAACCACACTACGCACAGGTTCGCTCCATGCAGGTAGAATTATGAATGAAATGTCACAAATGGTCCGTTAATATTCCCTGAGGCCAAATGAACATGTTCAACCTACAAGTATTTACACTGGAGAATCTTATGAAATAATTTGAATTTGATTTAAATTAAATCCTAATTCATTTGTAACGTTATTCCCCCTCAGGATCCATCCGCCCATTCATTCTAGACTACTCGTGGGTTTCTTGGCAAATAAACAACTATGTGCTTGGGGAGGGGGGATTTTTGCACCCTTGCCTCTTGGAAATTAATCAAGTAATGATTTACAAAACATTAACAACAACAAATAATTATCACAAGTTATTTTTAACAAGATACACCACTCTTAACGAAAATTCAGTCATTTTCAAGTGATGAAAAATTATTTTCTAACACACAGGAAAGGTTTAACTTTTGATGCAAAGACATACAGCATCTCTATACCAATTCACTTTTCAGACACACCTGGATTAATCAATTGTTCCAATAATGTAAGACCGGAATTAAACGAGCTGGCTTATTTCAGGAAGTAGTGTAGCTGTGCATAAAGTGAATTGTGTCTAGATTTTCAGGCATGTTGTGGAAGCAATTAAAATACAATAGCTGTCAAATGCATATAGTGGAGTAATTTTGCTCATGCACTCTTAATACTAGTAAGTATTATGTAATATGATGTGCAATCCTTAACATATTTTTCTGAGCAAAGTTTAATGGGAATCAGATGTTCAAAAATCAAGCACAAGTCAATTATTCACACTTATTTTTTTATTACAAATAGCATTAGCTGTACACTGCACTGTGCACTGTGCACCATAAACATTAGAAAGCATTTTTCCCTTCTCCCACCTTTTTGGCTGAGGGACAAAATAGCATAGCGCAACTCCAGTTATCAAAATCCTATGTACACATAAAAGGTCTAAGTTCTTTTGTGGAAAAAACATGGAGGAAGACTTGATTTCTCTCATTGATATAGTCCAACTGAGACGGATTTGATCCTAAATTTTAGTCCATAATGAATCCATCAATCATCCAGGCCCGGTGATTCTCCTTGTTGTATTCTCGATGCTATTCTAATGGCTTCCTCCAGCGACGGCTGATCACTGAGCTAAAGAGAAAAGGAAAACAGTGTGCATAATACAAACATTGACTGGCATGCTGATTATCATGGTTAATTTATCAGTACGATTGATTTCACCTACTCTGCCACCCCTTAAAGGACAATACCACCTCTGACTGTGACAAAGTGTCTTAAAGGCTGTTGAATTGCATTGATGACTGTCACATGGTGGTAAAAGACGAGGAAAGAGTATTTGCTTTGTAATTACCATGACAGAGAGGGCAGAAGGGGGTGAATGAAAGGATAAATTAAAGTAGTCATCAGACCTGCCACCTTTGATGTGATCATGGCCCCTCAGGGGTTTTGGGGCAAAGTACCTAAATTTAACATACTAGAATAACATGCAGTTAAAGCTCATTTGTTTTTTGAATACATGAAACATTACCTTTCATGTAGTGAATGTGTTTGAAACAGGAACAATCCATGTTTGTCATTACATAAATCACCCGGTCACCCCACAAATGGAAAACATTGTGTGTGGGATAACCCACTAACTTCCTTCTGCTATTGGTGAGAACCTTTTCTTCAGGTGTCAAATCAAAAAGAAATATAACCATGACTGTAAATTACCATTTATACAGCACTGGGTTCCGTCTTTTTCCAGAGAGGGTGGATTACGCATAAATTCACACATCCAGCGGTTGTTAAGTTTCTGTTAAGACTGATCCTTAATCAAATGCACCAGCAGGAAGGCTGAGACTACACCCCCTAAGCTGAGCCCCACCTACCCATGATTCTTAGTTAAGAATGAATGCAAATAGCAATAGGGTGTGATCTTGGGAGTGATCGTGTGACGGGGGGAGGGGGGTTTCTAAGTGATACTGACATCTGTCAGTATCACACAGAACTCTGGAACATTGACAACAGTTTTCCGCAAAAGGCCATAAATGCAGCAGATACTGTAGGATTAATACTCCTCTGTTGCTTCATTCACACTCCTCAGCAATCAATGTTACATACTCTGCATTGACATAACACGGAGTAGTAGCAAATCTCCCCGGTCTTTTTTGCCACAATGTAACTTTTTAAATTCAACTAACAAAGTGGAACTCACCCCACCAGTCTATTCACTCCTATGGTGTCGTTCTACCAACCTGCACAGCAATGTGAGTGCCGTTGGAGGTAGCCAGTAACGTGACAGGATGAATGTCATCCTGTACTTGGCTGTAGCCCGCCTCCTCCACAGTCTGAAACGTGGCCATGTCAGGCGTCATGATGGCTACCTGAGGGAGACAGAGACAATGTACTCAAGTGTGGGATCCAACTGAGTGAACCATAGAAATGTAAATGTCAAATGATCAGATACCATTGGTCACATGAGACCATGAAACTGTGATAAAAGGGCATTTCCAGTCGTAATCAATGTTTACCTCAGATATCAGGTCACCTATAACGCCTCAGATGCTCTGTCTCAAATTCAGCGGCTGCAGCCTTCAGTCCCTCTACTGTTGTGTTCTCTGACCCGGAAAGGAACAACGTGGAAGCCATGGTAAGTCCGAATTTTGCTTTAATTTAATTTAATTGTAAAGCAAATAATAAAATTGAAACAATGGTCAAAAGGACGTTACATGTGACCATAGAACAATTTTAAAATTAGCCCGGAGCCCATTAATGAACATTGAAAAAACAATAGATTCTTGAACAAAAACTATTATAAACGTCCACACGCTGCAGTTGGGAGTATGGATGGTATGAAATGAACTGATCATAGGTGACCTGATATCTGAGGTAAACATTGATTATGACTGGAAATGCCCATTAAAGGATCTGCCCTAAAATGGTTTGAGTCATACCTATCTGACAGATTTTAATTTGTTAATGTTAATAATGACTGTCCAGACTGCAGTAAAGTTACTAATCAGATCGCTACTTTGGATGGAATCACCCTGGACTCCAACCTTGGAGTCATTTTTGACCAGGACCTTTCCTTCAGCTCCCACATAAAACATGTGACTAAGGACTGCTTCTTCCACCTGCGCAGTATCGCTAAGATTAGGAATATCCTCTCTCAGAGTGATGCTGAGAAACTGGTGCATGCATTTACCACTTCTAGGCTGGACTCTCTCTTGTCAGGATGTCCCAAAAACTCTCTAGAGTCTCCAGCTAGTCTACTCTAGAATGCTTCAGCGAGGGTTTTGACAGGAGTTGGGGAGAGAGAACACATCTCTCCCACTTTTGCTTCTCTCCACTGGCTTCCTGTAGGATTTAGAATAGACTTCAAAATCATTCTGCTGACTTATAAAGCTCTTCATGATAAAAGCTCCATCCTATCTGAAAGACTTCATCATTCCTTACTGTCCTACCAGAGCACTCTGCTCCCAGATTGCAGGTCTGTTAGTGACTCCCAGTATCTCTAAAAACAGACCGGGAGGTAGAGCCTTGAGTTACCGGGCTCCTTTACTGTGGAACCAGCTCTCTCCATGGGTCAGAGAGGCAGACACTCTAACTACATTTAAGTCCAGGCTAAAAACCTTCCTGTATGACAGAGCTTTTAGTTAGGGCTGGTCCAGGTAGCTCTGAACCATTGTATAGCTACGCTGCTATAGACTTAGACTGCTGGGGGACACATCTGGTTACAACTGTCATTATCTTTATCTGTTCCACCTTGTAGTTTGGCCTTGGTGTCTCACACTCTCTCTGTGTTTCCACAGATCTCTTCAGAGCTCCATCTCTGCACCAACCGCCGCCTGCATCACCTCCTTTCCCACCGGCCTGCCCTCCCTGCTCATGAACCAGCCTGCCATCCACTACTCCCATTAAGCTGGCCTGCTCCCTCTGCCGTTCCTGTATATGGCCCAACCTGCCACCAGAATCTGCCTTCATCAGCTCTTGTTAACGGACTGATTCCACTTGCATGTTTTCCCTATTCTGTGTTATAAACTGTTTTTCCTTGTCTGTACACAACATCTGTGAGGAGTTTTTCCTCAGTGGATGTGAGGGTCTAAGGACAGAGGATGTTATTATGATGCTGTGTAAAGACCTTTGAGACAACATGTTTGTAAAAATGGGCTATACAGATAAAATTGCCTTGCCTTTGTGGTGTAGCTGTTTGTCTTGTTTGTAACATTTGAAGTAAGAGTGGCTGGTTTTCTGAAGAACATTTGCTTAAATCATTAGCCAGGTGTCATTACTGGAAAACCATCTGAACTCAGGTAGTTCTTTACCTGTTCATCTGTGCCGTCTGTTGTTACCATGGTAACTGAATGAGCTCCTTGCGTATCCAGTTCATGGGCTGGGATGGTAATGGTTGTGCCTTCTTGGGTTACCATGGTGATTGTGCCACCCATGGCTTGTAAATCTGCTTCAGAGATACTGACCTGTTGTGAAACAGATGTAGGAACATTTAGTTTTACAGTTCATCATTTTGGCATTTTGGAGGACTACAGTTATATTTGATTTTAGTTGAAGTGCTTTATTTCGCTTTTTGGTTTTCACACCAAAATATATAGTCAAGACGAAGCACAAGAAATCACTGTTGAGGAGCAGTTACAGATGCAACTTAGAGTAGCCCTGCTGAGGCTGGTGATGAAACTATTGTCTATTGTCATGCTGAGGAAAAGAGCATAATCCCTGCCAGCCGTATGGTAATTTACTGTTGGCTCAATAGTGTTTGAATTGAATATTTGTTGCTGAAGTCTAATTTAGACTCATTTTTAAATTAGACAGTGCATGTCAATAGAAATGTATGATTATATATAAATTAAATAGCGCAGAAATTGTGTGGTCAACATATATAAACATCTCAATATATTAATGGAGGGTTTATCGTCTGACTGCATGTCACTTCCACACAGATGTGTTAATGACTCCTTGATGTGAGACTATTTTGTGTCTATAGTCCAGTACAGTTGTGTTGAAGCGGTGGAAGAAAACAACACAGCTGTTTCCTGAGCTGAAGTCGACGAGTACCTGCTGTTGCGTTCCATCCTCCTGTGTTACCAAGGCAACGTGTTGCTGGCCAACCAAAGTGCTGTCAGTTTCCACCGGAAGCTGCTCTGAGCCGGAGTCATCTGCCTCCACCACTGTTGTTGTGTAGCTCACATTAGGGTCATCTATTGCATCTTTTGTTTGACAGCAGAAAACAACATTATTGCATCTTATTCATGTGCACTTTCTTTTTGTATTTATATTAAATCTGTGTATATTTTGTGTATTTTTTCAGACTGCACCTTTCTAATCATCATGCTGTAGTATAGTTGTGTACATAGATATATTTACACTGGCTATACCTCTTAATAGCCTAGCATTTCTTACAATGCAGCTGTGTAATTCAAGTAGGACTGTAGCTTGTGTTATTTTTCAAAACATTTTTTGAGGGTTGTTAAATCAGCTCAAGAAACCTCAAGCTGCTAATTGTATTATCAAACAAAAGCATTCATAACATATGTTGGAACCAGTACATTTTTGTGAGCTACACTTTGAATGATTTTCATTATTCATCATTATTTGTTTTTTAAGGCAGAAAATAGTGAAAGGGGTTCAGTATAACTTCTTACAGCCCATGGTTAGGTATTCAGATTACATGCTTTATTTGACCAGCATTCCAAATCTTGAATATAATAAGTTAATCAGTTTCTGGCAAACGTGACAAAAGCTGCAACCACAAAGTGTGACAGTTTTGTTTGAAAAATGACTGATGTGATTTATGCTGTTGCCAATGTCTGTCAGCAATTAGGTTCTATATCTATATTATTTTCAAGTTCGATCTAATCCTCTATGTCTTACAGACATCTATAAAAAGGGGGGGGGGATTCAATAACAGTATTCCCACACTGACCTGTTGGTGGTTCAAAGTACGCCTCCTGTTCCTCCTCGATGGGCTCTGTGTCGTTGTGGGCTGTGCGTTTGTGCATGGCTAGCGTGGAGATCTGTTTGTAGGTTTTCCCACAATGGTTGCAGTTGTAAGGTTTGCAGGGTGTGTGAACAACATGGTGTTTGTAAAGGCTGGAGTATTCTGTAAAGCGCTTTTCACACCCAGGCACTGTGCACACATAAGGTTTTTCTCCTAGAAAAACAGAAGGGCCAGACAATAAGTTTGGTTTGCATATCACTCCTGTAATAGTAGACTAAGTACAGATGCTGAGCTCAGCTGCCCGAGTAGGAAAGTAAACTACAGTCTGCAGACTTATTATGACTAGAACTGACAAAAAAACCAAAGACATCAAAGACCTTACCGGTGTGAATTCTCATATGGTTCTTGTAGTTGGTAGCACTAGCAAAGGACCGTCCACACGTTGGCTCAGAGCAGTAGTACGGCCGCTCACCGGTGTGTGTTCGGATGTGAACTTTTCGGATATTGGAGGTGGTAAACGACCTGCCACAGCCTTCAACTGGGCATTTAAAAGGCTTCTCTCCTGAAACAGAGGAAACGAGATTATCATGCCAGTTTTAAATCTCCATCATTTTCCACAGTTATAAAAACAATGGGTACAAAATGCTATGCTGCTCAATGATTCATGTCAAATGCAAGCAACTAACCCAGAACACACACAACACCTGAATGGTTCTTACATTTTGTGATGTTTAGAGGGATGTTTAGATTCGAGATCAATTCAATAATGCTCTGATCAGCTTTAGGTTTCAAACCATATTTGAAATGAATTTATTGGACTTTAATATAAGGTGATTTTAATTTCTAGAAGTGAATTAAACATGCTGGTATATGAATGAGTGAATTAATTTTTTATTTCCGTGTCATGCCACCATTGTGGCCCATCCCATATGGGATTACAAGACACATTTACTGACAAATGAAAAACTAGACAGTCCTCCCTGTTGGTATTACCTGCCACACAAGTGTGTGACACATAAATAATAAGACCATAGTCCTCCATTAATGATAAAAACTGAAAATAACAAATCATGCATTTACAAAAATGAATAGAAATATCTTGGTGGCATGCTTCTGGTGATAACCGTGTGCCTGAAAACACCTGCAGCACTTGAGACTGTAAAAACAACCAAGTCAACTCTCTATTAAACAAACTGCCTTAGGCTAAGAAACAGTAGTAGTCATCATTTGGGCTGGTAGCTGTTGCAAGAGGCAGTGGAACCCTGAGCCAGACGTATGACACACATGTGAACCCGTTACACACCTTCAGTCTTTGTGTACTGCAAATTCATTACAGGTGATGAGTGAGTTTCTGGGTGTGGCAGAGTACCTGTATGAGTCCTCGTATGTTTCTGAAGGTCTCCAGACGTTTTAAAGGACTTGCAGCAGTTCAGCTCCTGACATCTATATGGCTTCTCCCCTGTGTGTGTGCGTGAGTGACTCTTCAGTCCATATCCTTAAATCACCACAAAAACAAAAAACAGGTCACTGACATCCAGTTACATCCCTCTTCCTGGTTAACACGCCTATATTTCTGTTCAGTCATTTGTTATAGCCCGATATCAGGAAGATTTGACATGTCAAGAATGTCACAGCACAGTGGTAATACTGGTATATTCACTTACAGCATCGCAGCATGTAATAGAAGAGTTCCATAGCAATCTACAAAAGTAATCTCTTCTATTCTGGCTTCATTTTTACTCATTCTTCTTAAAAAATATTTCAAGTAAATTACATTAACATTGAAATGAACATGATGTGAGAAAAATGATGTTCTCCACTGTTACCTGTTGCAAACTTCTTGCCACAGCCTGGATAGTCACAGACATATGGTTTGTCTCCAGTGTGGGAGCGCTCATGTACCTGTCAGGAGTATAAACAAAGTTGTTTAAAGGGTAAGGGTCAATGTAATAGGGATATGCTGTTGGTCTTTACACGGCCACACTTACCTTGAGGTGGTGGGCAGTGGTGTAAAGCTTTCCACAGCCCTCATATTCACACCGGAAAGACTTTTCTCCTACATTTGAAACTCTCGGCCTGTTGTCTTGATCCTGTAACACAATCTGAAAGAAGCTAGAATTAGACTTTAATGTTAAATCTGACCAAAGTATAAAAAGTCTTAAAAAAGATACTTTACCCGCATGTGAACACCATTGTCTGCTTCCACTCTGCTGAACGAGCCCAAGGGGTTTTCTATGTTCTCCACCTGATGGATGGGAGAAAACACTTCCTATTAAAGTATGCAATGTCAGAGAAACATTCACCAGAGATTATCTAGCTCTCCAAAACTGATTCACCACAAGGAGTCTCATGACAAATGACCAAATTTGGTTGTAAGTTTACCTTGGTGTACTGTTCCAGCACACTGATGGTCTCTGGGTCGATGGCTGTGGCCTCAGCTTGCAGATCTGCGATGGTGCCGTCAGCCTGGATAGCCAGGATGGTGTTAGACTGAGGCATGTGCACCGTGTGCTGGATGTAGGCTGTGCTTCCATCCTCCAGCTGCACCTCCTGCAGGCCACCCTGGTCATATGTATGCTCTACACAAACAGAAAGGATGGAGACACAGACATCAAACAATATATAAATAATATAAAACCTGTTTCTTTGAAAAGGATGGATGGTTTCATTTGAAATGTGTAACATCTTCATGACAAACACATCCACAAACCAATTCTCTAGCTTGATTTTAATCGCCATGTTTACTACTCTTAAAATTCTAAAGGGCCATTGCAGAAAAGAAGCACCAAGTGAACTCATTCAAAGAAGGTCCATAAAAGCATTTAATTATTCTAAACCATTTTTAGATTGTGATATTTAGCTTTTAACTGACTGAGGAGAAAACATGCAGAACTAGCAGAATGATCTAAACACACATCGTCACGCATCCACTCTCCAACCAGTTTCAGCTTTTACAGTCCAGAAGGTGCTACTGTGTTCCCTTGGCCAAAGGTGCTTTCAAAAAGTCTGTTGTCCCAAACGCCATCAACATCCTCAACTTAAACAAGTGACCAACCCAGAGACATTTGTGGAACTGCTCTACATCTTTTCCTAACCCTCCACTGGAATCCCCACTGTGGCACAGTGGTTAGCACTGTTGCCTCACAGCAAGAAGGTCCTGGGTTCGAATCCCCGGCCGCCCAGGTCCTTTCTGTGTGGAGTTTGCATGTTCTCCCCGTGTCTGCGTGGGTTTCCTCCGGGTGCTCCGGTTTCCCCCACCACTAAAAACATGTCGGCTAGGTTAATCCTCCAGTCAGTGCCCCTGACCAAAGGCACTGGCTCATAATCTGGAGTTGGTCCCCGGGCGCCGCACCGTGGCTGCCCACTGCTCCTCAGGGATGGGTTAAATGTAGAGAAAGAATTTCACTGTACTAGCTGTATATGTGACCAATAAAGTACCTTTACCTTTTGTTTTAACTTATTTTATCCATGCACTGTTGTTGTGGTTTTAAGATCTTGTTCTTAAGAGTAATTAATGCTGTTTTGCGTTCCCACCCCAGGTGGACAATAAATATTTACTATATTATATTCTAATATCACCAATTGACAAAACATTTTTAATTCTTCTTAAATTTAATTCCATGCCAATTCAAAAAATGAAATTATTGTCTCACATATACATACCATACGCAAATGTTAAAACACACAAGTCATCATTAAGTGGTAACAATGTTGTACCTTTGGGTGTGTGAATGTAGGCTGTTGTTCCATCTTCTAGCTGTACAGCCTGTCCATCTTCCAGCTGTAAACTGTCTCCTCCTACAACAGAGACACAGAGGTGGTCAGGCATCACCTGGCCAGCAGACAGTGGCAGGTCTCTGCTCCAGCTGAATTTCCTCACATTACTATTCATGCTTGTAGTCCCATAAGACTGTATTATGTTCCAGATGAAAAAACAAATAAGTGATTGTTTCCCATTGAGCGAGAAACCCTTGCAAGGGTGTTGGCTGGTGTGTCAGTACACAACAGGGTACAGTGACAACACTACTCTCTCTGTCTGGAGAAACCGCACTGATTGATCTTACCTGCTTTGGGCATGGACACATGCTGAACGTAGGCAGCGGAGCCATCCTCCAACTGGATCACCTGCCCATCCATGATCTGCCCATCTGAAAATGAAGCTTTGGAGTCATGTTGGATGTATGCAGTGGATCCATCCGCAAGAGTAACAGCTTGAAGGCTCACTGTGTCCATGCTCTCCATCTGATCACCATCTGGGGACAGTGACAACACTTGAACTGTAAGCTTCACGTTATAATATGCAACAACTTGTAGACATTAACCGCTGGTTGCACAGAGCCTCACACCTCAGTCCATGATTCTGTGCTTTTAAAATAGTCTGGGCTGCCGCTCACTCTACCATCCCTGTGCAGTGTAGCCACAGTGTTTGTGATGTAACAGCACCATGCTGGACAGGTGACTGGTGTGTCTCCCATGACTTTACAGCAGGGACAGAGATGAACCAACATTTTGTGCCACAAACTCATTTGAAAGCAATAACTACAAGTGACATACATGCCCAAAAATTTGGATACATGCGTAAGATTAGCCTTGTGCTATTATTTGTTAGAGAGCCCCCTGGTGGCTAAAATTGCATACAGCGTTTTTAAGAAGTGTTATTTTGCAAAGAAAGAAAAATATATGGAAAAGGTTAAAGGGACAACGAGGAGTTTCTATTCGGATATAAAAAAGTCTCACGTTAATGTGGATGAATCTCCGCTACCCACACTTGTTAATGGGCCCATTTTCGATAAATATATCGTTCTGTCTCTATCGTTATTTTGTTATTATTAGTGGTGGCGGAGATGCTGGTCGAGCCGACCAGCGTTTTTTACTTTCGGTTTCGCAACGAGTCATGAGAATAACGCAGCTGAATCGCCGTTTATGGTCGGAACTCCGACGGTATGTGAACCTCTTTGAACCTCTGACTTTAATTCTTGATGAATGAAAACATGAGTCCGTCTTGCGCCGGTCAAAAGAATTTTACGGTGCGCGCGGAGGCTCATAAATGTAGTGTGAAAACGCTTCGCTTTTCCAAAACTCCTCGTTGTCCCTTTAAATCCAAATTTCTCTGAATGATTCTGTCTTAGTCTGAGAGGTTAGCTGCATTCTTCGCACAGGAAAAAAATACAGATGTAAGATTAGACAAAGCAGAATAGATAACTTCAATAAATATGTATAAGACAACGACAATAATACATTTCTGAATAATACCTGTGTCAAAATAATAATGACACAAGTCAAAATAATTAGTTTGAAATGACAACAAAATTCAAAATTTTCTGTCCAGACTAAGAATTAATGAGAAATGTCATGTTGGCACATGAAGGCAACAAATAATGTAACATTACAGAGCTGCAACACTACAGGTCAGATGAAAGCACATTCTATCCATTCAACCAACAACTGAAGAATAATTCTGTAGGCTGAATCCCATTAATTATGGGATAATTAATAATTAATTAGTCATGTGTGAGAAAGCAGGTTATTGTTAAATTGACAAATGTATGTCCAGAATAGAGTTAACAATCATTAAAAAAAATGTCATGTTGGCTTGTGAAAATAATACAAAATACCAAATGACAGATTAGCAACACTATACCAGATAGAGGGCATTCTTATGCAACTGACAAGAATATATATTTCATGTCTGAATACCTGTGTAATTAATTAATTAATTAATTTGAAGGAATACAAAGTTCTGTCCTGAGGAGAAAAGTGAAACAGAAAGTACTTTTCTTAATCATGCCACTTACAGTTTCACTTGCTGGTGGAAATCTGACACTTTTTGGCTTTTACCAGCCTGCTGATATTGGGGGCCAGCTTCTGGGCTGTTGAGATTGTCAACAAGTCATTTAGATGTCTCTGTGTTCAGACAATTTGGCCTTAAATGTTCATCACAGAAAAAGTCTGCTCACTGAAACATATTGTCCCAAAGATAAAAAAGTATATTTGGTTCAAATGCTGCCATCTTTTTGTCATTTGGTGTCAGGCACTGATCTTCCAAAGAGCCAATGGGGGGTTATAGTATAACAAGAGAATAAGAAATTTTAAAACCTTAAAGGGATAGTTCAACATTTTGGCAAATCGGCCCATTGCCATAATCGCTATAGTCATAGCAGCAGGTTTGTTACCTTTAATTGTCGGTGTGAGCTATTTTTAGAAAACAGATGATGCGCGTTCCAGTCAGGGACAGTTTTTCATCAAGCAGTCTCTGTATTTACCTTGAAAACAACTCTGTCTCGTAACGTTCTGTTATTATCTCATAGCGTGGTGAATGTGCAGGTCACAACTTGTCCACCAGAGCGTTTTGGAGTTTTTGGATTGTGTATTTGATGAGTTTGATGAGGGAAACCAAGAAATCCCATTAGCCACTGTAGCTTAGCTCTGAGCAGTTCGCGGCTGGGCTCGGCGGTTCTAAAAATAGCTTATGCCGACAATTAAAGGTAACAAACCTACTGCTATGACTATAGCGATTATGGCAATGGGCCAAAATGTTGAACTATCCCTTTAACAGGTGCAACATTTAAATTGACCTTTATGTGATTGACCTTTGGACTCAGCAGTGTGCATCTGCAATATTATGATATATGAGGAAATGAAATCCAATAACAAAATGATTTGGCCAGCTGCATGTTACATGTAGTGTTGTGTCCTATAGTGTTCACACATAAAGGTTTTTAGTGTGGAACTGGGAACTCACCTGCCACTGTCACAGCCTCTGTGAGACAGAGAGTGACCGGCTGCCCATCCGCATCATGAAACTCTGCCATTCCCTGCGAGTCCCGGTTTATCTGGGCCAAGAGCATGCTTCAGCTGCTGAAGTAACACACACAAGAGACACTTCAACTAATGTTAACACACACACATATAGACACATAAATGAACCCTATAGCTCCCACATGTGCACTATCTACTTCTGCTTGTGCTGAATTGCTGTACATGTCCCTACACTATATGTTGTATGGTACTAGTTTCACTTTGATTTAACACATTAAGGAACTTGCACTACGAAAACTTGTATAATAAGTAGTATATCCAAACCAATCTCAACGCACTCTGTATCTGTATCTATGGATATTCTCATTCATCCAGGTCATTGTTCTTTTCTGGGCAAATTGAATTGTAGGCAACTGGACTTGTATTTGTACTGTAATAATGTAAAGGTTTATTCATAAAAAATGATTCAATTACTTTTACTTGTAGTGTTGTGGCATGTCACCTGTAATGTGTGATGATGCCGTTTAACGACTGACAGTGGCACAAGTTGAAACATGGTTGAAGAAGAGATCAGAGAAACACTAGTTCACTAAAGCTGCAGTGATTTGTATAACTTTTAAGCTGATTGACAAAAAATGAATTTATTTCAATATTTTTTCAGAATACAAAAAGGCAGACCTTCACTAGTTCCAGCCTCTCAGATCTGGCATTTTCTATTGATATGTAAAAGAGTAAACTTAATGCCTTAGGGTTTTGAACTGTTTCTCAAACACATTTAAGACATGACAAGAGACATATTTTCTCTCACGTTTGACCAAACAATTAAATGTGACAATAATCTATAGATGGATTAATAAATAAGACAAACTGTTTTGATTGCAGCCTTGTAACATGCACTCTTGTAAACCTAACCATGGCTTGTGCAGTCCAGTACCACCGTCCTGTAATAAATCTGACCGATCAAGACAGTTGCAATGTCCAGTATATAGTCTGTACTAGTGCTGCCTGACATGTGTTGCTATTATCTTACCCAACCCATTCAAATCACTGAGGGTGAGCTATACAACAGACACACCTCTTTGTATTGTGCTACACAATTTAACAACATCACTTGGCGCAGGCTCCAAAATGATTGAACAGTTGAATCAGTACATAGAGTTTCATCACAAACTGAACATTTTAACCTGCACAGGAGGAGGATTTACTGCACAGCTGTTCTGTTTGACTTAGCTCATTATAGCTGGATGAAGCTGGATGTGCCTAATAAACTAAACTGACAAGTGTAGAAGCACAACACTGATAAAACTCAGATCTCTCAAGTCAGGGCCATAAGTTCAGTGAGACATAATGAAAATTGAGTCCAGTATGCTGTGTGTGTCCACCATGATACACAAGAGCACACACATTTATGGTTAATTTACAAATGTGGGTTTTGTTGTCACAGACACTTCATGCTCGTAGGAGGAGATCCAGCCTTGTTTACATTTCAATTCATAAATATAGTCGATGTTTCCATTTACAGTATACATGTGTAGCCTTTATCAAAGTGTTATTAGCTACATGTTCTCTTGATTTCACTTAACCGTACCCTCACTGTCACTGCCCACTATCGCCGTTGTTGTTTTTTTGGCGCTTGTTGATTTGAATGTAGCAGCTGAGGCCAGCTAGCTGTGATATAGCACAGCTATGACTTGCTACATTTGACACTATGAAATCAAACATTATACTCTTAGTGTGACGCGCCGGCTGTGTTGTTAGCCTGACGCCGGCCGGTTAGAGCACTGACACAGTGTGTGAATGATACTAATAAAACGCTCTGTCATAACGGTGCTAGCAGGTTAGCCACCGTGCTAACATCGGTGATAACTACGCCAAACGGGACTGTCACGACTTTTAAGCAGCCGCACTAATCACACTACTCCTAAACAATGGCTGCTTTACCAAACTAACAGCTGTTTGTAGTTTCTATGTGAAGTATGAGGTGACTGTTTACGGTAGCTCGACTGATAGCTAGCTGCCTCCGTCAAGCTTCAAGCCGAGAAACTAGCGACGCAGTTCAGAAACAAGACCGAGGAACCGCTGTGCTTAGTAATGATAACATAAGCATTTTGACCCGCTGAATGTCATTTTATATTTGCTAATACTGTATTTTCTAGGCGCCTTTCGAGTCCCTGCCGCCGCCTGCCACCCCCACCCTTCGCAGAGATGGCTGTGGGAATAATGCACACTGGGTAAAAAACAATTTATAAACTAACCTCCGAAAAATTTCCAACAATTCCTCCTGTTCGACCACCATGCACCAGTGCAGGAAACGCTGCGCGATGCCCGCACACCCGGAACGTGTACAGCAGCACAGTCCTCCGAGCAGTGGACCCGCCTACAAACACACTGGGCGATCTGATTGGCTTTAGAGTGAGTATCTCCTCTTCTATTGGCCAAATGCTATGTCCTTCATTCTTGAAGCGACGCTGTATTGCTGTTATTCATCTCCCCGGGCCCCTGCCAGGCGCCATTCCGCGTCGGTTTTCGTATTGTTTCAGGCTTCGGACTGAGAAAACGAGCTGCCCTCGTACAAAATAACGATTTAACGTTAACGCAAGGCAACAGCTGTGTGAAACACTGTATTTCGAGTCACTGTCTGCCGTAGGATGTGGCCTGGTTCGATTATCTGCGATGTAAACAGCGACGTGTGTGGAATTTTTTCAGCCTCCATGTTGAGAACAAGGTGATGTGGGAAAAACAGGGGGAATGTGGGCAATGAAGTGAAGAGGAGAAATGACCGCTTGTCAGTGACACAAAACATTGCATCGGAATATCTGAAATAACATGACATCTGGGTGTGTGGATGTGCATTTCATTAATGTCTCTTCTTCTCACTTTTGTTTATTTGTAGGCTATATTGTACTTTTGTTGTTGCTTTTGGTTTTTCAAGTTTTTTTTATCCTGTTTATTTTTATTTATTTTTTATTTTTTTTACCCTTTTTTTATTATTAAAAAAATATATCGCTCTAATTTCTATTCTATAATCTAACTTTTGGGTTGAAAACATTAAACTATTATACAATTTCATCATTACCATTATGGATAGACCACACTGAGAGCCCCTACCAACCAGTCATATCCTTTGCACAAACACACAATATTGCAATATGTTTACTGTTTGTAACACACACACACACACACACACACACACACACACTGGATGTGAAGCTCGTATTTAGTAGGCTAGATCTGTCTTGAAATCGAATTAATTTGTCATTCCTGTGCAATTGAATAAACAATGAACATAGAAATCACAAAAGTGTCCATGGTTTCTCAATTTCAACACCATTTTTTCTACTGGAGTCACATTTCAGTGACGTTTTTGTTTGTGTTTTCAGGTTGAAGCCGCATCAAGTTAAACCACAAACACGGACAGATTAATACCGGAAGCTCCTATCAAAGTAAAAGTTGTCAGTCGTATTAGTAACTGTCAAGAATGTATTTATTATGTGAGATTATAACTTTTATAGCCTGTGATGTCAATGCCACTTCACAAAAAAAAAATCTATATTAGCTTTCAGGTAATTAATTTGCAACCATTGTTGTTGCTTCTTTTCTTTTGCTGCAGCCTGTATTAGTTTGTCGTTAGTTTTTTTGTTCCTCAAGTTTTATGACAAAGCTATGCTGTAGATACAATTTACAAATTTTCTGGCCTAAATTGGTCCAGATAGCTACCATAAGCCCATACAGTGTAGGGGCAGTTCTGCCATAGGCCTGGGGTTTCAGTTCAGCAGCTTTATTGCACATCAGTATAATTGTTGCTGTCAATTTACAATGTTATTGAGAGGAAAGGCTTCAGATTTAAAAAAAAAAATTTTTTTTGCATAGGCTAGGCCTATAGTTTTATTTTGAAGTTTAACCAGAAGTCAATGTCGGAGTTGACCACCTACATGCGCACGATGAGAGTGTATCCTCTCCTGTCAACTTATCACATCATCGGGGGAGAGATTCCTTATTGGACTGTGTCGTATGCAGGCAGCTAGGTATAGAGAGCAGGACAGACACGGTCTGGTCTCGGTCTGATACAGATTCCCGCCGTCATGTTCACAAGGATGCGGACAGAGATCCGGGGAGACTCGGGGGTCCTGGATGCTGCGGCTGTGAGGCAGCAGAGGAGGCTAAAACAGGCGATCCAGTTCCTCCATAAAGACTCTGCTGATCTGCTGCCTCTTGATGGATTGAAGAAGCTCGGGACATCCAAACAAGGGGTGAGCCTCTCATAGTACAGTTCTGCACATTGTAGGGCCCATGCTTTAACCATACTAACAATAGCAGGTAAGAAAACTTCATGTAGCCTATGAAGAAATAAAATATTTTAAAATGATGTTTCCTTAATGACAAATTGACAAATTGACAAATATGACCATTTCCTCACGTTTATGGTTGCATTGTGGTTTTTTTTGGTCATTTCTCTTCATTGTTATATTCCCACCCTTATATCATTGGTGTCAGGTTTGGAGTGTGGAGTGAATTAAATAGGAGTGGAAATGTAGCCTATAACATGCAATTGCATGCATTTGAAGAAATAGGCTACTTTGATGAAAACTGGCCTCATATTTGTTCAGATGTGTATTGTTTAGAATGAGAATGTGTCACACGTTATATTGCTTTTATTTTATTGTAGCAGCCACATCATATTCTACAGAAGCGCCTGCTGGAGGCCAAGCTCTCCCGGGGAGGGATGAACATGTGTGGAGTAATGCCAAACAGTGAAGGCATCCTTCTGAGCTATCACGCACGTGAAGATCAGGAACAAGAGGAGGGAGATTTAATTTATGTGCCCAGCAAGGTGAGTGGAAGTTGACCAGCAATTTTAAAGTATAAACTAGAGAATGCATTTCCTGAAGGAAATACGAGTGAATGCTGAAAGCTGAAGCTGAATAAATTGTTGAAACAATGCTGAATTAAGTAAAGAAACTGCTGAAGAAATCTTGAAGAGATGAAACAATATATGAACTCCATTAGTAGCCTAACATATCTCAGAACACAGTTCTTTTATTTTGGTAAAACAATATTCAGAACAAGGCGTTGGTGTGTGTTCTGTGTGTTTGCAGTGTTTAGGACAGGATGTGAACGTGCTGATTGACACTGGCTGCAAACTGAACCTGATGTCCTCGCGAACCGTGGAGAAATTAGGGTAAGGTGATTCAGAGCACACATACGCAAATCCTATGTACAAATTTGACTGACTCTAGGCCAGTTTCAGTACTCAGTGATGTGATTGTTTCCCTCAAAGTTTGAAAGAACTGGTGGATGAGAACAAAATGGAGACAGAGGGTTTTCCATTCCAACGTGAGCTCTGCATCGACGGTCACATCAGGGAGCTCAGTCTGACCATCGAACAGCTGAGGATAATGTGCTCTTTTGTTATAGTGGGTAAGGAAGAGGAATAAGAATGATCTAAGTGTTAATATGACACCTTCATTTTGGTATTAATGCTACTGTTAAACAATTAAATGTATTCACAGAAAGCAACAGGCCACTGATGTCACTGGGAAACAAGACACTCAGGTCCCTCAAGGTAACTCATTCATAGATAGATTTTCACACTTGTGAACTTTCCAAAGAAAATGCCAAGTTGCAATTTATCTGTAATTAAAACTGCAAACAGCGATGAACACCCCCTCGAGGGCATGCACCTCAGGGGCTGTATACCTTAGGAAGTGCTTGCAGCAGCATGTTAACACAGCCGTGCATCGCTGCCAAAGTGGTGTGCAAAGTTTCTTGAGTTTTTAAGAATTTTTTGGCCATCAGAATTTATTATAGATTCATTTGCCCTAAGAAGAAACGTCTCAGGTCCTAAATCTGTGATGTGTGTGTCCTGTCTTTCCTGCAGTGTGTAATCGACACTGAGAAGCAGATGCTAGTGTTTGGGACAAGTGTGAGGGAACAAGTTCAGTTTGTGAAGAAGTCGTTCAACGAAAGGTAAGATGAAGACACAAACTACATATTATTATTACACAAAACACCATCTATTTCCTCTGTATGTTGGTAATGAACAGCGACCGAAACACTGCAAAAATATTTTTCTTCCAAGGGCAAACAGAGATACAGTTTTTATTAATATATTCCAATGTTTAATGCCAATAAATGGCTCTTCTTCGTCTTCATAAGGTGTATGTGTAACCACAGGTTTATACTATAAAAGTGACATAAAAGGATCAGAAAAAGAATCAAATCGTTAATCCCAATTATTTGTATGGCAATTAATCGTCTCCTGTGTTTTATCTGAAGTGTTAATCCATAAAAAGACACATTTGTGGTTTTAAGAACCAAAACAATCAAAGTGTAGCTTCACATCTCCATTATGAGGACTGAGGCTTTGGTGCTTTCACAGTATCAACAAAGAACCTAGAAATGCTTCATAATCGAAAACCAATGGACATCTACCTTAAAGGGATAATTCAACATTTTGGCAAATTCGCCCATTGCCATATCCCTATAATCATAGGTCAGTTACCTTTAATTGTCGGTGCATGTTGTTTTGCGATCCGAGGGGCAGAGACTGCTCAGTGAACACAATGGAGGTGAACAGTACAGGTCCCCTGTCCCTCAAAACTCATCAAATACACAATCCAACAACTCTAAAACGCTCTTGTGGAAAAGTTGTGACCCGCACATGAAATAATCATGTAGGCTATAATTACGTACAGTAAAATTACAACACATGAAGCAAACACTCTGAAATACTTTTGAAATCACTCCACCCAGCAGCATGTCTGGAATGTATGGTCCAGCTATGCATTTGCCTCAAAAACAACTCTGTCTCATAACATTACATGATTATTTCATAGACTGGTGAACAGGGCCTGAAATTCACTTTTTTTTTACCAGCCGAAATTTAAGGCGCCTAAAATAAAGGTGAACGACATAAGAATGGTTCTTGAACTTGTACAGAATATAAACCGTCTTTGCTTTTATCCTTCAAGTAGTTCAACCAGAGAACTGTTGTTCTCATTCATTCACTTTACACATACCAGTGCAAAAATGACACATTGTTTCATTTTTCATCTCATATGTTTCACGTTTACACACGTTTTTTTTTTCTCTGGTCCAAACCATCATGGATCTATTATGGTCTGTACACCGCACCACTGTCAGAGCGTCACGTTTCCATGACAACTGACGGGAGAAAGACAAGTAGGCTACATCATGTTATGTTTACTTGAGGTCCGCACGCGTTCACATGAACGGACACAACACTTGCTCAGTGTTGTGTTGTCTTATTGGCTTCCCGCCAATGTGGCAGGTTGATTGACAGTTTCACCCGCCAATCACAAAAGTTACCCGCATTTGGCGTGTTGGCGGGTGCCAATTTCATGCCCTGCTGGTGAATGTGCAGGATCTCAAAACAACATGCACCAACAATTAAAGGTAATGAACCTACCCCTAAGACTATAGGGATTATGGCAATGGGCGAATTTACCAAAATGTTGAACTATCCCTTTAATACAATGTGAGACCATAGACTGTAAAAAATATGGACGTAGCATCCGTGACGTCACCCATTGGTTTTGGGGAGTCGTTTTTGTGACTCCAATATGGCGGCCTGAACAGCGCCATGTTGGATTGGCCGGCCGAGAACCCGCCCACTGGCCTCGAAGCAGCTGTCCACGGAGCTGCTCGGACCTGTCACTCGACGTTTCCGCGCCCTAATTGGCCAGAATTTTAACCTAATAACAGTAAAACGGTAGAGTTAAAAAATAATTCACCCCCCTCAGAGTGTGTGCGGGGGTAGAAACTATCGATTGAGACCAAAAAACGTGTAGACACCAGGCTTTGATCATGTTTATTGAGGATGTAAAGTTGGCGATTTTAACATGGGGGTCTATGAAGAATGCTGCTTTCTGACACCAGCCCCCAGAGGAAGCTGAGGGGATTGCAGTTTGTTGAACGCGGAAGTGAGCTTCACTTCTCAGACCGACAACTGCCCCCTTGTGTGAGACCTATAAATAAAAGCTACTTCGAACTAATGGCCCCACTGATCACATATAGTTGGTGATATCTAGATGACCTTCAACAAGATGACAGTGAAAACTGTTCATAGACACCAAGACTGTTTTGTTGCTTTTGTTGTTGTGATTTACCAAAGAATCTAACACTGTCCTCTTTACACCTTTTTCTACAACAGCTCCTCAGACTTCAGAGACCTGGGATACTGATCATCCCACCGCCAACACACAGTAACTAAGCAATAGACACATTTGTTTACTCTTCATTGGGGAACTTCTGATTATCTGCTTGTTTGTTGCATTCATGGGTCAGGTAATCCACACTGACGTCACTTATTTCAACATAAAGGAAGCAGTTAGCACAGAAAGTTCTTCATGTAGCACTGGCAGTGAACATCATCCTTGTAGCCTAGAGTGTGGTCTTACATTAGCTGTCACTACAATAGTCATTGTTGTAGATTCTGATAGATTTGTGATTTAAAGCTCTTATATCCGACAAATTCCTCTTGTACCCAAGTTTATATCTGAGTCAGTCTTGGAGAACAAAGGTTGGAAGTTGGTTCTGATATGATCAGCACAGTCTACTACAGAAAGACCGACAGTTTATCTACTGTATTTTATAATGTTGTATTTTCTAGTCCGAGACATGTATTTGCATCGACGTCACTGCCTTTTAATGTTTTCTTAACAATAGTGACTCTTGTCATGTGTTATCATGTGACTGTAGCAAAGTGCAACACTGGATATCAAATAAATTCCCAGATGATGTGAAGTAAAAGTTGTCGTCTGTATTTTTTGCACAATTTTCCACAAAGGAAATTTAGCACAAAATCTTACATAACTTGCCCCTGTGCTAGAGCCAATTATAAAACTGGGCCAGCTAAAGGTAGTGTGACATGATTGTGAAAATCAGATAGAAAACAGAAGAGGGTCACCAATTCACCAGCAGGGATCAGTGTAATTTCTCCTTGCTGCTGGTTCAATAGGGCAATGTTTCTCAACCTCTGGGTCGGGACCCCACGTGGGGTCGCCTGAAATGAGCCTGATGAAGCCCACAGGGCGAAACGCGTTGCTGCTGTTTTTAACAATAAATTAATTGAATGTACCCCATTGTGTGCGGTGGAACCTTCTTTTCTTTTTCCATGGTTTTTGTTCCTGATACCACCTGCACCAATGTGGAGTTTTATCTGAGCTGTGCAGGGGCAATCTCTTCTCTATTTTGGGGTCGCCTGAAATGTCTAGTAATTGATTTTAAAAATTTACTGATGAAAATATTTTTTAACTAATTATTATTCTTTTTTAAATTATGATTTAAAACACCACATACAATCTTAAACAACTGTATTCTATACGTTCACTTTCTTGAATATACATAAAGTTCAAATAAAATGCAGTGATGTGATGTTAAAATGGGGGCACGAGCCAAAAAAGGTTGGGAACCACTGCAATAGGGGAATGGAAGCAGCTTTCAGGGTGTAACAACAACTGTAACATAACAATAGTGTTTGGTAATGTAGTCTGGTCAGCTGATTGGCAGGTGAACCACACCTCAAGTGGCCATGAAGAGGACTGACATGGTGCTGAACGTTTTCCATGGAAACCAGCAGCAACAGTGAGATGAAGCTATGGTCTTTAGCAGCTGTGGACAACACAAATAAATAAATCCATGTCCTGAGCTTCTGTTGCATATTACTTAAAATTCAGAGCAAATTCATTTGGTCACTGAGGTGTTTACAGGGGCAGAGGCAGAGCATGAGCCCAATAACTGTATTTCCTGTGAGGTGGAAAAACTCTTCATGTCTGAGCACATTTCTGAATAAAATGTGTCAATATACCAGAGTTATGTTCAAAAGTCAAATTTGAGCTACTTTACCTTTGTATTACAATTTTATAAGTCTTTGTAGTCAAACCAGCAGCAATTAATCATTCAAACATGATGGTCCCTGACTCCCTGCCTTCATGATGTGACTGTGCTTATCTCCATGGTGACAGAGGTGATCATGGCAGCCAGATTTGGAGCACCAGCGCTGACGACATTCATGCTCTCTCTCATCCAGTTCAGTCCTGCATCTGCACATCTTCTTTTCTTTGTCATTTGTTTAGCTCCACAACATCCACATACACACTGACATTACTGACTGACACACTCTATATCAGTATTGTTTCTTCTAACCTTTAGCCATCATATCATGTTATGATAAAAGTAAATCCAAAAATTGACGGAAAAAAAAGTAATCTATCATTCCTAGACCAACCTCATATTAAATTCAAGTCAACATGCACATTAATTACACAAAATATGTATATATTTTCCTGTCTCTTAACTATTAAATTAAGTGATGGCACTGAAAACCAAAGTGAATAAACCATGACAATAAAGTTATGATAATGATAACTATAATGCTGTCTTTTACCAAGAACAACACAGCTGCTGTCTATATACAAAGTCAGTGTACATACAACAAAACTAATGTGTCTATAAAAGTGTTAAAACAAAAAACGCATTATCGATTAAAAAAAACTTTATTTGAAAACACTGATGTGGCATTAGTACAGATAGACAAACTTAAGTGCATTACATGATCTAATTTCAGTACAATATTCAAGTAGCATTAAAATATGGCTTCTCATTGTGCAGCAATTTAATAAAACATTATCAAATGTAAACCCAGTGTAAAGCAGGCAATAAAGCACACAGACACAGCAGTAGCATGGGTCAGTTCTGTTATTGGAGGTGAAGCGGTAGGTCAGAGGTTAAAGGTGAGCTTGACGCTCTCTCCAGCTTTGACACTGACCAGCTGAGTCTGCTGCTGGGAGTCCTGCATGCTGGCAGTGATGGAGTACGACCCGGGGGAAACCTCAATGTAGAAATCTTCACCTGCTGCCGACACACGACCCTGAAGACAACAAGACTTTTATTGAACACTTAACGTCACAACTTCTGATTCCAATGTAACAGGATTCCAGGAGCTGATGTAGATTCATCATGATGTTTCTCTAATGACTTCTAAATGCTGATTATGATGCATGTGCAGTCCCATAATAAAAAAGAAAAAAAAGGTTTTCTACTAGATTTGGGGTTATTATAGGTGGTTGTGACAATCATTGTTAAAGGATAATTCCGGACAATTTCAACTCGAGGCTGTATTTTCCTAATATTTTAGGTCTAAAAGAAGGAATCTGAAGATTTTCAGTTTAATTGCTCCTGTTTTCCGGTAGTTGTGTCTGTCCCCGCATCACCACGGCAGCGATGAATGGGAGCGGATGCAAGTTCCGCTGCTTAGGCTGTTTACATCCCTCAAAGCCGCATTTTTTTTCCACAGACAGCGTCAGATGCCAACTCAAACATGCACCCAGAAGTTTATTTACTTCTAGCAAGTCGACATGTTTGTAAAACTAGATCTAATTCAAAGTCTCCTGGAGTCTCGCGTGAGACCCAAATTGACGCGCTCGGTGCGTTTACATGCAGTCGGAAGCTCCCGTTTGTGTCATAAACACAGGAATATCAACTCTTGCTGCTTTGGGGGATGTAAACAGCCTAAGCAGCGGAACTTCAATCCGCTCCCATTCATCGCTGCCGTGGCGATGCGGGGACAGTCACACAACTACTGCAAAACAGCAATTAAACTGAAAATCTTCAGATTCATTCTTTTAGACCTAAAATGTTAGGAAAATACAGCCCGAGTTGAATTTGCCCGGAATTGTCCTTTAATGCTATGACTGAGAAAGAGGCTTTAGAAGCATTTATGATGTGTAGTCAGCTGTGGTATGTTCAGTGTCCTTCCATAGACTGGCACAAATCAAACTTTTTGGCCACACCCATCCAAACTTCACACAAAACACACATATTTAGAGGTGCTTAATTAACAGTATTTTTAAAACCAACCCTGGATTAAAGTGATATTTAAACATTTTGGCAAATTCCCCCATTGCCATAATCCCTATAGTCACAGCATTAGGTCCATTACGTTTAATTGTCGGTGCAAGATGTTTTTCGATTGGCAGGGCAGAGATGAGCTTCTCAGCCAACGCTATGGAGGCATACGGTATTTCCAGGATTCCCTCATCGAATACACAATCCAACAACTCCAAAACTCTTTTGTGGACATGTTGTGACCTGCACATTCACCACGCTATGAAATACTAATGTAACATTATGAGATGAGTTGTTTTCGAGGCAAATACGTAGCCAGAACTAGATTCCAGACACAGCTGCTGGGCAGAGTGACTTCAAAAGCGCAAGTAGTTCCTAATATTTGCTTCATGTGTCGTAATATTACATAATTATACGTTATCATTTCATAGCGTGGCGAATCTTCAGGACCCACCTTGTCCTCGAGAGCGTTTTGGAGTTGTTGGATTGTGTATTTGATGAGTTTGATGAGGGAAACCCGGAAATACCATATGCCTCTGTAGCGTTGAGCAGCTTGTATCTTTGCCCTGTCGATCGAAAAACAGCTTGCACCGACAATTAAAGGTAACGAACCTACCGCTATGACTATAGTTGATTATGGCAATGGGCGAATTTGCCAAAATGTTGAAATATCCCTTTAAAAGAGTGTAGTAGAGAGTACTGCAGGAGATGATAGACTAACATTCAGAAATTGATGTCTCATCAATCAACCCCATGTCCAGGATACCCATAATGCTTAGTGTCAGCCTGCCTTGCTGACCAAAGGTAAATGCAGCAGTTTATTATTTGCAGTTTCGGTCATATGAGCTCTTACATGTTTCTTGGATGGCGGTGCTGCTCTCCCTCTACCAGCAGCTGGTCTACTGTGGAACCTGCACACGTGGTTCCTCTCCTTTTCAGTCAGCTTACTGCAACAGCCCGACTCGTAAAACCTCTGCAGCACAGACACATTTACAATTTAGTTTTCCAAGTCTCTGACTGAGAGAACACACAGTAGGCAAAGACAACACCTCAAAAAATAACTGACCTTGCAGTGATAGGTCATCTGTGTCATCAAGTCTGCAATGGTTGCAAAGGCATCATTAAGCTCTCTGTGGGATTTCTAAAAAAAAAAAAAAAAAAAAGTGAGTCAATGTGAAACCCAGTCATGGTACAATCTTTCTAAAGTGTTCATATAAAAAAAACATGCAGGGACCTTGACAGGAATGTGTGTGTCTTCAGCTGTAGTAGTGGCGGTCTGGTATTCAGCAGTGCTGGTCCAGTCCACGGTTCGTCTGGAGGCCCGCTCCAGCACCTCCAGGCCCAGGCTGGCAGAGCGCTGCAGAGACGCCTCCAGCCAGGCTTGGCTCGCCATCAACAAATCAATCAATCTCAGGTGGAGGAGGTCACCTAAACGTCACCTGAGAGAACCAACAAGCAGAGGCCACTCAATTAGACCGTTTCTTTTCCTTTACCTAACGCTCAATGGACTGGACAGAAATATAAACTAACTATCTGCAATTTAATATTTGATCAACATCCCACAATTTCAGTGTTTACAGCTTCTCAAATGTCGCTGACATTAAATATGTGCATGTATGCAACTGCAGTAAAGATAACACAAATGATCCAACATTTTTTAAAACATGCAGGGGATTGTTTTACTGCTGATCATCTGATTGGTTTATCAATTTTCGTTTAAGTTTGATTCACAAAGATCTCATTAGAAGCAATTTAGGTAATTGAGATCTCTAATTGTGATACCTTACTGAAAATAAGAACCTTTAAACGTCAACAAGCCAACAGGGCAAGTGAACGCAGCACAGTCCGGGGGAACAGCGCATGCGTCAGGATTAACTCCACCGCTACAGGAGAAAGCGGCTAATTCATCACTTTCTTCGGAGCTACTCGTTACTTTCTTCCTTTCAGTCTGCTGTCCGTTGCACGAGCTCAACTAAATCGCCAAAACGTCATAATTCCAAGCACACACGTCACGTTCTCCACTAACTTCTAGTGTTCCAGTGTGCTGTGCTGCGTCAACACACGGAATGGAGAGATTATTTACTTGTTTACCTGTTCGCTGCGTTCAAACCCGCTCGTACACAGACCGACACGGGAACACTGGAGGTTTACAAGAAACCTGCGTTTCTTCACTCACTCACCTTCAACATGGAGACTCCTGTTTAACAGCACTGTAGCCAAAGTTTAGTTCACCCAGCCGTGGTCGTGCTAGTTTGAAATTGACAGGAAGTCAAACCCTGCATGCTAAATGCTAAACCCCGCCCCCTCTAGACAGGAGGATTGGTTCATAATAATGTGAAACTGAAGGACTCAAACACCGTCACCAGGCTGTGTAACGCCTCAGCCAAAAGGAACGGTTTATTACCTTCGACTACTCAATCATTATTAATCTACAGCTATCTAATAATAGCAATGCGTGTTTCAATAGGTTCTCATTATACTCAGCATTGAGATTGGAACAATACTGCTGATTGACATATTCCATGAGACATGTAATACCAAATAATGTATATAATTTACATCCCCTCTGCTATACACTGCTACCAGGACTTCCCTCAGATTCACCTTGTCAGAGCCTCCAGGAAACCTCCAACATCAGTGCTGCTCTATCACCTCATCAGGAATTACCTACACTTTCAGCTTCTGACTGAACAAATTCAAACTTAATAAAACTTATAAATCATCTACAATGATAAGCCTGTGAATATTATCATTTGTCCAGGCCATAGTTATCTCAAGGAAATTTTAAATTGAATGCAACTGGACTTGGTTATTTGTCTAGGAAGACGCTTCACCTCTCATCCAAGAGGCTTCATCAGTTCATGTACGCATCTGACCAGGCTGGGACTGGTCCTACCTCCTCTGTGTGTGTGTGTGTGTCCGATGCTCTCATCCAGTGCATACTTGTGAGTGTTTCCAAAAACAGGAAATTGAAGAGATTTTATAATAATCGGCTTTTTGCAGCACATATACAGTAAAATCAGAGAGGACAAATGTGGTTTCCATTTATAATCTTTTATTTTAGCAAAAACTGACAGGAGCTTTATGCCATCAACACGCAGGCTCCTCCCACCGCCTTGATCTTCTCCTCGGCCCGTCGGCTGAAGAACTTGGCCTTGACGATCACAGGCTGCTTGGGCAGCTTGCCTTTGCCCAGAACTTTGTAGTAACCCTGAAAGAAGAAATAAGATGAGATGAGTAAAGGTACAGGCATTTGAGATACAATGGGCAGTTATTCACAGCATGCTCTCTGTCAGAGGCCAACTGTTTTACTGTGTTTGGTCAAGATAACAGTGCACCAAACATTCAACACTTTGACAAAATGTGTTACATCATTTGCATCATAAAAAACTATTTTCTCAAAAGACTTGAATTGGCAGCACAGGAAAACAAAGGCCACACAACCTTAACATCAACCCTGGAGTTAATTGTAGGGCCTTTTACAAATCCAGTACAACCTTCATTGTCATCTCCTGCTTGTATTTGCATGTCATTTCAGACCTGACACGTCTCAGGAGGATAGAATGAATAACATCAACACTGATGGCATCAATTATCTTCTTGATTCCTGTGGATTTTTCTGTGTGGAGAAAAAGTAGCCCCATCCAGATTTTCAGTGACAACAACACCACGAATCTTAGTCTCTGAACAAAACAGACACCTGCTTCACACAAGAGTTACTGCACTGAGTCTTTCTCCTGTGTCATTTTGTCCAGCAGCAAAAAGCACCAGGAAACAAACGGTAACAGCCTCAAAATCTACGTTCCATCAATTGTTTGGAGGTTGTATAGCTTCAAAAAGACCCTAACCCCAAGTATGTTGAGAAGCAGCTGCAGTTACAACCACTCTATAACTATTTGTGAATTCACCAACGCATGGAATATGAAAAAAGATCGGGACTCAGTGGTCAACCACAACTGACCAGCTAAGCTAACTGCAAAAAATAAAAACCCCTCAAACTATGGCCAAGTGAAGCCACAGCTTCCAGTTCCAACGGTGAATCCGCTGTCCTTTATCGTTATAAATGTGTTTTTAAAGTAGTAAAACTAACACTTTTCCAAAGAGGATAAAGAGCTTTAAAATTGTTTCTGAATTGTTAAACCTTTATTCTATTTGTGAAAAAGACAAAAAAGGGGAAATTACACTGCATCTACACCACATTAGACCAGGTCCTGGCCAAAAACCAGACTCGGACTTCAGATTTTTGTCAGTATCACACAGCCCCTCACATCTCTTGGGATAGCTGCAACTTAACCTGTTTGGAGTTGTAAATTCTGACATTTCAGCAATCATTTTAGTACAACTAATGCCTATACAGATCAAAACGAGGGCTGTAAAAACTCATCAATAAAGAACATTTTAAATCTAAAAATGATTAACTGAGAAATGTTCACAACCCTTTCAGTACCACCAACACTGAAAAGCCTTCAGGGAGAAGTACCACATATGTTCAAAGACTATACCAGGGAAATGTTTACATTCTACTTCAACAACCATAAAGTAGTTTTATCCAATTTAGCGTTCATCTTCCAAGCATTTTACTTATTAACTTAAGACGCTGCTCTGAGCAAATCTGGCAACCCCACAGTGACTGTCTGAGATGCCAGTTACAGTCACTCGGGCTGACTGTTAGGGAAATGGCTCAAATAGGCTACAACTAAACCCCATTGTCTTGACTTGTTTCAACACACAAATCACACACTGAAAAAGCACACCTGATGCTACAACTTTAAAAGGTACCTGCCCAACACGGCCCTTCTTTGAAAAACTAGACTTGGTAAGACATAAAGACATCTTATCTGACTCTAATGCAGCTGTACTTCTACCATATGTGGTGTATATTTATAATATAACTGAAGATCAAGTCTCTTCAAAAAGGACCAGTGCAGGTCATTGCACCAGCTTGTTGTCCTTATGTACACGGACATTCAGATTTTCAATTGACAATTACAAAAATATCTGTCAACACTTACAGCGCGCACAGCATCAATGATGGGGGCGGGGCCCTCGGGCTTCTTGCCGTAGTTGAGCCTGGTCTGCTCGCTAACCAGTGTCCACAGCTTGTCCAGGTTGATGGTGGGGCAGTGGGTCGTGTTCCTCTTCAGGTGGTAATGTCTCATACCCACCTTACCAAAGTACCCGGGATGGCTGAGGACAAACACAAAGACAGGGGGTTAGGACTGCGGTCCTAGTGGGACACCCACTGGGCATTATGCTAAAAACATATTGGCAATGCTTGTGTACGATATGCCTAAATTGTCTTTATAATTACCTTTCATGGTATTACTGTATTACAGTTCGTCATAAAGTAACAGTGGACAAAGTCCCAAGATGATATTAGAGTAAAGATGAAACTCTAGTCACTACAAGAAGCCATTAACTGTCAATAGCATGAATACAGCTACAGAAAACAATGCCCGGATCAACTGCTAAATGAATAGCACCAATACAGATGTCCATGTCCCCAACTACTTGCTCATCCTCCTGCTATGATATTTTAGCTCTCTAACTCTCTTTCCATGACTATCTGAGACATGACATAAGAACAAACTTTATAAATCTAACAAAGACCAAGTCATTGTGAAGACAAAATCAATCATAAACAGGAGGACGATTCACCAGACATGTTTCTTTTCAATGGGCAAAGGTGAAAGGAAACGTTGTGCTTCTCTTTGCTCCAAGGCCACACCAACATCTGTCAGAACACCAACAGACCTACAAGCTACTAACTCTTGATTCACTTCTACTACCCTGGTTGACATTAAAAAAAAAAGTGACTGTAGCCAAAAAGTGACCAGTGTGACCAGTTTGCAGGTGTGATTGAACAGCACTACTTACTATTTGTCGAAGTTGATTCTGTGGTGATGCATACCACCAGCATTACCACGACCTCCAGGATGCTTTCTGTGCTTACCTGTTGGGGTGGACAAGCTCGTTTATTGTGGGCAACAATTTAACTTCAACACTGCAGTTCTTGGCGCTTGGAGCACCGGCATATTGTTACAGTTCTACTCACCGATACGACCATGTCCGTGGCTGACATGTCCTCGGAGCTTCCTAGTCTTGGTCTGCTTTGTAGGCTGTCGGGAGGAGGTAAAGGAAGACAATAACGTTAGTAAGTTTCGAGGCTATACGCTCCCAATCCCAGTTTAGTCTCCGAAGCTAATCCAATAGCTACATACGAGTAGGGCAATTCTAACTTATCTACTACAGCAGCCAGCCAGTCTGTCATCTTCGACTGTCTGCATTTTTACCGATTAAACAGACAACCAGTTCGTTTCCTCCCTGCAGTGAGCTCAACCGGTCAATCCAATATCTCCGGCTATTTACATGCTGCCTAGCATCCAGTTAAGCTAATGCTAATTCACCTGAATTTACCGGCTAAGCAGAAAACCCTTCAACCCAATTGCCCTGGATAACTTTGCATTTTAAACCGCTTCTTGTGGCATACTCCCGGAGACTATAGAGCGTTTGACTACGTGTTCAAAACTGTGACTTTTGTACAACTAACAGCGGGTTTACTGCGGCAGCCCAGGGCCGAATCAGTCAAACCGTACAGGTCCCTAAAATGTCAATATTTACGGCAATAACAGCTAGTAGTTACTGGTAAGACACGGCTGAACAATAAATCGTCAAATTAATGTAGTTTTTAGTACTAATGGCCAAGGATGGGGTGAGATTTGATTATATTACGCTGCTCAGGGAATCATGGATAGACCTACCATCTTGGGAGGTTAGTTGAAAGAGGAACGGGATTTGGAAATCACGCGGTTTTGTGCGAGACTTGGTTCTCGACGTCAAAGTGCAAAGTGGACTCAAAGGCACATTACTGCCGCCTACTGGACTGGAGTGTAGATCTTCTCTGGAGGAGGGTCTGGCGAGCGAGACGAGAGGAAACGCAAAGCAAAAAGAAAAGAAGGAAAAAGTAACAAACACACATGTTCTCTCTTTTATTATTATTATTACTAAGAAGTCATTAATCAAAGGGCGGTGTATATGAAATGATATCTTGCATACCATACAACAAAAACGTTTTTACTTTTGATATTAGACATTTAGGTGACACTTTAGTGGAATTGAGCACTTCATATTGTGGTATTGGTACTTTAACTTAAACACATCATTGGAGAAACACTAAGTGAGTCTCCCTGTGTGTTCGATATTTGAAAAAACGGTTTAAATTACTTTAAGTATTAGTCTTCAGTATTTTTCAATTAAAACTTGTCCTATTAGGCTATTAATAATAAAGTAATTCATATTCATAAAAAAATAATAAAAAAATAATTTCATTTTATAGGCTGTTGGCTGTGTTTTACTATAGCCTATTGTCATTATTATTATCATCATCAATATAACTCAAAAAGAGGAATATGTGAATAAACACTAACAATAAACACACTCCAGTAGAAGGACTTCTAAGTGTCACTATAATGGGACTTCTGAAATCAAAGCAGCATTATGTTGTGAAACATAGTACATAGACACAGTTACTGACAGTGACTCCTAGGGCAGCACTGAAATGTCAGGGGGTGAGGCTGAATCTGTTTTCCACCAATCAAAGCATTTGCATCACCCTTGATACTGGACACATAGAACGTTGCTATCTCACTCATCTTCAGCTCACATCCACCTGAAAACACATGCAACTGTCTTTCTGGAGAAGACATCTTTTTTTTTTGTTTTACCAGTGCTTACATTCACACTCAGGTAAGGTGCAGTTTTTATTCTAGCATGTTGTTAATATCTTTATATATTTTACTTATGATTATGCACACAATGTCCTGTTTTGCACATGTTATTATTCATTTGTTCAGTGGAAATTTCACTTTTTAAGGCAAATGAGCGGTCAAATTATTCATGAAAAGAGAAACCTCCTGCTGCCTGTTTTGCGTCTTGTTTGTTTTGCTTATGTTGCCGTCAAACACTGAGCACACAGGAGATTCCAAACCAGCTGCTTCTTCTGTGTTTTCTCTTCTATTTTTTGTAACCACAAGAGGCCTGATCTCCTGGAGATGGCAGACCTGCCCCACAGACACCATGGTAACTTTCCCCAAAGGTTGCCCGCCCCGTTGCCACGGGTATCCAAGTGTAGAGTACAGCTCGCGCCGGAGCCCATATCATCTGGGACTTGTCTAGACCAGGCATCTGCAGCACAGGAGTCAAGTCTCCCAGCAGAACACGTAAGACAGACACCGAGAATATCGAAATAAAGGCTTTCATAATTTTAAGAGGGTATAGTGACAGCAGCTGGATATGAATGACAGTGCTGAGTTGATACTGATACATCATTTGATTGGTTGTATGATGACTATGAAACTAAATCTATATTCTTTTGATAGCTACAGAATGTATCCAACCACCTATGCAATGGAAAAATGCCATCTGAACAACAAAGATTACCTGCTAGAAGTGTTGCAGCTTTACTGAAGAGAATCAGGTAAAGTCAATGAAAACATGCTCACACAACACAACACAACACAACACAACACAACACAACACAACACAACACATGTTGTTAGCAATAACATTTTAGGAAATAAATGTATTTGCTTTCTTTTGAGTGGAAACACAGAGGACAGCTCTGTCCAAGGTATCATAATATGTCCTCTAGAAACTCTAAAGTTCACTTGTTATCAGACTGAATCCTAGTTCTTGGCCTGAGGGAAATATCGTGCATTCCATAAAAAGGGTGAACTTTACATCAAGCAAACTCCTGTGGATCTAATATTATAAACATCAGTCTTTGACCAAATAATTGTTGGGGCCTTTATGATTTATTAATGTTGTCATCCACCCAAATATGCATAGAAACAAATCTGGTGTGAGAGCCAGTTGCACTATTGCTCTGCGTTCAAGTCAGCCAAGCCTCCATTTATTTCCACAGAGTTCATCCAGAGGCCCAGAGGATCCTGGGTAATTCCTGCATACCTGTGGTGAACCTGCAGCGTCTGAACTTCCAGGCTGTGTCCCTATCGTCTCTGCAGCCTGTGGTGTCTCTGGTGCGACTGCCGAGGCAAGCACAAACCCAGATGCTCAACAATACGTCTGTAAATCATCACCATCAGGTAAAGATGTTTGACATATTTACTCCCAGTGAAGACAAACAGGAGTTCTCTTTTATGATTGTTTCACCTTTTTCTTTACCTCTGTGTCCTGATCTCTGCTGACAGAATGGACTCAGTCAAAGTGAGACAGATATTTTAGAGATCAGAGAGGATTCACCTGAGCCGAAACCAGCAGAGTCGTCTGATCTAAGCCAACCAGGAACAACACCAACATCCTGGACTGAACCGTACTGCCCTGACAGCCCCCCCTCTGAGGAACCAGAGCCGGGCTCAGGCTTTGACTGCCAGTCTAATCTAGACCAGCCTTATATCCTGCTTGATTCTGCTTCCGATGAATGGGACCCGGATGGGAAAACATATTGTGAGACATTTTATTTGGATCCAGATCCGGAGCATACCATGGTGATCGAACTGGATCCAGAAGCAGACGCAGATCAGGAGCGACCCCTGGACCTACAAGATGAATCTGAAACTCAGTGTGAAGCCGATGTGGTTCAGATTGACGAATATGACGATCAAAGACCTGGTCTGTGCTGCTCACAGACGGAGGATGACTCGTCCAATCAACAGCCAGAACCCGAACCTGAACTCGAACCCGAACTCGAACTCGAACCTGAACCTGAACCTAGGACTCAGGAGGTGGAGAGTGAAGACTTCTGTGCTGTTTGTCTAAATGGAGGGGATCTGCTCTGCTGTGACCGCTGCCCTAAAGTTTACCACTTGGCCTGCCATGTGCCTCAGCTCGTCAGCTTCCCACTGTAAGTGTTACCCACCTTTATCTGTATACATACTTTTACAATGATCACATTTTTGTCTTGTATGCTATGAGATAATAATGTAACGTTACGAGACAGAGTTGTTTTAGAGGTAAATACATGCTAAACCGCTGTGCGTTGCCTTCAGGTATAGTTTTTCAGCAAGCAGTCTCTGTATTTACCTCGAAAACAACTCCGTCTCGTAACGTTCCGTTATTATCTCGTAGCGTGGTGAATGTGCAGGTCACAACTTGTCCACCAGAGCGTTTTGGAGTTGTTGGATTGTGTATTTGATGAGTTTGATGAGGGAAACCAAGAAATCCCATTAGCCTCCATAGCATAGCTCTGAGCAGCTTGTGGCTCGGCTCTGCCGTTCTAAAAACAGCTTGCACCGACAAATAAAGGTAACAAACCTACTGCTATGACTATAGGGATTATGGCAATGGGCCAATTTGCCAAAATGTTGGACTATCCCTTTAAAAATGTTGCACTCCCTGTGATGAAGGACTGACATGAAAGTATACCAACTGTGAATTAACAGAAAGCCTGTGTGTCATACAGAGGTGAATGGGTGTGCACACTGTGCAGGTCTGACCTGGACCCTGTTGAGGCCTACGACTGTGAGAACGTGCACTCCTGTGGTGCAGTCCAGGTTCCATACACACTGTCCAGTCAGGACCAGAGGGTGAGCTATTGTACAGAGTCAGTGCTTTGGTTGCTGTGTGTTCAGTTTTTACAGTTCTTTTTCCTGATCAACATTTATTGAACTGAATTGGTGGAATTCAACCACTTTATAATTCATCACTGCAGAAACTATGTAAGTAAAGAAACAAAGTATGTGGTTATGTGTGCTTCATATGTCTAGTAACGGCTGTGATGTATGTATGAGATGATGTAAGGTGAGTTCTGTATTTGTGTGTTTCCTGCTGCAGCGGTGTGAGAAGCTGACCCTGCTGCTGTACTGTCACCTGCTCAGTGCTCCATTCCATGAACCTGTCAGTCCCTTGGTGAGTCAAGGAGCTGCAGTGATACTTATGAACAATTCCCAAAACAGTTAATTTCATGCTCAAAATCACACAGTGTAACCAAACACAGACACACATTTCCAGAATACAAGAACACACTAACACAATTCACCAGATCTACCAAAACACTGACAACTGATGGAATAACACAAACTGAATCACTTCACATGTGTCAAAAAAATCTGCTGGTTTACATTCAACACAATATTTGTATTGATCCTAAATTGACTTTAGTGCTGTGGTTTCCACAGGTTACCTCTCTACTGTTGGCCTCTGTTGGGTTTAATAAATGCAGGTATTTTGTTTCTTTTCTGGCAAAAACTACAAAAAGTTAACAACCTATCTCAGAGCAGCTTTGCAGAAGAATAATTGACAAAATGTCGACAATAAAGCAACTGAAAATTACTGCAGAAAAACTTTCACAGATGTGTGAAAATGCCCCCTAACCATTTATTATTATTATTATTATTATTATTATTATTATTATTATTATTATTATTATTATTATTATTATTATTATTATTATTATTATTATTATTATTTATTTATTTTACACAAGATCAGCCCAAATAGGTCATGTGACTGAAAGAACCTCAAGACCTGAGTGTGGTTCCTAGATGTTACAGTGTATCTAGATGGGAATCAGCTGTGATTGATGTATTTGCATGAGCGCAATCAACTGTTTTTCAAGAGCAATGAAACAGAATACAGGTCCTAAATTTGTTTCAATCTACAATGTGAACTGCCATTCACTTCAGCCATTCACTGATCGGACCCCAGGAAGAATAGTTCATGCAAACTACATCAGCTAATGGGGATCCAAATAAAATCAAAATCAAAACCTTTAGGTTTGGTTTGAACATTCTGTTTTGACAAACAGTGAAAGCAATTGAAAATGTAGCAGTTACCATCTACTGTTTTGGTCTTAGTTGAGCTTGTGTGTAAAAGAAATTAAAACAAATTTTAAATGTGTTAAATGTATGTATTTTGTGTCAAAATAACAAAAAATCTGTTGATTGTATGTTGTGGTAACTGTGTGAAGAGTTTTAAAAAAGTGTTAAAAGTACTGAACAACAGGTCTTACGGTCGTAAAAAACTGTAAATGTGACATAGCTGTACCACTTTTTTTTTTAAATTTTTATTAAAGAACATTAGTCAGTGACCTTATATGCTGGGCAGAGACACAGTGACTGGAGCATGTCATCATCCTAAAGAAACGTTGGCTTCGTTAGTGTGCAACTTGTTCCACTTCACTTTCATAACAAGTCAAGATGTAAAAATGACAACAGGCTGTCCTGACAGTGATCTAATGTGTGTGAATGTGCTCCAGGCCCGAAACTACTACCAGATCATCAAGAGGCCCATTGACCTGTCAGTGATCCGCAGGAAACTGGACCAGAGCAACACTGTGCACTACTTCAGCGCCGAGCAGTTTGTAGATGACGTCCTGCTGATGTTCAAAAACTGTGCTACCTTCAATTACGTAAGTTTTTCATAGGGATGTTGGAATCTGAGCAGATTTAATTGAATTTCTGCCATAACTGAATTATTTCTGCACCGTAGCCTGTGGGAATCAGTTCCATATGAAGCAGCAAACTGGGCCCAGATAATATCCTATCAATATCAATGTTCTACTTTGATTTGTTTATGTGTCATGTCTGACAGTCAGGTTGGGTCTATCTGCTTAAAAAACGTTTGTTCCAGTTCCATACAGCATAAGGTTTTGAATATGCTTGACTCAATTCAAAGGTAAATAGAGACAATTAAGTAAATAAAGATATAAATATATAAATGACATAAAAATCAAAACCCTAAATAGTCCAATAATCGATTAATACATTATTCTGAGATGGGACTTCACATACTGAGCAGTGAGCACTTTTGGTACTTAAAGCCTGTTTGTATAATAATGCTTTTGTATTTGATCATTTTTAATCAGTACTTAGCTTTAATAAATAATACTTCTTCCACTGAGAAGGTATACTTACCAGTATGTATAGGACCTTAAAATAACTATGAGAGTGTTTTTTCCTCATAAACTAACACTGAACTTATTTTAAACTATATATGGCCTTTAATGTTTATTTAAACGTTCTTCTCTTTGCTTTGCAGCCGGACTCAGAGGTGGCTCAGGCCGGTCAGAACCTGCAGGTGTTTTTCTTGAGCAAACTGAAAGAGATTTTTCCAGAGAAGACATTCCCATTGTGCAGTCAGGATGGAGCGGACAGAGCTCACCTCCAGTGGCTCAGCAGGAAGAGGAAGGAACACTACAGGAAGAAGAGACATGTATTTAGTGGGAAAAAATATTATCTATAACTAAATGTTTTTTTTGAAAATGTTGACAATTACCTTTTAATTTTAAAAGCATTTTACATGGAGCTGTGAGCTCACATTTACAGGTAGAAACATTGAATCATTTTGGAACTGGCCATGTGGCCGACTGACTCACAAAGAGTCAGGCAGTGAGTCGGACTAGTCACACCAAGATAATGATTCGTGTCAAGATGAGACTCTGGGTTGATCTCTTCAGTGACTCAACTCAGTAGGAGAAACTTTACACCAGGTCTCCTGACTTTTAATGATATACAATTTTATTTTGCCCAGGATGTTGTAATCAGTAAAACTAGGAATAGGAAAACAATCCCATCAGAGAGTAGAATACAAAGAACAATGCTAACCTCTTTCAGAACTCTAAAGCCTGCTTTATTTCAGGTAGGAGCTTACTGTTACTGACTAAATATGGATCCCTGGACACTGTCATATGTCAGGTAAAACACCTCACCTCACCTCTCCAACTTTTTATAATAGTTGGATAGTTGAACAAAATGCTGAAAACTCTGCATTGTTTTGCATCCTTGCATCAGTTTGCATCCTGTTGTGGTTGCCGTTTCACTCTTTGTGGTTGTTTTTGTGTCTTTTCTTCACTGGGTTGTTTGACTTTAAACCGTCATATGATACTGATGTTAAAGTCCCCCTAAAGAGAAATTTGTAAAATTTGTAAAAATGCTCTGCTATGACTATTTTTTGATTCAAATTGCTTTCCTACAAAAAAAGTTGTTTAAAAAAACTCTCAAGGAGGCTAGAAACACATCTACTATTTCTTCCTCACTGAAAAATCCAGATTCTATGAATATTCATGAGTATGCAAATGCATCATGACTTGCGCCCGCCCACCACCGCCACGGTGTTGCTCAGTAACGGCGGTGCCCATTAGCGGGGGCAACGGGAGACGGAGGAACGATGTCAAAACACGAGGTTTGCACTGAGATTGGAACGCTGGTCTCCCGCATTCAAGCCGGCGATGATACCTCTCGGTCAAGTGTCACCATCACAGTGAACAACAAATGAGATGCAAAACAAAAGCAATGGGATTGGTTGCTAGGGATTATGACGTATGAAAAACTGAATCCAACTTTTTCAAATATAAAATGCTCAGTTGTGGCTGCATTAGCAACTTTGCTGCTGAAATGTCTTGTAGCAGAACCCAAACACTACATTGACATGTTAATCATTTCAAAAAGTCAATTTTTTGGTTTAGGGGGACTTTACATTTTTGGAGGAACTGGACCCAAAAGCAGACAGACACAGAGGAAAAGATCACAGAAACACAAAAGAACACAGGCAGGTCCACAAAGGCAACAATGAGCACAAACACAGAAGACAGTGAAGATGGATGCAGAGACACTGAGCACGAACGCAGACCAACCAACAAAGGGCAATGGAAAAACACCAAGGTAAAATACACCAGGGAGGAAGGAGACACGGGTGTGGCAATCAAACACTGGAGAGACACACGAGGCAGGAAGACAAGACACTTCAAATACTACTTCAAAATAAAACAGGACATAAGCAGCAAGACAAACCAAGACGACTGAGGTTCTGGCCCAGAGTCCTGATCCAGCTGGGCCCCCCTCCATCCAGGGATAAAGGTACTTCAATTATTTTTCAATTATTATTATTTATTTATTTTTTACAAAAACTAATTATAGAAGTTGCAGGAGCAGTTGTGAAGTTTTGTTTTTTATTAGTTAAAATGTCCATACAAATGTCCATTTTCTTTACATAAAATACAAATACAGCACATATCATATAATCATATAATACACCTGTAACTCTCCACCTGCTGTACTTCATACACGAGGGAACATCATTTGTCTCCATAGCTACATGCTGGGACAACAACATGAAGAGAAAGCAGCCTATACCACTAATATTCAGACTGGGAAACAGCTGCCAACTAACAGGAGATATAGGCCTTATGCTGATCTGTGTTGAATACAGTTTTAGTTTTAGTTTTCCCACCTAAAATGAATAAAAAAACAATTAATACAAGTCACAGTTGTTATGCAGGAAAGGAAACCCATTGTCCTTGAAGCAAAGCTGAGTAAAATGAGTTAAAATTGAATGAACAGATCATGGGTTGGTGTTAAAAATGCCTCTCTACACCACCGCTCCCACCAGGGGGCGTGCTTGTGTCTAAGGCTGTGTACTGCATGCACTGTGGTGAGAAATGGTGTCTCTGTGTTGTGTCCTTTTCTTTCCCTGCTGGCCCCTCAGCACTCTGACCGTCATCAAGGTTTGTTCTTTTGCTGACAGAAGGTGTCGATTATGAATGAATAAAGTACAGTGAGGTAGTGAGGTCATAAATAAAGAAAGATGAAGCTGCAGTCTGGTTTGGTCTTTTATGTTGTGTTGTTTCCTGTGCCTGAGCTGCAGTGTCTTTATATTAGACAATGGATTTATTGGCCTGTTTATTATCTTGCATCAGAATAAGCACTCCTCATAAACTGTTGTCTTCATGTCCATTTAATTTATATTTGAAGCGTCTCTATTGACCAACTGCATTAACTTTATTGATCAGCTTGCAGCTATGCGATGACAAACAACAAGAAAGACAAGTCAGAAATCTGAAAGACATAGTGCCACACGTTCAAAGAGGATGTAGCCTCTAATAAAAACTATTAAATATACTGATTAATTTAACACAGTCTAATCGAATCAGACAAATATTTGGTTATACTGAAGATAAAGAAAATATTCAAAAACTGGTATCTCCATTACAGCAGGTTGACACTAACTGGAGCACAATTAAATTCTTCCTGGCTTCAGTTCAAGGCTGCTGCTGCTGCTGCTGCTGCTGAACTTGATTATCCATCTGGACAATAAAGTATCAGAGTTATGTTATGAGCACAATTTCATTAGGAGATGTTTCCAGAAAGATGGAAACATGCATCTACACATTTTTATTTGATGTGTTTTTATCTCCTTTACTGCACTGTACTTGACTGTTTACAATCTAATGTTACTTAATTTCAGAAATATTCTATTTCCACTGCAGGTTTTTGAAGTTCCACAACGAGAGAGGGTTTATACTCAGTAAAAGACCATTTTGGAGATCGAAGAACAAGTGGGTTGCCAGGTTTTTGAAAATGCCTTTTAATTCATTAGGAATGCTCCACAGGACTGGCTCTTTGGAAGGACTGGCCCATTCATGATGAGACTGATTTATTACTGTATGTGTATAGATACAGCTGAGGGCTTATCAAAATTTGAAAGACTCAAGACTTGTCTGACTAATATTTAGAAAGAGAACAAGTTAGATTGTAGTAATTAAGTAACATGAAAGATATCTTGTTGGGATATATACAGTAAATATTAAAACAAGAAACCCTTCACATATCAATATAAAACCATTGTGGAAACACGTGATTCCCTCACACTGAACTAATACTCACATGTGTAAACTGAAAACATGTTGCTTTTCTTTCACATTTTCTTTGGAATCACTAAACAAATCTCCCAGCAAACCTCTGCTGTCTGAGTTCCTGCAGCCTGTGTCTGGACTGTGCTGTTGTTCATGGTGGTCTGCTCACTGTGTGTTGTCGCTGACATTCTCTGATTGTTCCCAGTTCTTAGCTCTTAAAAAAGTTTTTTTTTCTTTTCTTTTTTTTTAGCATCAGGACATTTTGTACAAGATTAAGTTCAGTGGGATCTGTACAACAGCGAACACAGTGACTGCTTTAGGTACACTATTAGAAAACTAAACTAAACAAGGAAGCACCTTCAATTTTACAATAAAAACTGGCAGATGTGGTTGCCAACGTTTTACCATAATAAACACAGCAGAACTGCTACTGATGATATGTCTGATGAATGTCCAAGTTTGATTCCAAAACAAACCGTCTTTTTACCATTTATTTTTTCCATTATAAAAAAAAGAAAGAAAGGCTGTTTCGTGAGTTGCAGTGATGAACCAATTATCAGCATCAGGGAGAACAGATATAAGAATTACATTGTTGCAAGTTAAGATTTGCTGTGGTAATGATTCAGACTGAGAGATAACTCCAACTTGGTTGTTCCTTGAAAAACTTTAAAGCAACCAGAACAATGGGCAGCAGTCCTCTGACAGCTAACATTAACATACTGTTCTTTTGTCCCTGACATATCACCTCAGAGCATGCTGGGAAATCCCAGCCACTTATCCATCATGCTATAGGCTATTATGTTTCATTGACACTAAAGTTGTGGTGAGAAATGTTTTTCAAAATTTGTATCATAAAAGTTTTTGCTCCAGTTTTTACAGCACCACAATGCTTCACATAAAGACCAGTAGATTTGAATTTAGGGCCGAGCAATATCAGGACATTTCAGACAGTTTTAGTCACAATCCTGGCATGGAAAATCAGGCTCTTAGTCTGCATTCAAAAACCACTAACAGGCTGTCACTTCAAAGAGGAGAGAGATAGCAGGAACTGAAACAATATAACATCGACTTACATGGCAAATATCAAGCTCAGCAGCAGCTGTGGCTGCTAAATGTCCACTGACCAGCTGATAATGCTACAACTAACAGCTAAAATGCTTGGTAATGTGCTCACACAATAATTCCAGTCATAAAAAACACATTAACACGTTAACCTTGTTAAACTTGTCAAGGACCAAGCAGTGAGGCTCAAGGATGAAAACAGCAAATAAGAGAAAAAAAAGTTTATTTATTTACAAATTATTATTCTTTTTATTTTTAATTTACAATTAAAAAAAAAATCCTGAGAAAAAAGACACAGAGACAAAAGGGGGACAGAAACAAACTATTCATTCAAAAATTGAAATAAAACATAATAAAGATTTTGGTTTGGAAAAATAAACACAACCAAAATAACTGTCAAAACATGCAGCAAACTTTAGGTTATAAATGAAGTGAAGATAAATCTCAAAGAAACGTCTGCCTCCTCCACTTCCTGTCTTGCCACTGTGCCATCTTACCACTTTCTCTTTGGAACTTGGGAGAGCTGCCAGAGCCATGCAGAAGAAGAAAAAGAAGTTGAGTCTTATTTCAAACAAAGACAAGAACATTTTATCCAACAGTGTGTTACTTTGAATGCGTGTACTCAAATTAACCAACAAATTGTCAACAATATGTCCATCCATCCATCCATCCATTTTCTTCCACTTCATCCGGATCCGGGTCACGGGGGCAGCAGTCGGAGCAGGGATCCCCAGACTTAACGGACACTTCCTCCAGTTCTTCCGAGGGGACCCCAAGGCGTTCCCAGGCCAGCCGAGTGACATAGTCACTCCAGGGTCCCCGGGGCCTCCTCCCGGTGGGACATGCCCGGAACACCTCCCAAGGGAGGCGTCCAGGGGGCATCCGATACAGATGCCCGAGCCTCCTCAGCTGGCTCCTCTCGATGTGGAGGAGCAGCGGCTCTACTCCGAGCTCTTCACCCTATCTCTAAGGTTGCGCCCCGCCACCCTTCAACAATATGTGCCACATAAAAACAACAGACTATGGGTCTGATCTACTAAGATCCCACATAGAGAGTACTCAATCGTGTGCCCTGGTAAAAAGTTGTGTGTTTGGTTAGCATACGTTTTGTGGGTGATCTACTAAGAGTAGCCTAACTGTAAATGACAACATGCGGTAACCACAAACCACGGGTGGAGCTATAACCAAAAGTGGGCAGACCTATAGCGGGAAATGGGCGGGGTTTTGGTGATATGTGGGTGGAGCTATAATGTAAAGTGAGCGTGGCCACACTGAAAAGTTGGTGTGTTACAATGTAAAGAAAAAACCTGCTATGACAAATTAGCCAATACCTTTTTAGTATTTACAGTGTTAGCTCGCATGATGGTATTGGTTACCCACACAAGGTTGGCCAACTCAATGGTGACAAATTGTATTTTTTTTTTTTAAGTATATATTTTTTGCCTTTATTCAATAGCACAGTGAGATAGACAGGAAAGGGGGAGGCAGAGAGAGGGGGAATGACATGCAGGAAAGGTCCGCCCGACGCGGGATTCGAACCGGGGACGCCTGCGTTGAGGACTGTAGCCTCTACATGGGGCGGCCGCCTTAACCGCTGCACCACGCACCACCCCGACAAACTGGATTTTTGATCAAAATAGATGCAAAAGATGACAGTATATAAATTATGATATTCCTTTTATAAACACAGTGTACGGGTATGTGACGGTGGAATGTATTTTTTTCAAAAAAAAAAAAAAAAAAGGATGTAAAAACTACTGTTTTGACTAATCTATAATTTTTTGGAGTTTACTGTCTGTGTGTGCTCTTACCTACTCTGAAAAAACACTTTCAGCCAGACAACACCACTTACAAACACTGACAAACCCCACTCTGGTCTGACCATAACATGATACAGTATCTTTGATCTGTGTATGTTCAAAAGGATCTAAACATTGTTCAGCTATTGAATGAAGACATTCAGAGGTAGATGGGGCAGGAGGAGCAGCAGCCCTGTGGCTAATGTCAGATAAAATGGAGGGAATTTAGCTGTGAAATTGTATCAGGAGGTTTAGGCCCTGCTTGTGTCTTTTAAACCTACTTTATTCAGCCCAGTAAACCTCAATCACATGTCTGCTCTTTCTGTTTTTTTTCTGTTGTAATGTGCAGATGTTTCATTTAAGAACATGAAAAGCCCCCCCCCGTGCAGCTCCCCTCACTGAAGGTGGGTGAATCTCTGCATGCATCCAAAAAATGAACAAGCCAGTTTGTCGAGCTCCAGAGAACATCCTCTTGATAAGATAAGACCTACATCTAATGTTTAGACTGAACCTGAGTGTGCATTAGTCATTGGGCACTCATCTCAGAGGAAGCACTGTTTAAGATGAACACCTCTCCAAGAAACTGCCCACTAAGATTTGCTGCTGCTTTGTGTTATTTAGGGTCATTCAGTCTTATTTCCTCACTTACAATCTTGATAAGTTGTTCCATTAAAACATTATTTTCTTGAATTATGGTGTCTGGGAGGGGGATAAGTGCATGTCGTTTTCTTTGGACAGTGTTGAGAGCAGAGCTGAAGGTTTATTGCACACTCCTGGAAATGGATGTGCCACCTTTGAAGTTTTATGATCAAAATGGCTCTTGGTAGGGGTAAAGAAGTTGGCTTTGTGAAGATGTATTTTACAGTTTTTCTGTGCAAAAGCTCTGGGATATAACACTGAAAGAGGATAACGTTTGCACACCATCCTTTATTTTTTACTCCTGAATATTTTGGTGCCAAAGACAGATTTGGACGCTTTTAAAGCCATAAACCTCAAAATAGAAAATACTCAAAGACCACGGACACACCATCAGTCAGCAGTCATTTCACATCATAATTTCAACATCTCAGCTATGGAAACATGTTGAAACATCTCCTGCGATGACCAAATTTGGAGGTAAAATGGGAACAAAACGAAGCAGAGGAGGGGGCCTCGGGGGTCAAACATAAGAACAAGAATGAAGGGTGTCACCAAAAGTCATGGAGTCAGACAGCCGCTGCCTCTGCACTTCATCAATCCAGCTTGTGCCTGTTACACACAGGACTATGGTTTGGTACACTAACATGTTCAAGATGTTTAACCGAGTGAGTGACTAGAACCGAACCAAAAGGTGCAGAACGGCGGAGGATGAGTGTGAGCTGAGTTCAAAGGTGCAATTTTAAACAATGAAGTCACATTAACTTCAGTTTCAGGGAACAAAAACCAAATGAGACCTCTGTCTGAATGACTGATGGCTGCCATCTCCAGCCGGTGGTGTTGTTTCTGTGGAAGGACATCAAAACCAGGGCCACATTTTCCTTACCTCTCATCATTTCCTGTAATGTGATCAAAGGTTTTTACTGTTTGGCTCTACTGAAAAAGATAAATAGGCCTAATTGCGATTATTCACTTCTTCCATCATCTGCAGCTGTTTAATTTTTTCTCCCACAGTGCAATGGAAAGGACAGCACCCTGTCTCTGTATGAAAGTAAAAAAACAAAGAATTTGTTGAATGAGTGGTGATGAGGTGGTGATTAGTTGCTGATCAGCTGTAAATGTTAGTCCAGCTGTCACGTTATCTTGTACCATTTTGTAGCATGTTTCTGAGTATGGATTACTGTTATTCATTACTTAATGTATCATGTTGAAATATGTTAGTGTAACTGATCCTTTTTTGGTAACATGATGCCACTTGCTTGATGAAAATTAAGTAATACTACAAAAATATTTGATATATAAAAAGTAATAATCAGTTTTACCTTAGCTAAGTTTGCTGCTTTAATTGAACTAAGCTGCAATAAACCAAGCAAATTCACTAAACGGAATTAAAGCAGAAGTAAGCGGAATGTTTGCATTAATATAAGTCTTAAATAGTTATATTTTCCGACAGCAATCACTTACATAGAGTGTTTGGTCTGAAACACGGGTCTGTCAGTCACTCTGCTCTGCTGTAAGCCGAGGAGAAAACTTTCCTTGTATCCTACAACCTTAAAGCTGGGGTCTGTAATCCTGTTCAGAAGCACTTTTCGTTATACTGGGGGAAATGGCCCGTCTAATTTCAGAGGAATCAGTGCATTATGTCATCAGGAAAACGAACGGAGAAAAACAGAGCTCTGTGACAGCCGCAGGAATGAGAAAACTCCGCCCAATCTGTATCCTTCAGACCGAAGGGCACGGATTGGTCGAAGTTTGCTCGGAGAGTAAAGAACCAATCAGATGCCTCCGTGTCTCGTTCTGCACCCGCCCCCTCCTGCGCGCGCGTGCACAGTCTTCACGTCTCGCTGTTGTTGCCCGGCTGGAAAAAGTCAGCACTGCTCTGCAGAAGAACGGATTTCATGCTCATTTCTGAGCAATGGCTGAGAAAACGCAGCCCAAATCACCACTTCCACGGTTACTTGTAACGACTCGCCCTGAGAAAAAGGCAAGGAAGAGAAAGCCGGAGGAAGAAAAGGCTGCTGACAAAACGGCTCGGGATCAGTCAATGCTCTGGATACAGCAAGAGGCTAAACCAGAGTACATCGGTGTAGCTTCAGGTCGGTGGAAACAACGGAGGGATCTGGGCCTGAAAAGTGATGCCGAGGTTGCTGTCTTCTGCTGGACAGGTAATTATTTGTTTTGCTTCGGGGAGGATTTCTTATTTTCATGAAATATGTAGGCTAACTTTTGCTAACGTAGCTATTGTAGCTTGTATTAGCCAAATGCTAATATTAGCTTCTCTGTGGGTTTAAAACTGGTCGGTGACGCTAGTATTGAATAGATTCTACCATAGTCGTCAGTGTCTGCATTATTATTGTGATAAAAGACGCACATATGTTGGCTTTTACGTTTTACAACTGTTGCTTATTTATGTTTTCATAGTCATGACATGAGAAGGATCGATCAACCTCGACGCCGTCTAAACACGGATCGATTAGGCCCCGCTAGCTTCAACTACTGTTTCCAAGTCTCTGTCCACGGTGAGTTCAACTTGCTGCTGCTGCTGCTGCTATTGCTATGAATATGAATTTGACCAACGTTGTCTTTGGTGTGGTGTAAAAATCTGTCTTTCATATCTAGCCCTTTCTGTTTTATGTGGCTCAAAGTGCTATTTGAGGTACTTCAGAAAAGTATTATTGCACATACAGTATATATAGCCTACAGTATATGAAGTGATATCTGCCATATCATTATACAGACATTGAGTAAATGTTAGTGATTATCTTTTGAGAAATATGATGGCCTGAGGATAAAACCTGTCCTTCACCTTAGGAGGCCCAGCACTCCACACAGAGTTGTTAACATCAACTACAACAACCACCAACACTAAAATAAAACACAGCTACTATAGGTACCTCTAACTTTGTGTGGTGTTGGTGGAGTAATTGATAATGTTACAAGCTTGTCTATGGACTATACTCTGTTAGCTGCTGTGCAGAGAGGATAGGGGAAAACTGAGGATCTTCTCAACAGTTTATATAAATCTTTATGCCTTTTTGTTCTGTCAAAACATCTTCCTTTCAACTGCCAAACCCAAGACTTCTATTTCTACATATAAGCAGTTCTGTGTTTTGTCCTCTATGAATGAAGGGTAAATGTATGTTGATGCTGCACTGACAGTATTCTCTAATTTTGTAATCCTCACAGAGATGATGACTTCTCAGTAGCTGGGGTTCAGGAATCAGACATTAGCTGCCCAGAGGAGACAGCTCTTCAGCAATTGGATGCAAGGTATGTTACTGTGACAACCATCCCTGCTGCCTTGCTCTCTCTCTCCTCACAGTAGCAGGGTGGTCAGTGGCCGAAGCTGCACCTGGGCTCTGGGGAGGCTGTGGTCTACAACTCCCTCCTGGAGTCAGCTGCTCTCCCTCTCTCCTGCCTGCAACACCTCCTGCTCTTTGGTTCATGTTTTGGTTCTGTTTTTACACTCTACAACACCCCACACACACATACTCTTCCATCCATACACCCACTTACATTACTGATCTTACAGACCACACACGCCATGCTTAGTTTGTTCTTTTTCAATCCTTTTTAATCAGGAAAAAAGGGGCAAAAAATATTATTGGCATTTTTGAAGAGGACACTTTTGTCCCTAAATGATAAGAACGTATGTTTTTCATAAGGGTGTAGGTTATAGGTTGTATCACAGCCACCACACTTGACAGGAGTTACCTCCTGCTCCTTATGATGTTGCTCCTTTCAGACGTTGTTCAACTGGGGCAGAGCTTTATGCTTCAGACCTTGACGCATAAAACTCCACCCCGAGTAAACTGTAAGCTAATATGAATGTATCACACAAAGCTTATTATCTTTTCTCTTATTACAGATACGGCAAGGTGTACAATAAAAAGTGGAAGAAGTGGAGCCTTTCCACAGAAAAGGTGGAGATGGACTACAGTTACATTGCAGATCAACAGAGCTGACAAAACACTCCTCATACACAGCCTGACCTGTCTGCCTTCCCTGGAAACACCTTTTCCATGTAAACACCTTCTCCAATGTGTAGATATACTCATGTTGAAAATGTACAGATACTTATGTAACAATAAAGGGTTATACCAACTTTGTTGTAATTTTTCTGTAATCACTTATTTTTGTTGTGGTGGTGAGAAAATGTATAGCTTCTTTTGCAGACATACTAAAATAAAAGGCATTCATCACTTTCAAATTTTTATTAAAAACAATATAAATAACAAAAGACACAATTTAAATATAAGTCAAAAATATAGGCCTAAATAAGAATAATAAAATAACTTTGGAATGTACAGACTGTAAACCTCAGTGCAAATTTGACAGGAATCTAATGTAGAACACAGTATAAACAGCAGGGCTCTAGTAAATCTTACAGTGTGTTTACACTCTACAAGGGACAAAACCTTTATACTGTCCATGAGGATCTGGGTAGCGGTCTCTTTATTTTCCAGACACAGGAACTAGGTAGATGTGGAGCTGGAGGGCCTGGTGGAGGAGCATCTCCTGATGCTGACATCTGCAGGTATCAAACAGGAGGTTTGGGTTGATGAGATTCTTCCAAGCTCAAGTCGTTCATTCCTAGCCTGTAAAGAGAATAGTTCATCAAGAAGATTAGACTTTCTCATCATGTTGTCCTTATTATTACTAATATTACTGGAATTTCATTTATTATTTTTCCTTTTACAGTTTATGAATGACAATGAATTCTCTAACAGAAATGTTGTGTTCACAGTAAATGGCATGTCATTGTTTACAGTTGTTTACAGTTGTTGATTATGTTGAGATCAAGAGAAAAAAAAGGGCTCAGACTGTAGCTGGGGTCTGAGCCAGTGCTGTCATCGTGTAAACTATCAAACAACAAAGACATCGTTATCCTATTGGCATATCTGCCTAACTAATTTATGTAGCCAAATTGAGATATTGGCCTAAATTTACTTTCCTAACACTTATGCATCACCCTGCATCATTTTCAATGAAAAACAGAGTTAGGCAGATATGCTATGTGACTATTAAAAACACTAGATACACGTTTGTCAGTGAAAAACACATCACGATCAGGCTACAATGTAATTTAGCTGATGGGTCTGAGCCGGATCCTCGGGAAAATTCAGCAGATTCAGACCTTCAGACCCGACCTGCCCCTGGGTCTGCACAGACTGATGTGCTATAAAACAAACAATAATAATAATAATAATAATAATATAGTTTACTTACAGGTACGGTAAGTGAGACATGACTGTTTGTTGTCGTCCAAAACTACTCGTAGCTCGTAGTAGCTCGTAGCCCTTAGCTCGTAGCTGTCCTCTCCTCCGTGCTGCTTCTGTGCGCGTGCTAGTGTGTGGGGGCGTGGCTTGGACGGACTCACTGACGGGAGGGGGAGCAGGGGGGAGGAACTTTAGGAGGTGCTTTTTTCAAATCTTGCTCGCTCTCTTGCTAGTTTTCCAGCATTACAGACCCCAGCTTTAATCCAATGAGGAGAGAGAACGGCATAAAGGGGCGGTCCTCTCTGTGTGTGCAGCCAAGGGATGCGCGTGAATGTGGCGACGTAGGGACGAGGACGGGGACTGCTAACTCCATCGGCTGACAAGAAGTTAGCCAAAACGACCGGATCGCTTACTTCTGCTTTAATAGCAACATAAGCTGTGGATAAGTTAAAAGATAAACAAGACACTAAAGCTTTTTCATTATGTTAGCTGCTAAACTACAGACATGACCCTTAACTAATGCTCAATCATGAACTTTTCCAATATCTCTTGGGAAAGATTTAGGCTTCTTGCCTAATTCCAAGGACATTCAATCACCAGTTAGTATTGAAGTCACTTCCTGTTTGGGTAACATCCACATGGAAAGCTCCACTCCAACATAAGTTTTCCATGTCATACATGACAGAAAATCTCATTTCACAGAATAAACAGAAACCTTCCAGACAGATCCCCGGTGCACAGACGTTATGTAATGATGTTGCTGATGTGCCGTGGTGCCCTTTGATGTTGATTTTGTCTGTGCGTTTGTGTATGTGCACAAATGGAGCCAGTGAGAATAACGTCTTTCTGGTGTGTGTAGTTTCATGGGCACATGACATCATCCCATGTGAGTGCTTCTCTGCAGCCACGTGTTGATCAGCTCAGGAGACACAGTTTCTCCCTCTCGTTGATTAAAAGCTGCTATGGATGAATGACTCTTCCACTGTTGTGCCCTTACCTTGGAAGTAAAACACAGCTTCCTGCTTCTTCATGATTACAGCAGGATTGGACATTTTAATAATGAAATGTACTTATAGAAAAAAAGTTTTTTTTTTCTGATCCACAGTACAGTACAGCTGATTGAAGTCATCAAGTCAGAGTTCAGCATCCAAGGGTGATTAAAATTCTTTCTTTGATGGTTTGGGATTAAGCATGATTGGGACAAGCATATTTTGCTAATATGCAGTATTCCTCTTGTTTTCAACATTTCCAAGATTTAGGTGATTTCAGTCTTCAGCTGAACACCCAAAATGTAAAGTTATCTGGTACCATTTATTTTGGTGCATGCAAACTGATTTGCAGGATAAATGATACCTAAACATATCGGCATGGAAAAAGCAGTATTTAGTAAACATTTCAAAAGCACCTCCATGTCTGCGTGCCATGTATTATGAATGGATTTGGATTAATGTGGTCAGGCTTCGATCATTGCTGGTTTTGTTTCAGTATTAAACAGGTCCAAATCTATGATCCTAAAGTCAACAAGAGAGTTCTCCCAACTCCAAAAAAGGAGATTTGGAAAAGTTTTTCACCCTAAAACTGATTGACAGATCTCTTTATGCTTTGACTAACATGTGTTTTGAATATATTTCCAAACTGCAAAAACATTGTTTACATTTGTAACATTTTAAAGGGATCAGGCCAGTTTTGAGGTTTTCAATCCAGCCATTAGAATTATAAAGCAACTATGTAAATATTCTCAAACAACCCATGTGTTGTAATTAACACCAAGTCAAGTGCATCCAATTCATCAGAGCTTTTCCTGAGGTAGAAGGTCAAATTTGAGGCCGTCTTTCAGACTGGTGTCATTGACTTTGGATGCAAACCACTTTGGAAACAGGCCCAACATGCCAAGAACAAGCAATGTGAGGGAGTTGATGGGGGACAAAAATGTGATTTTAAAAATATTTTCTTATATACAATGAGGTAAGTGAAGCAGGGTGCAGGATGATTTACTGGCTGTATGTGTCATATTTCGTGCAGTGCTGGGAGATGGATTACACAACTAAATTGTGTCATGTTAGGTCAGTGACTGAGATTCTAACCAGTGTTTTTATTGCCATGCTTAAAGCCTTGACTTTTCTGTATTCTGTATGTTTTCAGCCTGTTGAGCTGTAACTATACAGTTAATGAAACATCCAAACAAGGTCATGTTCTCAGACAGAGCCGGTTCAGACCTCCATGGGGCCCTAGGCAAAATTCTGCTAAGGGGCCCTCCTAACTGAACCCCCAAAACTTTCAACAGTCGCACCTGACACCCAGTGTTTCCACTCATCCCCCCTTTAAACATATTGCACTGTTGGTCTAACTAAGAATAAATTCAGAACAAATCAAACTAAATGTGTAAACAAAGAATCATACAGTCTTACATGTTGGGCATGCCTGTTAATGTTTGAAATAACTCACCATTAAATAAAACTAAAATATAGATAAGGCTACTATTAATTCAGCTACATCAAATTGGCTGCACTTGACACTTTCATATACTTCAAATCCTATATTATTATTTATTATATTAGCCTCTTTTTTTTTAGCACCATTGTCACAATATTTCACAAATTTTATTTAATTCACTAAGATATCTGCATCTAGCCTATATTTGCCTGTATCCAAGCAACCAAATTCAATCTTAGCCAATATTTATCCAATAGTCCTACTTTCCATAACTACACCACAACTAAAATCATAGAAGCCAGCAAGACGCACACATAGACTGGGGTTCACCCAGGGCTCACCGCTCTGTTGATGCAGGTCAAACACGGACTAGTCCCTCCCTCCCTCCCACTCTCCCACCCGGAGAGGAGAGTTACCTGACTGCTGATCCCGCAGGTCATTGTCAGCTGTTTCTTCCCCCTTAATTCCCCGAGGGATAACTCCGCTTCATTGTGGCGTGCTAAACGCTGTCTTGCTAGGAATCCGGTAGGCCAACACGTGCGCGACGGACGGTCACGTCGTCAGGTTTTTTTTTATTTTTTTATTCACGGGGCCTCTATTATTTTGCGGGGCCCTACGCAACGTGCGTAGTGTGCGTATTGGGTGAACCGGTACTGTTCTCAGATCTTATCACAGAGAGGTCAATAATCGCTCACCACAGGAAAAATGATGTTTGAATTTCAGTTTGTGTGCTGCTCTGGGCTTTTTGTGACTGTTGAAATGTTAAGTATTTAACCAAAACCAGAATCTTTCCCTATCTTAAATGTAATTAAGACAGAGATTTATTAAAATAACCAATTCATTAAAATATTCCCACTGTTTTCCAGCAGTGGTTAGAGCGGCCGCCCCATGTAGAGGCTACATTCCTCAATGCAGGCGTCCCTGGTTCGAATCCCGTGTCGGGCAGACATTTCCTGCATGTCATTCCCCCTCTCTCTGCTTCCCCCTTTCCTGTCTATCTCACTGTGCTATCAAATAAAGGCAAAAGGCCAAAAAATATACACTATATTACCAAAAGTATTCGCTCACCCATTCAAATGATCAGAATCAGGTGTCCTAATCACTTGGCCTGGCCCCAGGTGTATAAATTCCCTTAGTTCCAGTGAAAGGAACTTTGAATGCTTCAGGTTACCAAAACATTTTGGACGATTCCATGCTCCCAACCTTGTGGGAACAGTTTGGAGCGGGCCCCTTCCTCTTCCAACATGACTGCGCACCAGTGCACAAAGCAAGGTCCATAAAGACGTGGATGACAGAGTCTGGTGTGGATGAACTTGACTGGCCTGCACAGAGTCCTGACCTGAACCCGATAGAACACCTTTGGGATGAATTAGAGCGGAGACTGAGAGCCAGGCCTTCTCGACCAACATCAGTGTGTGACCTCACCAATGCGCTTTTGGAAGAATGGTCAAAAATTCCTATAAACACTCTCCTCAACCTTGTGGACAGTCTTCCCAGAAGAGTTGAAGCTGTAATAGCTGCAAAAGGTGGACCGACATCATATTGAATTCTATGAGTTAGGAATGGGATGGCACTTCAGTTCATAGAATGAGTAAAGGCAGGTGAGCGAATACTTTTGGTAATATAGTGTACTTAAAAAAAATGTTGCTGATATCTAGCTGGAAAATACCACACCATATATACTGTATATATGTGACCGATGTTGTTGGTTTGGATTTGCCCTAGGCGAGGATCGAACCCGCGGTCTCCCGCACGGCAGACGACGATGCTAACCGTTTTGCCAAGAGGTTGACTACCACTTGGCAAGTGGGTTAGCACGTCTTTTTTATGGGCGAGTGAGTTTACTTCCAGTACCGCTAACTGCCACAACCGGTCACTTTTCCTTACTGGTACCTCGTGACTGTGGCACACCCGCGGACCTCCATTCTATATATATAATTATATATAATTAGGTTCTTTATTAATATTGCAAAGGTATTAAAGCCTCAGTCCACAGAGAAATCCTTTTTTTTTTTTTTAAACACAGACATTTTCAGGAAATGATGAGGTAAGTTGAAAATAACGCAGTAATTTGAGTTTGTTTTTTATGATTTCAAATAACTTTTCACAAACATCTCATCATTTATTTTTACCATTTCTTGGCAGGAGTGGATGTCCATGATAAAACTTTATGTAAAACCACCCTGATGTCCATAAATGGTAGACAGGCCACATTTACAGTGGTGGAGCTGGAACAGCACAATAGGTTTAGTCAGCTATGACCCTTATGTAACCTCTCTGTAGGAGGGAGAAGAAAGAAAAAAGAGCTATATAGGCACAAGAGAGGAAAGAAAGAAGGATGGATTGAAGGGAAAATGGGGATTGAAGGGAAAATGAGGGGAGAACAAGCTATATTCAGTGCAGGCAAGAGGGAGAGAAAACAGAGATGAGAGAGGTGTGAGAGAGAGTAAAACAGTGCTTGGCACACAGACGGAGTGAGAGAGAGAAGAGGGTGGTGTTTGTTTCCCCTCCTCGGCTCTGCCTCTGGCTTTAAAAAGTGAAACGTCCCTTTGAAGAAGGAGAGAGGGGGGCAGCCTTGTGTTCCCATCCAGCCCGGACTGTAAGGAGCGTTCCATTCACAGTGTTGATGCCAACCAGACACAACACAGAGAGCCAGCCGAGGACCTGACAGAGCACAGGCATGAACGACATCAAGCTGGCACTGCTGGGAAGTCAGGGGGCAGGGAAGTCAGGTGAGTGCCTCTTACTTCATCAGATATAAAGAAAAAAACTAAAACAAAAACCTGAGGGTCCTCAGTCTTTTTGTCTTCTGATGCGGGTTGACACAACTATTCATGGCTTTCTCTTTTGATGTTACTGTAAATGTATTTTTTGATGTAGCTATAATAAATCAATAGTTGTCATGGGGCATGAAGCACTAAAAAAATGCATGACATTTTCAAACTTTGTTAGAATAAAAAAAGGAAGTTTTGATGTGGAAAACTTAACTTATAGTAATTCATGTTCAAATCTGCTGTTAAATAGTTTTGAGACTAGAAGCTGTCACACCTCAGTAACCTGGTTCCATCCACATTCAAATGACACTACAGTTCAAAGTTGCATTAATTTAAACCTATTACCTGATTCTGCTACCTCACCACCACCCTACCTGACTCTATACTGAAAATATTGGAAATTTGAATTGAAGTTCTATTTTGTTAAGGATTTAAAGAATGAGAAATATAATATAAACAAAAATGTGAACCCTTTAGAGAAAGACCCTGCATCATAACAAAGGCGAGCTTGACTCATCAGTGTTTGATTGTTTCACTTAAATCTTAATATAATGAGGTCATATATCATATATCTTCTGATCATTATTTTTGATTTATAAATTAATTGTGTGCTTCAGTAAAACAGTGAAAAAAAACAGTCCCAGCCTGCTGCCCATGATGAAGTCTTCACATGTCTTGCTGTGTCTATCGGGAACAGTATTCAGAGACATCTGTTGTTAGGGAACTGCACACGGTGGCACTGTTTCCCTTAAGATACAGAGATTTTTACTGGTGAGTCAAGTTCCACTGAATGACTCCTGCCACTCCTTTGAAGGAAAGTTGAGAATTATAGGTACATCTTTAGATTATGACATGTTGAATCTTTAAACGAGTCAAAATGAACAGCGTCTTCTGGGACCAAATTGTTAAGTTATTGAATTGTTTAACATTTATAAAAGCTTGATTTATCACCATATTTTCAGAAGAACCTGAACCTCTCCTGAAAAAAGTTACATAACCAGGAGAAATATATGAGTTTTTGGCTCCATTAGCGGATGTTTAACTGAAATAATGATATTATTTCTACCTGAAGACAAACTTAAATGAAAAGTCATCTGTCACACAACTGATTTCCAGGTTGGAGAGGGGAAACGGCAACCTATACAGAGGTTGAATCAAGCAGTCAGTGCTCCGCTGTAGGGCAGCTGCAACGGCCCACCAGGGCTTTTGTTTACAATTAACTAGATTAAGCTCTTTTCTTTGGTTTAATTCCCCCCATACACTTGGTTGGTGCCACTCTTCTGTGTGGTCTAAACAACTCCCCAGAATGCATCAGCTTATTAAGACTTTCAATAGTTCATGTGATTGTCCCTTAATGCTATGAGCCAAACACTGTCCTGTCTGCTGTCCAGTCTTCGTGGAGGCAGTTATGACTGATCAGCTCTGTGCCGTGTCACAACTTCACAAAACATTGGGACGTCTTCATTCTCGTACTCGGACAGTGAAGTGGAGCTGTTACCGTGGAGATGCTTTACTCTCTGCAGGATGCACTGGAGGTCCATTTATTGTGTCTCTCATTGTGCTACTTGTTGCTTTCAATGCAAAGGCCTATACTTTTATGCTTCTGTTCTGACAATTGAAGCGTTAACAATCCTACCTTAGAAGCTTTTAGCTGCAATCTGGACAGAAAGGCTGAATAAAAACAAATCAGAAATTTAAGATGCTAGCAGCGATGAATGGGCCCTTGGGCTGATGTGCACCTTAGGGGTACATCCCTGTGAGTGCTTGCAGCAGCACGTTAACACAGCTGTACATTGCACCCACTTTTTGTGGGTTTTTCTTATTCTCTGGAGCTGAATTCATTGTTTGACTGCTCCAGGAAAAAGAAGCTGCAAACTTTCAGCTTCAGCTAATAATGTAACTGTTCTACCCTCTGTGGTCTCTCTCTCTCACAGTAAAACACAGGAAAATAAACACCCAAATAATCCCAAATATACTGCTCAGTTACAAGAAACCACACAAGTGTTATTATGGAGCTCCATCAATGTTAAGGTAAGGTAATAAGGTAAACTAGAAAATTTCCTCTGGGAAATTTTGATAGGGCCACCACGGGAGCTACTGTACGGCCAGGGTCGCCATCTCTGTCGACATGGGAATCAAACCCATGATCTTATGGTCAAGACAGAGCTGATCAGACAGATACATGATCATCTTTCACTGAGCACTCATATGGAGGAGCTGTAATCACCTGTGTACAACTCCTCCATATCAGTGCTCAGTGCTGGTGTTCATAAACATGTTAACGAGCTCCAGGTGGATTGTTTATGAATCTTAACGAGCTCTGGCCTGAGGCTCAGAGGTTACCACGGCAACTTGAGGTGGTTGCCAATGACGATAGGGCCCCCCCAGGCTGAGGCTGACAGAAACGTGGAGAAAAAGAGTGATTTTCTGCCTCTGCACTGGTCTCACATTTGGGCTTACTCTGACAAAACGGTAGCTCCTATCAGAAAAAAACACAGACCGTGAGCGTCACAAGGACTTCTGAACACTTTGGTGTGATTTGGTGTTTCTATAGTAAATATTTTGCAGAAACGTGCGAGTTTAAAACAGGGGTCTGTTCTGCTTCTCTCAGAAAATCTTTGTATTAGAGTCAATGAGGAGCAGAGACAGACGTGGCTGCACTTAGAGGCTTACAATTCAAATTATGTAAGTCTCTCAGATATTCTGAGCACATCGGGAGAGACAGAACAAGTTTGTCTACAAGTTTGGAAAAAATCATGTGTATAGAGTGTAAATTATGGCCGGGAGGAGTGTGGAAAGAGAAAAGTTTCAGAAGATTTCAGACAACTTCTCCCACTCTAAGCGATGATGTCACCCACTTTGACACGAACATTCCGGGCAATACACACCCATTATAATCTCATAATTTCTCCAAAAATGATCATGGCCATTGATCAGGGATTGATCAAAAACTATTATGACCTATCAAAATGTGGAATAATACACCAATAAACAAGACTTGTGTCTACTGTTTAAAGTTCAAATTAAGTCTCTAGGTGAAAGTATGCCTGAGCAGTTGACGTTTGTAAAACTCCAATGATTGTTCTTTTTCGCTCTTTTTTTTCTCACAACAACATGAATGCAGAGGGAATCGTCCAGCTCACGTGAAACCCTTTAAAAACGTATACTTTCACCAGGTCGCACATGTGTGTCCTCCTGAGTTTAGGTTAGCTTTCACACATGTTCAGGCCATTAGAAAAGCTTTTTTTTTCAGGAGAAGAAGAAGAAGGAGCAAGAAGAAACTGAAGAATTACAAAAGGCCCTTGTAAAGAGAAGGTTGAAAGACCACATAGAAGTGCGTTATGTACCAATCAGTGGCTCCAGAAGCTGTGCTACTGTGCCTTTAGGTTTACTTTGTATTTCCCAGCATGCATGTGCCATAATAACCAAAGAGCTCTGTGACCGCTCAGCCACATGGCCCACAGTGGTTGAAACTTCAGCTTTTATTTAAAACTGATATCCATGGAACTAAAGATGGCCCAGACACTCAGTTACATGTTGCTCTCATAATGTAACTGTTCAACTCGCCAAATATGCACACAGACCTTCCAGCCAAGCCATGAAGCCTCTTTCATGTCAGGCTATAGTTTCACCTCAGAGACTGTTGGCATCGTGTTGGGCTGTTATTCCCTCACGACTGCCACCTGTGACGGATGAGAGTGAATTGATGCCATGACTCATTCTGTTGTGTTTTATTTCATCTATTTCCTGCAGCTGTCCTGGTGCGGTTCCTGACCAGGCGCTTCATCGGTGAATATGCCTCCAACACCAGTAAGTGTTTCCAGATTCGATGAAATGGTGCCTTTGTTAGTACTTGGTCTTGGTCCCAGAGAACACAAATCATCCACAGACACCGTGGATGTGGCTGCTGAGTCACTTGGTGTGCACAAATTGTAGCCCTGTGGTAGGTAGACATCAAAAAAAGAAAGGAAAAAAAGTCTTTGGCTATGTTTGGCAAAAGCTTAAACTGTAAACAGCATTAATGGTGAAGAGTGTTTACAACTCTACAACTCTTTCAGTAATCAAAGGAAAATTACATTAGCAGCCTGTCTGACACATCTGATGGAATGTGCACATGCATCTGTATTTGCCGACCATGGGAGCACACTCTTATGAGTGAGTTTAATCTTCCATCATGGGCCAGATTCTCTGAAGTCTGAAAACAAGATGTCAACAGGTCCCATTTTTAAAGGAACTGTCATTTTGGGAAGTACGTTATTTTTCTATGTCTAACTTTGTCTAACTTTCTCTAAAAGGCAACGATACCCTCTATAATTCCACTTTAACTCCTTCAAAAAAAAAAAAACCCTAAATCTTTGTTTGTCTTTTGTTGTTCTTTACATTTAACTGTTTCTGTCCTCATCACAGATTCCTTATACCATAAAAGGCTGTCCATCGATGGCAGGCAGCTGAACCTGGAGGTTTTTGATCCGTGCTCTCAGGTACAGCACACCTCAAACATATCTAACATGGCCAAACCACTCATGCCTTTGAATAGTTTACTATATTAGAAAAGCAGAGCTGCAGGGAGGACTCCAAACTCTCCTGTTTTGAGTTCATGATGCATTTCAGTCTGGAAATGCATTTAATACATGGATAAGAAGGAGCAGGTTTTATCAAAAATATCTTGTCTGTTATGTTCACCTTTGAGCAGGTGTTGGTTTTTCCATAGTGAGGGTTTGATTGCAGTTCATAAGGTCTGTTTGAATGCAGTGTGTATGTCTTTGTATGCTTTGCTGAAAATACAGAGAGAGAAACCTGCTACTCCGAGGGCCATGTTTTTTTAAGTATTATTTTTCAGTTCACTGGCTGAAATAGTTTTAAAGCCAAGCTAAGGTGGAATTTTTGGAATCCATTCAGCCAAAGTGGAAACATCATTATTTCTTGTTTTGGAGCAATAAGAATTCCACATAACAACAACAGAAGACTGGCAGAGGAACCTGCAGTCTGTGACCTTGACTGAACCATGGTCAGATATTTACACTGGGCCAGCATGTGTGTTGTTGGGAATCCAAAAGGGTTTATGAGAATATCCTGAGGCAATGTATGCCCGTGGTTGTCTCTTTGAAGAATAGAGTCATAACCTGCTCACTTCTCCTTGAACAAAGACCAAAGAGCTAAGAGGCCTTTTACTGCAGAGTTAGTATTTTATTGGAATACCCCCTTGGTTCAGCAGAACAAGAGCCGGTCATTGTCTTTGTTGGTTAAACTCACTGTAACTTCACCCCCTCATAAGACACAGTGAGTGGATACCCTCGCCCCCTGACCTGGAATGCATAAAGAAAGAATGGAGTCAATAAAGACAGAGGGATGAGTGGATTTTTACAGTGCTGAGGCGTCACAGTTTGAGGGCTCAGACGTTTCCTTGGGCCTCTTGTTGGCCACACTGTTTATTTGTCATCAAGGTCAAAACATACTGTATTTCCTAGTTCCTATTTCACCTTTAGAGATGGGTGCTTCTCATTCTACCTCTGTCTGCACAACCTCAACTTACCGTACACATCCATGTAGATTTGCTACTTCATCATTACAGTGGTTAGTTTAGTCTCATCTGCTCATTACATACTGTTCCATTAACACTTTACAACAAGGGTCCCTTAATTAACGTTAGTTAGTACATTATTAAGCATTGATTGACTGTTTACAGATATATTAACAATCATTATTATGTATTACTTAGGATTAGGAAACACATTAATTAATGTAGCCTATTAGTAAGCAGTTAATTAATGTTTACTACTCAAAGTTAATTAATACATTATTAAGTAATAATAAAAGTTGAATAATGTAATTAGTTATCATTATGTAGGCCTATGCATTACTCAGCATTAATTAACACATTAGTTTATATTAATGCTTAATAATAATAATTAATAATTAATAAATAATAAATAATAAACTAATGTTAATTAAGGGACCCTTATTGTAAAGTGTCACCGGTAATAACAATAATTCTTCATCTGATTTTTATTAGTTATAATTACCTTTGTACTGCAGTTGTATTGTCGATTATAAATTAAATTCTGGATACCTCAGTTGCAAAATTAGGATTAATGAAGTATCTGTACATCAAAATGACGCTGGCGCAGTTCAAGGTAACAAGAACAGGAATATAGAACTTGTCCAGAGCTACATACATTCAGTTCAATATGCTAAAACTATAATACAAACGTTCTGCAGTAAATCCTCCCTCATAAGTATCCTCGTATTCAATGTTGTGTTGATTCATTTTAAAGGCGGCACTTTTTGAGTTACAAACAGGTGTTTCTATTATTTTGACCACTGTAATTATATCAAAGAGGGAACCCTAACAGCTCTCTGTATGCAATACAAGTCATGAATGAAAGCCTTAGACTCAGTGGCATGTCTCAGTTTGTCTACAGACAGAATCAGCCAATAAGGAACGAGTCTGGAATCTGTGGGAGAATTTTATTCGTGAGAATGGATGTTAATGGGAATCAAGGTCCAAGTTGGTGGTGGCCTACTTGATCCACATGGAACGCACTACTTAATTCAGCCTGGTGGAATGGAATGGAACCAATGGAAATATGAGAGAAACAGAGAGAGAGAACATTAAAAAATAATACAAGTGATTGGCAAAGTGTGTGATGTTGGGTTGAACAGAAGTTGGATGAACACAAGAAGACACTGCATGTACAAGGAAACAGTCCCTCATACACTTCATTAGAACTAATGCAGCCTGTTGATGACTTTATACCTGCTTATAAAAATAGGAAAATACACATATTTGTTATCTACTGTATATTTAACCTTGTCAGTGTGATTCCAGAACTAAAGCACATGTTGTTGTGGACAGGGCTCGGAGGCCAGGTGTATACTGGAGGAGCCGGTGGACTGGGGAGATGGCTTTGTGGTTGTGTACAACATCAGTGACCGCACTTCTTTCATCAATGCCAAGAACATCCTGCAGCAGATTCGGGAGACACGCACAGACAACTGCAAAGGGTCAGAAGCAACACACTGAGGATGTTTTGTCATGAGGTGCTTGAAAGAGTGGGCAAACCCCTCAGCTGCAGTTACAACCTGCTCAAATGTAATGATAGGAAGTATTTAGGAAACACTGTAGGAAAACAGAACCAACCAGAGCATGGTTACTGACTTTGAAGATGAGAAGTTTGGAGTTTGAAGAATGCTGGGAGTCTTGACTGGCTCTGACCAACTGATTAATGATTCACAGCAAAGCTGCAGGCATCAAAATCTGGTCAGCTGCAAAATGGGCCCAACACATCCATCGAGCTGCCTGTCATGTCCTGATAACACAGAGGAGAGATTTATTTATTCACTGACAAGTATTTAACGCAGATCAGTATTTGATGAAGATAAGGCCGAAGATATTGGACCCACTTATGTTTATGTGCATGAACAGCTAAGACTAAGGAGCTGGTTATTGTAGGTCACCAGAGAATTGGTGAAGATCCTCCACCTGCAATGATTAATGATCAGCAGGCTGAAACAGTGCAGGAGTTGAAATACTTAGGAATGTTTTTTGATTGTACTTTGAGTTGTACTTTCAACACTGAGTATATTTTTAAAAAGGCAATGCAGCGGGAAAGAGCAGAAACAACTGGGATGCGTTTATGATATGAGAGTCAAACGGGAAGCACAGAGGATTATGACTGGTCCCAGTCGCGCCCTGGCCAATTAATTTAAGAAACTATAGAGCTGCTAAAGCAACTAAGAATATTTATAAAGTCATCCATACCTGATGCAATTACATTACTAAATTCATGAACACATTCCAGACCATTTCAGAACCATCTGCATCACTTTTTATTGTTATGTGTATTGAATGTTGTGTGATTTATTGGTAACACTTTACAATAAGGGTCCCTTAATTAACGTGGTTAGTACATTATTAAGCATTAATATGTTAACTAATGTGTTAATTAATGCTGAGTAATGCATACATAATGATAACTAATTACATTAGTCAACTTTTATTATTACTTAATAATTTATTAACTAACTTTGAGTAGTAAACATTAATTAACTGCTTACTAATAGGCTACATTCATTAATGTGTTTCCTAATCCTAAGTAATACATAATAATGATTGTTAATATCTGTTAACAGTTAGTTAAAGCAGAAGTAAGCGGACAGGTCGTTTTCGCTAATGCTGCGTTCCAGGCAGGCTTTTGAAATCGTAAATTACAGTTTCAAGTCACAACTTACGACTTTGTAGCGTTCCAGGCAACCCACTCGTGTTTTTCCGACCTGTTTTACCTGTGAAAGTCACTATAACGGCCACTCGTAACTTCCGACCGGTGAACTCGTAGCCTACCAGATCAAACTGATACAACTTCACAGGTCGGAAAAACACGAGTTACGAGTTTCCTTGAACGCACCATAACAGTCCTCGTCCCTACGTCACCACATTCACGGTGTCCCTTGGCTGCACACACAGCCCTGCATGCCGTTCTCTCTCCTCATTGGATAAAAACTGTAGGATACGATAAATGTTTTCTCCTCGGCTCAGAGCAGAGCAGAGTGACTGACAGACCAAACACTCTATGTAAGTGATTGCTGTCGGAAGATATAACTATTTAAGACTTATATTAACACAAATATATCACTTACTTCTGCTTTAATGCTTAATAATGTACTAACTAATGTTAATTAAGGGGCCCTTATTGTAAAGTGTTACCTATTTATTTACTGTGTGCTTTTGTGAAGCCAAAGACAAATTTCCACACTGTGGACAATAAAGATTATCATTATTATTATTATTATTATTATTATTATTATTATTATTACTGTAAATCAAATGCACTGCATCTTCTTCACTGACATGAGGGGATGCTGGATGTCCTCATGAAGCGTTTCATGAGGAAGGAACTCCCCTTGGTGCAGTATAGTAACATATAAAACTTAAAATAAAAATAAAAAAACGGACACAAAATTACTGAAGTCAAGTCAAGAGAAAAAAAGATAAATAAATAAAAAAAATATCTTAAGAAAAAATAAAGTTGTTGGTTGTCACAGAGTAAAATTCTACCCTTACAGCAAAAATATGGACAGAAATAAGTGTTGGAGACATGAAGTCAAAATACTTTGAAGCCTATAAAATTAGCGGCGGAGGAGGAAGAATGAGTAATCAATAGAATAGCAGCATCTATGTGCATAGTTTTAAACCAATAATGAATCATGTAATGTGACGTAGTGGTGTGTTCAGGTCAGAGTTTGTACAAACACAGACATGAACATGATAGTAATCATTAATCAGGATCTCTATGATACTAGGATGCTTTTCTTTCCATATATACCATATTTTACTCAGTCATGTATTCTATCTGCATCTTCCCACACTAATGCAAAGCTATATACTAATGGTATTCAGAATTACTGGTAATTTGAACTTTGTGTGTGTGCAGACAAATTTTTGCAGGGATGGGTTGAGCAGGATTTAGAGGGTGGAGATAAAATCACTCCACGTCCTTCACATTCACTCCCCCCATGTGTGTGTGTGTGTGTTTCAGGGACACGGAGGTTCCTGTGTGTCTGGTGGGCAACAAGCAGGACCTGTGCCACACCCGGCAGGTACGTGAAGACGAGGGCCGCTGCCTGGCTCAGGAGAACCGCTGTTGTTTCCAGGAGGTGTCGGCTGCAGAGAGCTACCAGGACATCGCCAACCTCTTCACGCAGCTCATCCGACAGGTGATGGAGCACCTGAAGTACCGAGCCGACAGGCGACGCTACAGCGGCTCCAAGTCTATGGCCAAACTCATCAACAACGTGTTTGGCAAGAGGAGGAAGTCAGTGTGATGGCTCCAGTGATGATGATGATGATGATCGGGTGCAGGGATTGTGTTGTTGTCTATGCAGCCACATCAAAGGGAATTGTAGAGTTTCCTGACACCGACCTTGTGTTCACACAGTGAGCAACATCCATGGTTGGAGGCAGATACTGTACACATGTTTGGCAAGTGTTGTGCTTGTTGTTGCTTTGGTTTCTGGGTTAGTCTGGGGCCATTGAAGGAACCGGATCCAGGGCGAGAGAGACAGGCCTTTCCGTCAAAATAAAAGCACCAAAGTAATAAAATGTAGTGAAACTCTTTAATTTAAGGAATATAATTTACAAGAAAGTCCTAGAGCCATTAACTTAAAGCAGAAGTAAGCGATCCGGTGGTTTTGGCTAACTTCCTATCAGCCGATGGAGTTAGCAGTCCCCGCCCTCGTCCCTACGTCACCACATTCACGCGCATCCCTTGGCTGCACACACAGAGAGGACCGCCCCTTTATGCCGTTCTCTCTCCTCATTGGATAAAGGTTGTAGGATACAAGGAAAGTTTTCTCCTCGGCTTACAGCAGAGCAGAGTGACTGACAGACCCGTGTTTCAGACCAAACACTCTATATAAGTGATGGCTGTCGGAAGATAGAACTATTTAAGACTTATATTAACACAAACATTCCGCTTACTTCTGCTTCAACATTTTGCTTCTATTGTATTACAAGTTAATGTCTATTTTATAAGTTTTATGTTGGTGAACACTTTTACTTTGGTGAATTTGTTTTTTTGATTTCCGATTCCATTAGAACAATTCAGAGTTAACAGACGCTCTTTGCCTCTCTGAAGAGCCTGGTGACGCGAGGCTGGCTTTGGGTTGGGACGATCTGTTTAGGATCAGAGGTTATTGCTGAACTGGGTAGAGGCTCCTAACATGGGGACAGGACCCTGAGGATGGGTCACATTTAGAACTTTCTCTCATATCTGTCTTTGTGTTGTCATTCAATTTTACATCCCCACAAAGATGGAAAGAGGTTGTTCATCACTGTGGTTTCTCTCATAAAACAAACTCATCAGACAGTTCATCTGTTCGTGGAGGCCTAGCTGCAGGACTGATTAGCTAGTGATGAGTGGATGACAATGAAATGTTTCAGCTGTGTGAAACTTTCCAAAGACTAACATATATACTGGTACGTGTGTTGACCATGCACAAAGCATCTCCCTCATCACTGTGCTCACAGCGTGCTGCTGTAGCTGTGGATTGACTCTGCAGCGCGCTGACTGAATGTGTCAACAGCCTTTAAGACAGCTGTGTCACTGTTAAACTGCTTTGTGCACACAGTGTGTCCTCACTTCAGTGCTATGCAGCTGATTGGATGGTTTTCTGTTTAGATGTGAGAGAAATTGTATTAAATGAACATTATATAGAAATACTGACAGTTTTACTGTTTTGTAATTATACCACTCATTGGAAGCCAGAGCCTCTATTAATCCTGTTGATTGTACATACAGCTTGATTGACCTCCAAGGGGCCCTGTGATATAACATCTCATTTTGACCCCCACAGTGGCAGTTTCAATATTTTCCCTATAGCTTGCCGCTTGTTTTGGACTTTGGACTCTTGTTTTCTTTAGTTCCTGTTTTATTTTGAAGTTCCTGTCTTGTCTTCCTGTGTTCTCCCGCCTGTATGATTACCTCATGTGTCTCACCTGTGTCTGATTGCACCACCTGTGTCTCGTTTCCTCGTGTATATAACCTCTGTGTTTCCCTTTGTCTCATGTCGGTTCATTTGTCGTTAGGGGTTTCCTGTGTTCCTAGTCCGGTAGAATAAAGCCCTTTTTGTTCTTGTGCCTAGTTCTGGTGAGTCTGCGTTTGGGTCCTGCAATTCCTGAAAAACGTGACAGACATCCTCTGCCCTTAGACCCTCACATTCACTGAGGAGAAACTCCATAGGAAACCCTTTTAACAGGGAAAGACTGGCAACTCCTCTCCCCATGTCAGCTGCTCCAGCCCCCTGTGGCCCTGCACAGATGGGCTTTAGGGAGTAAGATCAGCCTTTTCACAGTTTTGTAACATTAGACACATTAAAATATTAATCAGTGTAAATGTTTTATATGTATACATGTCAGATTTATTGATGATAAAAACCTTTTTTTCCCGCCACAATTAATCAAGTTATGTGCATGGAAGTCATTCTCCATTCCTTACTGTTCATATGAAATGATTTTTTAAAAATGTAATACAATAAAGTATGTTACCATTTCATCTGATGTCATGTGATCATTCTTGTATTTGATCTTTTTCCAGGAGCAGATGAGAACCCAAAGCTTTAAAATTAAAAATACAAAACAGCAAAAACCTATGAAGGACATGAACACATTCAACGCTGTGCTGTTGTTCTTTTTGAATCCAGTTATGTCACCATAATGCTACAGAAAGAATGTACCACACATTGTGTAAAATAAGTGGGTAAAACATGTAGTCAGCACTTTGTAGATGAATGTTCCTTTTGTAAATACTGTAAAAACACTGGTTGTTCCAGAGGAAATTAAAGTTAAACATTGCCTAATCAGACGCTTATTTTAGTTCCTCTGAAGGCTGACTCTTTCATTTTGAGCTTAGCTCTAATTAGATGACCGTGAGAGGCGGAATTTCACTGAAGCCTTCAGAGAGCAGGAATTTCCTGTGTGCAGCTGCTAAAAATAGCAGGTTTGGAGGCAGGAGAAGTGAGAAATGCACCATTATAACAGTGAATTCTTTGGTCAGCCAAACAAAGCTATAGGTTCCTAAGGTTTCCACCAGATGGCAGCACAGTTATCTAAAGCTTACATCATGCTCTCTTTTGCTACCCTGTTGTAATGATTTTGGGGGCCTGATCTATTACACACTTAGCCTAATCAATTCTGGAGACAATTGGAAATGAACAACAAAACACAAATCAGAGAAATCTAGACTAGACTGAGTAAAACAAAGAGAAAGTTGTTGAAGTAGAGACTGTCTCCAGTGCATCCCTGCTAGATCTCACAGCCACTCCACAGGCACAGCTCCTGACCTCCATGTGAGATTGAAGAGACATATCAGCCAAGACAGCCGTACAATATCCAGACCCTCCATCTTCTCGTAGCATGTCACCGTAGAGCTTCTTCACCACCTCAGCAACCTCTACCGGTGTTAGGGAAGAGAATTCCCCTGACTCTTCCATCTCTGCCCCCTCCACAGATAGTGTGTTTCAGGAAAGGTTCAGGAGGAGTGTTTCTTCACCACCCAACGACATCCCCAGTCCATGTCAGCTGTTCTCACTCTCAACTGAATTAAGCCTGGTTCGAGCCGTGCTTCCCCTTTTCTGAGTCCCTGATTGGTCCTGAACAAAAGTCTTCCTCCGTGGCCTCCTGAACTCCTCCCACACCTGAGTTTGTGCCACTGCTCATAAGTATGAACAACCTTATGTTCAAACATGGTGTTTGTTCTGCTCAAACTATGACTAGCAGAGAAGTCCAATAACAAAACACCACTCTTTTTTCAGATCAGGCAGGCTGTTCCTCCCAGGCACGGCCATCCAGGTTTCTCTTGGAGCCGCTGTAGCGTCAGCTGTTGGCTCTGTACTTCAGGTGCTCCGTCGCCTGTCGGATGAGCTGTGTGAAGAGGTGGGAGATGTCCTGGTAACTCTCTGCAGCAAAGACCTCCTGGAAACAACAGCGGTTTTCCTGAGCCAGGTGGATTCCCCTTAAAGACCCCCTCCCATGAAAATCGTGTTTTTCGTGCTTTTCACGTGTTCCTGTAGCATTTTTCTTGTGTTAGAGGACATATCAGCAGAAAAGGAAGTGCAAAATTGCATTTCTGAGTTTTTCTGCCTTCAAATTGCTGTGAACCAATGGCAGACGCAAACTGGCAGTTTCAGGGAGACTGGAGCTGACGTGTCACAACCCCAGGGGAGGGCACTAGTGCTACAAGCTCCCGCCCCGCTCTGCATCTGGCTCAGAGGTGAAAGGCTTGACAGCTCGGTGTAGCTGTCAAGGTGTAACAGGTGTAGCTCACCTGGTAGAGCAGCTTGCATCGTGAGCAAGGACTATGTTCCAGTCTGGAATCGAATCCCAGTGTGCAGTTTTACGCTAAACGTGCTGAATCGGTAATTGTACAATGTCCAGCTGTCAGTGAGCGGGGGGTGGCTCAGCTGGCGCGGAGCAGCGCAGTCTCCGCCCACCCTCCAGAGGTGCATTGCTAATGAGCTGCTGGTGCTGTGCAGAAGGAGAGCCCTGGGAAATGGCACAGGTTTTGTGATTTTGGCTAAAAACTTCATAATCACAATTTAAAGACCACAGAGAATGTTTTAAAATAACCAAAAAAGGTTGTGGGAGGGGGACTTTAAGGACACCACCCAGACTCCTAGAAGGCCAGATATTTTGAACTGCTGTCTAGTGCTGACCCGCAGCTGCATGGAGGTAACCTTCTCATTCAGCGAGGAGAACTCCAACACCGTTGGGCTTGTGAGTGTTCTGATGCCCAAGTCCAGCCACTGTCCAGGAGTATGGTGGTTCCTATCCCAACAATGTTCATCATATCAGATCTGTTGTATGATTTGATCTCTTTCCAGTATGAATGTTTGTGAATGAATAGAGATCTAAGGCCAAGGATGAGTTCTCAGGCTGTTTTTATAAATTTAAAACAGGTAACTGATTTTATTGTTGTGGTTCATTCTGAATACATTTTCTCTATATAATTCTCTCCTCTATAAAAAATAAAATAAATAAATAAAGTCCCTGTCTCACACAGGAAGTCATGCATTTTACATTTCCAGCAGCAGCAGTAGCTGGCTGACAAAAAAGAGAAAAAAACAGAAGAAAAGAAACGAGAAAAGAAAAGAAAAGAAAAGAAAAGAGCTTCACCTACAGAGACTGAACAGGAAATCTGGGAGACAAGACATCATCATCACCACTGACCTTAACTGACAGCTAATCCTATACTGCTGAAATTAGCAACTTAAATTAGCACAAACTTGTCAGGAAAATGCAAATTAAATAGTAGCAAGGGAAGTGTAAATGTGTGATAAACTCATCTCCTCCCCCCCTTTTTTCTTTTCTTTGTCTCAATTTTCCCAGAGAAATGAGGAGAGCAGACGGAGGGAGACACAACCTACAAGTGTGGCCTCATAGCTTCAGGTCAGTGATCTTATTTGGCCCCTGTGTGCTGGAAGAATTGGTTTTGGCTGAGGACAACCATCCGAACCGAGGGGATTGGATGCTGCTGGGACACCGTGAGAGCCAATCAGAAAGGCCATCGATCAGTTCCCCTTAATCTCACAGCTGGTGAGCACATCCCCATTCCAATCTAAAACTAGGCAGCTTAGTCAGACTGACAGGGGATTGGATGACTCCAGAAAAACTTGAACCTCCACAGACATGGATTCACATTAGAGGGGGAGCAGTTTGTCTGGTGCTGATTGAAAATCTGTAAGTTCCATAAAATGTAGAAATAATGTTTATAATAGTTTGTTTCCAATTCAGATCAGTTAATAAAGGAAACAGGTGGAGTTGTCCTGACTGAAACATTTTGCCTCTCTAACAAGATTTTAAGGCGATCTGAACACTCACTTGGCTGAACATACACATTCATAATAATATACTGAATGAGTTTGTTTCTTGCTGTGAAAAACACAATGCATCCTCTGAGAAAAGAGAAACAATCTCTGAAATAATTCTGGTGTCACAAGACCTTTAATTAAAAATCGAAGATTGTTTGTTGCACAACATCTGGTTCATCTAGTTTGACTAAACAAGAATGTTTTTCATGGATGTGTTGAATCTGATGAAGCAGTGAATGTCAGACTTATGAATGATGATGAAGACTTATTCCTTAAATGCTGCAGATGTGGGAAAAGAAGAAGTTGAAAACACCATCCACCTACACAGATAAAAGGTTTATCCTGAATATTTTTCTGATTTTATACTCACTTTGTCAGAACTGACTGACTCAAGGCTGGACAACGGAAGGAGGGCCACACAAAAATAAGTAAACTTTACTCAACTAAAGAGAAAACGAGTCTTAACACAACGACAAGCCCAAAGGGAGAGGAAGCGCAAGAGATCCAGAGGTGACTCTGGCTGACAACCAGACTCCACCTACCAGGCGCCTGCAGAGAGGTCTGACTGCAGAGGGTTGTCCTACCTCTATGTGGTTATTAATATTTTAATCACAGCAGCCACACTAAGTACAACACACATACACGCACACACACTGCATACTCTGATGTGTCAAGTGGAACTTCTGAGTCTAACATAGTCAAAGTAAATGCATCATTTAAATCACTTCTGACTATTATTTTCAGTGACATATGCTTTTTTTGTTGAAAGTATAGTTTTATTCCTTTATTAGATAGTACAGTTGAGAGATAGGAAATGGAGGAGGCAGAGAGAGGGGGAATGACATGCAGGAAAGGGCCGCCTGATGCTGGATTCAAACCGGGGCCGGCTGTAGCCTCTACACATACCTACTGCGCCACTCTGCGCCCCAGTGCTTTTTAAAATATGTTTATATTCTGTCTTCGCTGTTCTTAGAAAGTTGTTTATTGGCGCAAACAGCTTAAAGGACAATAAAGGCACTGATGTAGCACAAAACACTGAACTCCCAACTATAGTCTTTTTGTTGTTGTTTGATGGAAATGTTACCAAATGTTACCTGGCTCTGGGCCAGGACCTCCCTGAAGTCCTGGGCCCCAGGCCAGTGGCTGGTAGGTCTGTTCAGTAATATGTCCATGGGTGTGAGTTTTTATTTATTTATTTATTTTTATTGGTTTATTTGTAACAGCATATTCATGGACATACAATATGTAAATATGCCAGATTTAGCTCTAACGCTAATTTCCATAGTTCACACTAAAACAACATTAGACAAGGACAAGAACAAGAACAAAGCACAACACAATATATCTACTTTTTATTTTATTTTATTGTTTATTTGACGAGGACAATGCACAAATTGTGACGCGCAAATCACATTGTGTAAATATGCCGGATTTAGCTCAAAGCTATTTCCATCCGTAGTCCTCACATTTAAAGACGGACAGACATACCATACAAAAGGGTAACAATAGGAAGCTACCTGCGTAAATATGAGTATGAAAAAACATAGTATTACAACAATAAGAAAACAGATAGCAACCTGCATAAATATAAGAGGGGACAGAGTACTGGCAGCAGTTATAAAACCGATAACAATGCCATGCAGCGCTGCATGGCATTGTTATCTTTATGAGAAAACAGAATATTATTATTATTAATAATGTATTCTGTTGATTCTTTCACTTTGATGCAGTGACACACCTAAAATGGAACAAGCGAATGTGACTTTTTTTCAACATGAGTAAGCATGTGTAAAAATTGTGGTCATCACATTCAAAAGGTGTATGTGTTAGAGGACATAGAGTGGCTGTTGAGAAGTGTAAAGTGGAACAGTAACATGATATAAATTCAACAACCACTTTTTAATCCCACCATCCTTCCTGAGCCTGAGATTGTGTGAATGCCGTTCAGTTTTGATATGATTCACATGTTTGGAAATATCAGCCACAGAGAATCTGTTGCCCATCAGCAGAGGCAGCATTGTAGCAAACTATAAATTTCACCATAGACTCAAACATTTTACATTCTCATTGTGGCTCAGGTAGAGTGGGTTGTCCACTATTTGAAAGGTCGGTGGTTTGATTCCTGGCTCCTCCAGTCTGCATGTTGAAGTGTCCTTGAGCACAGTTATTGAAGGCTGAATTACCCATGATGCATGCCTCCCAGTATGTAATGGAAAAGCGCTGTATGCATAGAAAATGTGCTGTATGCATGTGTAATTGAATGGCTGAATGTGGCTTGTAGTGTAAAGTGCTTTGAGTGGTCGATACGACCAGAAAAGTGCTAAATAAGTGCAATCCATTCACCATTTACCATTACCTCATAGAAACCTTAGAGGCTTGGCTCATTTGGGTATAGAAGGTGTGAAGAGCCATACTACAGTACATTATGCTTCACTTCCTGCTTGCACAACTGTATTTAAGGTTTTCTGGCAGTTTTACTCTGACAGATCAAATAAATCTCCTTCAAGTGTGACAGACTGCATCTGTAGCAGAGAAACATCAACCAAAACGGTGCTTTCCAAGATATGATGCATTAATGTTACTATGCTGGTTTGAACTTCAGAACAGTTTCTTGAGTCTCCATGACCCAGTTACTGTATACACAGACAGATGAGGTATGATAGAAGGTGTCTGACATGTGGATAAGGAGTCATAACCAAAACTGGGAAATGCGTGTCGACCTAAACCTCACTTTCCCTTCAGAGATCGTTGTGATCAACCTGTGCCTATATCTCGTCGTCTGGTCCAACTCGTGCCGGCGGCGTGTCTTCATCGTTGAGCTGGCGGTCCCTTGGGAAGATGCCATGCATTAGACATATGAAAGGAAAAAGCTATACGCTATGCCAACTTGGCAGCTGAAGCAGAAGAACGGGGCTGGAGTGTGAAGCCCAGTGGAGGTGGGCTGCCGGACAAGTCCACAGCAAGGCTCCTGAAGGAAGTTGGCATCAGAGGGCAGATCCAGTGGAAGACCATCAAATAACTTGTCACAGTTGCTGAGAAGAGGAGTCACTGGCTGTGGTTGCTTTTTCAGTCTTATAGCTCACAACCTAAAGAAATGAACAAACTTGTAAAGTCAAGGATTGGAAAATTGAATAAGCCTCTTTATGGAACAGTGTCCTCCTTGCAATCATGCCATCTTTCACAGGTTTACAGGTTTTGGACAAACAGCATCAGAGCACAAATACTATATCTTTCAGTCTTCATTTTGAAGAGCTGTATGACATTGCATTGTACTAAAGAATGACTTACCACAGGAAATCTGCATTGAAATGGACAAGGATCACCTAACCTCAGTGTGTTTACTGTCCTTGGAGGCATGTTTCTGTTCCAGGAGTGAACAGCAATTGATCTCCCTAAATGGAAAGGCAAAACACATAATGCAGCCACAATCATACAGCTTGTCCTGAAGCACTAAAACAACCCAATGATACCTACAGTATGACGTAAACCAGCAGCATCCTTCTGACTCACACATTCACACATGAAAGCTTCAGCAGTAGAACAGTTGATCACACAACTTTATCACCAGGGAAAAGTGTTAATGCACACACACGCTGTCTTAAGAAAGTTGCCTTGGTGCTTTGCTCAAGGTTGTGGTGGTTTAGTGGTCTAGCAGTACCATATTCACCTGTCTCTGATACCTAAATAGACTTGCACCACGAGCACCAAACAGACATAGATGCCTCACAACAGCCAGAGTGTCAGATCTGCTGTATGTTATGTCACTAGCTTTCCCCACCCGGTCCTGGGATTAGAACTAACCTCCCTCCCCTCGGTGGTTTAACCTCCTGGGAGTGCAGGTGCAGCTCAGTGTCAGTTGAACTTGTCTTGTTAAGCACTTTGCCTCTGAAGCTTCTTTCCATTCATCATAAATGAAAGGTTTGTGAATGTCAGACTTTGTTTATCTCCCTTCCACTGGGCCTCTTGGTCCTTGGGGAAAACACATTTATGTGAGTGAAATGTGATGTTTTAATTTGGCTTGATCGTTATCTAACTCTGCAAAAGCCAAATTGCAGTGTTATGTAATATATTGTCTTCTGTCAATTAACTGATGAAGAAAATAATAGAAAATCTGAGCTTGACACTTCATTATTGACCATGGAAACAAACAGCAGTTGATAAAACAGTCTCAACTCAAATTAATGAGGAAGTGGAAAACTTTTGACCCCTATATTAAAAGAAAATAAAAAAAGAAAATAAAAGTATAAGAGTTGTTTTATTCAAAGTAAAACCAAGAATCTGCAGCTTTGAGTAAACAACAGCATGTGTTCACTATGTTAGTGTGGTACATCACTATCTTTAAAATACAGCTGAGGCTGATGGGAAGGTTATTACTTTAGCATCTGGTCATAAATTAAATTATTGAACAAGGTCAAATCTTTACCGTGGTACTGGATGAAAAGTCCAGGGATCACTGAAATCACTAGGTTTCATTTCTTGAAGATGATCAATAAAGGTAAAAATTTCATGGCAATATTTGCAGTTGTTGAGATATTTCAGTCTGGACTGAAGTGGTGCACTGACCAAAACCGTGGCCACTCAACAGAGGAAGTTCCAGAAAATACTTAATGATGTTCCAATTGTAGTCTCACATTCATGTCTATTGACTTTTACCTCATTCAACAGTTTAAAGAAACTACATTTTGCATTTTGAAAGGGAGAAAAATCAAATGAAGACATGTGAAGTATAGAAATGTAAAGTGAATGATGAAAAACTGCCTCCAAGTCAAAACACCAGTGTTTTGACAAGAAACAGCTGGTTGTGGTTTCACATGCGAAACCACGTGTAACCAGTCGCAAATTGCAGCAGTTTTCTCGTCTTCCCTCTGACAATTTCAGCTGTTACTGTATAAAATATACTCCTGCTGACCCGGCCTCTCATGGCATTATGTCTGACAAACAGCTCTTCCACAAAGCATCTTCTAAATTTGTCCCTGCCCTTTTCACACTGAGGACCTGACAGCAAGGCAAACCGCAGCAGATGGCCAAAAAGGCTTCCTATTTTCACAGACTGCTAATTAGAGCTCTAACCACAGCTCACCTTTAATGTCGGCCACGGACTGCTTTTAGCGCAATTAGTCTAATGGGGTCTGGGCCTGTGAATAGCCTGTAATGTTTAGACCGGGCCAGACGTTGCATTGGAGTTGATGTATGTCAAAATAGAGGACAAGAGGGGTCTAATGCACAGAGGATCCATTTATCACCGCAGCCCGTGGAGGACAAGACTGTAACCATGATTACCCAGAGAAACTATTTAATTAGATACATTAATAATTGAACTAATTAGCTCCCATGTGTCTCACAAATGAAGAGGGAACCTGGAGCTTCACTTGCACCTAATCAGCTGATTAATTAGTCTGTTGATCGTTAGCTGTCTTGACGGTCTATATGCGATCAGATGAGAAGGCGGATAATGAGGGAATAGTCGGTCGATGGTGCTGGTTAATTAGTGTGACCTGATCCAGGGGCCATGTTAGAACAGTTGTTTATGCCACAACTTCTAATGAGGAGGATTTAGGGCTGGATGATCTATTTAGAAGCAGGCTGCAATGTTGTTTATGGACTGGGGTCAGTGCTGGCCTTGAAAACTCCAATGAAAATCATTATGATTCTCCGATAATCTATCCATAGGGATTCATAATGTCTCTGAGGTTCTCAATATTAACTTATAATAATGACCTTCCCATACTTTATGGTGTCTTTATTCCTAAGTCTTCTGTACAGTGACTCACATGAGCTCTGATAGTCAACAGTGAGCTCCAAAGCTATTTAGATTTCAACAGTGTTATATCTTTTATAATCTCATGAGGCCTCACAGTGTGTGGTAGGCTCATTAAGTACAGCTACTGTTACTATAACTGTGGTGGTTGCTCATAGATCTATACAGTAGCTATACTATATATACTATTGAGTGGTTTTATCTGGAATGTCTGTTTATTTTCATCCTTGGCTTTTGGATTTTTGAGTGGACAAAAAAGATGACTTTTACCTTTGTTAATGTATTATTTCTTTTAACCAATATTATTCCGGGGTAAAAATTCCAAATTGCATTCCAACAACATATGCAGGTCCAATCTAGTCAAGACCGTAGATTTACAATGTTTTTTATCACATATACAGTATATCACCACAATATTCCTACAAGATGTTGTGTTTATTGTTATCTTGTTGTTATCCTTCGTGTTCCTTCAACACTCAAGGACTTTGTCTCCAATGGTCTATTATCGGTATATTGTTTGTAAATTCCCATAATTAAAGGCTAAAATATTCCTACAGTGATCTGTGCTTATCTTGCCCTGTTACTTCATTGTGGAATGTCATGATATTTCCTAAAACAACCCTTCAGTGAAGCACTAGCACTCTGTTGTTCAGTCTGTCTTATTTATAGCCACTTTATAAACCTTTAATTCCCTGTAAAATATTGCTCAAGATCTTTAAACTAACTCGTTTTTAGTACATTTATTTTAATTCCAATAATATTCTTATAATTCTGTGAAGGACCTGAGGTCAGTGACCTTTGGGACATTATGGGATGCTGCTTTAAAATGACAAAGGCTATGCTTAAAAGCTGGATGCCTTTTATTCCAAAGTGATGCTGCAACACTGAGTCTTTACCCTCATTTAAGCTGTTATTAGGCTACCTGTTTCTTACAGATGAAGCACACAAACACACACATGAAGGGATGAACACACTGAATATATGTCACACACACACACACACACACACACACACACACACACACACACACACACACACACACACACACGGAAAAGGCGCTGCATCTGCTGTGCTGAAAAGCCACAGCTTTGACTACAGGGCGCCCTGGAGATAATTGGTGTCCTTGGAGTTGAATAAGCTCATTCTAAAACACCTCAGGCCCGAGCTGTCCTGGTGTGTGACTGTCTATTGAATAATTGATTCAGAGAGAGGGAGGGGGCGGTTACTATCAGATCTGAGCATAATGACTTTATATAATTAGCACGCAGCGTTGAAAAAACCATTTGACTGTGGGAGTTTTTTGTCGAGAGGGAGAGACAGAGGGAGAGAGGGAGAGGAGAGGGAGAGGGAGGGAGGGGGGAGCTGAGTGGAGCCTCGGTCTGTGCAGTGGAGCTCATTTAGGGGGAACAGCCGCAGCCTGAGTAGATACAGAAATGCTTATGCACTGACATCAGCCAAGATAAAGCCACAGCCACTCTTGTTTTGAGGACGGCTCTCCTGCCGGCAAGGTGATACCCGGTCGGGGCCGCGGCTCGGCTCTCCTCTCCTCTCCTCTCCTGCATCCTCGGGGCTATTTTTACGCACAGAAAGCGACTCTCGCTGTTTCTTGTGGCTTTTTCTTTCGGGGGACTATGAGGAGCGGAGCTGGAGTTTGAACGACTCCGGCTTTGTAATTTCCACAGAGTCAAAGCCCTCTGTGTTGATTACCTCTCCTCGTGGTGGTGGTGGTGGTGGTGGTGTCCTGGAGGCACGAGGAGAAAAGAAAAGCTGTCATCTCTCCTGCTGTTGGATTGTTGTCGTTTCCAGAGGGATGGTGTTGGACAAGGAGGAGAGTGAGTACAGTAATGATCTGAACTAGTAGTATTACATACACTCAGTGGTCAATTTGTTAGGTACACCTGAACAATCTACTGTAATGCTGCTGCTCTGCCATTAAGTCTACTTTCATGCTCATGTGTTGATGTACTAATACTGATGTCATTGTTTGTGGTGACTTTGAATTTTTACATTGAGAATGATTGGATTTCTGGCAGTGTCCCATTTAATTAATTGCAACAGACTGCACAGGTGTACATGATAAATTGGTTGCTGTCTGTATATATATATATATATATATATATATATATATATATATATATATATATATATATATATATATATATATATATATATATATATATATAGAAAAAAACAGATGCTAGTCTGCAAATGTTTTTATAGTCAAGATTGATGATGAGATGTACAGAAAACCACCAGTAAATTCTCAGAGGAACTTTAAGGAACTTTCGACCCTTGTTGTCTTCCTAATGATTGTTACAGTGAGTTTGCCCATAGTATATTCTTGCAGGGGACTGTCTGATATATCTAAGTGGCCTAACTGATTGTTTGTAGTTACAATTCAGTGACACTTAAACTTCTGGTGTAGAGACGATGCAGTTAAATATATTTTTTTAGCATCTCCTGCACTACGTGAATGTTACTTCTTAAATTATTTGATTTAAGTGATTCATTTTTGACATGTTCCTCAGTCTTCAAATGAAATCCATCTCTCTCTGTCTCTGTTTTTGATCTCCTGTCAACCTGTTGGTCTGTCTCCTGCCAGGTGTGTCTCTCGTGTCTCTCCAGTCCAGAGAGAAGCCGAGGGGCTGCGCCGGCTGCAACGGCAAGATCCGGGACCGCTTCATGCTGCAGGCACTGGACAGGTACTGGCATGAGGACTGTCTGAAGTGTGCCTGCTGTGACTGCCACCTGGGCCGGATGGGCTCCACGCTGTACACCCGTGCTAACCTCATCCTCTGCCGCAGAGACTATCTGAGGTAACCAGAATCCTTCCACAGAACGTTACAGGATGATATAGAGTTTAATCAGTTGCATCATGCAGCTTCAAAACAGATCATCTTGGAGGTCTAGTGCAGAGTGTGTAGTTGAAAGTAAAAGGTGAATGAGCTGCTGAGGCTGAAGCTGAGGGTTGTGTCCAACAAGAGAATCATGTGATAATGAAAAGGTGCTGGAGCATTTCAACTTGCCATTGACAGCCCTGTGGAATGTACAGACACGATAATGCATGCAAACTCCACAAAATTACCATGATAAACACATTTGTATCTATTTATATTCATTATTTCCATATGTTCACCCCACACTTGGAGAAACCGTACAGGATAAGAATCTCATGTTGAGCCATGTTTAGCTGTTTACTCAAGTCAGATTTGACTGGAGTCAGCTGAGTCTGAACAGTTTAGGTCCCTGCGAGGGACATGCTGTTGGCTGATGGGTCCACGTATTAAAACAAATATTTGATTTATAAAAAGCTGATCCACTTTGAAGGCTACGGGCTCAGGAGAGTTGATAACAACAGCAGCAGTGTAGAGTGATCTCCCACAGTCTGGACTAAAACCAGCTTTAGTGAACAGTAACAGGATCAGCAGACTGTTGACCTTTTTGCATGTTTCAAGTGTCTGTTAAAAGACTTTAACGAAGCCACAACAGAGCAGTGTGTGGTTTATGACTGCTCAGCTTCCTCTTGTTCCTCTGCTCCCCTTTTTTTATTGAACCTTTAAACCAATTGGACTTATTCATCAGACAGCAAACAAGGAAAAGAACACGCGAGACAAACAGAACAGCCGATTTCATGTTAAACAGAAGTAGGCTACATCAAGGGAGCTAAGCTAGGCTAACTACCTGTAGGTTCCAGACATTTGTTTAGTGCTATCAGATGAATTACTGAGTATAATGATTAGAGTATTTCCCACATGTCAAACTACTACCTAATCATGGAGACTCTATAATAAAGTGTGCTTATGGTTGTATGGATCTGCCATGCAAAGTTTGTAACTTTTATGACACTTCAAACGATCTTCATAAGCCCCTCAGATAAAAAATAATGTTTGTAGATCTCCTGAAAATTCCTGTGGTGAGAGTGTTTGTCACTACACCTTGTGTGGCTGTGATACAATGAACATATATATAACAGCATTCCACCTTAAACACCTCTTGACCATGAATCTTGATGGCACCACTTCTACACAGACCTAAATCTGGTTCAAATAGCTCCTCTGGGAGTTATATACCCTTAATTTCTTGCCTGGAATAACGAGGTCTGGTGTCAGGTCAGCAGGAGAACTCCTGATATCTCAGCCACATTGCTAAACTCATGTGTTAGTCTCATGTACAATCCAGCTGGATTTGGTTTGAGCTAAGTCTCTCATTAGCTGCACTGCACTTAAGAGACCAAAACCCCTTTTGACAGTTAAATTGGCTAGATTGCCTCCTGTTTTCCTCATCATTGCAAGGGTGCAGACCAAAAGCCTTTGAAGAGCGGGATTAAAACCATGTGATTTCTTTTAATTGGACCATTAGTAGAGAATTAGCATTGAGCTTCGCAGCCTTGTTAAGGAGAAGGAAAAAACCCACCAGGTGCCGGTTCAGGACTCAGGCTCGTTAGATCAGAACATTCTGTTAATTAGGACTCTCTTTTGTTCCCGTGTTGGTCACCCGTTTGATGACGTTTTTCATCTGTCATTGGAGGCTCTGGCATACACATACTAGACGCTTTTCCTCCCTCCTCCTCCCCTGGTTTTTTCAGAGTGGTTCCTCCCAAAGCCTCCTTTTTCTATTTGGCCTCTAATGGAGTATGGAAATCAGCTGCGGCCACTTACCTTCATGTGTGTCAGGCTCTCAGGGAGCCGTTTGTTCGCTCTGTTCGAGGTGAATGAGAGGTGAGGCGGTCTGCAGCTGGTCAGCACCGAGTCACTGGCTATTAAAAATAACAAGGGGTTTGCAGGTAGTTTGAGGACAAAGTTCAACTTCTGTTGCATAAATTCAGAGTTTCAGCAGAAAGTGACTTTTGTACTTTGTGAAGTCAGAAAAATGTCCTGTGTTCTGAAGATAAAGTGATATCTTCATATAATTAATGACATTTTCATATCAGTAAATCTCCACTCTCAGCACCTGCTACAATGCAGTAGTGACCTGAGTCATGTCCAGTTCAGGAGAGATTTTATATCTACTGTAATGCTCTGCTTGTTGAGAGCAGGAGCAAAGTTGGTGTTTTTAGAGGAACTGCTTTCACAGCAGCATAACTACTCAACTTTCTAACTACTAACGACTGAACCCATAAAGAGGAACTATGCAAGTCTGGTCGCTTTTCCGCTGTTTTGCTAACCCTCCTCTCGGTCATGTGCATTTGTTTTTAACAAAGCCAATCCATGGAGCGGTGGATAACATTATATAACATTATATAACATAGGCTATAGGATGTTACAAGTGTATTTGTGTAATCTTAACTGTCATAAACAAAACATTGCAGGTTATGGAGCGCGGGAACAAATGTTAACATTTCTATGTTTTCCATATTCTGTGTTATAAACTGTTTTCTTGTCTGTATACAACATCTATTACACGTCTGTCCGTCCTGGGTGAGGGATCCCTCCTCTGTTGCTCACTCTGAGCTTTCTCCATTTTTTCCCTGTTACTGTAAAAGGGTTTTCCCGGGAGTTTTTCCTCAGTGGATGTGAGGGTCTAAGGACAGAGGATGTTGTTATGATGCCCTTTGAGACAAACTGTTTGTAGAAATGTTACAAGTCATGTATTTAACTCTCACAGTTACTCCGAAGCTTTTTAATCGAGGTAAAAATGCAGCATAGCCACGGGAAAAATCCTGCGTAGTTCCTCTTTAAGGCTCCCTTGTTTCATTTTTTGCTGGCTGATACGTCTGAGTGTGTCCAGACTACAGGTCTGCTTGTCGCCCTCTCTGCCTCTCAGGCTCTTCGGGGTGACGGGGAACTGTGCAGCCTGCAGTAAGATGATACCTGCCTTTGAGATGGTGATGAGAGCCAGAGACAACGTCTACCATTTAGACTGCTTCGCCTGTCAGCTCTGCCGCCAGAGGTAAGACTGGGGGAGCAATTAGCCGGGGAGATCAAATTCAGTTGAGCTGTGTAGCTCACTGGTCATCATGAGCATATCACCAATGCACAGCAATCAAGAGGTGATGAAATTCACTGTGCAGTTTAAAACCTCAAGGGGTTAACAACTCTGTATATATCTTGGGTAGTTAATCAAGCAGCAATCATGCAAGATTAATTTCTGATTATCATAGCGGTGGATGTGTTCTGAAAATATGCCTGAAATGCTCCTCTGGGACCTCATGATTCACTTCAGCTCCAGTAAGAACTGAGACCTAGTTCCATATTTTCTATTCCCCTCTGCAGATTTTGCGTGGGAGACAAGTTTTTCCTCAAGAACAACATGATCCTGTGCCAGCTGGACTATGAGGGAGGCCATCTTAATGGCAGCGCTGAGAGGCAGCCTCAATAAGAGGTAATATTCTGATGACGATAAATTACAGTCCCAGACAGCTGGTCTGACAGTTTGAACTAAACCATGCACTGAGATATCTGGAAGGTATACAAGTGGATTCACAAGCTCATCCCAAGTATGACCATATGTAGACATGAGGCTTCAGACCAGAGGCTGCTGACATGAGAGAATCCATGCCAAGATATGTTGCGGTATTAAAAAGAAAAAAAAAACTGCATTATATGACATTTATTATGGATTCACATACATATGTTATCTACTCACCCTCATGTCGACTAAGGGCTGGGAGAATTTTCAGAGTTATCTGTGGCTTCTCTGAGTTACAGCGGGGCTCCATGCAGCACTGCATGTCCATATAACGGTTGCAAATGGATACCACTTTTCTTCGTAACAAAAAGACACACCAAAAAAACATCCAAATACCTCCATGCTGCTCGTATGTAATGTCCCTCTTGTATTGAAGCCCTGAAATGCGAAATTGTTCAGAAAAAAATTAAATAAGTCTATATTTCAAGCTTGTTTGTAGCGGAAGCTCCTCTTCCTGGTTCGTCCAAATCTTGCGCTGAGATATCTGGAAGGTATACAAATGGATTCACAAGCTCATCCCAAGTATGACCATATGTAGACATGAGAGAATCCATGCCAAGATATGTTGCGGTATTAAAAAGAAGAAAAAACTGCATTATATGACTTTTATTATGGATTCACATACATATGTTCAGTTTAAGGGCAGGTTATGAAAATGGATTGAAGTCTGATAATTGAACTCAGGGTGTGTGTCAGGCTTGTGAATATCTGACACATGTATTAAACAGGCTGAGAGCCAGATGTGTCCTCATTACTGCAATAAATTGAACCCTGTCCTTAAAGTCCCCAACATAACCGCTCAATCAATGTCTAATAATTTACACTTAATCTCAACAAACCAAACTAACTGCTGGCGTGGTCGCCGCTCCTTCAGCCTTTTATTGAAAACATAAAGCTGTTTCAGCAGCTTCATACGCACATTTTTTTTCAGGCACTGGTGGAGATAACACTGAGAAAAATAATTAGTGCAACTCTAACTCCGGACTCACTGGTCCCTGGTCAGTGGTCCAGAGGATCGCTGCATACATTCTAAATGCTAATATTGTTTTTTTTATTATTATTATTTTCATGAATTATGAACAAACAAGTATCTTTTACTGTTCTGCATCTGATGAGACTGGTGGGTCTTAGTCAAGTCAACCACAACATAATGTTTCACAGCAGTAAAGTCATGCAGCCGTACACTAAATCACAGTGTGAGAGCATCTCTCTCCAGACACATGAGATTTCTATTCAAACATGAAATGATACATCAAAACTAAAGGCTCAACTCCCCAGTCCCACCTGTGTGTGAAGAGCGGTTCACCCTGGACCGGTCGCCAGTCTACAATCAGGATGGCATATAGACAACAACCACGCTGACTTTGACGTCTTTGATCCATTTAGAGACACCTACAAAGGCAAAGTGCAGTATCTGTAAAAATGCCGAACTGAGAAAAACAGCTTTTTGTGTTTTTAAGGTGTTTTTAAGGTTTAAGCATCAAATTATGAATAACTACCAAGTCTATAATTGATTAGATAAAGGTGGACTGAATTAAATGTATTTTGTAGTTTGTCTTTCTGACCAATTTTGAGCGTTTTATTGCATATTTTGTGACCAATATTGACAGTTTTATGGCAGATACTGCACTTTTGCCCTGGTTTTGGTGCAGATACTGCACTTTGACTTGGTATTAGCTACAGATATGGCACTTTGCCTCGGTTTCACAGTGCTTTTTTGGATGGACAGCAAAATAAAAAGCCCAATAACTCTGGAAATTTTAGCGGTACCAATATCAGATTTCTTTTTTTTTTTTTTTTTTTTAAATGCAGATACTGCACTTTGCCTTTGTACCTGCATGTGTTTGGGCTGAGGGAGGAGGCTGGATGACCCAGAGAAAACATGCAAAACATGCCTTGTTGCTATGAGGCAACAGTGCTAATCACTGTACCAACATGTGTGAAGGCATTTTTAAAGGAAGCGAAGACTGTTACACGGGGTCTCAATACTTTGGCAGTAACTGGATTTACAGGAAAGAGCTGTAAATGATTCAGCCACCTCTGCACGACAATGTCACTACTAAGAAAACAGGCAATATGTTGTTCCAATGCAATGCCATGTTTACTGAATATGAACTGAACAATGTGTGTTTTTGGGAGCGACCTGTCCGTCCAGATGAAGCTGAGCTTGTCAACATGTTGCACAGTGACATGTATGCAGCAGATACATGGTTTAGCTGAAATAACAGTTTGCAGCTGGTGCATTATATGACCCTGCAGGTTCAAGCAAATCTTTTTAAAGCTTTAAACAGCAGACAAATAAATCCTGTGGGAACAGAGCTCTTCCTTCATTGAGCGTCTTGATGGGTGTGGGTGCAGTGGTCCACTGTGAGACCAGATTGTTGGAGTAAGGTTGAAAGCAAGTGCAGCAAATACCACAGTCTCCACAGCTATGAAGATTTCAGGGTTTGGTTCAGTTCAAAAACATTCCCTGAAGCCACCAAGAGGCCAACGTATCATTACAATACAACTGTACAACACTAAGAGTTCATGGTAAAACAGCTTTATACTTCTTCAATTTCTCTTTTCAAAATAAAAATCTTGGTACTTGTGATGGGATCGATAGGACAAAATATTGTGAACAGAGGTAAGAGGTGATGTTTCCCTTATACATGTGTTTGTTGGATGTATAGTTTGTTTGGAGTGGATTAAAATGGGAGTAAATTTAAGACTTGACATTAATGTTGTTTTCTTGGTTCTCATCCATACTTGGATTACACATCCAACACAACCTTAATACCACTACTTAAAGCAGATATCAGCTTCACGGCCGTTTCGGCTAATGCTGCGTTCAAGGCAGGCTTTTGAAACCGTAAGTTACAGCTTCAAGTCACAACTACGACTTGGTAGCGTTCCAGGTAACCCGTAGCTCGTGTTTTTACCATCCTGTTGTCTGTGAAAGTTCCCTATAACGGCCACTCGTAACTTCCGACCCGTGAACTCGTACCAGATCGAACTGGTATGACTTCACAGGAAGGAAAAACACAAAGTACGAGTTTCTTTGAACGCACCATGAGTTAGCAGCCCCCGCCCTTGTCAGGCATCAATTGGTCCTCGTGCTACGTCTCCACATTCACGCGCATCCCTTGGCTGCACACACAGCCCTTCATGCCGTTCTCTCTCCTCATTCGATAACACTTGTATCCCACAAGGAAAATTTTCTCCTCGGGTTACAGCAGAGCAGAGTGACGGAGAGACTCGTGTTTAGGCTGAAATACTTCATGTAAGTGATTGCTGACGGAAAATAGGACTATTTAGGACTTATATTAACAAAAACATTCCACTGATATCTGCTTTAACATCTGGATGATAAAAGCAGGTTTTTAAATGATGAATCACTGCTATTTGTATTTATTGTGAAAATAGTGAAGCATCATCTAAAAATAAGTAGTTTTTAACAGAAATGTCTCCTATTAAACACTCATATTGCCTGCTGGTAATACAACTGTACCTATATACAACAGGCAACCCTACATTTAAAAGGCACAACACAGAATGAAACTAGACTGGCAATCAAATACATGTCAAACACCAGACCTCAGAGAAAATTTCATCAGATTATTATCAATATGAATATGAACAGAATCTGGCTCAAAATCAAATGGGTTCCTCCTGGAAACGTGTTGATGGAGGTAAGAACAAGGTAAATAACAATGAAATCTAATTTGCTTATTGGTTGATAGGTAAAGTGGTGCTGAGTAGATAATGTTTAACTAATCATTTACAGGTTTCTGGTGTTTTTTCCTCCAACTTCATGGGTTAGACATTTTTGTTTCTTGCTTTTAAGGCATTACAAAACAGAAAGTTAATTCTTCTCTACCTTATGCTGTGCTACAATGCATTCAATGCATAAACCTCAGGGAATTTAAAGCCTTTTGGGCCAAATAAAGACTTCAATTCCTCTGGGAGATTATTACAGTTTGGGAAATGAGGTTTCCTTTCACATACGTACATATCTTGGCCTGTTACGAGAAGATGTTAGAGGTGTTATTCTATGAAAAAGAAAAAAGGTCTGCAACATCATGTGGCTCCAGTGCAGAAAATGTATTCAAATCTCATAACGTTTCGAGCTGCAAGCTCTTCTTCAGATGTAGGAGGTGTTATTCTAACCCTAACTAAAACAAAAGGCAATTATTTTTAGGAACAATGGCAATCAACCAACACTTCTGTAGATGTTAGCCAGTATTAGCCAGCTGGCTAATGCTCAAGTCCTTAGGTGTGATGTTCTCACTCGCTGTGCATATTGTTACAGCAACACTATCCAGTATTTGGCCCATTAAACAACACAAGACATAAATTGAGTGGAAAACAATAATCATAATGTAGATCTTGATAAAGATTTTAGGAATAAGGGTCTAGGACTATTTCCAGTGGCAGATTAATACTCTAGTTAGTATTTAAAGCAGCAGCAGGATGGTATGTGGTGGGTGAGTGATGATGACAGTGAAGGAGCATATCACCCACTACAACAGTGTGGATCACTCTATTACATACTCACAACTATTTCAGGACAGCAGTGGAGCTGTGAGGCTCAGAGGAAAAACATCCGGCTTTAAAGGGATAGTTCACCCAAAATTCAAATTTCACTCATTATCTACTCACCCTCATGTCGACTAAGGGCTGGGAGAATTTTCAGAGTCCTCTGTGCCTTCTCTGAGTTACGGGGGGGTCCGCACAGCAGTATTTGTCCATATAATGGTTGTCAATGGATACCAAAAGACACACCAAAAAACATCCAAATACCTCCATCCTGCTCATCTGTAATGTCCCTCTTGTGTTGAAGCCCCGACATGAGAAATTGTTCCGCCGGTGACACAGGAAGAGCAGTGAACCGAGACACTGGGAGCTTCCGCTACAAACAAGCTTAAAATATCGACTTATTTAATTATTTTCGGAACAATTTCTCATGTCGGAGCTTCAATACAAGAGGGACATTACAGACGAGTAGTATGGAGGTATTTGGATGTTTTGTGGTGTGTCTTTTTGGACGAAGAAAAGTGAGCTCCGTTCGCAACCGTCATATGGACAAATACTGCTGCACGGACCCCCCCGTAACTCAGAGAAGGCACGGAGGACTCTGAAAATTCTCCCAGCCCTTAGTCGACATGAGGGTGAGTAGATAATGAGTGAAATTTGAATTTTGGGTGAACTATCCCTTTAACTACAAAGAGAAGACCTGTTATGAATAACCACTCATGGTGTGTTCTGAGTGTTGAGTGTTGTCTTTGTCTTCGAACATTGTATCAAGTGTTTTTGCAAAAGAGAAAATGGTTATTTTTTAATGACACCGTCCTTGTAGCAAATCACAACCATTAATTCATAATGGAGCCTATACACCACAATTTACAATATGACAAATACATTTCTGTTTTCACACCACAGTTACTGGAAGTGCACATGATCTGATCATATGTTTCCACTGAACCCACACAGAGAGACCTGGAGCTGTTTCACATTTTACTCTCTCTCTCTCTCTCTCTGCAGATGAGAGCAGGATGACTGTGAGCCAGTTGGACTGTGGGACTCACAGCAGCTTCCTGTGTCAGACTGAACCATGTGTGGACACATTTCCAGCAGCTCATGTTTGAACTCTCCACTCCGGAGCTGCACAGTAACTATCTTGAAAACTGCTGTTTCTGATCAGATGATGCCAGAGATCGACCACCGAGGTGGAGCAATGAAACTAAGGAGAGGACAGTGATGCTTTGGCCTTATTTCTCTCTCTCCCTCTTTTTTTTGCATTCAACAAAATAGAGTGAACTAGTGTTTGCAAATAATTTGTAGAGTCAGTTTGACTAAACGAAAAAATGAAATACGACAGACGGACAGAGTGGAGCCAGTCGAGCCACACTACCATCAACCAATTCATCCATCAGAGAAAAGTACCAAGTTCTCAGTGATTGTGAAATCATGCTGGCAGTGGGTGAACTGTCTTTTTGTGGTGAACTCCTCCCATCTGGCATAAAGGACGTCCCAAACAAACTGAAACATATTTGAAAATACAGTTTGGTTCAACTCACCAACTGACGAAGATCGACTGTTTGTCTCTCCTGGCCTCTTGAATCTGGAAGCCTGAGTGGGACTTCAGATTGAACCCCAAATAGCTTTGTTTACTCTCTGATCTCAAGTTGTTGTTTTTTTCTCAACTGATTAAACTGAATTTTAATTTCCGTTTACATGCTGCTCATTATTTATGTGCTATAACGACAATTAGCGAAGGAGGGGCATGACACCAGAGGGAGTAAATCAGTAATAATCTGTCTGATGAAGAACGTTCAATACTTACAAATTCCTAAAATAACATGTCCCCTCCCACAATCCTACAGTGTCAACCATGAAATGGATTAATGATTTGCATTTTGCATTTGAGAGGAATTTGTGTGACATAAAGTAATAAAAAAAAATTTCTTGGATAAAACATTAGCCTGTTCATGAACTGCATGAGCACATCACACGTCTATAGGATCAAGTTTAATTCTCTTTCAGCACATAAAACAGACATTTGGTCCTTATTTTGCTTTGACAAAAAAAACCTGCCTAACCACATACTGCCATTTTAGATGAGATGGTTGGACTTAATACTGCTTTAGGTAAAAGTTTAGTTAAAATATTTATCACTCCTGTGGAGAAAACATGATGCTGTGGGACATAATCAGGAAAAAATGCACAGAATAAAGATTAATATGGAAAAACCTAAACAGCGTCAGCAAATCAAAAATGCCACTTACTTTTGCAAATAAAAATGAATCTTTGAACGGCAAATGCAAAACATATTCAGTCTGGGTTAATGTGTTTACTTATCTCAGCTCAGCAGTTATACAAGACTATGCACATCAATCATTTAATAGTCGTATTAATAGTTATAGTGGATATAAATGTATTTAAACAGACATGTGCAGAACCTCTCTTTTCTTTCTTTTTTTTCATGAGATAAAAAGTTATATCACATGAACATCTGAACAGAGGCCTGTATGTCTGCTGTAGGGCTGTGGAAAATGATGATTGAATATGTAATGTTGCCCAAAGCGTTGCATGCATCTACAGTATAGGCCATGAAAAATAAATAATTGTGAAAGAAAATCTTTATAATTTTACGTAAATTAATTGTTCTCCTTGATCGCTCACCAAGTCGTATTCTCAACCTCCTACAAAGGCAAAGTGCAGTATCTGCATTTTTTCAAAAAACATTTTTTTGACCAAATTATTGGGCTTTTTATTTTGCTGTCCATCCAAAAAAGCACTGTGAAACCGAGGCAAAGTGCAGTATCTGCAAAGAGTAGCCTACTGTACTCCCTACATTCTATACTTTGCATATGCACGTCTGCCCGTCCTGGGTGAGGGATCCCCCTCCTCTGTTGCTCACCCTGAGGTTTCTCTGATTTTTCCCTGTTAAAAGGGTTTTCCATGGAGTTTCTCCTCAGTGGATGTGAGGGTCTAAGAGCAGGGGGATGTTGTTATGATGCCATATAAAGCCCTTTGAGACAAACTGTTTGTAAAAACGGGCTATACAAATAAAATTGCCTTGCCTTGCCTTGCCTACTCTATAATTCCATTGGAGTAAAACCAAGGCAAAGTGCCGTATCTGTAGCTAATACCAAGCCAAAGTGCAGTATCTATTCTGCACCAAAACCAAGGCAAAAGTGCAGTATCTGCCATAAAACGGTCAAAATTGGTCAGAAAGACAAATTACAAACTACATTTAATTCAGTCCACCTTTATCTAATCAATTATAGACTTGGTAGTTATTCATAATTTGATGCTTAAACCTGACAATGAAAAACACAAAAAGCTGTTTTTCTCAGTTTGGTATTTTTACAGATACACATGCACTTTGCCTTCGTAGGGCAGTAGCCTAGAGACGGGGCCGTGGCGCCGCCCAGCGGTGCATCACGGTGCGTACAGCCGCGCTCCACTTCCGTTCCTTCAGTCCACACAAGGAAGTCCAGCTGAACGACGTCAACCTGCCCCGTCTCCTCCGTCTCCTCAGCGCGGACGGACCTGTCCCAAATCGGCTGTCCTCCGGTGTCAGGGAGGAGGGGGACACGCTCACCTGTCGTGATGGCGATGTCCACGTTCCAGAAGGTGACCCTCGCGACGTGTCTCGTGCTGTGCGTCGCGCTGCTGCTCCCCAAGCTGCTGCTGTCCCGGGGGAAGAAGGATGCTGCGGAGCGGCCGGAGGGTGCGTCACCGTTATCTTTCTCCTGGGCGATGAAACGCCTCCAGGTCGAGTCGCCAGGGTTTTTAGGCTAGAGGATGGAGGCGTTTAATTTACTGATAGGACGGATGTAATGTCTGTTTATTCTGCGCCTCTAGAAAAATGCTCTCCTTGTTGCAGTTCCACTCTCCTCCCTGAAGAGAGCGGTAAATCTGTGATACCTTTATTTTTCTTTCCCGTTTCAAATACGTATGAAATAGAGATAGTATAGGGTACAACTCAGACTCTTCACATTTGTTCTTATATTAATATCTTGAAATAACATTTAAAAGTTGTTGTAGGCTACATGCTGTTGTTGTATGCAGGCTATGTCATTTCTGCTTTCTTATACTTTTCTTTTCTTTTAGGTATTTATCAAACAACAATCCCAAAGTGCCCTCTGACTCCTTTTTTGTTTGAACAGCCATAGCCACAATATGTTACATTTACACAGCGACATGTTACATATCATCACAAGTTAGAAGCTGGAACCAGACAGCCATTTGCATGAAAAAATCACAAACTGGTCTGTTTCTGAATTGTGACATTATTTATTTATAAACCCAGTTGGTAGGTTTTATTGTAGGTTTACTTAAAATGCATTCTGCAGGGAATAAGATAAATGAAACAAGACTGGAACAGAAACAGTTAGTTTCTTTCTTTCTTCCCTCTTTTAGTTTTAAAACTGAAAGAATAACTAAATTGAATTTAACATAAGAATGTATCCCTGTACTTGAGTTTTAAATCTTGGTGCATGTCTTTATGTTGAGTCAAACCACCCAAAAACCACTTTATCAGAATTTGTAAAATACTCAACTTCTGTTCTGTTTATAAAATCAGTGTTCAGGTCCCACGATCAACAGATGCTGCAGACTTAAACATTACCCAAGAAATCCCTTTTTACAGTCTCAGCCCTGTATCCTAGCTCCCTGCTCAAATGACAGAAACCATTCATGTACATCATCAGAAACAGTGATGCTGCTCATTCGCTCAGTCATGTCCTATTTTCAGGCATGAGACTTTGAAGCACGTCAAAAATTGGTCAGATGTTAGTTGAGTTTCCTCTGTCTGTCGGTTCAGGTCGTTTCCCTCCAATGATGCACCGTCAGGCGGCCCCCGAGGGCCGAGGCCAGAGGGCAGCGAGCAGCAGCTTCTCCAGAGCCCACAACGTGGAGGCCGTAGCCAAGGCAAAGGGAGCAGGAACCGGGGCAGGAACTGGAGGCAAATCCAACCTGGCAGGGCAGATCATCCCTGTGTACGGCTTCGGGATCTTACTCTACATCCTCTACATCCTGTTCAAGGTGACGCAGGAGGAAGCTATGCAACACTTGTTGAGTAGAGATGTTGTCACAGGGTTCCTATGCAAGTATGGAATGTCTGGAAAAGTCTGGAATTTGATTTTATACATTTCCAGGTCTGGAAAAGTATGGGAAATGGAAACTATTATATGGAAATATATTTATCCTGACAGTTTTAGAAGTCACAAAACTATCTGGCTAAACATTCATTTATATCTTTGCATATGATTAATGAAGCAAGTCCAGCACTGTCTTGTGAAAGATGGACTGCTTGTTGCAGCTCTGAACTTTGAAAGGAAAAGAAAATGATGTGATTACTTTCTGTTTTAAAAGGAATTAAATGATAAATGATGTGTTGTTTTCAGACTCTAAACCCTGTCATGTTGTCCCTGTTAGATCACAAATAAAGGCAACAACAACAACAAACCAGCAGAGAGCAGGTTTCCCTCGGTGCGCTCGGAGAACAAGAAGAGAAAGATCAGTGAGTACCGCTCATCAACATGCTTCAGCACAAATGGGATGGATATTCTCCAGTGAGTGCTGGGACAGTAACGTGCACTGTAATGAGGAAAAAATGAATCTGTTCAATATAAGACGTACAGTAAGACATGCTCGTCACATTTTGACACAATGAACCTGCACACATTGAATGTTCTAGTTTTGCTGCAGGTTGTCCACCTGTCACCAATTATCAAAGGCAACATGAGCTTTTCTGTAGCTTCCTATATGAATGATATTTACTTTACAGTGATGGAATTACCTATTACTCATTTATAGGCCATGGACATACACCAGTCACCCATATGAATAAAACCTGTTTTAATGTTATGGGTGACCAGTGTCATATCCATATCCAAAGCATGTGTATTTTACTATATTTAATTCTATGACTTGTGAACAAATGGTCACTCTTTGCATTTAACTGCACGTGACAGTGAGATCCTTTTTGGCTCCAGTTGTCAAAACAAGAACTGTACATTTTAATATCTAATTTCTTCAGGTTATTTTAATGTAGTTTGTGTGAGCTCAGATTGTGTCGAGTGAAGAAAAAGTACCTGTGCCTGCAGGTGTTGTTGTATTAGATTAGAGTTGTTGATCTCACCTCGAAATTCTTTCTCCTTCTTTTCTCCAGCTGACTTCCAACTGGCTCAGCTGCAGGAGAAACTGAGGGAAACAGAGTTGGTGATGGAAAATATAGTTTCTAACGCCCACCACAGCCCTGACAGGTGAGTGTGAACCCCTTCACCTCAGCAGTCGTCCTCCTCCTCCCTCACCTCTCCTGACAGGATCTACTCTCCTGATTGAGCTCATTAGTTTATTTGTTCATTTCAACACATGCAGTGACAAACCTGCTGCATATTAAAGTATTATCAGGTAATTAGTTACTCATTACAATCAGTTACTTCAGGAGAGTGTAATTTGGAGGTTGTAATAATCTTCAATCACCAGTTAAATGCATACAGTATATTTATCTGTCTTTTTCCTTACTAACATGAGATTGTTGCTTATCACTGACGTCCCATCCCATAACAAGTATATTATGGTAAATAAATGAGCATTGACTTTGTATTAAACATGTACTTTAAAGGAATATTTCAACATTTTGGCAAATTTGCCTATTGCCATAATTCCTATAATTTTAGGAGTAGGTTCATTACCTTTAATTGCCGGTGCAAGCTGTTTTTAGATCAGCGGGGCAGAGACGCTACTGATTGAGCTGCATGGTATTTCCACGTTTCCCTCATCAAACTAAATACACAATCCAACAACTCCAAAACACTCTGGTGGACAAGTTGTAACCTACACTTTCACCACGCTATGAAATAATAACGTATAATAATGTAACATTACGACACATGAAGCAAATACTCAGAACTACTTGCTTTTGAAATCACTTGAATCATGTGTCTGAAATGTAGTTTCTGCTTTGTGATTGCTGTCTCATAACATTCCATTATTATTTCATAACGTGGTGAATGTGCACAACTTGTCCACCAGAGTGTTTTGGAGATGTTGGATTGTGTATTTGATGAGGGAAAGGCGAAAATACCATATGCCTCTGTGGCGTTAGCTGAGCAGTTCATATCTCTGCCCCACCGATCTCAAAACAGCTTGCACCGAGAATTAAAGGTAATGAACCCACCCCTAAGACTATAGGGATTATGGCAATGGGCGAATTTGCCAAAATATTGAAATATCCCAAGATCACAAGTGTTTGGTTTCCTGTGTGCTGCAGGGTGAAGGGAGTGATGGCAGAACAGGAGGAGAGCCTGCTGCAGCAGCTGACTGAGATAACCCGGGTGATGCAAGAGGGCCAGCTGGTGGAGGGCATGACGCCGGAGAAGAAAGGTACTTGACATACTCTTACAATTTTAGGGTCACTACTGTATATGTAAGGCAGGAGGAGAACTTCTCAGTATTTGCAGTGTTTTCAAAGCAGCAGGTGTTCTGGTTCATGTCAACTCTGTTTCTGCGTGCTGAGCTTTTCTTTTGGGTCAAAATGACCATTTACTAGTGAATTTAACGCTCCTGTTGTCCTTCTGGGTCAAATTGACCCAATCGGTTCACTTCCTCCATCCTTCCTTCTTTCTTTCCTTTCTCCCTTCCTTCTTTTGACAATCCTTTTCCCCTTGCTTCTTTCCTTCCTTCCTTCCCTTCGTCCTTACTTGTTCTTCCTTCCTCTTTTGATCCAGTTGACCTTGTCTGTTCCCTCCCTCCATCTTTCTTTCCTTCCCCTTTCTTCTTTCCACAATCCTTTTTGCCTCCCTCCCTTCCCTTCATCCTTACTTCTTCCTTCTTTTTTTGACCCAATCTGTTCCCTCCCTCCATCTAGCTTTCCTTCCTTTTTCCCTATCTTCTTTCCTCCCATCATTCCCTTTGTCCTTCCTTCCTTCCTTCTTTCCCTTCGTCCTTCCTGCCTTCCTTCTATCCCTTTATCCTTTCTTCTTTCCCTTTGTCGTTCCTTCCTTTCGTCCTTCCTTCCTTGACCCAGGAGGACAACAGGAGGGTTAAAAAATATGATGTGGGAAATCACTAGATTAATTGGTTTTATTTATTATCTGATGAACAACACATCGCCAGCAGGCAAAATAATGTTTTTTATGCATCATCATGAAAATGTTTTAAATTAATTACATTCTTCTGACAGAAAATCAGTCTGTCAGAATCAATCAGTGTGGTAGTTTCCATAAAGACTGATAAACTACAAAGTCATAATGTGACAGAATAGTTTCCCACCCTGTTCTCATTGTCATTTCTACAGAACCATACATACTGTAGATAGGGAATCCAGGGAAGACTCAGTATCATGGTTGTTGAATAAATGACTCATGACATTTCTCATCATTTCACTCAGATTTTCCTGAGCAGCCTGATCAGTACTGGGAACATTCCCACTGCTGTTGTCAGCACAGCCCAGAGACGGAGGCGGAGGCGGAGACTGAGAGGACCGAGGCCAGCGAGGAAGACCTGGTGGGAAACGTTGGTGCCGAGGGTGTGATTGATGGAGGAGAGGCTGAGGAGGCCGTGGACCCGAGTACAGACGACGTGAGAGAGTCTGAACTTTCAGCAGCAGGTGAAGGGGATGTGGGGCCAGAAAACCATTTAGGTGCAAATGAGAGTGTGCAACTGCATGAGCACAAGGAGGAGGAAGGGGGCAAAATTGATCTGGGCGTCCCAGAGGAGGAGCTGGCCGGAGTCCTGGAGGAGCTGGAGCTCACGCTGAAGGTGACGTCCATGAATGAGCAGGAGAGGATAGAGGACCTGAGCCGGCCCGAGGACTCGGAGCCTGTCCAGAGCCAGGTCAGGCGGAGGAACAAGAGGAGGAGAGCCAAGAAAGCTGCTCACTGACTCTGACGGGATCAATACAAACTTCAACATGGGCCTGATGTTTGTGAAGATGGCCTCTTTTTTAAAATCTGTTCCCATGAGATGGGCAGTAGCATGACAGCTGGTGGCTGCATGATCAGTTTTGTTCGTCTTAACTTGAAGTGAGGAAGTGATGATGTGTCAACAGGGTACAGATTTCATCACTAATATCAGCTTTATTTATTATCGGCATAAAATGTTTAAAGGTACATTGTGTAGGAATTACTCCCATCTAGCGTTGTGGTTGTATATCACAAGCAACTCAATCGTATTTTTCATGCTGCATTCACGTGAAATTGGGCAGACGGCAGACGGACGACAGCTGCTGCACGTAACGGCATAAACAAGCCTCTATGTAAACAAGTGGTCCGTCAGCACGAGGCAAAACAATACACGTGACAATATGTTGTCATGGCGATGTGGTATTGTTTACCTGACCCACGTTTTACCGGCTTTCTCTCCACTTCTGTGACTAAAATGACATCTGGTTTTTTACCGACGGCCGTCTGCCCGACTGCAGGTGAATGCAGCATCAGTGTAACGCTCCATTCCTCCTCACTGCGTTACCGCGGTGACTTTTCACAGACGCCACCTCGACCTGAGCCGACAGCTCCGGTGTCTCCGCTGAGTTTCCGTGGTTTCCTGCGTCACGCTGCCACTGAACGTGAAAGCATGGCGACACGACATGGCAGCCAGCACCGAGCTTACCCGCTCCATGTAGATATGAATGATATGAACGGCTAATTCAGAGCTGAAAGGAACACTTCAGTTTGTTGATGGGGGGGATTACTGATTAATGAAAAACATACTTTTGAACCAAATAATCGATTTTCGTGAATAGAAAACAGGAGAAGTTACACAATGTCCCTTTAAGTTAATTGTCTTAAAACTTCCAAATATGAACATATTTCTTTGGAAAAACACCGGCCCAGTATTTTTAAAATGATCTCAGTCAAATATGGTAGAAGCCTGCTCAACCAGTGCAGACTGGATTTCACCAGGTTTATGTAGTTACATAATATCTGATGACACTAATCTTGTACAAACCCAGAGTTTAGTTCTGTCAGATAAGTGTTTTTTTAGTTTCACATACTTGTTTTTTCAAAGTCTTAATAAAGGTGGTCATACATTTTTGAACGAATAGGAAACAAGACTGAATCAGGCCACTTCTAACAATCTGCAGGTGAATATATTCTGGAAACATCAGATGCAGCTGATGAAACACTGGTTCAACTCCATCACATTTCTCATATCGCTGTTATTTATTTTACTTGTGGTTTTAAACTTCCTGTTGTCTTCAGGTCCAGAGTGGAGACTTATACCAACATGGTACCTGCATTGAATTTAACACCTTTTATATGTGAGTAGACACTAAGGCCCCATCCACACGAAAACGCGGCTTCACTGAATCCGATCTTTTTCTTAATCGTTTTGAAAAAAATCTCCGTAAACACGGCATCGTTTTCAGAAATATCTGCGTCCACACTGATCCAGTGAAAACGACCCAAAACGCTGTAGTACCTACATACTGCAGGCGTGTGTGTGGAGTGTGTGTGGCGCTGCAGAGCTGCTTGCCACACATAAACACTTAAAACAGCTGAAGAAGACGGGAAGTCCCCGCTGTAATTCAATAGAAGAAGTTCCCCGCTGTATTCAAACTCAAACATGGGATTAAATGTTGACAGGGAGTCGTGTCAGAGTAAATATGATGATCAGTGATGATTAAACAGGCGCGATTCAGCCGCAGCGTCTGAGCGACGCGACGTTAGTCGGCCGTTGTTGTTGTTACGTGCATAGACTGTCAGTGTGCAGCAGCTGCTGCAGCGGTGTCTGTGTGTGTGTGTGTGTGTGTGTGTGTGTGTGTCTGTGTGTGTGTGTGTGTGTGTGTGTGTGTGTGTGTGTCTCAGGTTACAGGTAGAGCGGCGGGGGGCATGACATCATCGTTTCTGAAAAAGTCCGTATTGGCCGTCCAGACGGATGCGCTGGGGCGGCGTTTTCAAATTTTCCCACTCTGGGACCCGTTTTCAAAAAATACCGTTTTCACCCCCTGAAAACGCCGGATCCGTGTGGACGCGAGGCCAATCCGATAAAGTATTTATCCGGATTCGAAAAAAACGAATTCGTCTGGACGGGGCCTAAGTGCACTGTAGAAGAGGGGACAATGCATAAGGGATATTAATAATGTCCTCTAGATATACAGTGTTGTCATAGATAAATTGTGACCCCTGTAACAATAACGTTAAGGCTTTTCACAAACCTGCAACCTTCAACTCTATTTAACTATTTCTACTTTTTATAATAAACAATGTTTATTGTTTTAAGAAAGAAAAACAGCTGAGAATGCATATCCATTAATAAAATACTGTGAATGAATCTTTCTGAGTTCTGTGACTCTGTGAGTTATTCCTGTTTCATTAGTATCTAAAGGTTCGATCTATTTGACCTGACATCTATATAACAAAACTAAAATGTAAAAAATCTTGAGACAGACTTTTGAAACAGCCACTGTTTGTACCCTCCAGAGCTGATCTGTCAGATATCGATATGATTTGGCTGTAGGTCAGATTAATGTGGAATAAAATGAAGTACAGCAGCACAATTCAAAAAAAGAGTTTATTACTTGTAGAATGGTCGACTTTACTCATACAAAAGCAACATCACACTGGCTGATGTCAGCAGAGAATATTTTGGATTAACAGTTTTGCAAGTGGCACATTACAACAACAACTTTCCCCCTCTAAGAATTCCTCTGGTGAGTTGCAGTTAAGTGTCAGGTTGGTGTGGGATCTACAGGCGGTAGATCACTGCCTCAGTGCTCCATTGGCTCGTCAGGGGCGGGGGCGGCGTCGCCAGCAGGTTCATCTGCAGGCTGGGCAACCTGAGACACAAACATCTCCTTCAGTTCACAAACTTATTTGTTGCTCTGTTGGTGTTACCTTCAGATTGTCTTTGTATATGTCTTTATATGTATATTAGGGGTGGGAATCTTTTACTATCTCACGATTCGATTCAGATTTTTGGGGCTACAATTTGATTCAAAATCGATTTTCGATCCAAAACGATTTGATTCATAATGATTTCTGCTTCAGTCTATCGGTGTGCAAAGGATCCTCATGATCTACTCCAGTCTGCTTTGCAAGACAGAATGACTTGCGTGTCTTTTTCACATTTATTGAGTTTTAAACATTTATCCATGCTTAGATGGAATTGTTGGAACTGTTGCATAAAAGCAATATCACATATTGGTTAAGTAACAAAATTAAAAGTGCCTCTTTATTTAAAAAAAATAGTGCAGTTAAACATGCTGCCTTTTAAATTCTAAGGAAATGGAGGCCGACAGCCAGCAGATTTGTTTCATTTTATTATTTTTTTTAATAGATTTTGGGACATTTTATATCGATTCTGAATTGTATTAAATGAGAATTGTGATTCTTATGTGAATCAATTTTTTGGCACACTCCTAATGTATATGACTATATATTAGAGAGATAAAGATTAGTGATAATATGTTAGAATAAATCCAGTTAGATAAACTCATTAACTTGTATAGACAAGGAAGCTTGATAGCTAATTTATGAATAAGTAAATAAGTTTTACTTCTTCCCACTCCTTTTCGGATATGAAAAAAAACCCAAAGAATTATCTTTATTTTCAATTATTCTATTTTTTTCATGTGTTGTCTTTGCAAAGTATTTATTTGTTATATCTGTCCATTACTGTATTTTTTATTTCTTTTAACATGTCCGAAATAAACTAACTAACTAACTAACTAACTAAGCTGCTAATGGCTCCAATAATAATAAACCTTCTACCTATTTTTACCAGAATATGGTCCCTGTGCACATCAACGGGGATACAAAGCAAGTAGTAACGTCTCTTATTTTATTGATGTTTGAACACTTTGCAGTACCTTTCTCTGTGGCCTCTCCTCCAGTCCCTCCAGGAAGGGGGCAACATCATCATCATCATAAATGGTGAACTCCATTTCCTTCCCCACAATGCCAATGGAGACGTTCTGAAAGAACATGGAGAAAACGTACTAAGTGAATAGCCTGAGGAGAGTGGCATTTAAAAAAAAAAAAAAAAAAGATGGCAACCATGACTGCACTATTTCTGGATGTCTTACACCCTCATCTTCACAGAAATGATACACTTCATTTGCTTTTTGGCTGAAATACTTTATACAGGTTTTCCCCCTGTTAAATAAATGAATAAACACTCAGTGTGAGTGTTTGACCATTTATCCACAAATCTTAGAGCCACATTAATAAATGCGGCTGGGGAGCTGGCGTACCTTGGTGGTGAGGTCCTGCTCGGTGGGGAGGGTTTCCCTGAGAGCACGGAGGCCATGTTGGACCAGGTCATTCAAATTACCTAAGACCAAAACAATAATACAATATGAATAGATGCACAGTGGTAATAATCAAACATATTTTACAGGTGTCTGAAGCAAGATAGACTAATGACTATGCCATAGCACAGTGGTTCTCAACTTGGGGTCCGGGGACCCCCAGGGGTCCTTGAGAGGGTTCAAGGGGTCCCCAACTTTTTATTTTTTGAGAATTTTTATTGTTTTTTAATTTTACTACTTTTTTTGTAGAAAATCTTTAACTTCTTTTTTTTGAGATTTTTTTTAAAAACCATTTCTTCCTACAAATGTTTAAATGTTTTTGGAGAAATTGTACCACTTTTTTTCCAGAAATTTCTCTATAATATTTCCAAAAATTCAAATGGCCCTAATTTGAATGTACAAAAAAAGGAACGTTATTCAGTCTCAGAACAAATATTTGTGTATTTCTGGTGTTTGCTTGAAATTTTGTCCAATGGGGGTCCGTGGTCTAATTTGTGTCAATTTAGGTTGAGAACCACTGCATAGCAGTTATGTTTGGTTTTGTAGCTACAGAGGTGAAATAAGAGTGTACAAGTTTAGAAAATGAAATTCCATTCCATACAGTCAGAAAACTTGTCCATGCATCTCTCCAGGTAGGTGCGGGCGGACTGAGAGCGCGCTCCGATCGACATGGCTTTGCAGTCAAAGTAATTGGCTGATGGGCAGGTCTGGAAGATGTGAGGTCCCATGTCCTGGATGACACATATCAGATTAACACCAGCTGCAGTTCTGAGTTCCAGGTCAGTGTGACTTTTATTCTTACACAAGGAAAAGAAGACTAATATCTGACAAATAGTGTGAATGAGCAAACTTACATCAAAGCCAGCAATAAGCAGTCCAACACCGTAAGGCCTCCTTCCATACCTCTGTGTTGGGATTTGGGTTTCTGGAGTTTCAGTCAAGGATCACTGCTACAGTACCACTCAGTTATTATTTGATGCTTCTGAGATAGTTTAACACAAACGGGTATGTTCATTTTGACACTCTTGCATGCTGTTTTTATCCCTCCCACCGCCTTTAAAGCTTAACCAATATCATTATATGTTTAAATAACACCAATCCAAGCCAGGGGTAAAGAGGATACTGCTGCCAACAAGAGAGACGAGACGTGATGTGGGGAGGGGCCTGTCGAAGACAAATCTGGAATCCAGGCACTCCTGACGCATGAAGTTACTGTGGAGCAAACAGTATGGGTGCAGTGTAAAACTAAGCACACACATCATAATATACAGCCTTAGTGACAAGTTAGACCATGTGTCTGTGACTTACCAGAGCAGTCTGGCATCAGCAGTCAGGCCAGCAATGGAGATACCGATGTGGTTGTCAACGTTGAGGATCTTCTTCTGGTGGGCAGCCAGTTCAGACTGGGCTCTCTGCAGGGACACAACACACGACGCATCAGTTATCAACTGTGAAGTCAGGATAGTAAATGATGCAGGATACAGCCACCACACCAAGCATTTGTTTATCAAATTGAGAGTATTAAAGTTTGCTGACTTAGTCACTGCACAGATAATATACAATGCAAATAATAATCTACTCCCTAACAATGTTCAAAAAATGTTTAAGGAAAGAGAGGGGAGATATGAGCTAAGAGGGAAACCTAAAACAATCAAGTATGAATACTAACATTTAAAAGCATGTGTATCTCTGTGGCTGCCAGAGGATCTCAAACAAAGCAAAATCATAATACAATTTAAAAAGAATTTAAAACATAGTAAGTAAACAGGTCTTACATAGTGAACAGGACTGATCATTTGGGATTTGACTACAACTTTAATGCTGTTTATTTCTGGCTTCATCATTATAAGATTTCAGCTACTTTCTGTTACACTGAAACCATAAAGAGCTCCATAGGTTTAACTGAAATGAAGAATTAAAGGGTAGGCACTTATAACCTGAATAGCTTCAGCCTACAGCGTTTCGATCTATGTAACATTTATGAATTAAGTTTGAATTAATGAATGCATTATTGATGAACGTTGATTGATACTACTACTATTTGACTGTCATCTACCTACACGCTTGATGGGGTCTTCGAAGCATTATAAATGAATTCCCATTAAATAAGATGGTTAACAATTAAAATGGGATGCCAGGGTGGCAGTTACATCATTTCAATACAACACCAGTGTAACCTGACACCTGAAATTTTGAACATTGACACCACTGGCTCAGGTGACTTTGACATGAGGTAGTTAGCTTGATGATGACGACGACGATGATGATGATGAAGGTAGATTAGGAGGAGGATAGACATACACATGCATTATTGAAAAATGGACTTATTAACACATTTCAACGCTCTCAAACAGAAAGTGACTGAAATAAGATGAGAACAGGACGCTGAAGGATTTACCTTAAGTGCAACCAGGACTGCATGGGTTTTAGATTTGAGCCCTACAGTGGCAGAGCCTTGTTTCACTGCCTCCATGGCGTACTCAATCTGATGAATACGGCCCTGTAGCAAAAAACAGACACACTTTATAGCAAACCAATAATAAAACACACACACATCCACCATTAAACTTCATCCTGTACAAGCAAAGAGCAACGTACCTGCGGGCTCCATACCGTCACGTCGTTGTCGTACTGATTGCGGAACTACACAGAAAAACAAGCAGGACAGTTGAAATGACTTGACACAAAAACATTACAATTCTTATAAACACATAAAGCAACGCTTACGTAGTTGTCTTGCATTGTCAGACATCATCTCAGTACCACACACAGACAACATAAGACCTGCAACTGTCCACGGAGAGCAGGACTTTTCCAGACTGAGGTTTTAAATTACCACCATGACTGAATTATTGATAATCGTAGCTTTGTGTAGCAGCCACTCAGCAGAGAGTCAACAGACAGCACCGACTTCTGGCTTGATGTTATATTACTGTGCAGCATTGTGTCCTGCTCAACGCTGCTCACATTAATTAGGTTACACAGTCTGTGGTTAAACTGTATTTAAGTTTCATTGAGCTACAGAACATCACTTACATGATTTAATTATCAGGTAACGTTAGAGGGAAAACGAAAGTAAAACACCCGGTACTTCCACTCCTGCTTTAGAGATGCTAGCTCAGCCTGTGCTGGCTAGCGTATGTTAGCTCCTAGCATTCAAGCTAACTTAGTGAGCGGCAAGATTATGGTAGGTAATCTGGTGGTAAAGTAACTAGCCCACTTAACAATGAGCATGGGTTCGTATAATCCAGTCAGACAAACGTTAACTGAACCCGTTTTCTGGGAACACGACAAATCATGTAGCATCCCTGTGGCTAACGTTAGCCGCTACCAACGGTGTTTTGCTTACTCACAGTGCAAAAGTTAGCTAACTGACGGCGCGTTAAGGATCAGAATCAGACTCTCCTATTCTGAATAACTTGACATCAATTTGCGCTGTGGTTCATTTACCGTGCAGACATATGACCAACGGTGCTAAACTAGCCCACATATATAAGTTACCATTTCATTGATTCTTACCATTTCTGCTTCTTAAATGTGTCGCCTCTCTCCGCCGGGTGCTGTGCTCTTCACTTGATTTATTTTCCTGGACACAATGTCAGGGAAAACAGTCGAGCTCCGATAAAGAGATCAATGATCAATCGAGTAAAGTAGACTGTTGTGTTGAACGACTGGCTGTTTCTCTGCAAAACAGATCCTACTACGATATATTTTTTAATGATTTTAATAATTTTCTTCTTATGCATTTTAAAAGTGAAATTATCAAGACAACTGAATCGATTAGTCAAAAGGACACCGTATGCTTCAAATACAAGTCAATCAACACAATCTGTGATCTTAGAATATGACAGAATGAAATAGGCTATTAATATAAGAATGAAATGGTTTTTCTAGACCTATAATTTCGTAGAGAGTTTCATTTTCAAAATGTCTTGGTTTTTCTTTTTCTATTATTTTCTTTTTTTTCTTTCTTTCTTTTTTTTTCTTTTTAAATCGTCGTCAGATTTAGTCTACTGTTCAGGCTATTAGCTGTATGTTACAATACTTTTGTAGGCTGTGAGTCATTTCTAATATCCACTGCTCTAACTTTGTTTAGAATAACGTTTGGAGTAAATTGCCTGCTGAATCTCTGCACTGCGCTAAGTCACTGAGTCAGATGACTGTTTCTTACATGACCACTAGGCGGCAGCATTATATAAGAGCAGCGGTACCTGACGGCGCTTCGGCTCCACTGGGTTGAGAACATCGATACGAATCATTTACTTGCTGTTTCAAGCCATGTTTTACACAAAAAGTTCCAGACGGACTATTTCTATAGTTGAGCATGCCTTATCTACTATCTACACTTGGTCCATCACCATGTCTGCTGCTGTCAGCTCAGTGGCCTATTTAGTTTAGGTTACTCCCCTCTGTGATAGTTTTAGTTAGTTTTATCCTATTCTATTTTGTTACTCATTAATAATAGCGTTTTATTATTTAGCAAGGTATTTTTGCTTTATTCATAATTTTGTTTGTTTTTGGGTAATGCTGTGGGCACTTTAGGTTATTGGACTGGTTTAGGACCAGCATGCACCTGGGTGGGTTTATGTTGTTTTTTTTTCAACAGAGCAGCAGAGACGTACAACATACCCATCATGCTTCTTTGGCCCTGTTGATTTCTTTGAATTTAAATTTGTCTGGAGACAAATAAGCACAGGTGTATTTAAACAGCAACAAATTGTTTCAAATATCTTTTATTTGAAGCAATTTTACACATAAAGTAGGCTACAGTCATTCAGAATATGCATTAGCTTCAGATTTTACAATAACACATAGACAAAGCTCAATACGGACACAAAGAAAGAAAGAAAGAAAAACTTAGCTGTGATCTTAATTGCATCTTAACTGTTTCACTTCACTGCTTCCTCTAATGCCAAACTAACTAACTGACCAAATAAGCAGATGGAACTCAAACAGTGGTACACAAAAGGCAGTGGCAGGCAGTACATGAGCAGTTTGCTTCTTACAGGTAAATGCCAACCATTTTAATAATTCACTATGTTATTTCTGTGCCACTGAACACTCCTGTCAATATTTCTCATCCACTGGACTTTTCTAAAAGGCAGGAAGTGGAGAGCTAAACAGAAGATGTCTTACCAGGACTGACAACATGCTCTGCTGCACTGACACTGAGCTGGACTGTTGTTGGTCTGGAACCAAAATGAGGTTTAAAACCTGGTTTATGTACACTAAGCTCATTTTAGTGTGACGTGTCACAGTTTGACAAAGTCAGCATCTTATTTATTATCTATGAAGCCGTCGCTGATGCTTCCACCTTGTGAGGCCAGGAGGTTTTTGATTCTTGATTTCTGTCTCCAGGAAAGTGCCACCAACTAAAAAGGTAAAAGCTCAGACATCTGGAACAAATGTTAATTAAATGTAATGAAAAATTAATTCCTCAAATGGCTTCTATCAGGATCTTATGGAAAACACATATTGACCAGCAGCAACCTGCAGGAGTCACACTAGAATATACCTGTACATGCACATGAATATACTTTGAATGTTGCTTTAAAACAAAATATCACACAGAAATACCCCATTAGAACACCGCTGTGATGTCATACAGTGAAAACCTGACACTGGATGCTAACCACTTACAGTGAGTACCACAGAAATTAAAAGTCCCTCATGGAAAACTACAATAATTGTGGCAGAAATTGCAGGTCGATAAATGAGGCCTCCATGAAAACCCTTATGGATTCAGTGTTTGTATTGGACTGTTGTTTCATTGGTTTGCTGTGAAGCGGTGGGTCTCCATGTTTTCCCCCTGTGACCTTTTAAAAGCAAAGCCAAGTCTACTTGTCATCCCCTTCCTTCAAGGCTGCATTTGTCCACCATCTGTGAACAGTTCAGATGAGCATCATTAAAAAAAAGAAGAGAAAAGAATAGAAAAAGAACAACAATTCCAACACTGCAAGAAAACAAGCTTTAAGGACTGTCTGAAAGAAAAGCAAAACTTAGATTTTTTTTTCTTTTTCTCTTCTTCTTGCTAATCACCTCATAAAAAGTGATTCATGCCTTACCTAAGAGTGACTAAGAGTTGTTGCGGTTACAATCTCTGTCAGAATAGGGGTCATGTTTTTATTGGTTCTGAACTTGTTGGCTTTTTATTGGGGATGTTATACAGATGTGGAGCAGCTCTACAGGTGGATAACTGTGGCAGGTTTACCACTGAGTCTTTAATAAATCTCTTCCAAACACTTCAGCCTGTGTATTCCTATATGATCTATAACTCTCTTTTCCCCCAGAGTGATTCCTTCACTTTCCACGTTGCAGTCAGAGAAATGCCCACTGATGGCCTCATCCTCTCTGTATCTGCTTCTGAGCTTGGCCATTGCTTACTTTTTTCTGTTAATGATATCTGATGTACCCTTGATCCAGGAGGAGGGAGGGGATGAATTAGTAGAGCTATGCTGACGAGCTCTCCTCCCCTGCCAAGGCAGCGGTAGCACGGCGGCGGCGGCCATTACATCAGCGCGCCAACCTCCTCCTTTGTGATTGAGATTGTAGGCGCTGTGCTGAGCTCAGCATGTTTTTTCTTTTTCTTTTTTTTTCTGGGGGCCTCATTTAACTCTGCCAAAAGGCCCCCCGTTTAATTTTTCAAATGGAGAGCAGCCTGAGTCACTGTGTGATGGGTCCAAGCCACACTGTAGACCCTGCTCTCACACGTGGTGGCAGGGGAGAGGGAGGCTGAGGTGTTTTAAAGAGTAGAGGAGTGTGAGTGCACAGATTTCCCCAGTCCATTCATGCTTTCAGTTTGTTTTAATCACACAGCCAGAGGGTGGACCTCCACTAATCTGACAATGACACAATTTACATCAGATTTAGATATAATATCTATTTATTCACTTTGGTGTGCTGCGTCCCTTCATTAGACCGGACAATACATCAACAGTGTAAACCGTAGCATGAATTGACTTAATGTAGAATTAATAGTGCATCCTGTGTGGCTTAAAATCCCACAAGTCCCATCCGCTTATGGCTAAAAATAGGTCAGCGGCGAGTTTTAGCTTGGAAATGACTGGACTAATAGGCAGGGAAGGTGGCAGCTCTGCCAAGGTTGCATTAAGCTGGCAGCTGTCCTATAACAAGGCAGGTCAGGGGTCAGCAGACGTGCAGCAAACGGAGAGGCAGAGCCACCTCAGAGCCCCTCCCCTCCAGAAGGCTTAGGAGTCTGGTATGTGGTCACCGACTTTCACGTTTCTTACAGCAAAATTTAAAAAAATAACCACCCAAACAACAAAATAAAAAAAATCGTGAGTATACATGCAAGAGCAGAGGTTCACCGCCGTCAGTTTTCTGGTGTTGATGAAAGCGCCTATGCAGCATTTCAGCGGCAAATGGCTGAACAGGCTTTTTCTGGCTCAGGGGATAAAAAATGCAGTACATTGTGGAGCACTTAATAATATCAGCAGTAAGACAGATAGTCTCTTTGCTGAGGTTATTCACATAAGAAAAGGTAGTTAAAAGTACCAAACCACACATTTGGATTCTATAATAGAAACACTGTATTCTGATGACAGCATACATACACATAAATACATACATACATACATACTGGCTTATGAGTCATGCAGAACTAATCAGGCTGCCGTGAAATGAAAAGTGATGGAGTTAAACTCTTCATTGTACGAAGGAAATGTAATGTAGTCATAAACAGTAATTAGAGTAAATCTACTATCCATCATTTTCATTGTTTTAATGCCAGGAAATGGAGCCACATCAGAGCCCGAGCACCAGAATCCATCATTTTAATGCTCCAACTGCATCTGAAGTTTTCAAACTTTCTCAGGGGATTGCACTGGTGCTGGAGAGGTCACAGTTTTACCTCTGTGACCTCTGCCCACATACGGTATTGTTTGTGACACCCATCCATGAAGCCACAATAGGTCTAGGGTTTTGATCTAGATTACAACAGAAGTTAGACATTCACTCCCAGGATATGACATCCAGTGAGCTGTCATCTAATAGTGCACATTTACACTTGGCCAACACTTTAATTCAGGAGAAATTATTAATTGAAGAACTGTGCACTTTACAGTTTCATTTGTGCGTAGTGTTGGCATTTAGACTTTATATTACCGTTAGTAGAGAGCGATAGAGGGGATGATATGGAAAAAGAGGAGCCAAACTGAATTAAATCTGTGAGGACTCAGCCTTGAATTATCCAGTTGTTGCCTACACACATAAGACTGCTAGACTGAAGTGCTGTGAAAACAAAGATGAATGTCCATGTCATATTTTAAAAGAGCATACCATCTCTGACAAGGCAATGGGTTGCAGGCTGTTAGACCGTCTTCAAGATCAAACAAAACCGTGGTCTAACTTTACCTTTGTGCCCCATATGGGACAACCCAGTATTTAAGGCCAGTGGGAAACCTATTAGCAATGACTCATGGAAGAAGAAGAAATTTGGTCTGAATAACTCAGACACATTCCAGTATCATCAAATCAAGTCCATCATGCAAAGTTTCGCAAATATCATGTTAGCAGATAATTAATTCTTTGATATCAAGTTCAGGGATGCAGTCTCTGGCAGTGGAAAGGTAAAATCTATAGTTTATAAATTCTAAAGTTATAAAAGCACACTGGGAGAAAGATTTCGACATACACTTAACATCAGAACAATGGGAAACTATTCCGAGCTGCTCAAACAGTCTTTCAAAATGTGTCAGGTATAAAATCATACAAATTAAGATTCTGTTCAGATCCTACATCACCCCACATAAACTTAAGCAAATGAATAATGGTGTTACAGATAAGTGTTGGCATGGGTGTGGAATGAATGGAACTCTCATTACTGTGCATTGCACAGAGACATTTTGGTTAAAAATGAGAGATTATTTATGTAAATTATTCAAAATCAACTTTCCATTGGACCCAGCAGTGGGCCTTCTGGGAAAACAGATAGAGGGAGAAACCACCAAAACACTTCAATATTTGCTAGACCTAGCCTTCTTTTCAGCTAAACGGCAAATTCTTATGAACTGTAAAGTGAAGAAACCAAATTGTTTTGATATAGATAACTGGCAGAAGGACTTTCTGGAACTTGTTTCTATGGAACAAGCAGCTTCTGTTCTGCAAGATCTGGGCAGTGACCACACAGACCCTAGAGTCACATCATGTCACTCTTGAAAGAAAATCAATCTGACGAGGATATATCCTGATATAACACTGACAATGACCAGCCATTTTGTTCATTTTTGTTTATTGAATATTATCTAGTTATTAATCATTATTATGATGTTATTATTTCATTTGTGGGACCCGTTATATTATTCAAAAAAACATGTGTGTTATCTTAACTCCCCTTGTTTTATTCCCCCACCTATGTCACTGATGTTGCTGTTATTATTTATTCAACATATTCATATATGTAGTTTTAGGAAGAATTCACACATACAAATACATAAACATTAACGTATTGCATACATGTATAGTGATTTCTTTCAAATGTTAAGTATTGGTACATGTGACCAATGAATTTGTTGAAGTTCACTTTTTTTTTATAGGCAAATCCCAAGGAATTAATTTTCTTCCTGTTAAACATGTTTCAAATGACCCATTAGTTTTGGTAACAAGGCAAGGCAATTTGGACCAACTGATTAATCCAGGTGTGTCTGACCATTGTTGTGAGGTCAGTCACACCTGGATTAATCAGTTGGTCCAGTAATGTAAGACAGGAAATAAAGGAGCTGGCTTATTTCAGGAAGTAGTGGAGCTGTGCATAAAGCCCAATTCACAGACAACGGCTGATGGCTTCGTAGCAGTCAGAGTAAGTCTGGCTATTGTTTATTCTGCCTATAAACATACTGAGCATGTCAACTTTACTCTCGCGCGAGACTTCTCAAGACTTTGCATTACAGCTAAACAAAGTAAACAAACCCCTCGGTGTATGTTTGAAGCCATCTGGAAAAAGTTGCATTTTTGTGGGATGCTGTGGCGATGCAGGGACAGACACAGAACTACTGCAGAACAGGAGAGGAGACATTAAAAAGAAAATCTTCAGGTTCATTCTTTTAGACCGTAAATGTTAGGAAACTAATAGCTCCAGGTTGAATTTGCCCGGAACTGTCCTCTAAGTTTAATTTGACATTTTTACAACGTGCAAATGAGAGCCATGTGTTATATTTAAGATTAGCTAAGTAGCTAAATGGCTGACTTGTATTACAACCTGTAGTTTGATTTCAGGGCTGCTCTCTCCATTTAAGAGTACACTGCTGGATTTTCACTACAAATATTCAGATAGAATGTGCACATATTATCCAACTCTGACAGGTAATGATTCTAGACAATTTTCTAAGTTCTGTGTGATTAATTTGGCAGAACCCAAGGAGATAGCTGCGCAGAGAGTGATAGGATAGATTTTGATTTCCAGAATTGGGCAGAAGCCAAGGAGATAGCTACACTAACTCTGCTGCATTTGCACCAACCTCAAAGGACACAAAGGATCTAAATCATAATCAGTAAGCATCTGAATTAAAAAACGTTGAAAATTCCTAACAAACCAACCATACATGCTTCAGTTTTGCAACTTTCACCAAAATGAAACAAATTTTCAAAAACTGTGAAACATATTAAACCTTTCGTGTCCCACAATTTTTTGCTCAATTGACACCATATTTTGCTTCACTGCATCTTCTGACTGTCCTCCACTAAATTAACACCCAGATCTTTGATATTTGAAACAGTACTGTAAACATACCAGCCTTGCTAATACATTTCCAATCTTCCTGAAAAAATTACAATCTTTTGGAGTCATGGTTGAAGTTGGGCAAATATCAGAATTTTATCTCAAAAATGTAATTTTTGAAAACATTTTGAATTCTGCTCTGGGAACAACTGCATTCAATGTAAGAATGACTTGTATTCTTCTGAAGCAAAACATTTATCATTAAAAACAAATCACCAACATTTTCATGCAGACAAGATGCAATATATGTATTATCAGATTTTAATCTTAATAACAGAATTTGAACATTTTTGAAATCTGCCTTGACAACTGACAGGTTTATAAGATGGTTCTTGGTGTCAGAGGTTGTGAGTTCAAGCCTCAGCTAAGGTGAAATGGACATTGTAATGCTGATGTTCCTGTTGTCTTCCTATTTTGTCTCTTGTCAGAATTGCCTAAATTTGTCCAAATTTATCCTTTTTCAACTGATAGATGTAAATTGAAACTGATGCACTGTATCTGTTAAGCAACAAACATATGTGTGTGTAAAGGTAGAGCCATTTTACCAGTGTAAAACAGATTATTAGGCCAGGTTAATTGTGGCTTGAAATGTTCATGTCGTCCGACTCGTCCCATGCCTACAGTAGTGCATATAATTGTCAATATAGAGAGGTGCTTTCCATCCCTGTTTCATCCCAATTTAGAATCATCACCATTTGTTTTCATTGTCTAGGACAGAAGAGAAATACATTAACGCAAATGTAGGGTTCTCTAAAAATGTGTATAAATATTCATTCTTTATTTCACTGGGTTTTTACAATCTCAGTCATGTTAAAAATATACAGATTATCCCTTTATATTGCTTCTAAAAGACGAAGTAGAGTAGGACTTCATTTCCCAGAATCCTCTGGTTTTTCTCGTTTTTGCGATAGTCCTATTAAAATAAATATTGTTCATATATTAACTCTGTAATTCATGTAATATATTGTTTAAAAATATTCTATGGTCTTTAAAAAAATGATAAAGGTTAACTTTTCCTGTTTAATAAAAAAGAACATTCTCCGGGAGGAAGTAGCCTATCACACAGTTCACCGAGACGGCAGCTGGCTGCGTTTTCCTCGGCAGAGAGAAAGAAGTCGATGTTTGGAGACTCGGACTAAAGGTTGGCCCAGATATTGCACTGCCAGAGAGACTTTAACCGGTCAGAATATTATTTTCACGTAGCTCAGTTGACTGTGTTTACTTTACACGACGGTGAAGTTTTACGAGCCGCGGCAGCGTGGTCTCCGCCATTATCTCCGTACATTAGCTTAGCAGTGTTGCTATCAGTTAGCTCCTCGGCAGAGAAACCAGACTGCTGCACAACACGGACAGAGGAAGTCTACACGGGACATTCGTGCGGGACCGGACGGACCGGACGAGCGGACGAGTCGACAGCGGGGAACGAGGACGTGTCGCAGGTAGCCGGAGCTACGAGAGTCGGCGGGGAGCTGTCTGGACATCGCTCTGTGGCCTGGCTGGCTACACCGCCATGTTGCTGCTACACTGAGAGGTTGCGTGAGTACTTGACATTGGAACGATACCGAGTACAGGATACAGGCACGGGACTGTGACTGTCCCGGTTTCAAAGTTAACTCTTCTTCTCATAACTGGATTAAACTTCATGTGCACCAACGCTTCAAATGGGCCCCAACAGTTAGGGAAAATTATCCAAGCGCTTGGGTTAGACTTTTTCTGGTATCATTATCATCTGTGAACTGAAAAATACTGTGATACAAGTGTGGGTACTGGTACTGTGTTTTCAATGCACAAAAGCACTACTGGTTTGATATTTCTTTGCATTTGGGTTTTTTAAATCACATTTTGAACATTTAAAGGGTGTGAATATAGTTAAAATATTTAATTATTTCATATGTGAATGGTTTATTAAAAAGTAACCATCATTTGATTTGGTTTAAAAACTAAGCTAAAACCTAATTTCATAGGTTTATTTTCATTAAAAAGATTGGATTCAGCTCAAATTAAAAACATTTCATTTCATTAATGTGAGAGAACAGAAAGGGTTAAAAACACTCTTTTGATTCATTATTGGTTGGTTGAAATAAACTAGAAAGGGTTAGGGTGTTTTGTTTATTATTTTCTATTTGCTGAAGCGTTGCTAAATTTAAAGGTATCATTCTAAAAAACTAAGAGGGTTTAATAAAATAAATATTTGTGTCTTACCTTTTACATATTGTGGTTTAACATTCTTTTAAGAGTAATCTGTATTTCTGAGGGCTTACATAATTTTTGCAAACACCTAGCATAGTAAGTTTTCAATGGAGGCACCGTGCTAGTATTTTCCTTTTTCCCACTCTAATGATAAAGTCCCTTGTTTAAATAAGAACCACAGCGAATTCACCATCTTTAGCTGAGAACCTAGGACCTGTTTTATTTTATTGGGTCTGACCACAGTGTAGATTATCAACACTAAGGGAAAAAGGGGTTACACAAAGATGTCTGACTTTTGATGAGACTGAACTAATTTGAAAACTAATACACCCAAACCATTTATTCATTCCTCTTCATCCCTTCGTCAATGCAGAAACCTCTGATGATGCCAAGCCCACAGGACGGAGACATCCAATCATTACTTTGGCTCTGCAGCAAATGTTTAGGCATTAATTGCATTTGCTCATCCAGCACTGGAGTTCTGGAATAAAACTAATGAGTGGCCACTTTCAGAGATGAGAGCATTGTCTTCTTCCAGATCTGCAATGCACTTATCTGTTTAATATCCACAAATTATTATTGAACAGCAGAAATAAAAATATTATGCCACAAATCAACTCAGAGCTCATGATTGATTTGATTTGCACAGATTGTCAGTCTCTTTCTACAATGACACATTATTTGATGATTGAAAGAGCTGGAAGAGACTAGGAGAGGTTTACAGCTCGGCTTCATTACAAGTCTCCCTCTTCATTTTGTTGTCACTCCCAATCACATTTTTCAAAATGATGTTGTACGCTGTTCACAGTCAATGAATGTTTTACACAAAACCCAGTTTACTGTGTGATGCATCAGTTGGATTTCTGACTCGTGTAAAGCTCAGTTCAATGAACTTCATGCTGACGTCACACATGTATTTTCTGATGCTCTTTATGTTCATGGCACATCATTTTCATGGTGAGATTATGTCACTAACAAGCAGACAAAAGAGAAACACTTTTAAATAAAGAGATTATCCCTGCAAACTGGATGGAAAAAATGCAAAACCAATAGCGAAACAACAAAATGACTTATTCATTGGACATGTATTAACTTTATTCTTAATTTCTATGCAAATTTATGTTGCTTGCTGGTAAGCAACATAAAGAAAGTAACATACAAGAAAGAGTAACATACAAGAAAGTAAACTTGACAAATCAAGTAAATGGATCCGTCAACCTTGAGTATATTTCATTTTCATCTGTAATGATATTGGATGTTAAAGACCCCTCCAATAGAAATCCAATGTATACATTTGTTAACAGGCCCTTACAACGTTTTCTGCATAATACAACACGTACCATGAGTGAAATAATCAGTCGGCATCGTGTCTGAGTGTTTCCACTTTGAACTGCTGTGAATACGTCACAAACCAAAGGAACCAATCCTGTCAACTTATGTGGATGAGGGGCGGGGCAAACAGTTAGACTTCAGCACAACCACAGACACTGTCAGCACTGTGAGTTACAAGCTAACTAACGTTTTTTTTTTCAGACTCCTCATCTAAATCTGGGTCTGACTGATGTCTTAATGAGTATGTAAAACAGATTGTGCTTGCAACCCCCTCTTGTTAATTTTAGGTGGGAAGAAAATTATCACGTTTAAAATGATCAGCACTGAGTTCTGATCTGCTTTGATGATAAAATAAAATTATCACTTAAAACTTGAGTCTGTTGGTGACCCTTAAAGGTTCATGAGGCAAGAAATGCACATGCGTTTTAAGTTTTTTACTGCTAATGGGCGATGAAGCGTTCAAAACCAAAAAGAATGAGCCCACCCGCGTATCTCTCCGTTGCCTTGAACAGGCTGTGTGCTGCATAATGCGCTGCAATTCTGGGTCCGAATTTCCCGCGCTGTCCGCGGATGTGACGTCAAATGACGCTGCATGCGCGTCCTCGACAGCTTCGGCTTTCCACCGCTTGCGACCAGCGGTCGGCGGATGTCTTGCAGCCTGACTAGTCATGTGAGCAGCGAGTAGAGAAATAACGTCACTTTTTAAAATTTTAATATTTTTCATGCGAGAAAGTGACAGTTTAGATTCCCAATCTGTTGTCAGTTTATCCAAATAACGTCTGACTGTAAGTAGGTTTGCTCCGACATTTTTCGGAGGAGTGCAGAGTAGGGCTGTCAGTTTTTAGAAAAATGACATTCGAACGATTATTGAATGACCCGTAATTCGTTCGGATATATTCGGATATATTCCCCCCCCCCCCCCGCGCCCGCCCGCCCGCGCCGCCGCAGCACACACAGTCGCGGTGTTTTATTTTGAAAATTGACCGGATACTCTCGTTGTTTCATGTTTGACTTCCTGCCCAGCTTGACGCGATTGCTCGCGGCTCTCACACAAAATAGACCAGACGCTGCACGGCGCGAGCCGGCCGCGGAGGTGCACGCCGCGACACCACACCAGCGGTTAATATGGGCACAGAAAGTAAACTGGCTCCGCTTCTCGGCTTTTCGCGGCCCTTCCGCGTCCGGTGGACGTTCCGCGGCGCTATGCAGGCACCGGGCACTGCAGCCAAAGACGGTAAATAGAGTATCTTTGCTGCAGCCTGCATATCGAGCAGCTCATTAATGCTCGAATACGAACTTTTCCCCCCACATTCGAACGAATATTCGAATGTCGAATAAAAAGTGACAGCCCTAGTGCAGAGCCACACACGCAGCAGCAGCAGCGGCTCGTCACAGAGGCTGCAGCCGGGGAGCAGAGCTCATCGGCCGGGCAAACTTTGTCCTCCTTACAGGGAAGAAAACGAGCCGAGTAACTTCCCCACAGGTTTTTAGAGGTTTTCTGCCGGCTGGTTGAATTGTTTTTAGGAGATAAAAACAATGGATCTATTGGCCTATGAAATCTAACAGTGGCACTGTGGCAGTCGCATTAGTTCATTTGAATGAAAAGTGGAGCTTCAGGTGTGTGTGAGCAGCGCAGCCTTGGGGCTCTGTACGTACAAAAATCAGCATATTTAGGCTACTTCAATAAATAAATAAATAGTTTTACAATGAGCCGATTGATTCATCCGTGGTCAGTTTATCCGAACAACGCCTGTAAGGAAATTCTCCGACGTGTTTCGGAGGAGTGCAGAGCCACTAGAGCAGCCGAGCGGCACCAGCGGCTCACAGAGGCGGCGGCCGGTGCTGACCTGATGCCTGGGCGGTCAACCTCCGGGTGTCGCGGTAAATTGAGCACTGTACAATGAGCGTGGCATGGCGCATTTACTGTAACAGCCAAGCGCGACGTGTGTGTGTGTGCGTGCGTGCGTGTGTGCGCGTGCGTGTGTGTGTGTGTGTGTGGGTTTGCGCGCGCGTGTGTGTGTCGTGAGACGGCAGGTAGAGGGGCTGACTGGCAGAGATGAGAGATAGTGAAGCTGTTCTTTTTTTCTGTGAGAGACTGCTGCGGCGGACCCAAACGAAACTGTGGCGGCTGATTAATGGAAAACACTGGTATAGTAACGTTACGCCGTTTCCAATTCAGCCACAGTGTCACTGTCACATCATCAGCTGCACTGCTGTGGCGAGTTCATGCGCGCTCCCGCACCAGCTTGGCTGATGGCTGCAGTAACCCTGACGGCCACTACGGCCGTTGTATCGCTAGTGAGTTTTATTTCTTGATCTTGCCTCAAGCTCCTTTAAGAGGCTTGAATCCACCACTTCCTGAATGGATCTATATAGGATGGAAACTTGTGGTCAAAGAATGGAAAACCTCTTTTGCACCAGCATCATCTTTGTGCCATACAGGAGTAACACTTAAAGCAGAAGTAAGCGATATTTTTGTGTTAATATAAGTCTTAAATAGTTATATCTTCCGACAGCAATCACTTACATAGAGTGTTTGGACCGAAACACGGGTCTCCCAGTCCCTCTGCTCTGCTCTGAGCCGAGGAGAAAACTTTTCTCGTATCCTACAATTTTTATCCAATGAGGAGAGAGAACGGCATGAAAGGCTGTGTGTGCAGCCAAGGGATGCGCGTGAATGTGGTGACGTACTGTAGGGTCGAGGGCGGGGGCTGCTAACTCCATCGGCTGACAAGACGTTATGGTGCGTTCAAGGCAACCCGTAACTCGTGTTTTTCCGACCTGTGAAGTCGTACCAGTTCGATCTGGTACGAGTTCACGGGTCGGAAGTTACGAGTGACCGTTGTAGTGCACTTTCACAGGTAAAACAGGTCGGAAAAACACGAGTGGGTTGCCTGGAACGCTACAAAGTCGTAAGTCGTGACTTGAAGCTGTAATTTACGGTTTCAAAAGCCTGCCTGGAACGCAGCATTAGCCAAAACGACCGGATCGCTTACTTCTGCTTTAAAATAGGAGCAGTACAATTCTTAGATTTCTGACTCTTAATTAAAGGTGTCTCCAGATCATGAAACTATTACATAAAGTACATTTAGTTGTACAGGATACATGTGGGAAATACAGTCTCTTCATGAATTTATATTGAGAAACACAACAAGCAGTGCAAACCTAATTGAAATATTCCTTACATTAAAGCAGATATCAGTGGAATGTTTTTGTTAATATAAGTCCTAAATAGTCCTATTTTCCGTCAGCAATCACTTACATGAAGTATTTCAGCCTAAACACGAGTCTCTCCGTCACTCTGCTCTGCTGTAACCCGAGGAGAAAATTTTCCTTGTGGGATACAAGTGTTATCCAATGAGGAGAGAGAACGGCATGAAGGGCTGTGTGTGCAGCCAAGGGATGCGCGTGAATGTGGTGACGTAGCACGAGGACCAATTGATGCCTGACAAGGGCGGGGGCTGCTAACTCATGGTGCGTTCAAAGAAACTCGTACTTTGTGTTTTTCCTTCCTGTGAAGTCATACCAGTTCGATCTGGTACGAGTTCACGGGTCGGAAGTTACGAGTGGCCGTTATAGGGAACTTTCACAGACAACAGGATGGTAAAAACACGAGCTACGGGTTACCTGGAACGCTACCAAGTCGTAGTTGTGACTTGAAGCTGTAACTTACGGTTTCAAAAGCCTGCCTTGAACGCAGCATTAGCCGAAACGGCCGTGAAGCTGATATCTGCTTTAAATTCATATTTGATGTAATGTGACCGTATAGAGTGCTTAACACAGAGTTTAAGCTGGTGGTTTAGTAAAGGCATGCTGGCTGATTTAAATTATTACAGGCTGCTATAAAAAGATATTGACTGATTTGTGAGAGTCATTGCTATGTGATTGTGTCGTTGGTCCTAATGGTGGGATTTATCAGGACATTATCTAAGACAGTACGTATTGTTGGTTACAGCGCAGCAAGCATGACACCATGAGGACAGGGAGGCCTGCAATCAATACTCATCGAGATGTATAAGTCTGGCAGTGGATGCACGGAGGGAAAAGGTTGGCTCAATTAGATTTTTATGTTATAGGCTGTTTTGGAAAATACACTGAAATACTAAAGTCTTGAGTGTCTGGAGGGAATCCTTTCTCAGGACAGAAAAGACTGTTTTATCATGGCTTTGCCCAATTTTTTTTCACCTGTGAAAATGTCAAATCATTTAAAGATAAACCTGTCAACTGCTGAAGTGAAATTTGGCATGACTTCTAACTTGTGTGATGTGGCACATAATCAGCAGGAGACACTCTGGTGGCACCACTGAGGTGGGCGTGTGATCAAGTGTTGTTCTGGAGACACCTGGCTGCTCTGGCTAATCTATTCATTAAACCCCCTTAATGGCCTCTTGTGCTTCAGGATCCATCATGTCACAATAATGGCTTTTACGAGTGAAGGGCGCTTTTAACTGCATTTGACTGATTGGAAAAACTGTCTCATTTCTGTTGAGCAGAAAAAAAAAACGCAATGGCTGAACACACTGTATTAATTTCATTGCCATGTCATGTGGGCTGCACCATTAACTGGTAGACCCAATTACGTCAATGAGGGCAACATAGCAAGGGAGGAAGATGGTCACAGGTCAGGAATTTGATGGTCCACAATTTGAGACATTTTCCTCTGAAATGGAGAACGAGCTCTCCAAAGACAAAGAACACTCTTAGGAAAGGCAAACTTATCATAGGCAGCAGGAAGTACAAGAACAGTGACAAAAAAAAGCACATGAAGTAATAAGCCTCAGAGAAAAAACTTTTGTGAAAAGATGATGTAAGAAAGGACTTACTGCAATCTGATGAAAGAAAAAAGAAATGTACAGAAAAAAAAGATGATGACTGAGACCTTTATTGAAAGTCAGTGTAAAAAAAAAAAAAAAGATTTAAGTTTGGGCAAAACAATAAATCATCAACACACATATTTTTGCCCACTAATGAAGATTTTCCTTCTCAGTTTCAGTGTAACTTGAGCATCACTGAACCACACCGAGAGCCAGAAATTTCCAACCCTCAGCTTTACTGCAGAGGCAGAAATAATGGCAGATTCTTGGGCCGAGGCCAGGCTTTATAACCGCATAATGTTTAACTTTCTATAAATACCATGGGATGCGGTCCAGGTTGATCAAGTGTGATTGAATCTGAAATGACTCCAAAGACGAGAGCCAAGTTTCCTTAAGATACTTCAGAGGAACTGCTTGCTTCTGCCTGGCTTTTAACAGGGCACCAGCCTGAGTCACTCCACAGTGCATCAGAGTTATCTGAGCAAAAATAATGGCTGCAAAAACCCAAAATGTCAAGCAGGACCAATATCTTCAAAGGGCAATCAAGCCATGTTTGTTTTTACATGAGTGCAGATGACCAACAGTTTGAGCACACGGGGGGATACTGGCCTGTGGTCGAGGGGACAGGTAGTTCAACTAACTGTTTACCACGCTCATCAAGACTTCCTGTTCTTAGGCAGTTTACCACTGTAGATTCACCATCAAAATATATATGTTCAGACAAGATAATCAGCAAATGACATAAGAAAATAAGAACTGTTGCTGGTAAAGTTTGCCAAAACTAACATCAGCTCAACTAGTTTGTTGGAGACACTGTGGCAGAATTTTGATATTGACAAGAACTCAATAAAAGTAGGCTATTTTAATAAATCAATATTACATACATGAGTCTGCAAGACATTTTAAGGGGAAAAGTTGTGATTTGCCAATCTGAGAATATGCTGAATATTTTTTTGACGTACAAATGAAAATATATATAAAGGGAAACAATAAAAAGGAAAATAAAAATAGAAATTGTTTGCATAAAGAATAATCAGTTTTGTTTATACTGACAATAATATTTTCTTATATACTGTGACATTCTGAACTCATCTGCTGACCTGAACTCAACCACCCTGTGTCCCTACAAGGCACTGCTGCTGCTGAACGCTACAGTCTCAGTCCAGGCTCTGTCTCTGCTTCCTGCGACTGCCGATCGGCTGAATGACCAGAGTTAGAATTACTAGAATTATCTTCAAGATTCTTTAAGACTCAACTCTCCTCACAAAATCCTGGAGGGTCTGTATAATGTCCTACAAGAAAAAAGGGTAGAACATAAGTTATATTATATTGAGTATTTAGTAGTAATATGTGACACAACCTCTGCCATGCTAAGGAATTGCTTCTCTGTAATACATTCTGTTGGTGGTAGTGGGGGTTCCAATGAGCAGGAAAAGTGGGTATGGCTGTTTTTTTTTTCACCAAGGAGTGTTTTGGGTGTAAACCTGATGTTTGCGATCAACTCAGAATCATGAAAAACCCCCAGTTTGACCCCTCACAAGATACTTAAGGCCAAATTTAACATTTCAGAATTTTCGAAAAATCTGGTTATGGGTATCCCAACCTTGAGTTGTTTTTTTTAGGGGGTTTCCCACTGGAGTTGAATTAAAACATTTTATATGATATTACACGCCTTCCTAAACACAATTGTGAAGAAATTTCTTGGTAATGATTTACTTCCCAGATTTGTATATGTTTCCAATGGTGAATGATGTGTAAAAATGCAATGCTGGGGTCAAAGACCCCTAAAGGTCACCAAAGGTCAGCCACCAAAGTGGTTCCACATCTGAAATCAAACATGGAAAACCGACAGCACTCTCCAATAAGTATAATACTTTCTTTTAATATCAATCGCACAGCAGGAGTCACAGACAAACGGACGCGCTGCTGTGCGATTGATATTAAAGGAAAGTATTATACTGATTGGAGAGTGCTGTCGGTTTTCTGCATGCTGATTTTTTGGACTGGCACCCAAGTATCCCTTGAGACTTTTGAATGAGCACGCCAAGTCTTTGACTCTGTAAGCTAATTAGCTAGACATGCTAACAGGTGTAGTTGTTTACAAAGACATATGGTCTTATGGTCTCAGTTTACAGAAAGCAGATTCCAGATTCTTGGATTAGCCCCAATAAACACATGGTCTATCAAAGCTACTAATGAACAGATAAAGCTGGTAGAATGGCTTAGAAGTTGATCATATAGCATATACTCAGAGTTGTATTCAGCTTCAGTCAGCATAAATGATGATAAATGTTGTTACCTACCACCAACCTCTGTATGGTTGCAGACAGAAAACTCTACAGCTGAGCAGTGTTTGCATCATCGTCAAGAACTGCAAGAAGTCCTGCATTTTATTAGGAAATGAGAGTGGATAAAATAAATGATTGAGTGATTACCATAATGTTTTATATAGTCACGTTGGCAAGCACAATCGCTGCACAACTCAGATTCAATTCCACCACATTTCTGCTAGCCAGGTCACTTCATTCATTATTGTGTAATCATGATAAATAGGGTTCCCAACAAGCACTTTTCAGAAGCACAGACCTCCCTGAGTGTTGTTGTGTTCATCCACAGCATTTGTAAGTGTCGGGTTATCGATTGCTATAAGGTCTCTTTTTCTGGTTCCTTCTTCTTCTTGAATGAATGAATGAAGGAGAGGAAGAGACGAGCAGCTGTTCAGACAATGCAGGGGTTTGGGGTTGGGGTTCCAAAATTGAATTTAATTCCCTTTAGTCTCTTTGAGATTTTTCATACTCCATTATCTGACCTTTAGAAATGTTAGCATGAACTTCTGCTCAGCCTCTTGTCCTGTTGCTTTCACAGACAAGAAAGAGTGTAACACCTGCTTTAAACTGCATATCCTCAACTTCAGTCTGCTAATGTTAATCCTGGTGAACACTCAGTTCCAGGTGTTCAAACACAGTCATTGAACCCCCGGTGGAAAACCACAAGTGACACCAGCTCCACCACTTGAACTTGTATTTAATCAGGTGCCGAGCTTCCTTTGTGGTGGCAAGCCACTGATTAGATTTGGAGATTGAGAGCCATTACAGCAGGCTGCAGTTGGATTATGACTTAAGTGCTGTCTCACTTTCCTTTCTCTTCAGGAAGTGATTTATCTGGATGGGCCAAGCCTTAACTGACTGAGAGGTGCCCAATGATGAGCAGTCCCATTCATAGATCATATCTCTCTGCTCTGACCTTATCAACACCCTCTGTCCTCCCAAAGGTGAGTCATGGGTTCTGTACAAGGAAAAGTAAGACGTTGCAATACTGGTTACATTCACAGCTTATTAGATGGTATCTCACTGTCACTTCTTGTCCTCCACTTTGTGTGTCTGTTAGCTAGTTGTCTTGTGTAATACATGTAACAGAAGTAAAACCAAATAAATAATAAAAAAAAGCTGGTTCCACAGTGGCAGTGGCAGCATAAGTGCTTAATGCCATTTCACCCTTTTTGATTTCAACTCTAGGCACCACTAACTGATCAGCTACTGCACATCTAGAGATCTATTGCGCTGATATTAATGGAACATTTCTGAAATATATTTGGGGCCCAAACACTATAGTGACTTACTGACAATAAGTAAAACTTGGAAGTCAAGTCTGTATCTGATCTTAAATCAATGCAAAGACTTGACTTCACTTTTATTATAAACCAGTAGCATTTTGTATAAGCTGTAGCCTAGCTGTGTGATGTTCTTAATAAATGTTCTAATGTTTAATAACCAGTGAGGAGAACATTGCTAATCTGCCCAAGCCACAAAAAATGAAAAGACATAGGAACACTGACCTTGATAAAATGCACAAACATTGGATCACCTGTAACATCAAAGAGCCTCTTGTGAAAATCTTCAATTTACGCCCACAGACAGAGGGTCCATTAAGAAACTATATCTGGATCAGGTACCTAAAGTGGGGTGGCCAGCTGAGATAAATACTCACATCACACATCATGAAGATCCTGGAGCTGCTGCCTCATCTTCATCTTAATCCACAGGTTGAACATGCACCTCTAGTTTGTTTACAAGGAGAATATTGAAGTGGATGATTCTTATTTGTATGAAAATTAAAAATAAGAAGCTTTATTGTCATCAAATTAATAATGACATCAACATGACAAAATTCAAGGTGCTACTCCAGTCAGTGCAATAAAAGAAACACATCAAGAATAAAATTAGGACACAAGTAAGTATAAACAAAAGCTTAGAAACATTTTTAAGGAAAATAAATCTACAATGACATATACTGTTTCAGTCTGTGCTTCAATATACTGTGGTATAAATTTCAGGGTAACACTTTACAATAAGGGTCCCTTAATTAACGTTAGTTAGTACATTACTAAGCATTAATTAACTGTTTACAGATTTATTAACAATCATTATTATGTATTACTTAGGATTAGGAAACACATTAATTAATGTAGCCTATTAGTAAGCAGTTAATGTTTACTACTCAAATAAAAAAAAAGAAAAAAAAAAGTTGAATAATAATTAGTTATCATTATGTATGCATTACTCAGCATTAACACATTAGTTTATATATTAATGCTTAATAATGTACTGACTAATGTTAATTAAGGGATCCTTATTGTAAAGTGTTGCCAATTTCAGACCATACTGTCACTGTCCAGCCCTCCTGCTGCCCCAGCAGCAACACTACAGTACACTGGCCACCAGTGACTGATAAATTATGAGCAGCATTTCACTGGAGATGTGAAAGGACCTGAGCCTCCTGAGGAAAATGAACTGCTCTTCCACTACATACCTGTGTTCAGGGACCAGTCCAATTCGGGCTGTATTTATCAAGCGGCTTAGAGTGCCATTTTAGTCTTAAGTGCTGAGAATTTGGGAAATAACAACAAAAGCTATTTATCAACCTTCTTAAGTCTAGGAATCACCCCTACTCCCCCAGATATTTAGGAGACCTCCAGAGGTGTCCTAAGTGGTTAAAGCTGTACAGAAAAGAAAATTGAATTTGAGCCCAGTGTGGGTCCAAAAGTTAGTGTAATAACTAATCTATCAGACGATGTTGCCCAAACTTTGTGCAAAATTCTATTTTCGAGTAAATCCGGGATGAAAGTGTGGTATTTTTTTTTCGCATTGGATAATGCAGGCGCACAAATTATACATCAGCCTGCTCGCGATTGACCAGCCGTCATCCGTCAATCAAACGTCTGAGACAACACACACACATGGAGCTCGGTTTCGCCCCAAGCTTTGAATATCCTGCCCACTCGATAACGACCAATCAAATTAGTTTTCCTTACTTGGGTAAAATCGTGTTGCAGCTCGTGACAACTCGGTGCGACGAACAGGACAAACGGCCATTTCTGCACACCTTTAAGAGTTGCCAGTAGGGGATGGCACTGAGAGAGAAACGTGTGTAAACATTCAGGGAACGCTTTGTTTGATGATGAGAAGTTGATCAAACTATATTGTTTTGACAGAGCAGGTATCATCTTGTCCTAATAATCCTAATAAGGGACGTCATCTCACCAATAACCTCACACAGCAGAGCTTTCACTGCAGAGTTATGGGTCATCACAATGCTTCAATTTCTTGCCACAGGAAAAATGCAACAACTCGATAACGACCAATGAAATTTGTTAGCCTTACTCGGGTAAACTCGTGCGGCAACTCGTGAAAACTCGTAGAAGGAGGCGCGACAAACAGGACAAACGGCCATTTCTGAACACCTTTAAAAATGAAATGACAGACTACAATGAGAATCTGTCCCGGAGGATGTTGTAATGGTACCGCTTCTCATTACAGCGGTACCGTTCAATGAAGTACTCGTCACAGAATGAGAGCACATCTAGCGTAGACTACCGCTTCTCATCAAAGTCCGCACCTTGCAGAGTTAGCGCTGCATCTCAGTTTCACCTGTTTTTTATTTGACAGGGTTTCACACAGAACTTTCTGATGGTTGTAGGAGTCTTATATGTTTCCCCTTCTGCGACAGTAAAAAGGGAACGTTTAATTGTTTTCAGACAAGACGATAGTCTCATTAAATATTCGTTTTTTTTTCATTGAATAAATATATTTTGTATTATTTTGTAGATCATTGTCAAAATATGGTTGAATATACACTCCTATTGTCCATTTAAAGCAGATATCAGCTTCACGGCCGTTTCGGCTAATGCTGCGTTCAAGGCAGGCTTTTGAAACCGTAAGTTACAGCTTCAAGTCACAACTACGACTTGGTAGCGTTCCAGGTAACCCGTAGCTCGTGTTTTTACCATCCTGTTGTCTGTGAAAGTTCCCTATAACGGCCACTCGTAACGTCCGACCCGTGAACTCGTACCAGATCGAACTGGTATGACTTCACAGGAAGGAAAAACACAAAGTACGAGTTTCTTTGAACGCACCATGAGTTAGCAGCCCCCGCCCTTGTCAGGCATCAATTGGTCCTCGTGCTACGTCACCACATTCACGCGCATCCCTTGGCTGCACACACAGCCCTTCATGCCGTTCTCTCTCCTCATTGGATAACACTTGTATCCCACAAGGAAAATTTTCTCCTCGGGTTACAGCAGAGCAGAGTGACGGAGAGACTCGTGTTTAGGCTGAAATACTTCATGTAAGTGATTGCTGACGGAAAATAGGACTATTTAGGACTTATATTAACAAAAACATTCCACTGATATCTGCTTTAAGTATTCACTGAGATATTTATATATTCTTAGATAAAGGATTCCAGTCAGCGATTGGTCATTCCTAACCGACTTGGAAGTGATGTCATCCAAAATTCGTTTTACGGCACATAGTACAGTCGTAATTCAGAATGAATGAGAATATCCATAGACTTTTCTCAAGTTATTTCCAACTCTAAAATAAAATCAATTACAAGGCAAGGCAATTTTATTTGTATAGCCCATTTTTATTTGTCTTAAAGGGCTTTACATGGTATCATAACAACATCCTCTGACCCCCACATCAACTGCGGAAAAACTCCCGTAAAGCCTTAAATTTTAACAGGGAGAAAATTGGAGAAACCTCAGGGTGAGCAACAGAGGAGGGATCCCTCACCCAGGACGGACAGACGTGCAATAGATGTTGTTACAGACAAGAAAACAGTTTATAACACAGAATGTGGGAGACATGGAAATGTTAACAAGAACTGATGAAGGCAGCTTCTGGTGGGAGGAAAGGCAGGGAGAGCAGGCCTCTGAATATCAGAAGTGGATGGATGGATGGATGGATGGATGGATGGATGGATGGATGGATATCACGAATGGAATTGTCATGAATTAAAGGAGAGTTGTTCCTAAAACAAAAAGCGGTATCCAGTGCCTTGTCATGTCCTTTCCATGTACCCCAACCTCTGCCTGACATAATCAGTCTTTATACTCAAAAATCTTTTTTTGAAAATGTGCCAAAATGTAAGCTGCTTTCACAGATGACACATCGAGTTGTTTGTCAAGACTCTTAATGCCTGTTGCAGTTATGCTTCAAATGTGTGTGTGTAGATGTATTTCTTTATACAGAATAGTAGATGAATCTTAAATTGATCTTGTGTGCTGGGTTTATTATAAGAACAACATAAAGACGACATAGTAACAAGCAGTAGGTGGCATGCTGACAGCTGAAGGCATCCTCAACAGTATTTCTGTCAGTCATGTTCATTGGGTACTTAGTGATTTTTCCGTTTCCCAGAGACAAACTTCATTGAGACAAACTAATGTGAACTGTTGCCATTGATCTGTATGCAGCATTGAAACCAGTGGTTATAAATTGCCATTCCTTTTCTAAGGACAAACACACAAAACTAGTCTGGTTTGAATCATTTATTTTACAAGTTATTGAAAAAGAAACAACAAACAGACACACACACACTGACCGTAAAGCTAACGGCACAGAACAATAAGAACAGCTGTCAGCACAGGGAGTCATGCCCCTTGAACAAACACAAAAATGTTTTGTAGCCTCAGTTTTTAAAGGAGTAGCTTTTTGTGCGGTCACTTATTGTTTGGCCATTTGGAAGTGACATAATGTCTATGTGGTTAAGCTACATAGTGCAGTCAGTGGTTCTCAACCCGGGTTCCTCCAAGGATAAGATAAATTGGAGAGCCATGAGGAGTTTAACAGGATAGAAAAGCATAAAATATTAATTCTATTTTTAAATACATGTCTATTTAAATTTGAATTACATAATTATCTAAATACAAAAATCTGGGTGGGGTTTCCTTATCAAGTTCACATTTAACACATTGAAACTAAGGTAGAAGTAATGACATTGTTCAATGCCAGGAAGGAGCTAGTACCAAATGGGTTGCATTGAAAATGACTGAAGTGATTCATAGAAATAGTTCTGAAGTTACAGATTGATTTAATTATCAACCAATCAACTGTTTTCACCTCTGGTAACAAGTGCATTTCACCTGCTAACATAGCTTTCTGGTGAAAACTTTCCACATCAATTATGCACAACTTTATGCAATTATTAATCAAGATTCATTAAATGTAAATAGGTGAGCTACATACAAATATGCTTTGAAAAATCATCTTCTTCCCTTTTAATCATTTTGTATGAAGATGTAAAATTTTGTAAAGTATTTCTGTAAGTTGGACATTTCAGCATCGAAGGATTGATTCACTTTAATAGTCATTTTAGAAAATACTTTTTTTTTTTTTTGCACTTTTGTGTCATTTTTTCCGCTCTAGGGGGCCGGTGCTTAGTATATAAAAGGTCAAGTTTGTATGTCCACCTCTATGTGTTCTACAGGCATTGAATTAAATTAAGTCCAAGCACTGATATACTGGCATCGCGTCTGCACTCATGCTGTGATAGCATCATATGCATGACTAATGTGTCTGTGTGTGTGCATGACTTGAAACATCCCTCTACATCACCTCTTTAATGAGCTCAGCCATTACGGTGACATACAGCACACTAGTCCAACATATCCTGGGGCATCAATAACACAACTCATGTGTGTTGGCGTCAATTCTGCAGGTACTTTTGTACCTTTACACAGAAGATACTTCACTGATCCAATAGAGCTTATTAAGATGACATATAGCATAACATTTGTTCACATCCGGTAATATCATAGCAGCGGTAGGAGAAAGAGACATAATGGTCATTCTGTCCCCAGTAACAACTTACCCTATGGTGGGCGTGTTGTTTTCAGTTGGTGGGAGGGCTTCAAAGGTTACTGTATTGACTCAGTGCTCCAAAGTTTTTCAAGAAGTGAAGGAAAAAACTTTAAAAGGGTCAGAATGGTCTCTGCATCTCCCTGGGGTGGAGCGTGACGCAGATGACCTGACAGAATGCCCATGATGGAAAAATGAGACCCCATATACATGAGCATGCACGTATAGAGATACATTTACCCACACGCAGGGGAGCCATGGAGATGATATGTCACACATGCAGCATCAATATTTTTAGTTGATTGATTGATTGATTGATTGATTGATTGATTGATTGATTGATTGATTGATTGATTGATTGATTGATTTATTCGTCCATTCCACAAAACATTAACATACACAAACAAGTCAAAATTTCATAATCAATATGGGCGAAAGGGCAAGGCAGAAGCAAAGCTTATTAATGCCTACCCTATTTACAAGAAGAAAAATTGCAATAACAAAACAAAATTTGTAGGAAAATTACACTCGAAGAGAGTAAGTAGGGTGAACAGTATCAAAACGAAACAAACAGAACCTCCATTTGGTTATAATAATTTTCTTACTTTATGTTAGTGTTGAATATTTATTCAATACATTGATTTTAAACATTCTTTTAAATTGGGTAATAGTTGTACATGATTTTAATTCATTGTCAAGGCTATTCCATAATTTTACTCCAATAACAGAAATGCATTTGGCTTTAGAGTTTGTCCTTGCTTTTGGTTCACACAACAAACACCAAACTCTGCCCAAATCATTTTTAGGCCACATGTACAAACACACACATCAGATAAACCAAGAATTGAGACTCTTTTAAAGGGATATTTCAACATTTTAAATTCACCTATTGCCATAATCCCTATAGTCTTATGAGTATAGGTTCATTACCTTTAATTGTCGGTGCAAGCTGTTTTTAGACCAGCGGTGCAGAGACATGAGCTCTGCATGGCGCACGGTATTTCCGGGTTTCCCTCATCAAACTCATCAAATACACAATCCAACAACTCCAAAACGCTCTTGTGGACAAGTTGTGACCTGCACATTCACCACACATTCAAAATAATAATGTAACATTACAAGACAGAGTTTGTTTTTGAGGTAAATGTGTACCCGCAACTACATTCCCAAAACGGCTGCTGGGCGGAGTGATTTCAAAAGCAAAAGTAGTTCCGAGACTTCATGTGCCGTAATGTTACATAATGATTCGTTATTATTTCATAACGTGGTGAATGTGCAGGTCACAACTTTTGGAATGTTTTGGAGTTGTTGGATTGTGTATGAGGGAAATTGCCAAAATGTTGAAATATCCCTTTAAATTACAAGACAAAAGTTTGTCCCTTTGTTTTCTCTCTTACACACACATACATGGCATTTTGGTTCCACAAAGCTGTTAGACCCACAAGTAGTGAGTTCCTTGTGACAATGGTAAAATAACTCGAACTCTTAATAAATCCATAACTCTTGTATTTTGAAATTTGTGTCACTCATTAGTTTCTGAAGCTCAGAGTTGCTATGCTTATTTGAACTTAAAGGGATAGTTCAACATTTTGGCAAATTGGTACATTGCCATAATTGCTATAGTCATAGCAGTAGGTTCGTTACCTTTAATTGTCGGTGCAAGCTATTTTTAGAACTGCAGAGCAGAGCCGTGAGCTGCTCAGAGCTACACTACGGAGGCTCATGGGATTTCTTGGTTTCCCTCAGCAAACTCATCAAATACACAATCCGACAACTCTTTCGTGGACAAGTTGGGACCTGCACATTCACCACGTTAAGATAATAACGGAATGTTACGTAACGGAGACTGCTGAAAAAAGGCCCTAACCCTAACCCTAAAAAAATCTGTAGGTTGTACATAATGTCACCCCCAGACAGGAGGAAATTAGAGACAAAAAATGCTGCTTGCATCAGGGAGGAAAGGTGTTTATTTGTGGTTATGTTAACACAGGCATGTATGGGATTGACTTGCTCTTGGAGCCACTCTCAAGTGTCCATGAGAAGAATAGCATGCCAACGAATCATCTTTAACTTCACTTTTTGGGCCTTGTGTTCCTGATATTTTACTGTGGTGAACAATGTAGCAGCCTCTTTGTAAAGCAGCAGGTGACATCTGTATATACATGAAATCACCTTACTTTGCCTTATTACTTATAGTCTTCCTTGAATGTTCTTGCTGAACGGGTTTATACTGCTCAGTGGTCAAGAAAATGAGGCTGATTTGGGAACTTAAGAGAAAGTTATAGCTCTGATATCAAGTCAGTGGTCACTTGATCTGTCTTCATGTGTCTAGAACAAGTTACGGCAGGACAGCCGGATGTGCAGGTAGAGAAGTGATGTAGGTACATGGATGTGGCTGGAGGCCCAGCAGCTGTCTATTCAGCAGTGATTTAGCGTCTGACATAGGTGAGCCTTGTGCCTCAATAGCACTAAAAGGCTCATCCTATCTAATGGGGTTCCTCTATGACGCAGATCAGGAGAGGCAAGCCCTCCCCTTCTTTTACTCTGACATACAGTATAATCCTACACACACACATCCACTGGACATCCGTTCAAATGCACGCACACAGACACAGATACAGTACACACACACATTTGCGTGCACTCTGGCCAGGCTGTGCACACACAATGTACTGCACACACACACACGCACATGTTGTCTGGTACACTAATGAAAAGGAAGGGAATCGAGACGATAGTGCACGACAAACAGTTGTGCAATTGCTTTTGAGAAACGGCTCTTGTCAGAGGCGGTCATTGATTGATCTCTCTGAAGAGAGCTCGTTTACTCAGTGTGTGGGAGGAGGCCCAGGCGGCAGTGATCATTACTGGACGGACTGTGGTATCACTTTATTAACTTAATATGGTTTGATGATTCACTGTCGAGGGGAGGGGGCCTCTCCTCTCACGCCCGGCTCAGGTTTTTATTGCAAAGTACAATAAACTATATATAATTTAACTTGGAAAGACAAAACATTTTACAGTGCTTTTTTTTTTTACTTTTAGATTAATTAGAATAGAATACTATGACTGGCCTCACATGGATGGCTACAAGATTATTACTCGTGGTTAAACACATAGTTTTGACCCAAATCAATTATCTTATTGGGAATTACATAAAGTGACTGTGGCTGGTCTATTTGAGCTCAAGTGCAGTGTGTGTCGTGCCTGAGTTGGTGCTGTCCAAACAGTGTTATGAATAAAGAGCCCAGTAGTGCGTCACTGTGTAGTATACATCCCTCCCCAGCAGATGGCCCCGCCTGCAAGTGCTTAGCTGGGAGGGTGGTGGTGGTGGTGGTGGTGGTGGTGTCAGTTGGGGGGGCCCGTATCGATTTGGCATTTGAGATATAGCATGCAATGTAACATTTTTGGAAGGTTCTTAAATCATTTATTGCTGGTGAAGCTTCTCCACAGCCACAAGTTTTGCTTTTCCTCCTATTTAATTAATGACATCAATGCAAATTGGGGTTAGCAAATGGTCAAAATGACTGGTGGATTTTGTGAATGGAGCACTTAGTGACTAAGGAATGACGTCAGCGCAGAGCCATATCCCTTATTAGTGAGCCAGGACTTAGGGGTAGGCATCCCATTGGTTCGCCGTAGCATCAGAGCGACGCCATTGGCTGCCGGGAGATAATTAAACACCTACACAGTCAATGCACAAATCCAAGTGGTGGGATATATAGGCTGGTGCGTTGGCGCTTGCATGCAACAGAGTCAAGAGTTGTTTCTGCAAGTTGAGAGAAAAGTCAACTTATTGTGTTTTTGCATATATAGCGGTGCATAGAGATTTATATATTTATTTATTTATTTCTTTACTTTGCGGGGTGATTATCACAGAAAGGTAAGTGTTGACTTTTTTGATGCTGTGTTTGTTGTTGTTGAGTTGTAATGGGCAGCTTTGACTTTAAATGTACCTGATGAGCTGTTTGCATGTGTGTGTGTGTGTGGTATGGTCACTGCTGCACTCTGTGGTGACATGATTGTGTTGGTAATGGGATTGCATGGTGTGTGTGGCCACTGGGGGGGGGTCACCAGTTACCTCTATAGCACCATTTAGTGAGGGAACCAGGCTGCTGCTGTATTAGTCCACTACAGAGACTGGCAGAGAGAGAGAGAAAGGGGCGGAAAGACAGAGAGGAACAAGGGGACTCAAAGATGAGAAGAAGTAAAAGGGGAACGAAAGAGAAAGAGGAGATGGACAGAAGGAAACATTTTGAGTGTGTGTGTGTGTGTGTGAGAGAGAGGGAGAGAGAGAGAGAGTGCTGGCAGCTCATTACACTAATGCACTGGTCCCTCAGGGAGTTGGCAAGCTTGGAGCCCCTCACCCCTCCTCTTCCAGCACCAGCAAGTTACTACATGCATCACACAGTCTAGGTCCCCCACCTAGGAAAACACACACACACACACATCCCACAGTACATGCCACATTCTGAGACCTGAGGCGCATCATGACATGAGAGGAGAGAACTACCTGTCCTGTGCTCTTGGCTGGATGTGTTGGAGGAACTGTGCGTTTTTGCAGAAGAAGGGTAGGGGGTGTTGTTGCTCTGAAGGGCTAAAAGCAAAAAGGATGTTCAGCAGGAGCCCAGAGCTAAATAGTAGCAAGCTGGGATGTGGGTAGAGCTGAAGTCACTCCTCGGGGGAAATGACAGAAAGCTTTTTCTTCCCTAAACAGCACGAGAAGATCAGATCAGACACCTGCAAGTATGTTCTCCTCCACATGCTGATGCTGAGTTTTTAACTAACTAACTCGAGAACTTGTGTTAGTGCCGTGCGAGTGTGAATGGAAGCGGTCTTGTGCACAAGCAGCTGACTGGGATGTCTCTCTCGCTTACATAGGGGACCATGGTTATGTTGAAGATCTCTGCTTTCCTCGTTGCCTACGCCCTGGTCATTTGCCAGATGTACTGCTCACAAGCCGCCCCTGCCAGGTGAGATGATCCACATTTGCACTTTTCATTCATTCATTCATTGTTTCATCTACTTGTAAAACAAGCAGTAGAATTACAAGCAACCAGTGGGACAGAGAGCAGAGGCTGAGGCAAAAAGAAACTGAGAAAATGTAGTAGTTATTTGTCTGTTAGGCTATCAAGAACTGTTTTCTATCTTCTTCTTTTTTCTTGTTGAAAAAATTAGTCAAATATTTTCAGTGCGGCTGGAAAACCATAAAGATGTGTGTGCATTTGTGTTAGGGAGTGCTGGAAAGAGGTGTAAATATATAGCTACAGGACAACATGTATAAAAGCAGCAGGTTGTACAGTGTTTAACAATGTGAATCCATACGAACTCTAATATATCTTTTTTTTTTTTGGTTAATCTTAGTTAATGAAGCTAAATTTAAGGTTTAAATTTGATTTTGATTTTGTCTTAAACCACATAACTTTATATAAAAAGTACATCTTATTAATGTTGTGTTATTAATCAATTTTAATATTTAACTGTCCTGTTTTAACTGTAATCCAATTTGATATTGACATTACTCTTAGAGCGAATGGATACAAAAAAGAACTAAAAAAATAAAATGAAATAAGACTAGGGACTAAAAAATGAGGGATATACTGTAATTATGATCTATATATTTATATGAAACCTCATCCAAGCCCCTCCTCTCACTGTTCCCATGGAGCTGTATCGATTTAGTAATAAATCTACAGGCGGCTGCACATCAGCCCCTTTCTCTCAGATGGGGCACTTTCTGCAGATTGTTTCCCCGCATTGGCCGGGGGCCCTCCAACTCAGACGTCATCCCTCTTAGAGTTGGTGACGTCTCAGCTTATACCCTCCCCGGCCCCCCCTCCCCTCCCACCCCACCCCCCGACCCGTCCTATACCCATCCAGCCGGTCCAGCGACAACCTACCCCGCCCTAACCCCCCCCCTCATGTACACCCCCTCCTCCCCACTCCTCCTTTTAACTGCAGGTGATAATTCTATAGCAAGAGGATTTAATGCTTACCTCATTGCCCAACCCTCCTGACCCCTAAAAAACCCTCTCCCTTTTTGTTTGTGCCCCCTTCCCCTTTGCTTCGCCACAGACCGGGTCTAGAGTCCATGTCAGACCGAGTCACCCTCACGGACTACGAGGCGCGAAGGTTACTCAATGCCATTGTGAAGGAGTTTGTGCAGATGACAGCGGAGGAGCTGGAGCAGCAGGCGACTGAAGGAAACAGGTACAGACCACTTCTTCTCATTTGTAACCGCGCTCTCACATTTTCTCCCCGTGCACAGAGAGGGAAGGCTGACTAATGGCAGGAGACAAGGTGACTGGTGGTTACATTAAATGTCTTTGGCTAAAATGAAAAGGTATATAGGCCGTGCAGGACTTTGCAGGAAGCGTATCATTTGACTTTGACACCACTGAGGATGTGTCTTTTTTTAGTGCCCTCACTTACTTGCTTCACTCAGGTGAATAGGTATGTACTCCTCAGTGGACGAAGGGAGAGAAAAAAAAAGGATTATTCCAAAGAAAAGATGCTACTGCACACATAAACAACCCCTATTTTCTGTCTTGACCCTGCCCCCCTGCATGGATTAGTTTGATTTTGACTTTGTTTGAAGGGACTATTTCCAGCCTGCCTGCCGGGCATGTGAGCAGCGTGTGCCTAACTGAATGAATAAGTGTGCATGATGTCAATTAAGTGGAGTAGCATGACAGTGGGTGCGACTGGTTTCTGTTTGTTCTGTGGGTGTATAAAAGATGTGGATTGACTGGGGGGTGGGTGGGGTGGGGGATGGAGGTTCTGGCGCATGCATGAGGGGATGGATGACAAGTTCTTTGAATGATGGGAAGGGAGGAAAAGCATGGGATGTGATGGCATGAGGAAGAAACGCATGTGAGAGAGAGAGAGCTGGTGGGTGAATGGAATTACAAAAGAAGAGAGAGACATGAAGAAAGTGTTACCTGCATGTTTTTTTCTCATTTCGATGAGCCTGTTCTATGCATGTGTTCTGTGTGTCCCCTTCCCCGACAGCATGGACAGGCTCCTAACCAAGCGCTGCTCCAACCTCAGCACCTGTGTGTTGGGCAAACTGTCTCAGGAGCTGCACAAGTTGCAGACGTTCCCTCGCACGAACGTGGGAGCAGGAACGCCCGGCAAGAAGCGCAGTGCGCCTGAGAGTGACAGCTATGCAAGCTACGCCGAGACATTTGACAGCATCTAACCCCTCCTCATCCTCACCCTCCCTCAGCCCCTCTTCTCTACCTTTACAGCATCCCCTCCCTCTCTAGTCCCTCCTTTCCTTTCCTTTCCCCAGTTTCTTCCTCATCATGTTGGGACTGGCAAGTGCATGTTGATTTTACCTGCTTGATTGGAATGAGAAGAATATGGTGCAACCAACTTTTCAGTTCTTTCCTCCTACCTACCCTCCTATATATAGATTTTTTTTTGTTTTTGGCAGAGATGATTTGTCCCACTCATTTCAGACAATCAGACTTAGTTTTCATAAATGTAATTCAGGAGCTAGTTCAGACATCCATCTCTGTGTATTGTATGTGGACTCATTTGATGGCAATTCAAGGCCCCTGAAACTTAAGAGTTGAGAGAGATCACTTAATGGAACCATTAATAAATGATCCACTCATGCGACACCCATGTTTGTTGTTCAATAAACATATTTTTCTACCAGGAAGCCTTAGCTCATTTTCATTCTTAGGGATGCTTTATGCTATAATGACTTTCAAAAGGACATTAAGTAGGGTTTTATAGAATCTGAAATAATCTCTGAAGCTCTCATCATGTCAAAAGGTAAGAATGACAAACTACAAAAAAACACGATTAAACTTTGCATTCTTGATGTATATATTTTTAACTTTTAGTCTCATGTCTCTTCTGTGCTTTGAAAGTGACATTGATAATACTGATGAGCGTCACACCTGATTTTGGCATTAATCCCTCGGTTGCTCTCCTGAAGCAGCGTTACAGCACAGAAGCGAGCCTGCAACACGGCCACCTGCGTGACTCACCGCCTGGCCGACTTCCTCAGCAGGTCAGGGGGAATGGGCAACAGCAACTTTGTCCCCACCAACGTCGGCGCCAAGGCCTTCGGCAGGCGAAGGAGAAGCATCCAGATGTGAGCGTCGTCAGGGAAATGGTAAAGATCTGCTTTCTCCCTTGACTGTGTTCCACCTGCTAATCTAAAAAGTGAACATTGAAACACAACAAGTATCTGGACAGTCAGATATTTAAAACCTTTGACTTTCAGAACAGAATAAATGTAATAATATAATTGTTTAGTAAGAATGTTGGGCTCATCTTGTAAATGACTAAATTTCCCTCTTTCTGCCTTTGTTTTTTTTCCCCAGGAGTTGAAAAAAGAAAACATCAGAAAAAAAAAACTGAGAGCAAAAACCAACAAAAAACAAAACTGAAGCGGAAAATAATCACTGAACTGGCCCTTTACCCACTGTCTCACCTTCTTATGGAAAAAAGACACCACAGGACTCCTTGTCCCCATTTCCATCCTGTTAGTGAAACCGTTTGCTTTTGGCAAATAAAAGAAAAAGAAAAAAAAAACACTTTAGTTTATGTACATGAACAAAATGAACTCCTGAAGAAAAAAAAAAAACATTGTTCTGGTTCCTCTTTTTTATACATGACTATCATTTGAAAAATAAAATGAACGCAGCAGTGGTTATCACCTTATGTTCTCTGTCCTTTCACCCCGTTAGAGCACATTTCTTCCATGTAATGCTTCTCATTTGAGATTCATACTCCAACATCCTCCAACCCCCCCCCCCCCCCCTCCTAACCACCACCACCTCTTCCCTCCCGAAGGTACCCCGTTTTTCTGTGTGCCAGAGGGACGCCATTAAAGATCAGCCTACCCAAGGCCCCCCCACAACGGCTGTTGTCTTGTGCCTTGATGTAGAACAATTTACATGAACATGATTGTACAGTTCTGTTTCGAGACAATAATGGAGACCCAAGCGAGGATGAGAAGAGAACGAAGACATTAATATTGTAAACAATATTGTGAAAAATTTCAGCAAGATTAAAATGTATTTTAGATACACTCGGGTTTGGGGTACTTGTGTTGTTCTTCAAAGGTTTTTAAGCATTTAGGTATAGAAAGAGACTGAATGACTGAGAGGTTGAAGAGCTTATATTTGTACATCAACTGTTGGAATATAAATAAACATTGCCCAGAAAATATAACGGATACATCTCAAATAGAACCTAGAGTGATTTGTAATTCATTCTTTATGAATTTGACAATATTTCCCACCGACAGAGACACACAAATTTACTGAAAATCTGTTGCACACAACTCTGATTTGGGGGGAAAAAAAGGAAAAGAAAAAAGAAACCCACTATCACACAATCTCCTGTTTGGTTGCTTTGTGTGCAGATAAAAACGCATCAGATTCATTTGCATGCATCATAATATGACTAAATAGCTGCATGGGTAATTTCTTAATAAAAAAAAGCTGTCAAATCTGCAGTCAGGCCAGTTCCTCCTTTGCTCCATGCAGATGAATGCACACCACTCAGTTCAGCTGCAATTATTATATTTCACTTTACATGTCATTGATTTCCCTCGTACATGTGCAAGATTTCTTCCATTCTTTTCTATTTAGGCAACAACAGAACACAAAATGTCTCTTCAGACACACACGCACGCACGCACACACACCACAATATTTGTTCATACTGCACTTGCACTTAAGTCAATTGACAGACTGGCTCACTTTTAATCATCAAATGTGCAGGATCAGGGATGTGAACTTTTTGGGGTTCTGCTGCTCTTGCAGCAGCACTCCAATAGGTGGCAATGCAATTATCTTCTTTACAAATGTTTGAGTGAAGTGCATTGCTGAAGAGCCTCTCGTGTCCGTCTCAGTGCAACTAAAGCAGGAAAATGTCTCCACTGGTAATGAACACAAAGCACCTCAGCAGGTGCTCTGAGGCTTATGTACTTTTTTAAAATAGTTTGCATTATATTATTTATTATTATATAATTGATCTCAGTCCTGAAAGAGTGAGGAAATGTAGTTAGCATAAGGTTTCTAAGCTTGACAGCGATGAGGTGTGACATGCTGACTCGTTGAACACTCCTGTAGGCATAACATGATGGCAAATGACCTCCCAATACCACCATAACAATGAGATTGGTATTTTGATTGGTTCCAATTGAGAATAAAGTATGCTGAATGGTACTTTAAAGGAGGATATATTATTCAGTGCAGACAGTAGCTGTGTAACAGTAAACTCCTACGAGTCAGTGACTCACGCTGATCGACTTCCTGCTGCTGCTTACACACATGATGCGTCATGTGATCAAAGTTCTCTCCAAAGAAAAAAAGCAAAAGAGCAGCAGTCAGAAGCGCGCCAGTATTTTTTTGCCACGCTTTGTCTCTTCATGCCAATATTTTATTTCCAGCTGCCCTGACCCCGGCTTTTCCCCCCCATTTCACCCCCTCTTCTGCACCTGTAGCTGCTCTTCTTCTCCAGATTTCTGCTTTTCTTCCAGTTGCTGCAATGAGCAGCACTTGACTGTGCTGCAATGGATTTTGGTTCCCAGAATCACAAGTTTATCTTATGAATCCCCACTTTAAAGTGTGTTAAACCCGAAAACCTCACTGGCTCCAACTAGTCTCCAGTAGAAGAATTCCGTATTGTTGGAGAAAAGGTGATCATCATTAGAGAAAAATAAAACATGAATCTCGATAAGGCCATAACAGGAAATTAAACACTAATTTCACAAAAATATATAAAATTGCCTAAACTAGTGCAGATAACTCTCGTGCAAATATGCAATTACACATTTTCATGTTGTAATTCCCAACAATAACACACCCTGAATGCACTGCCAGTGGTTTCAAATGGTTTCAGGTGCAGTGTTTCCAGAAAGATCTCTGAGTAAATAAAATAAGAAGGTGCTTAAGGGAGGATAAATAAAGGCCTTTCACTATTTTTAGATGACAAATACGGGATGTAGGTTTGGAAAATTGAGGAGATAATGAGCCCAATCAATGAGGGTGAAAGTAAAAAGCAGGATACATTTGATCCTGTTTGGTTGCACGCATGGATGACAAGTGTGCACCAGAGCAAATACAGGATATTTGTCACCCAAGCACACAGGAACTGTGAGCACGGAGAGAGAAAATGTGCTTTTGTTAAAAATTTCTTTTAGATGGATCCTGATTTTTTTTTTAAAGGCAGAAATAAATATCAACCCTCGATGTGCCGTGTCCACATTATAGACACTAAAAGAATGAAATGATTGGTTATGATGCCACTGTTCCACCGGATGACTTATTCACTCTCAGATGAAGGGATATGTGTGACTAATAAGTGAACTTATGCTGTGTGAGTATAAACAGAGAAGGGGATTTGTGCTCTATTCCCCCTCAAGCCTTAAAACCCTCATCTGTCAGTTGTTTTTACAGCCTTTCCACTCATGCTCTCTCTGCCTCACTGTCTGTCTGCGTGTCTGCCTGTCCTTCTGCCTGGAGACAATCCGCAGTGAAGTCAGAGCCATGCTGGAATCCACATGGAAACTTTTCGTGCATAACTGTGGAGGAAAAAAAAAACATCCCCCACCCCCTCCCTCCCTCCCCTCACTCTCCATATTCTGATAATTGAGGGGGACGGGAGGTTGAGGGCTGATTCGTGGGTCGGTTTGGTTTTAGACTTCTTTCTCGGCAGTAATCTAACAATCCCACCATGCCAATGAGAAAAGCAGTTCTAATGACACACAGCTGCAGTGAATGGGGCCCTTCCAGTTGAAAATTAGATGGTTCGTATAAGAGAAACCAAGAAGCAAGCCCCTATCTCCAGAGAGAAGACAGGCCACTAGTCCAGTTCTCTGAAAAATGTACCGCAAAATGCATCGCAAGACCTGAGGCTTTGGAGGATACTTCTGTTTTTAATGTTTTTAACTGAATAGTTTTGGGAAACAGAGAGCCGAAATCACAACGTCACATCCAGGCTATAGTCTGCTTGTCCAGCTTCTGTGACTGAACTTAGTCTCTCATTCAACTTCTCTTTCATCACCTCTCTGGAAAAATAGATCATATTCCCGCAGACAAAAGTTCTCATTTTCTGTGAGAAACCAACCTCCACTTACTAATATGAGATGAAACCTTAGTGATACGTCGTCTCTGCTGAACCCGACCACAGCAGCTCATCCTTTGGTTTCTGTGCTGGTGCTCCTGACTGTAGACTGATCTGAACCTACTGTCACACAACCCTGCATCAAATAATCCAAATTACAACTTTAAAGGGATAGTTCACCCAAAATTCAAATTGCACTCATTATCTACTCACCCTCATGTCGACTAAGGGCTGGGAGAAGTTTCAGAGTCCTCCGTGGCTTCTCTGAGTTACAGGGGGTCTCGGTGTAGCAGTGCATGTCCATATAACGGTTGCAAATGGATACCACTTTTCTTCGTAACAAAAAGACACACCAAAAAACATCTGAATACCTCCATGCTGCTCGTATGTAATGTCCGTCTTGTATTGAAGCCCCGAAATGCGAATTGTTCAGAAAAAAATTAAATAAGTCTATATTTTAAGTTTGTTAGTGGAAGCTCCTCTTCCTGGTCTGTCCAAATCTCGCGAGTCAGTGCGATTACGGGTATCCATTTGCAACCGTTATATGGACATGCACTGCTACGCCGAGACCCCCTGTAACTCAGAGAAGCCACGGATAACTCTGAAACTTCTCCCAGCCCTTAGTCGACATGAGGGTGAGTAGATAATGAGTGCAATTTGAATTTTGGGTGAACTATCCCTTTAACAAAAACACAGGAGACACTATGAGTCGGTCAAGGTGCTGCTGTTAGCCCTATAATCGTGGAGGATGGACTATGTGGTGGACAGCAACTAACTAAAAAGTTGAATAAATGAATATAATATACTGATGAAAACCTGGTACAACAATGAAATCAGGTTTATTCCTTAAAATGCTAAACTATCCCGCTAAAACCTGCACCTAGCAAAGGATTACCTTTACACATAGCAATGTTTCTCACCTATGTCCATGACCACTCTCTTGATGCCTTCACCAGGAAATGAGGTAAAATTTGTGAGGAAATTAGCTGTTTATGTACAGATTTAGGCTAAAGTGAATATTTATTTACTCTATACAGTGAAACAGGCTCTTATGTGCACATAGGAGTGTGCACGAAGACTCCCCCTTCACTAATCACACAGTAATTGTTCACTCAAGAATACGTAGCCATATTATTGTAACTGCAGCAGCCCAGCCCAGCTGAGTCTCACTCATAATGGGAAACAGCCAACTGCCGTTTATATTTTCATTTTCCTTCCTCATTTTTAAAGCTCCCAATTTTTCCATAAGGTAGTCATTTCCAAGGCTGACGTGAAACCAGACACCCAGGAGAGAGCTCATGGTGAAGGGCCAGAAACAACATACAGCCAGGCAGCCCGACATCCTCTCACCTTCCCCAATCCCCCTCTCCTTCTAGCGCGAGTATTCCTGGGAAGGTAAACACCCTTTCACTGTGTCAGAAATGGGATTTCATTCTGCTGCCATGGCAGTTTCTTCATCTGGCCTTCTTTGCTGTCCCTCCCTCTCTTTCTTCTCCTCCCCTTTCTCCTCTCGCTGCCACATCTGGAACCCAGCCCCTCATTTATTTATGTGGTCTGTGTTGTTTCTTTCCTTTCTTATTTTTTTTTCAACTCTTATTTAAAAGTCCTTTACCTTGTCCTGCTGGCAGTTTCTCTGTTGAGGTCTGCAATTGCCTCTCGACATAACTGGTCAATCTGCAATTACATGCCCCTGCACAGACCCCTCTGAACAGCACCACTGCTCCAACGGCAGACCGAAATAGAATAGTTTCATGTCTGTTTGGATGGCGGCCCAGCTGAAACTATGCTCCTCCGCTTGACTGACAGTGGGATGTGGGCTTTTTCTCCCCAAGAAAAACCTTAAGGCTGGTCACATTTAGACTCGGAGCAGTCATACTCCAGCAGGCTCCAGTGGTGGTTGGCCCAGCTGAGCTCCAAAGAAGGAGAACAGGGCAAGACAAAGTTAAAGTGAGGGAAAGAGAGAACAGAGACAGACAGTCTGCAGAGAAGAGGACGAGAACCACGGGCTGAAACTATGAACCCTCCAGGGAACACTTCATCTTCTAGTCGCTGACCAAGAGAATGGGTAAGTTTGGCAACCGGTTCAGTCTTAACGTCATCTTCTGGAAAAAGGTTAAATTAAGTTTTTCAAATAACTTGAACACAACTCAGCGGTGCAGCATGCAGCACCTGATTTAAATATTCTGACACTTGATCCCTGTCATATCCTCCAAACATCTTCAACGGCAGTGGAGTTGTCCACTTGTTCAGGGGCAGACAGACATTACAGCAGAGTATTTTCCATTTGGCTTTGGAGTTGTTATATTTTGCTAAGTGCTTGAAGCACTTTCACAGACTAAACTGATGTCATAGCCCATTCTCTCATGGAAGTGCTTTTGACCAGTGTCCAACTCAGCTTTTTTTCAAACCCCCTTAAAACCCTAAAAAAAAAAAATTGTCAGTATTGTAATGTAAAAGTTTGGGATTTTAAAGAGCAGCAGTATTCATCATCTGAACACTCTGTTCAAGCCTCTCTGGTCTGTTGTTTTTAATTCATGAAAATTTTATATTTTATTGAATTAAGGACAGACCAACTCCAACCAACATATTTCAAAACCTAAACTAAAATCTAATGAGAAAGAGATTATATCCACTAAACTTGTGTAATCATGGAATGAAAAGGCAGTCAAGTTACAGAAAAAAATATCAGAATAAATTAACATCGGGGTATATATAACTTTGGTTTGATTTTGAATGGAAACAAGTTTTTTTGTGGCAATGAAAAATCATGTTGAGTTCAATATTTTGTCATTGTTCTAAACAATGAATACAAAATATCAGATCACATATGCAAAATAGCTCAGAATAAACCGTATCTTATTATTGATTATTCTAGTTATAATAAAATCATACAACTAGTAACAAGTTGTACACACACATGACATATCATCATCTTCTTCACATCAACCATTGACCAAAGGAGGCAGTCTTTCTTAATAGCAGGATCGAAAACTTGGAGTTCTTGCTGTTTAAACCATGCAGGCTTCTCAGATGTTGTTGTTTCTCCTGGTAAAAAGGATTTTGAAAACTCTAACATACAGATAGGGGAAGAGGATGGAAAGCTTCAACTCACAGTCAGTCAGCCTGAGTTATGTGAAACCTACCATTAACTTTTTGCTGAGTCAGCTGGTGTTTTGTGACATGGTTACACATTTTTTGTCTAATATGCACACTAACCACTGTCCACTATTTTCTGACTTCGCCATTTTTAAATCGCTGATGCAGTACATGACTGTTAACAACTCTCTTTTGGAAACTTACACTTGCTAATTGATGCTATCAAGGTCAATATGAATGGGAAGCTGCTCATTGTTCTCAGTAGGAAATATATTATATTTTGTTCTGAATCATGTTGGAGCTAAACTCCAGTAACGGTAACTGTTCTGACTGATCTGGTTTGTGTGGGAGTGTTGGGAGCTGGGACTGTGGAAAACAACAAACAGTACAGCCAGACTGACAGTTGTGATGAGGGCACGACCATGTCTTTACTACAGGCCTGTGTGTGATGTGATGGACAATTAGAGATTACTCGAGAGATCATATAGGTCTCTCTCTCTCTCTCTCTCTGGGTGTTTTGTTTAATTATATCACTCGTGAGCATCATGATGTTACCATGGTGAAGGGGTTTGAGTGTCACAGTGATCCAGTTATGCTGTCTGGGGCAAATGCCCCTGGAAGGGTCTCCCAAGGCAATGTGGTCCCAAGGGAGGGGCCAGACAAAGAGTGAATCATGACCCCTAAATGAACAGACATGATGAGTGGTGTGACTTCTTGGAGCCAGACCTGGGAGGGGAACTTGCCCCAGTGATTGTCGAGTGGCTGTTCCTTACAGTTCTACTGTAGGTAGGGGTTGGTTGCTATGCCGATTGGGCAGCAGATGGGCAGAGACCTAGGCATTTGGATTGCAGACTTGCTCGACATGGAAAGTCACTTCACTGGAAGACAAGGACATCTACTGGGGGAAGTTGGGCACAAGTCTGAGTGGACCGTGGCCGAAGCCTCCACTGCAGAAGCAGCCATTGAGAGCTGTGACCACTGGGGTGTTCAGTCAAGAGTGAGAACTGTTAACATCGGAGGGGGGCAACTGCCATTCCGACATAGGCCTCTAATTGTCTAAATGGCAACACTTAATTTTCTATCAAACGTCCCGTCATTCCGACGATTTTTGCCCGATATGGTCGGAATGACGGCATTTTTTTCTTTTTTTAAATGTCCTGCCTTTCCGACAAATGGCGTATTTTTTCCCCAAAAGATTTTGCACTGGTTGAGCTTAGGCAATGATGAAAGGACTTGGTTAAGTTTAGTAAAAAGACCAGGTAGAGGCTAAACAGGCAGACTAGTCCCTGTCTACGCTCTGCTGCGTAATTACCAAAACCATGTGTGTATTCCTCTATCAGCATGTCTTAAAGAAGGGAGTCACCTGTTGAGTAACGCACATTTCCTTATATTGAAAGCCTTGTCGGAATAGTGGGACGTTGACTTGTCGGAATAGCGGTATGTCGGAATGGTGGGATGTCGGAATGACAGCATGTAACCAAAGCGGACTGGGTAGGGGATGTTGTCGGGCGGTGGAAAGAATACGTTGATGATCTCCCAAACCTACAGTAGCTCACATGTCATCCATGGAGGAGGCAGAGTTGGAAGAGTCAAGGGAACCCTCATCCATAACCCTGACAGAGGTCGCCGAGGTGGCAAAGAAGTTCCTCTGACTGTGGCAAGGCAAGGCACCAGGTGTGGATGAGATATGTTTTGAAATGCTGAAGGCTTTGGATATTGTAAGGATGTCGTGGTTGACACATCTCTTCAGTGTTGGAAAACATCAACAGTGCCTGTGGAGTGGCAAACTTAGGTGTTCCCCAACTATTGGAGGAATTATACTGCTCAGCCTCTCCAGCAAAGTATACACCAAGGTGCAGGCTTATGACTGTGGGGGGAACCTGGGGAGAGGAGCCTGGAACCCTCTGCTTAAACTGCCATCATTGTGACCCAACCCTGGATGAGCAGAAGAAAATAAATGGATGAAACAATTTTCTTTCTCACTCTCAGTCTTCCTCATTTGTCATATTTGTCAGACATTTAATATCTGAGTGGAAAAGGTGACAAAGGCTCTAGGTTATAACATAAACCAAACAGTAAATGTGTTTCCAGGACCATGAACCAAGACCAGTAGCATGTTGCCATTATGTAAATACAGTACATGACAAACAATATTGCTGGTAAGTGAATTATAATTATGAAATGTTTTTAGGTCCATAATGGAATAACTCAGCCAACACTGTCTTATATTGTACAGTGGTTCATGGTCCATAGATGATGAATTCTACTGTCTTTAGTGATCCATTAATGTTTCCTTCACTACCACCACCAGTGTTAGTTTGCCATTGTTGACCAGTCTTTGATGAAATGGCAGCTGTTGGATGGATTGCCATGAAATGTGTTACAGATTTTCACTGTAATACTGATCCTTTTCATCAAGTGCCATCATCAGGTCAAACACTTCGGGTTATGACCAAACATCTGCTGAACTAGAAACATTCCCATTGGCCTCTGCCAATGGGAGTGTTATTAGATGGGAATGGTTCTCTCCAGGTTTGCCAGCTTCCTCCCACAGTCTAAAGACACCCACACTAGTTTAACTGGCAACTCTAAGCTGGAAGTGTGAATATGTGTGTGTGTGTGTTATAAGTCCTAACAGTAAATTAGCTCAGCAGCAATTACTTCAAGTGAAAAATATTTGAAAAAGCATTTTTAGGCTCATTTAACATTAGCTGATGACAAGCTTCGACAGCCGCTTCCCGTAAACATCTGTTTAGCACTTCTGTGTAATAATACATGACTGGTTGGGGATAAATCTGGAAGCACAGTGACTCTGACTCTGCTGTGCTTTCTCCTCTTGTCTGCCGGGTGAACAGCTGAGGAGGGTGTGGCGTGGTTAACATGAACCACACACGCAGGTGTGGCCTTCACCCTGCTGCTGCACTGTTTAATTAGGTTTCTTCTGCATGGGTGGAGAGTCTCAGGGTTTCCACTGTAAAAAAAAAAAAAAGAAACCTCAAATCTCATCCTGGCAGTCATTGTCTCAAGACTTTAAGAAGGGCTCCTCCGTACAGGCCCACGAGCAGTGACGCTGAGGGTGTGACTGAACTTAGTGACCACAGCTAAAGCTGGAGAGATGAACCTGCACAAAAGTTTGGAATACATTGTAAAGCACTGTGTACTCAAAGTAGCCTGACAAACTCATTCAATATGTTTGCTCCTTACAGTTGCTGACAATACACATCAAGGGTTACACAGGGCTGAGATCTCAGTCTTGGAGCTGGACCTGGCCAAATGTCTGTCACTCTCCATTAGTAGTCTCTTTCTTCTGGATGAGGTATTTCTTTTGTTTGGTGCTATTTTTCCATCCCTCCTCATTGCCTGTGTGGCCTCGCTGGAATCAGGACTGGGTCATTTTGGTTCTTCTCCCACAAGTCTGCTCCTCTCCAGAAACTGTTTTTCACACAGCTTAGCAATTTCCATCCAGATGCCCAGAAATTATATTTTCTTCATGGAGAACAGCAGTGGGAGAGTTCTGTTTTTTCGCCCATGATGCCAGTAAAGAAAATATAAATATGACACCTCGCAGTCGAAAAGTGATTTCTGCTTGTTAAGGGGATTTTCAAGAGGGCAGCAGGGTTAGAGGAGGTTACGCCTCAGCAGGTGGTGTGGTTTGATCTCCATTTCCTCCTGTGCATATGTTGAGAAACACATTTAACCTTTCCTCATTCTAAATGACATCCAGCACGAGAGCTTTATGTATACAAACATACAAGCCAGGGGATTCTCTGACAAATGTGCTGCACTTGCATAACTACAGCAATATCAGTGGCTCTGCCTGCTGCATTTGAGTCGCTGACCTTTGACCTTGGAAGAATACAAACAACAGCTTTCACCACATGGAGTCAGCTGCCTGTCTCCGACACTAAGAAGAAGATATTCTGGGTTTTTTTTAAAAAGCGTGACCACACCATTATATATATATAATCCTTGGCTGCAAGATAAAAACTGCATAAATCTCATAAAGAGCTCACACCTCTGGTGGTGCTGAGTTATGAGAGGAAAAAATGCAGACAAAAGGGGGAAAAAGTGTGACCAGGAACGTTGTGTAAGTGTTAAAGTTGTTTTATCAAAACAAAGACTTTTGTTGCATTAAAGATTTAATTGCTCAATAAATTACAACCAATACGAAGAAATATTGAATGCAAATCAATGAGCAAACTTTTGCAACACCAACATTGCTACAAGAAGCAGCACACATGCATCCCACTTCAATCTTTCTTACAGTACACACACTACCCATGCGTCACAAGTAAATCGTTGACGCTACTTTACTGTGGGTAATGGTGACTGTTGACACATCATTGCAGTGGTGTTCATGACTCAGTGGAGGCTCTTTCTTTGGAGTGGGGACTCAATTAGGAGAGTGCAGGTATAAATTTTTGCGTAGGTGGGCCCAATATGGCAGCCACTCTGGGGCCCAAGGCTGGGAGATAAATCAATATCAGACTGGTTGAATTAGAGCATCAGCTTGGAGCTTCCCTCTCACCGACCTCTTTTTCTTTGCTCTTGTCTTTTCTTCCCATCTCCATCTGCTAATTGCAGGGGGGTCATAGCTTTCTGGGCTCCAGTCTGTTTATCTGTCTTTACTGCAGATTGCCATCTTCTGTGTTTGCTCTGCGGTCCTTGTTACGGTTCATTGGGGAGATCATGAGAGGAAATGGAGGCTTCAGTTCTTCACCACGTCTGTTTGTTGTGAGATTCACGGATGACAGAGAGGTCATCCATCCCTCCTCCTCTCCTCATGGAGAAGTCTTGAGGCTGTTTAGAGCACCTTGGGGAGTCCAGAGGAGTTACTACGCTCTCCTCCCAAGTGGTGTCATTTTCTGTTTGAGTGACCCCCCATCACAACTGCCTGCCCTCGGCTCATATGACTTCATACAGCAGCAATGAGAGATAAAGGGGAGTGGTTGAAAATGTAAAACTAAACTCTTTATCTGATTATGATTTAACTGTTTATTTTTGGTTGAGTGTGTGGGCTCATGGAGATTTAGTTTAAAAGACATTTTCCATAATGTCCTGTGTTATCATTTTTGTTCAATAAATTTTTTAACCATTATTTTATTAATGTCATCACTACACCTGCAACTAATTATGACTTGTATTATTATTATTATTATTATTATTATTATTATTATTATTATTATTATTATTATTATTATTATTGTTATTATTATTATTATATACCAGTATAAGTATATTTTTTGGCTTTTCATGCCTTTATTTGATAGGACAGTTGAGAGAGACAGGAAATGGGGAGGCAGAGAGAGGGGGAATGACACACAGGACAGGGTCGCTCGACACGGGATTCGAACCGGGGCCGCCTGCAGTGAGGACTATAGCCTCAACACATGGGGCAGGTGCTCTGAGCTAACCACCGCCCCGTGACTTGTATCATTGATTAATTGGGTAATTCCTCCATGTATCGATTATCAGGACCCGAGAGCACAGTGGGTGAAGTCACAGCCATCATAATGTATGATACAGTGGCTTGGCCTGTCACCACATGAGATCGAGGCAGATCTGTGAAGTTAGAGTGATTTACGGGAGAGAGAGACGAGAAAGGATCAGTCTTGTTACATGATTAGAAGCAGAAAGTTTGCAGCTTCTCTTCCCAGGAGAAGACAAAAGAAGGCCCATAGATACAGCTTCAGAGAATAAGCAAAATTCATCAACAAATAATGATAGAAATTGCAAATAACTTCTTGAACAAATAATTAAATGCAATTGGTGAAAAAAAACCTACTTTATTCCCACCTAGAGGAAATAAACTGCAAGAAACCGCCATCACTTGATTTACGTACAATACATTTTCATGGTCTTGCCTGTGCTTGCCTTGCACGTGCCACCCTGAGATGTGCAATAGCACCAAGGCCCATTCATTACTGCTTGCAGCTTTCATTGTAAATTGACCCTTTCCAATTTTTCTTATCACTACACACAGTACTTTATGATTGAATTTGTTTTGTTTTTGCAACTAGATTAAACTCTGTGAAACTCAGATGTTCTGGTAGATCAATGCATGATAACAGTAATCATTTAGAGAATCTGTGTTGACGCATGTCTTATTTAGGAGTAAGAATATTCTGTATATGTTAAATGAGACATGGCAGGCTGTTTTTCAGACTTAATTACTCACACACTCTCACACTGTTTATTTGCAGTGAGGAAGAAATAGCACTGAAATAGTTCTTTGAAGTGTCACATGTGGGCTTTTCTTGCATACCTTGCAATTTTTTTGCCCCCAATATTTACTTATCACATTGACCCCATGTGTGTCCCATTTAGCCCAAGCCTTTACGTCACCGGTGGAATAACAGTTGAAGGAAACGCCTTGAAAAAATTCCACCCTGCCCTTAAGTGCTGCCTGTGTTCCTGAGCTTAGATCTGAGCGGCGGACCTATCCTCCACCCCAGATTCTTGCTCTTCCCCTCTCCTCTAAGCCCACACATGGACCCAGCCCACCTAATTTACTCCCACCTCCTAATGTCAAACAGCTGTAGAGTTGACTTGCATGGAATTGCTGCTATTACGTCCTCCTCCCCTCCCTCACTACGTTTTCTTTCTCAGGCATTTTGTGCGTGTGGCCCTTGCTATCAGGTCACTCACCGGCCCAAATGCTGGTCTACTGTAAACCATGCATCCATTCAATCTTTATTTATGATGCAGGCGCTGGATATGAGGTCATGAATTGGCATCGTACGTACCCATGGGTGGAGATGGATAGACCAATAGCTCACCATAAATTGTGTGAATGGATTGTGCGCAGTTCCCATGTTTTGCTGTTTCCTGGGTCTTTCTGACATGTAAAGCCAGACTGTAACTGGGCCAATGCCATTTCCAAGGCACTCCATCTAACTGAAGGAGCTGCGTGACATAAATGCCAGCGAGGTCATTCTTCACATGATTGACAGGAGAAGATCAGGCAGTGATGCTGAGGGTTGAGAGCTCCTGTTGCTGTCGGGAATCTGCTTCAAAGGATTGCTTTGGCCCCGTGCCTGAAGCCTGACCTGGAAGCTGATCACACAAATTTCAAGAATTTATCACTAACTTTAAAACTTTGGCCCTGATATTCAAGACAATACTGGAAAAGCAATGAAACTGCTGTGTACTCACATCCCTTTCTTGCAGTACTGTTAAACTCAGGAGTGCATCGGCGTGTGAAGACCATTAATTTAAGCGAAACGAGGAGAAAACAAAAGACATAAAAAGCAAGATGTAAGTGGAGTCAAATTGTGGCTAATGTGGCTGTTATTGATAAGGAAATACTACGTGTGAGTTAGTGCGAGTGTGAGAGCATTGTAGTAGGCTATTACTGTATGTGAGAGTATGATGTGACATGTAAAAGCAAGTATTTATCTCTCAAACGGCCGCACATGTGACCATTGGTCTGTTGAAGACCATGAATGCTGAACTGAAATCAGATAGGGTCTATAGAGGACTTGTGCTGTGCATCACAGGTCTTCCTGCCAAAGTGCAGCTTTTGTCCTCTGGCAACCTTCAAAACTTGAGGTTCTAAGGCCTGTGGTGTTAACAGATGTATTAAATCGTGCTGAAAGCCAATATTTATATTTGAAAGGGTTATCCTCAGAGTGTGTGTTGGTGTCTTTTGCTTTCATTACTGGCGCAGTGATTCTCAGGTTGGGCCACGTAGGATCCATCTGTTGGACCGTTTTTGATCCTTTAGGGGACACAAACCATATGTCTGCTTTGTTCACTCTCATACATTTTAATCAACTGGGGTAATTTCACCTGGAAGCTCAACAATCAGGTGAATTTTGGATGAACTCTGTAAACAGTCCCATTATGTTAGAAGGAAAACAAAACCACCACCAAACCAGATCATTTTGAGGCAGTTTCCCACTAGAGAAGCTGAAGTGTTGCTGTTTTAATGAAGCTTATGCTCCGCCTGAGCACTCCCCTAAAGCAACACTGACTTTGAATGGAAACTTATGGGCGTTCATCACGTCTATCGCGTTTGGTGTGAACCACAGTGAGAACATGGATGGTCTTATAATAGATCCATGGGTGAGACTTGAAAGCACCTTGATGGCATAGGTGTAGCTGTAGCTGCCCAATCAGAAGGTTTCCTTTAATGCAGATCATCCAGTTGTCAATTAGCTATCTGAAGATGACACGAATAAAAATAATTAATTTTTTATGATTTTTATGATGATAGGTCAGATTGCCCCTCCCCTTTCACCAAGGCGACAGCCCGCGCAGCTAGCGCAGCAGGAATGAGCAGCATGCTAGCCTCTTCGGCCTCTTCCTGTAGCAGATAAACAGACTAGTCATGGCGGAACAACGCAGTTTGCTGAAGTTTGTTACAGAAACACGCCGTGAGGAGCTGGAGGAAGAGAAGTCAACTCATGTTCAGCCGTGGACACGGACTTCTGCTCCTCAACAAGTGCTAAGTAGCCTAATGAGGACACGTAGGCTAACGTTACATGCTAATTCAGCCCTTTCATTAAGTCGGACTGTAGCCTATGGTTTATGGAAGCCGCTGCTGCCCGCGCGCCTCAGTCAAACAGTGATGTAACTGCGTTACTAACCTACCCTTTTCAGTAACGAGTAACGTTAGTTTCCCCGTTATAACGCGGTTACCGCTAATGACAGTAAAATGCGCTGTTACTCGACATTACTTGACTCAAAGACAAGTGTAGCCTACACACTTTTTCAGCTGTTTGTACGGAGCCTGTCAGTGCGGAGGAATACTGAGTGAGTTGGTGGGTTTCGGATAAACAGGAGGTTATGGTTATGGTTGGTAAGGAGTCTGGGGTGAGTCCCAGTAATTTGACATATTTGAACATTGTATTAAAAAGTAACGCACTAGTTACATTTCCTGGTAATTAGGTAGTTATTTTATTAGATAACAATTAAGTTACCAACTTAGTTAGGCTACTTTTTGGGAAAACTAATGACAACTAATTACAAGTAGGCCAACGTGCCCGACACTGGTCAAACACCAGAGACTGGGGGATAATAGAGCGCCAGCAGCACACACTTCGGTCAGTGTGGAAGATGCAGAACATGAAGTGTTGGTCCAGCAGCTGGAGAGAAAAGTCAGAGTCTTTCCCTCACCTGTTGCCTCTCTGACATGGCTTCCTGTAAATCAGTGGCTTCCTCCAGGCCTTTGCAAGCTGTAGCTGAAAGACTTGGATAAAAACTGGCATCAGCTGGTCAGTAGCCCTCTGTCCCTCCTGTCTTGGAAAGACAACTGACTGAATCATTCCAGTGTTCAACATGAAGCCCGGTTGTCCCCTGCTGTAATCAAAAGTAAGTTAAGTTACACTGTGTAGCCTGTTGCGTGTGTGTGGTTTGATTGGCCGCCATGCCACGCTATGTGTTATTTTACTTGGTGCTAGTGTACCTCTCTGAGCACTGCATTTATTAATAATGGTGCCTTAATTATTTCCTTGAACTGTGGTACTTTCATGAGAACACAGTTGTGACGGTCTGTTTTGGTTAACATGCTTTTCAGAACCTATAAGTATGATTGGTGTTGGACGGGCCAGACCCACCGAATTTCCTCTGTGCTTGGGAACACCACTGATGGCACCAGGTCAAGTGCACTGTGGCTGAGGAGGATCTGACCAGGTTTCATCACTCATCTGTGGTATGTCATCAGTTACCACTAGCAAAAAAAATCAGTATGAGATTTTTCCCTCAACACGGTACAGTTAAAAAATACACTAAGCCTTATGCAAAAGTCTTTTTTAACAAACATCCACCTGTTTATTTTGTTGGTCAGGGGCACAGAAACCATGCACTGGCAATGAACTTTAGCACTGGACACAATACATTTTGAGAATCCATGTGTATGTGCTTCCTCAGGATCCTCCCTAGCCTCGGGGTAAGCTGGGTCCATAAATATGATGCCGAAACATAGCAGCTGTCCACTACAGCTACAGGTTACAGTGAGTGACAACATGATTCCGATTGTGGAATCGACTAAACAAAATGGCAGAGGATAGAATAAATAAAAAACTATTTATTTAAAGTATTTTGGAGCAAATTACATAGTTCCCCCTGGTCAAAAGAGATTTACTCAGTTTTTGAGGAGGTGGACATTGTGTATATTTACAGGAATAATTTGTGCTGTTATGTTAACCCCATTAAAAATAAGCTTCTACTAAAATTTGAAGAAAAATGGTTTGAAAATGTTCCATCAAAACCAATATGCAGATGAAATATAGGCTAATTTTGGCCCTGAATTATGTTACATTTCGTATGCAGAGAAGTTAAAAATCTTTAGTTGCACAGCTGAGATGGTATTCTTACTCTGGCGATTGAGGTCGGTTGATTTAAAAATATTCCTGAGGAAAATAGAATATGTGAAATGTGTGAGTTGGATGAAGTGGAAAGTGAGTATCATTTCCTTTTGTATTGTACAAAGTATGATGATTTGAGAGAGGTATTCATTTCATGAAATCTAAAGACAAAACCCTGAAATATTCTGGTGCTCTGATAAGCAGAAGCTGGAGTGGTTGTTTAATTTTAATGTGTTTTAAGACTGCTAGTTTTATTTCTGGAAAAGAAGACAGGAGCATTTGTTTAATTAATCTCTGATGATTTCCTTTGAACCTTGGTATTGTAATAAAATTCAATTCAATCATGATAATCATGGCCATGTCTGTGAATCTTAGTTTTGGATCATCTGTGAGCAGGTCCCACAGATGATACCTGATGTCTTACCATCATCTTACTGTGGGTGTGAACCCTGAACTTGCCCTTCTTCTCTCTGTAATTGAAAGGCATGGACATGGCTCTGGTGATGCAGTCCTCCAGCTCTGAAAATGCAGTATATTATGATTTACACACATGCCCTTCTAGAGACCCCGGCCTCATATCTAATGACACTGTGGTTCTCTTTTGTGTTGCACGGAGGATAAGTTTTGGTTTGATATTCTGCGCTGGCTTGGTTGGTTGGGTGTTTGACTTAGGGCCAGTCAGTGAAACCGCAGGTTTTTAAACTGATGCACTTCTGTCTCCTGGTTTCAACCTCAGTGTTTGTTATTTCTCGGCCTCATGATGACTCAGCTGACGTTTCATTGGAGAAAAGCGGTTCATGCTTTTGTGTCTCAGAGTTGGCGGCTGTTCGTCTCTGATTTGGTTTTCCCCTCTGCTTTGCCATGAGTGTTGCATCTTGGCCAGTCATATTGTGTTTCTGAGGTGGGCGTGGCTAGAGTTAGGTCATACATGACAACACCTATCAATCTTGTTATTTTGAACACCACACTGGTTTATGATGTGACTGATTTGTTTTTACAACTGTCAGTGTGAAACCAAGAATAAAAGGATTTAAAATAGGAGCAGAGTCTGTCTGGGCTTACACTCGGACTTAAAGGGATAGTTCACCCAAAATTGAAATTTCACTCATCTACTCACCCTCATGTCGACTAAGGGCTGGGAGAAGTTTCAGAGTCCTCCGTGGCTTCTCTGAGTTACAGGGGCTCTCGGCGTAGCAGTGCATGTCCATATAACGGTTGCAAATGGATACCAACTGTCTTCGTAACAAAAAGACACACCAAAAAACATCCAAATACCTCCATGCTGCTCGTATGTAATGTCCGTCTTGTATTGAAGCCCCGAAATGCGAAATTGTCCCGAAAAAAATTAAATAAGTCTATATTTCAAACTTGTTTGTAGCGGAAGCTCCTCTTCCCGGTTCGTGAAATTTGGACGAACCAGGGTCTGTCCTCTTCCCAGTTCGTCCAAATTTGACGAACCGGGAAGAGGAGCTTCGAGAAGCTTGCACTACAAACAAGCTTGAAATATAGACTTATTTAATTTTTTTCGGAACAATTTCGCATTTCGGGGCTTCAATACAAGACGGACATTACATACGAGCAGCATGGAGGTATTTGGATTTTTTTGGTGTGTCTTTTTGTTAGGAAGACAGTTGGTATCCATTTGCAACCGTTATATGGACATGCACTGCTACGTCTAGACCCCCTGTAACTCAGAGAAGCCACGGAGGACTCTGAAACTTCTCCCAGCCCTTAGTCGACATGAGGGTGAGTAGATAATGAGTGAAATTTCAATTTTCGGTGAACTATCCCTTTAACTGTGTGTAAAGTGAGGAGTCACAGGGTGATGACAGAGTACTTTGTTACCAACATGTGTCAAGTTGCTCCAAATGATTATAGTCCTACACCCTACTTTTACCTGACTATGCTGTAAGCCTGTCTCCAATTATGTCAGACTGACTCCCCATTAGCCATGTGGTGTGTGTGCCTCTCCACAGGCCTTATACATCCATTATTAAGCAGCTCCTGATGTTTTGCTGGCCATCGCTGCTCTGGTGTCAGGTACCCGTGCGATTCCCCTTCATTGGACCAGACTGTTGGGATCCAGTTCCAGTCTCGGTGACCTGCTGCAGCTGCTCCTGAAGCTACCACGCTCCACTCCAAAACATTGAGTTTCTCTGGATGTTGTCTCTTCCCTCAGCTGACTTCACTATTTCTTGTTTGTCTAACTGTTGATTGAGCTGGGAAGCTTACAATGCACTTGGATATTTCTCTTGGCGTGACATTAGGACTGTTTGAGCTTTCAGAAGGTATGGTGCTGCTATTATATTGTTTTTTTCTTTGTTTAAAAAAAAAAAGAATCAGGGGTAATTTTATAGCAGACTGTAAAGTACCAAAACAACAGTGCAGTTAGGAGGCTTGTGGTGAAGCAGTATAGTTGTTTATGCAGCTGAATTTCATCTCACTGGGGGGAGAAATGTGTCCCAGGCTGCTTCAGTGTTTGAGGATTTTGCCTGGTGTGATTACCATGTAGCTGCCTTCGTGATCTGTCCACTTTTATTAGTTTGACACTGAACAGCGTGGCCGACCACAGACCAGGCTCAGGGTTACAGATATGTGTGTAAGTCTGTGTGTGCAACTTGACCCCATCTGATTTCATCCCCATAAGCAATGGATGTTGCCTAGAAACCCTGTTGCAGGAAGACTGTTCAACTTCCATATTATGCCAGAGGAAGGAATGCTCCCACACCTAAATAGATTACAGAGTTTTTTTTTTCCTTACAAGGGAATCTTCTCATCCAGTTCACTCAGAAGTCTTGAAGTTTTCAAATCACAAACTGGTGCACACACAGAGACCTGAGGGTAATCAAGGCACACAAAACAAAACCCCAAATTGGCCTTTTTCTAGTTAAGTTTTTTATAGAGTGCATTTACTGTATTCACTGCTGAGAATAACTGTGTGTGTGTGTGTTTGATGTCTAGGTAGAAAAAAAAACACGTTCCACTATTGTTATTAAGTCAGGGCTCATAGGGATAACATTTCAGACTGCACGAATAATACAAAGTTACTTTTTCAGTTCATCATTTTCCTGAATATTCTACAGTTAAGCGCAGTGTTTTTCAACCTTGGGGTTGGGACCCCATGTGGGGTCGCCTGGAATTCAATTGGGGTCACCTGAAATCGCTAGTAATTGATAAAAAAAACTTCGATAAAAATATTTTTTAAAGCCCCAGTATGTAACTTATTTGGCTTTTTATTAGCAAAAATCAAATATTACTTTCATAAATACGTATTTCACTGAAGTCGAATCACACTTGCATACAAATGAAAGCTTTCTCGTACCTTAGAATTAGTTGTTACAAGTCGTTACAAATACATAAGTGGGCGACTCACCGAACCGAGGCGGCCATGTTGCATCGCCATTTTTTACGTTGAGTGGCAGCGTGACCGTAGGTAACCATAGAAACTCAGCGGAGCTGTCAGCTCGGGGAGAAAGTTTTCCAGGTAGCGCCTGTTAAAACTGTCACCACTGTGTAGTGTGAGGAAGGACGGAGGCACTGGTGTTGCATTCAGGTGCAGTCAGGCAGACGGCCGTCGGCAAACCAACCGGATGTCATTTTACTCCACGAGAGAAAGACGGTAAAACGTGGGTCAGGTAAACAATACAGTACGACATCACCATGACAACATATTGTCACGCCTGTATTGTTTTGCCTCGTGCTGGCGGACCACTTGTTTACATAGATGCTTGTTTATCCTGTTACATGCAGCGTCTGTTGTCTGTCTGACGTCTGCCCCATTTCACGTGAATGCAACATCAAGAATACGTTCCGATATGCAACCGCACCGCTAGATGGGGGGAATTCCTACATACTATACCTTTAACTAATTATTATTTGTTTTAAATGTATGAGTAAAAACACCACACACAACTTACTTTCACTTTCTTGAATATAAATCGAGTTCAAATAAAATGCAGCATATAAAAATATCTGAGCTGACGCATCTAGATTGACGGCTGTCAGAAATTTGATATGTCAAAATGGAGAGTGATCTCCGGCGCAACTTCACCAACCCACAAGGTGCATGGAGAGTGTGATGTGGAAAAACAACTTTATTTGATATGTCAAACTGGGGTCACGAGCCAAAAAAGGCTGGGAACCACTGGTTAAGTGTATTAAGTTTGAAACTGAGGTACATTAAGAAGTCAAGTTGCAAATTATATGAATACAACTTAAAATACAAGACTTTTAAGATCCACCTGTAAGGATTTAGAATGTATAGATAAAGCGGGTTTACACAGTGAAAGCTGCTACAAGTATTAAATGGCAGCTCAGTAAAACCCTGTAGTATTAAGGGAACATAAGCACCACAAAATGGTGCACAAACACAAGGCAAAACCATAAACAGGGTGTGATGTGTGTGTACCAAAGAGTACCTCCAGTGAAAAACACTGTTAAAATACCAAGAGAGAATAGCTAAAGGTTTAAAAAGTCTGTGATAAATAAAACAAAGGCAATAAAGAGTAATGGTAGGTCCTTAAAATAGTGAGCAAATGTTATCACAAGCCACTTTTCATGTCACCACAATTAGTGCTGCTCACACCCTGAAAAAAATCCCACAATATAAAAACACATGTAGAATATGTCAAACATAAAAGCTATGCTCAGATGATCACATTCGGTGGCCTGAAAAGTATAAGAAAACTTTAGTTTTGTAAAGATCACCAGAAGAGAGAGTTTCCTGCTGTGCTCCCTGACACCCACAGTGGATGGAGGATGGAGTGTGAGTGGCAGAAGTACAGAGGAGCAAAACTGTGGTTGAGCTGTCAGCTACTCTGCTGAGGGAGCATTTTACACGTGGAGGCCGCTGACAGATACCGAACCGACTCATTCCTTCTCCCAAATGGATTTTTTAAGTCAGAGAGACGGACTGACAGAGAATGATCCATTTAGGAGGCAGGAGAACACAGCTCTCAGCGGCACCGCCAACACTTTCCACCACTCTTTTAACATTTTTATAATAGAGCCCGATAGAAACTATTTGCAACCTCTAATATATCTTTTCCATTTATGTTATATACTGTTCCAATCTTAATCCACACTGTAAATAGTTTGATGACTCATACTGACCACTTTTTAATATCATTTACACTACGGTCCTTTTTTTTGGTTTATTCTTGAAACCTTGAGTTTTATTACGTAGATATTTTCCACTTCTTCCTCAGCTTTTCTATCCACAAGTTTAGAAGTGTTTTTATGAATCCCATAACTCCTAGTGGATACATGCAAACCTTCTTCATGGTAGGGTACATGTATGCACTGCAGGGTCACTTCCTGCTCTGCATGACTGTGTGTGAATTACAGGCAAATTATGAAGCACTTTGGATGATACCATGACAGTTAGTAATTATTTATTTCTATAGCACCTTTCACAGCATGGAGTCACAAAGTGCTTCACAGTGAAAATTAAACAAAAAGATAACAAGGCAGCAGTAAACAAAGTGCAGACATGGTAAAAAAAAAAAAAAAAAAAAAACAGTGCAAAGGCAGTGAACATGATTACCAGGACCTTGAATTGGTACCTGAAAGCCACGGGGAGGGAGCGCAGGATGGGGGTGATGTGGCAGGACTTCTGTTACCATGTTAACAGCCTGGCAGCGGCGTTCTGTACCAGTTGTAGGCGCTCCAGAGATGATTTAAAGAGGCAGGTGAATAGTGAGTTAGATGAAATGAAAGCATGGACAGCCGGTTTGAGTTCTGAGTGTGCGACGATGGATCATCTGACATCCAACGTTGCCACTAAAAGCAGTCTATAATAACTAAAAAATAAAAAATCGGGGCGAGGTGATGTTCTGTGATAACAGGTAGTTTCCTTTCAATATGAATCTGAATTTACTTGGAACACAGTAAAAATAAGACTGTATTTTTTGTGGAGCATATCCATGGATGCATGTTAAGCAATTAAAAGAAAGCGCCTTTACTCATTGTGTTATGAGTAGTACTTTTATTTTGAAGTTGCTCCCTGATGTGACGTGTGTAGCTTGCCCCGGGAAAAGTTTGTTGATGCTTGTGTTCGAGCCGTCAGTCTGGAAAATAAAGCAATGGAACCTGTACCAAACAATGTATCCCATAGATCTAAGATGCAATAGATCCGTGATAAAGTGGAGGCTTGACTGCAGCGGTAAAACGTTACTTGCAGGTGGGAGCTTCTCGCGGGATTTTGAAATCTTGTTAAGTCAGAAAAAAATTACCCCAAAAAACAGGAGGAAAAAAATTACTACGAAAAACAGAAAAAAATTACTACGAAAAACAGAAATAATTACCCCGGAAAACAAACCAAAAAACAAATGACTCAAGTGAATGTAATACGCTTCTGTATATATTTGTGATCCATGTGATCAAGCTATTTTACAAATATTGACTGGGTTAAAAAAGAGAGGATGGATGATATGCAACATTGGTAGCAACCAAGCCTGTTGTGATAAAGCTAGACCAGAGCCACTAGGACCTTCCAGAAGCATCTCATTAAACATGTAATAAGGATGAAACCACATTCAGAGCTGCAGTCAGATCAGATCCTGTTCTCCCCTCTCACGCTAAAGAAATGTTTTCCTTCTATGAAACTCTTACTTTGAAAAACACATCTATTTGGAGCCTGTTTAATGTCCAGTCTATGTTGTTTCCTGCTTTACCCACAATCCATCTCCCACATCACCCCATTGTCATTTTCTGGTCCTCTACACTTCTTTTTGCTTCTTGGAGCTTCCTCCTGAACACTCTACAGCCACTTTCTGTAGCAGAAATATATGTGCTTCCGTTCTGTCCGCCTACATATTTATTCCTGACATCACGCTGTGTCAGACTCAAATCTGTGACGCTACTCAACCTCTTGTCACCAACATCCGGAGACACGCTCAGACTTAGACACAGTTTTTCTATCTTTAGCTACACTGCTATAGAATGTGGTTGTATACGTATTTCAAGTCAATCCTATGTGCCGGTGTGCAGTATGCACCTCTGTTGCATCCTCACAGGCAAAGAGAATGAGGAGATACCTATGGGAGCTGTCAGTGTTTGCCGTGGTGGTTCCCACTCCTTTTCACCCGGTGACAGAAATGATTGAGGAAAAATCTGAAGGATGGATTATTTTGACAGACCACCGGAAAAACCTGGACGTAGGCAGAGGAAAAACCTGCTCAGCCACTATTTTAAAACACACTTGACTAAAATATTAAATGTCAAGTTTTGACATAAACTTCACAGCAGATTGTGTTTGCATACTAGTGGATTAGTCTGACACGTTCATAAAACAAAATAAGTAATAATGATCAATCGTATAGACTGTTGGCCACTCTAGTATCGGTTTTCTCACTGCAGGTGAGCCTGTCGTGAGAAATGTATGAACATGACAACATAACGTGGGTCTTGTTGTTTACAGAGAAACAACAATTCCCTCTCCGAGGAGCAAGGAAAAACTTTAAACTGTGTGTGTGTGTGTGTGTGTGTGTGTGTGTGTGAGACAGAGATTTTGTTCTTTCGTGTAAATCTAACATTGTTATCTTGTCTACCAACAGCTTTATGTCGTAGAAGCTGTGCTCTTGATGCGTCACTCACATTTTCACAAGGTTTGGTTGAATATGGAAGTTGTTGTATATGTGAATAACAGCGGTGGAGGGTTTGAGTCAAAACCGTTGTGTTGTAAATGTCACTGTGCTAAACACCCCAGCTGAACCCTCGCTGGTTGTCAGCGTATGCCCTAACATAGGGTTCTTCTCAGTGTGTAATATTTTTCTCCAGCGAATGGCGTGTTGGAAGCCTGGAGGCTTGGCTTGAGTCCAACAAATTTTCCCAGCGGGCCATTCACATCCCAGGACAGGCTGGGAAAATATGAGCAAGGCAGTGGCTTCCAGTTCCTTCCACTCCGACTGCACTGAGCAAAGTGTCAGGTGTGAATGGAGCCTGATAAAGTGTTTCTAGAGTATGTGACGTAAAACTAGAAAAGTTAGTTCCACTTTTATATTGTAGGCTACTGGTTTGGGTTAGATTCACTATGAAATTATAAACATAATAGGCTCCATGCACAGCTCCACTACTTCCTGAACTTAAACAAGCTCATTTATTTCCTGTCTAACATTAGGCTATTGGACAAACTGATTAATCCAGCTGTGTCTGACTCTGACCTAGTCACAACAATGGTCAGACACACCTGGATTAATCAGTTTGTCCAATAATGTTAGACAGGTAATAAAGGAGCCTGTTTAAGTTAAGGAAGTAGTGGAGCTGTGCATAAAACCTATGAATAGTTGTAAGAGAAAAAAAGGAAAGACCCTGGTTTACTTAGTTATACTATCCAAAATATACATATTGGACACAGTAAATGAGACAAATACAGAGATAGAAGTGAGTGTGTGAACTATACACACACTTTAAAGACAGTGTTATCAGGGGAATGCTCTGGATTTAGACTCACTACTCTACTGAGATAGCAGTAAGAGGTTAAGAGGGCTGTTGTGTCTGGAGGGACAAATATGTCCTTAAATATCTCAGTGCAGAAGAAACAGAAGACTTCAGAATGTGCTGGGAAGTTCATCGTACACATGGACAGAAAACCCAGTCCACTATGCACATGTTAGCACATGTTATGTTAGCTCGCTTAAGGCTTCAACGCTGTGCAGGAAGCCATTGTCACTTTTACTTTAAGAACACCAAGAGAAACTTGAGCTGACTCACTAAACATTTGAGCAGTAGCAGTTGACAGTCTGTGTTATCTGCTGCCCTGTGTGGGTCTCTGTCCACATACAAGGGCCCACTTTCAGCCAGCCCACTGTGTGTGGGATGGGAATGTTGGGTCCGTGGCTCAGCACAGCACCGCTTCTAGCTTGTTCCCACCCAACCACCCATGCAGTACCCATCTAGCTCTGCTTTCCTCTCAGCATGACAGTCCTGTGGTGGGACCGTGACCACTGTCTCCTCCTGCAAACCCAGTCTCCGGCTCAATGACAGGACATGAGCAGCATGGCACCGCCGAGTCGCCGATGCAGAGCATGTCCACTGTATTTAGATACCAGAGGCCAGAGGCAGCTGCTTTAGTGGAGGCTTTCCTCAGCCTGTGACTTAGGACGGCAGAGGAAACATTTTGTGTTTCATTGTCGGCAGTTCTAAAAGAAAGCCAAACCATAAGGAACTGGTTACAACAAGGACGGTGAATGTGGACATAGCCTGAATCTCTCCAACACGTTGGTGCCACCTGGCAGAATGGTGAGTGGCTTTGTCTCTCCACTTTCTCTGCAGAGTTCCATTTGTTTAGTTTTTGTCATACGACATGAACTCCATTGGATGTTTGGTAGCGTCATTACAGGTTTGATTATGCTTTTGAGCAGAAACTGAGGTTTTGCCTGTTTTTTTTTTCCCGTGAATAAATCTTATTGCATGATCATCGGTGCAAGCTATTTTTAGAACGGTGGAGCAGAGCTGCGAGCTGCTCAGAGCTACGCTACGGAGGCTAATGGGATTTCTTGGTTTCCCTCATCAAACTCATCAAACACACAATCCAACAACTCCAAAACGCTCTGGTGGACAAGTTGTGACCTGCACATTCACCACGCTATGAGATAATGGAACGTTACGAGACAGAGCCATTTTCGAGGTAAATACAGAAACTGCTTGCCGGAAAACTGCCCCTGACAGGAACGTGCATCAGCAGTTTTGCATGAATTTACCTTGAAAACAACTCTGTCTGGTAACGTTCTGTTATTATCTCATAGCGTGGGGAATGTGCAGGTCACAACTTGTCCACCAGAGCGTTTTGGAGTCGTTGGATTGTGTATTTGATGAGTTTGATGAGGGAAAACAAGAAATCATGAGCCTCCGTAGCATAGCTCTGAGCAGCTCGCGGCTCTGCTCCGCCGTTCTAAAAATAGCTTGCACCGACAATTAAAGGTAACAACCTGATGCTAAGACTATAGGGATTATGGCAATGGGCCAATTTGCCAAAATGTTGAACTATCCCTTTATGAAATATGGCAACTTATTTCACTCGATACATAACTGTTTTTTTCATGACTAAGCTCTTGGTCTAAGCATCATAACATGACTCTGGATTCATGACCATGTCTACGAAAAAAATGTTATTCTTGAGTGAAGGCAAGGTGGTTGTTTTAAAACACATGTATTCCTAAATAAAGGTAGAAGTCAGTCAATTGTAAAAGCTCTTAAGCTTGGTCAAGCTATACAGTCAGATTACATAAAGGCTGCTGAACTCAGGTGAGGAATGGGAATCCAGATGTCTCTGGCGTGACTAAGTAAGAGCAGACATCACACAAAACATCACTGGGAAACTGCAAGTGACAGAAACATGTGCTCAAAGACACACTGGCGGTTAAATCCCCTCTCTACATACATGGCAAGGAATAAATGCAAGTGCTGCAGTAAATCTGGAAAGCACACCCTGGTGATTTCCTTTATGCACAAAGGTCTCTGAGTGGTTGTTATTTTACCCGCCATGTGACATGGGTCTGAGACAGAGGTGTCCTTTGTTTGGCTTACCTACGATCAACACTCTCACCGAGGCAGCTGAATGGGAAAAACCACTGGGCCACTCAGGTTTCCCTCCAGACATGAAATGAAATGTCAGCCACAGCAAGAAAATTAGCCAGGATCTGGTCAGATGAGATCTGACCTTCTTGTGAGGAAATATTTCTGTAGCGCTTGCAAACTTAATGCACTCAGGGTTGTTTTAACTGCAGTGGCCACAGCTCCACTAAAATACAGGCTTTATTGAACATGAATAGATACATACCACAGCTGTAGTTCTCTAATCACATTATTGCAGGATAACTCTGGATGCTCTGAAACTGAATCATCCAGGATGCTGTAGAGGAAACGGTCTCGGAGGACCTGCCCTCTCTCCTCATGCATCGTTTGCAGCCGGTGGCCACTCACGGCAGAACGACGGAGATCACTTCCAGTGCAGTGGTCCTTAACATAGCTCTTAGTGGTGCATGCTAAGTGCTCAGGACTGAATTGCTTGATTGAACAACTCATCTCCATTTGTATGTTAATCCACTGAAGAGCTGCAGGCTCGTGTAATGGGATCTGCGGGATCTGTGTCTGGTCGGCCGCGACCCCGTGCTCAATTACAAGGCCAATATAATTTATCTACACCTCTACTGTAATAATCTAACACTGCAATTACACCCCGGCTTGTTTGATGGTATTCTACTGTATTATAACAACGTTGAGTGTTATGGATGTAGGTTTTACCCCCAGCACACAGTTTTTACTACACAGTCTTCCATTGTGCTGGCACAGCATTGGGATCGTTTCTGATCCACTGTGATGCTCTGGCTGAAAATGGCAGTGGAGGACCCATGCCAAGACTTCAGTAAAAGTACCCACCCCCCACCCCCGCCTCACCATCCCTTAATCTGACTCTCTGCATCTTCTTCCTTCCCTCTCCCTCCTCCTTTTCTGTCTGTATTACAGCTATCTATCTCTTAACCTACTCATCCGTCTTGGTACCTCTTTATCGGAGTCAGTGACTCACCCACCCCCCCATCTTTTTTCCTCATCCATCATCAAACAGTTTCATTGATGATCACAATTACATAATACAAGGAGTTTTCAGAGCAAACAACAGAATGTGTGTGACTCCTCTGCTGTCCTGCTGTGTGTGTGATCCTCTCTGAGCTCTGGAGGATGGATCAGATGCGATGCTGCAGTAGCATTCTGTCTTGATCACTGCGACAATGAAAAAAGCAGGCCGGCATGGAATCGAACCTGTGAAATCTAACAAGCATCGCACATCCCTGTGGTTTAAATGGTCTTAATATGAGAACTCCTCTGGGTGTCTGTCTATTGATCACCATAACAGCATTTAGTAAAACATGTGACACATGCTGTGTGTGTGTCAATGTGAGTGAGAGAGATTGTCTCACTTTACTACCTGCTAATTACACTCCATAGTAAACATGAAATGTGTAACCACTCCACTGCAGGATATCATTAACTAAAAGGATTAGAGTGTGGCTCAGGCAGGAGGGCATCTGCGGCTTCTCCCGATTGAAGATGGTCTAATCTAAATGGGATACATCAATAAAACGGTGGAATAAAGTTGCGAGCACTTAAGAGCGTCAGCCCCTTTTGCTCAGGCTCAAAGTAGAGAAGAGAGTCACTGGCTGGCAGCCAGCCAATAAATTAGAAGATAAGAAATATTATTCCACTGGCACACCAGCGGCTTGAAGCTATTTAAAACAGGAAAGTTTATTGATAATTGAATTACTTGAAGGAAAAAAAAGACAAGACAAGAATAGAAAGCTTGGAGGCGGATCAATAAGGAGATATTGTAGAGGATAATGTTGCGGTGGCAAGCAACACAGCCAGGAGGATGCGGAGTGGCTGCTCATGTGTGTGTGTGTGATACTGTATCCAAAGAGTGTGCGTTGAATGTTGCTGTTGCACTTGATGAAATGAGCATATTCCCAAATGTAACAGGGAAATATATGAAAATGATAAAAGAAAGAGACCATCACATCATGTCTTTATGTGTGCATTGTGTTTCAGGTGCTGAGCTGAAGTAAGACGGCCTCCAACAGAATGGCGACTCCTCAGAGCAGCTCCAGACAGAGCAGCTCGCTCTCTTCATCTCCAATGAGGCAAGTAGCAGCTGCACCCCCACACATTCACATTCACAATCACAAGTCGTTTCGTCATTGCGATATTGAACTGTGTCATCGCACATGGGACATTTTGCTGATATGGTGCAGGCCGACTGCACACATAAATAAACCAAAAACAGAGAGAAAAGTGCTGTTAACAAACTCCAAATACTGTAAGTGGACTAAACCAAGGATGTTGACAGGGATTGTCAGCCTAGATATGACATTGCATTTCAGCAGTATCTGAGGGAAGCAACTAGAGTTAATTAATTGATTAATCAAACAATAAGGGGGGAAACACTGATTGAAATTTTTCAACATTTTATTGACCAAACAATTAATTGATTAATCGTTTACATAATTGACAGATTGATCGATAATGACAGCATCCGGCATTGTTGTTACGTGACATCTACATGTGGCTCAGGTTATAGGTTAGAGAGGCGGGCTATGACATCATCACTTTACAGAAGTTACGTTTTCGTTGTCTGCATGATGTTTTGTGATTTATTCACTCTGGAAACCGTATCCTATATCCATGTGGACGGGACCTCGTAGTCAGAACCGGTATATTGAAGAACTCAGGCATGTCAGTTCCAATCACTCATTTATCACTTTGCCACATCTTTCTTTCTTTCTTTCTTTCTTTCTTTCTTTCTTTCTTTCTTTCTTTCTTTCTTTCTTTCTTTCTTTCTTTCTTTCTTTCTTTCTTTCTTTCTTTCTGTCTCTCTGAACTTACGAAATGGAGAAAAACTGGCTTCTGAAAAAAATGTATTATGTAAATAGCACCAAACCCCTTGTGTGTGGAGGTGCCTAATATGAATGGAAATGGTGCTGCAGTGGTCAGCTCACATCCAAATAATCTACTGATAGTAATAACCATGATAACAAGAAATAACCTCCTGTTTCATCTGCAGACGGGGGGCCCCCTCAAAAAATGTAACCTTCTTTGATGCCAGTCCCTCTGTGATAATGTGCTGTAATGGTGGTCATGGTGTCATGGCAGCTATTGTTAGAGCAGAGATTGAGGTTTACAGTGGTGACGAGGGTCTGTAGTCATTCTGGGCTGTATGATCATGAATTGCAGAAACAGAGCCATGTTGTCACCTTAGCTGGAATTCAGAAAAAAAGCAGCACTTCATTACAAAAAACGAGGAGCTGGAGAATGAGCTGTGAGGGTGGGGTTGTGGTGTTCGTATGGTGAGCTACACTGTTCTGATTCTCATGAATGAGAGCTTCCAGGAGGAGCTCATGCACTCGTCAATCAGTACGTTTACATGACACTTGAGAAAACCGAATTATTGCCTTAGTCCGACTATAACTGGACAACTGAGTACAATTTAAACATGTTAGTCCGACTAATATCTTTAGTTTAACTGGACAACACATGTGCACATGCTCCACACCCCCTGCACTAGTGTAAGACCCCGGAACAAAAACATCCAAGAAAGCCGGTCGCAGAAGCTATTGTTGTAGCGTTACGGCGTTCTTGTCTGTCTCTCTAAATCACCATGACCTCTAGGGATAGCGTGCACCTTATCTGCACAATAAGTAACACACACATTATGTTCGAGATGAACAAAGCCGTACGCTTAACCATTCCACCTGGCTAACCAGAAAAGGTTCCGTATTAACCCGCTGAAACGACACATATCGCCACCTGGTGTTGAGGAGGAGCACACGTTCCCGTCAGTTATTTGATTTTCTCAGTTGCATGTAAACTGGGACAAGGACAGATGTCCGATTAGACGCCAAAATCGAATTTTGAGCATAGCTCGATTAAGCTGTGCATGTAAACGTACTGACTGACTCCAAACAGTTCCAAGATAATGTTGGATGTTGTCTCACTTAAACAATGTGCATGTAAAATCATTAGCAGCCAAATAATATAAATGTAGTTAAAGTTGAGTGCTCATAATCTATCAGCAGCAGTGTACAGCTGCTGAATGAATGAAGGAGACACGTTGCATAGGCGGAATTATCCTTTATTCAGGCTCCACTTTCATACAGTATATCTTAAAGAACTGTGGGAGAAGAATTGATAAAGATCAAGTCCAGCATTTCTCAGGTCCAGTCCATCATCATTCTGTAACAAAAGTCTCCTCATCTTCCTTTTATATAATCGTGGACTCTTGTGAACCTTTTTTTAATTCACCTGGCACCACTGGAGCACATTTTTTCTTACTAATAACATTTATATTAGTGCATATAAAAATCATTGCCATCCAAGCTGATAATTCTAATGGCCTTGATGGTTTTGAAATTCAACAGGCACTTTAACATATTGGCCTGTGTATTGTTCGGTGTGATGCCTTTCAAGCTGAGAGTCGTTTCAATGGAAATCTGATGTTCACAGAAGAGAATATACTTCTTTTATGTTTACTCCACATTAATTTAATCTAAAGAAGAATCATGATTAAATCACAGGAAATGTGCGATTGTGAGAGGAATGTCTTTTTTTCACTGAGGGCTGAAGTTGGTCCAAGCTGCGCAATATTAACATTTATTTGAGGCTGAGTTTCTGGTGATCAGGTGAAGTCCAATATTCTATCTACGACTTTCAGCACTTAGGTGAAATATCTGTGTGTTTAGCTGCTGAATGGTCTGTTGTGATTACTAAGTAGGTGCTAACTTAAACAGGGAGCTACAGAGGATTTATCACATTAGAGTGGAACAAACCTTGAGGATGTTAAAATGCTCATGAGAGCTGAGGGAAACTGTGGAGTTACCGAATGACAAATGTGTATGTGTGAAGGTGACGAGTGACCCCTCTCACATTTCATCCATGTTTGATTAGACTTGTTGGTTCAGCATCCCCAAACCAATATATTGGCCTTAGAGAGGATCCTAGACCAACAAATTAGAGGCAGTCAATAGCAGAGGGCGTAAAGGTCGAAACCCACAGATCCTGACCCACACACTCACACACGTGAAAAAAATCTGTCCACAATTGGATTCTACACAAGAGCTAGAGAGATTACAACCAAAAATCCTGAAAAAAATCTGTGAGACACATGTGGAGCCTGTGCATACCAAACAATCAGTAACTGAAGTTAAAACACAACTGGAAGGCTGTTCTTCCAAATACAGTATAACCTCAGTTTATTCTGTTATCAAACATTCTCACTGGTTTATGTATTTATTATGAAAAAGCCAGATCCTGATTCCAATTTTTTAAATGAGAAAAACCTCTTCATCAAACACTGTGGTTGAGAATATTTCAGTCACTGCTAATAAATTTGAATATATATCTTCTGACAGTTTTGTGTTTACAAATGCTTACACAGCACGCACAGTGAATGCCCCTGGATATCAAATCAGTGGAGTTGTCACGCCATACATTGGCAACCAGACACGCGCACACATAAACAAACAGATCATCTCTCACTTGCTTCCTTTGTCCTGGCTCACACACATGCACACAAACATAAATCCTATTTGTGGTGACGCATGGCAATAAATCAGCTGATGAAAAGAAGAGTATTAAAATAAAGAGCAAAGACAGATGGAAGCGCACACATGCACTCAGCTGACAAACATCTCCACCAGCTCTTTGCCCAAATGGGCTCGTCTGGACAATCAGGGCTTCAGGTTACAATCTGAAAAGAGCTTTGCCAGTCATTACACTGTTGGCAGGTTTAACCAGGTTTTCTGTGGCGTCGCTTTTTCATGTCGCCACTTTTGCTTGCTGCAACCCATGTAGGAGTGTCGGAGAAGTTGCACAACTGTGGGTTTGCTGTTAAGAGAGCTGAGATCAAACCAGCAAGTCAGCTGGATATGGTTTGAGACACACACTGTGTTTGCCTGCGATAGCTGCAAATCGGTGCCTAGTGCACGGAACCAGGCATGTGTTATACAGGGCAGGAGAGTGAGTCAGAGGGAAGAGAGAACAAATGATGGGGAGAATGAGAAGAATGGAGTGAGACAGAGAAAAAGAGAGAATCAAACTTGGTGTGTGCTAGTCAAGGTGGATCTGGTCTTGGCTGCACATTAGAGGCTGTCTGAAACATCTGGGAGTCAGATGTCTGCCCATGCTGCCAGGATTCAACCGGACCAGTCAGTTGCCACAGTATCCCCTTACAGTGTGCTACCTCAGGGGCACAGACCCCATCCTCGTCTGCAAAATCAAGATTTATATAATGGCAGTTTTCAGTGGAGCTGTGTCCTCTGTGTTAAAAATGTGTTTTGAGAGAGTCGTGCTTTATTGAAATTCTGGTTTCTTAGCAGCGGAGGAATGCTCTAGCGTCCTGTTTGGTCGTCATGTAGCCTCCATATTTAATTCTTTTAGGACAAGAGCGTTCTTGTTTCCTCTTTCAGCCAAAGCCAAAGCCACAATGGTCTGGTCCTCAACATTTCCATTCATTTCCATCGGTTCCTTTGTGGTATTTGAGAGAGATTTCCATTTGTTCATATGTGACATCAAGAGTCAGACTGTTACATTCATTGCAAACCAGACAGTGGGCCCTAGTGAAGGGCTCCTTCCAGCTTGTATCAAGAGGTTCTGAAAACAGTTCAGTCCAATCCAAACATTAAGGAACACATGTTGCTGCTTCTTTCCAAACAAGGTGCTTGTAATAATGCATGGAGTTGGTGTGAAGTCGTAGATGTTACCTAAGATTTTTTTTTCAAAAGAAATTGTTTAGTTATGAGGATGAGTAACACTACAGAGACATCTGGTTTCTACCCTGTTGTGTTGATGTTGACAATAATGGTTACAACATTTTCTTTTGTTCCTTAAAATAGCCAGAAGTAGGCAAGGAAAACAACTTGATAGATGAGAATAAACATTACATCAATTTTAGGAGCAGGTAAAGATAGGCAAAAGGTTTGAGGGAAGCTAAAGGGAATTTAGTATGAGAAAAATATTGACTTATTAAACTGCTGACATGACAGGTGACAGATTTAGTTCAAGTCTGAGCTACCAGATTTAGAGCAGAGCATGGGAGCTAACCAACAGCTAACACCAGGTCACAGATGGCTACCATTAACTTCTACATGGTTGGTATAGCTCATTGATCGCCTTGCTCCAATGAACAAGAATACAAAAAAAAAGCAAACTGCAAACAGGTAGATAGCTTGAAGTTGGTATATGGACTGTGGCAAAAACACATTTACAGCACCAAAAGTCCGATGTTTTGTATATAAAACAGTAAAAAATAAACTTCATGTTCAGTCTGAATGCACCTAACCAAATAAACAATTTGAACTGTATCCATATTAGATTAGCATATTCTGGGTCACTCAAGATGAATATTTGATAAGAATGATGCAAATATTTGATACAATTATTCACACCCGTAAATATGCATGTTTTCATTAGAGGTGAAGCCAGGTTCTGTACTAACATGTGAATGAGTTCATCAGGAATACAGATTTTATTCTGCCTCTTTAAAGGGACATTGTGTAACTTCTCCTGTTATCTAATCACGAAAATCGATTATTTCATTCAAAAGTATGTTTTTCATTAACCAGTAATCCCCCCATCAACAGACTGAAGTGTTCCTTTCAGCTCTGAATTTGCCGTTCATATCATTCATATCTACATGGAGCGGGTAAGCTCGGTGCTGCTGCCATGTGGTGTCGCCATGTTTTTACGTTCAGTGGCAGCGTGACGGTAGGAAACCACGGAAACTCAGCGGAGACACCGGAGCTGTCGGCTCAGGTCGAGGTGGCGTCTGTGAAAAGTCACCGCGGTAACGCAGTGAGGAGGAATGGAGCGTTACACTGATGCTGCATTCACCTGCAGTCGGGCAGACGGCCGTTGGTAACAAACCAGATGTCTTATTAGTCACAGAAGTCAAACGGTAAAACGTGGGTCAGGTAAACAATACGACATCGCCATGACAACATATTGTCACGTGTATTGTTTTGCCTCGTGCTGACGGACCACTTGTTTACATAGAGGCTTGTTTATGCCGTTACGTGCAGCAGCTGTCGTCCGTCTGCCGTCTGCCCAATTTCACATGAATGCAGCATGAAAAATATGATTGAGTTGCTTGCGATATACAACCGCAACTAGATGGGAGTAATTCCTACACAATGTACCTTTAATCTATAAAGACAATCAAACAAACACATAAATAAACTGAATAGAATAGTACAATTACATTTTAAGTTTAATCTTAAAGATATCCAGTTTAATATCCTAACTAGGAAATTATTCAAATGTTTAAAAAGACTAAAACATAACTTTTATGATTTACGCACAGTGTAGATGTCAATTCCCAGATCATTATTATTATTACTATTATTATGTAATTTGTTCAATAGGCCCTGCTTTGTCTATGTAAAACTGGAATAGCATAACCATTGCTGTATCTTGGGTGTTTGTATTTGAAGGCATTCAATTGTAATTTTACACACTTTCTTTGACCCTAGGCTGAGCTTCCCACCTACTGTGCACCTTAATTCAGAACATCAGTGGGTCCATTTTACAGCTGACAGCAGGGTGCCACGACATGCAGGGAACCATTTATCAAGCAGCCGACTGGAGCAGACATTACTCAGCCCGGGCTCGTCGTGTGTGAAGTGTTGCATATAGTATACCTGAATCATTTCCAGCCTCTAGCGATATGTAGAATACGCAGAGTAATGGGCAGCCACCCTCGAAGAACAAATGAGTTCCTGCTGTCCAATCACTGCTATGCTTGAGTGACAACAGGTGCTCTACCTCCTGGTTCCAGCCCCGCCTCGTCTGTGGCTCCCCAGCTAACAAGCACAACACTGCACAGCACTGATGATAACACACAGGATGTAACTGTCACACTGGTTTAAAACACATTGTTATCGTCCTTTATTTTCATTATCTTCATGATGCGATTAGTGAATGACCCACGGATTAAGCACGCTAACAGATTAACGCTCACAGTGTGTTTTCAAGTGTACATAGTTGATATTTTTAGCCTCAAGAAAACTGACTCACGCCCTGTGAGGAGACATTCAGTTAAGAGATTCACATGAATGCGACAATGCTTTTGTGTTTTTCTACTCTTTGCTTGGCACAGGTTTCCTCAGCATAGAGCTGATGCCAGCAGATGATCCCCTCCTTTAAAGAAGTCACAGAACAAAGGGTTTTGAAAAAAAATACACATGGTTAATGTGAGCTTCGCTTGAGTGACAAACCATTTCATTTAAAGATCCTGTATTATTGTCTGGTTTTCTTTGAGTATGAAGCAGGTCAAGGCAGCAGACAGCTGATGGGGCTGATTTTCCAGGCAGTGCCACTAAACAAAAGCAGAAAGAAAGATGAAATGATTAAATGAATACCCCAGTTCTAAGCAGAGTTGTGAACATGATGTAAAGTTGTATGTGTGCGTGTTTGATGTATACTGTAGGCCTATGCATCTGCTAGCACCTAAGCACACACACAGACACAAACTGTGTGTCAGTGACTCATCCTCCTCATATCCTTTAAGTACATCAGAGGTTTAGTTAAATGAATCATCTAAAAGCCTAAATATCATTTAACTAACTGAGCACACCGGCCTGATTCCCTACACCAATCAGTGTGGGGTTCATCTGTTTCTGAGTCATGTAGCATGTTACTGCTTTCAGTTACATGCTACATCTTAGTTGTGTAATTCTTGCCAGATTTCAGGAAGTCTTTCACTTGTTTTATATTTTTATTAACCATTTCCACCCTGTAGACTCACTAATTGTATTTGCAGCACATGGAAACACAGAAACTACAATGTGTGTGAGTGCAGTACCACAACAATACAACACACATGCCTATGGACAGTTTATTAAAGAACTACTCATCCTGTCACAAACCCTGTCCTTAAAACTGGGCTCCGTCTCTATTGATAAATGAAACATCTATTTCACTGATTGTGATTTTCTTTGCCATTATTCTTGATACATGCTTAATGCATAATGGATCTTACTCCAGTCCTAAAACACACATTAACATTTGTCTTGTGTTATTATTATTATTAATAATAATAATAATTCATTTTATTTGGAGGCACCTTTACAGTCACCCAAGGTCACCTTCCCCCCCAAAAAATAAAAGCATAAGCATAAGTGTCAGCTTTCTGCTACCATGTCTTGTGTTAGGGTCGGTTTTGTCCTGAGTCTTAAATCAGCTGTAAAATACACTAAAAGCTTTTTTTTCATACATTTTGTTTTTCTTCTCTTGATTACATCGTTAGGCTTCCTTATCCATGAAAAGCTTGGTTTTAATATTTTTGGGGTGCCCCCCTGGGCCTTTTTTGTCAGTATGCCCATTGGCTTCAATTTCACCTTGTCAGCTTTCTGCTACCATCTCTTGTTTTAGGGTCGGTTCTGACCCGAGTCTTAAATCAGCTGTAAAACACATTAAAAACAATTATTTATCATCCCATTTGTTTCTCATCTCTTGGTTACATTGTTAGGCTCCTTATACATGAAAAGGTTGGTTTTGCACTTATGATTTCAGTTTTAACTCTCATTATTGTTCGTATCGTTATAACCAGGTCAAAACCAACCCTAACAACACAAATGTCATAATTTTAACCAGAGCATTTTAGAATTTGGGGAAAATGTTTAAATAGAGGTTCCTGAAAAAGTCAAAAAGGGCTTTAATTTATGTGGTACTTTTTTATGCATTAGAAATGTGTCAGTGGAAAACCTAACACAAGAGGACGGTTAAAATCAATCACAGAGAAGTTAATACAACGGCAGACTACCTCTGGTACAATAACAACATGTCTAAATCTTGCAGCAGTATTTTTACCAGCAACAGAAGGATGTGTGCTGTTAAGCGGCTCGTCTCTGTCCCTGTGTTTGGTAACAGTGGGAGCAGATGAGAGGGGCTGATGCTGATGCTTCATCTCCCCCAGGATCCCTGACAGGGATAATAGAGCTGCTCTTCCCTGACCCTCTCTCAGCCCCGCATGTAAATATTTGTCACTCCCTGCAGACTGAAGTGTACTGCTTACCCTCCTTTGGAAAACACACCTATTGTTATCATCCTTTTTTCAGACACTATGACAGGAGCGTTTGTGGCTCGTTGGGCTCATGATGCTGTTATATAATTGAAAATGGTTTGCAATTGGCAGATCAGGAAAGATAGGGGATATTGTTGCACCTAAAATGAATGCTCACAGTTACTAGGAAACATATCACACATCAGTCATCCAAAAAGCAAAGGATAACCCTGGTGAAATAGATCAGAAAATGACGCCAATTAATAACTGAGGGCTCTTTTCATCCCCTCCTTCAGGTCTGCCTTCCACTGGCAATCAGGCTCTTTGTGACTAATTTGACTCACTTAGTTTGAATCATAGTGTTACTCACCACTGTGTGATTAATCTGCAGCAGGAGACATTTTCACAAGAAAAGTGGTTTTAAAGAGTGTGGGGAAAAAAAAAACCCTGAGGCTGGGTTTACTATAATATTGTATTTGGAACATTTAGGAGAAATTAATTTACTAAATTGCTCAGAACTGAACTAAAACTCATATCTCATCCAGTTTCAGAAGTCACAGTGATACATTTGAAGCCGTTTACTCCACTTAGCAGAGCGAGCTCTGCATTAAGAATGACCACACAGAGTGACACTGCGCACTTCTTTATTCTAGGTCACATTTCCAGCTACTTAAATTTCCATCCTCTCTTGTCCTCTTGTCAACTTAACCTCAGCTTTAAAGGGACAACGAGGAGTTTCTCCATCGGCAGAACGAAAAATTCCGCGACAATAAAAAAGTCTCATATTAATGTGGATGAATCTACGTTACCCACACTTGTTAATGGGCCCATTTTTGATAAATATATTGTTTTGTCTCTATCGTTATTTTGTTATTATTAGTGGTGGCGGAAATGCTGGGCGAGCCGACCAGCGTTTCCTTACTTTCGGTTTTGCGGCGAGTTATGAGAATAACGCCGCCGAATCGCCGTTTATGGTCGGAACTACGACGGTATCTGATCGTCTTCGAACCGCTGACTTTAATTCTTGATGAATGAAAACATGAGTCTGTCTTGCGCCGGTCAAAGAATTTCACGGTGTGCGCGGAGGCTCATAAATGTAGTGTAGTAGTGTAGTGTGATAACGCTTCGCTTTTCCAAAACTCCTCGTTGTCCCTTTAAATGAGACCTTTTTCTGACATTAACCAAACTCCTAACCCTGTGTGGTTTGATAGCAAATATATTTGAAGTTGTGGTTTTTATTAATTAATTCCCGTGCCAGCAGCTCTGGCTCACAGCTTAGACCCAATACCCGGCTTGAGCATGTTTTTTGTAATGATGCTGGTTGTTGCTGGTCCGTGACAAACCATTGTTTTGAGTGTACACAACCACAAAGCTTCTCTTAGATTAACCAATATTCAATACCATTATCTCAATGTCTCATGTGAGCTGCCATTTACTCATAAACTACAGACGAAGAGAGCAGAGATGAAATTATCAAGCTTCATTAAAGCGCTATTCACATGTGTTGACTCTGTTGTAGCCATCGACCTATCCTCTTTCAGAGAGATTTGCAGGATTCTGGATTGCCCCTTTAAACATGGCTTAAAGAGCTCAAAGGTTGGGAAATAACCTGCCAAAAACTGTCAGTTATTGGTCGATAATTGACCTCGAGTATGAACCCTTGACCTCAACATTGATCATCTCTGGTGGCATAATGGGCTTTTTTACTTTACAATACACAAGTGGATTTTATTTGGATGTACAGTATAAGGCTTCAGGCCAGAATTCATCTACCTATCTATTCATCCAACCATCCATCCAAGATGAAAACAAATAATTGGGAAAAAGAGAAGGGGGACTGATAAAAAGGGAGGATCAGGTTGTCATAGCCAATGATCTGTCATTGTCCAAAAAAGCATTTTGGATTTATGGGTAAGCACTTCCTTAATTTTCTGCTGATTGAGCATGTTATTTCTTGTGGAGGAAGCAGAGATGATTAAGGTTTTCTCATATAAATCAGTCCAGGCTTTAGTCAGCAGACCTGGCAGCAAACACAACATCCCACATCTCAGACAGTATTTGTGTGATTGATACCGAGTACATTTGTTGCATAAACATGGTTCCTGTTGTACAATAATTTGTACCTTTCATTTTCATATCAATAAAGAACGTCTGCTACAGAACCAAACAGCCGATTTCCTTTCAGCAAAATCAATTCAGAGGCAGGGAACAGAACTTCGTCTGAATATAGCAATCAATAGAGGTGAATGAACTCTGCACTGAGGGCTCTTTATCTATCAATGTAACCAGATGGAAGATATATTGATGTGCACCAAAATCCAACTGTTGATGGATTTGTTGGTTTGTTGGATGAAAATTAGGGCTGGGACGATATGCTTTTCTCCCGATTCGATTCTTCTGCAATTTTTTGGATGGCGATTCGATTTAAATTGCGATTCTACGATATTGCCTATTCTCTCGATTTTAAGTCTGCGTTTTTAACATTTATCTGCACACAAATACTGTTGGAGCCTATAAATTAACATACTCCATTATAAAGTGAACTTAAACCCTTTTCAAAACCTGTACTCTCTGTATGTAAAAAAGGCGAACAAATGCACATTGCACAATATTTAAAAAAAGAAAAAAAAATCCAAAAAAAAATTCTCCCCCCCAAAAAATTGATTTTTGAAAAAAAAAAAATCGATTTAAAAATCGTCAAAAAAGATATTTATGTGAATCGTTTTTTCTCCCACCCCTAATGAAAATGTAACCACAGCCCCATTGTGAATTTTCAACCTGTTGGTATGTCATCAGAAACTCCCAACCTGAAGAAGCAAGCTCTAACTATATTGTTACTCCCTCCCCACAGCATCCGGATGCAGTCTCTTCAGGTGGATTCTGTCCAGCGCTGGATGGAGGACCTCCGCCACATGACGGAGGTGGAGTGTATGTGTGTCCTGCAGGCCAAACCTATAGGAGTGGATGAGGACTCTCAGCAGGGGGAGCTCATTGTGGGCTCCGGGGTTGGTGCGGGGGACCACGTGGCCAGGAACAACCTGCAGACGCTCCTCCGCCGAGCGCTGGTGGTCAGCACGGAGCTCGGCAAGATGTTCCAGCGGTTGGAGAAGGGACGCTGGCAGAGGGTCCACAGTACCGCCGTGAGGGCCAACTGCCACGTCCGCTCTCTGGTGCACGAGTACAGCACTGCCCGGAGCACGCCACCTGAGATGCAGAAGGTCAGTCACTGTGGAGATATGTGCTGAAGTGAAGGCTTCCAACATTACACCACTTAAATCTTTTTTAAATCACTTTAAAGACCCACTCCCGTGAAAATCGTGTTTTTTGAGCTTTTCACATGTTCCTGTGGCATTTTTCTTGTGTTAGAGGACATATCAGCAGAAAAGGAAGTGCAAAATTGCATTTCTGAGTTTTTCTGCCTTCAAACTGCTGTGAACCAATGGCAGACGCAAACTGGCAGTTTCAGGGAGACTGGAGTTGAGGGTGTCACAGCTCCAGGGGAGGGCACTAGTGCTACAAGCTCCCGCCCCACTCTGCATTTGGCTCAGAGGTGAACGGCTTGGCAGCTCGGTGTAGCTGTCATGGTATAACAGGTATAGCTCACCTGGTAGAGCAGCTTTCACCGTGAGCAAGGACTATGTTCCAGTCTGGGATCGAATCCCAGTGTGGAGTTTTACGCTAAACGCGCTGAATCTGTAATTGTACAATGTCCAGCTGTCAGCGAGCGGGGAGGTGGGGTGTGAGGAGGTGGCTGGGCGGGTGCAGAGCAGCGCAGTCTCCGCCCACCCTCCAGAGGTGCATTGCTAATGTGCATGGCTAATGAGCTGCTTTTAAAATGGCCGAAAAGGGTCGCGGGAGTGGGACTTTAAGCTTTTAACTGGATACACAAAAGTCTCTGGTTTCTGATATGTCTCTGTTACCTACAACAGCAAATGAGCCCATCAGTGTGAAGATACGCTATTTCTATACCTCTGGAAGGCGTGGTCGGGTCAGACCACTGACAAAACGATACCAATAGATACATTACTACACACGCCGGCCAGACAAACGTCTTCATGACAGTGGGAAATGCAGTCTTCGTTCCGCCGCTTTCGTCCACAGGGGCCGCCAAAATCAACACTAAATTAAAAGTCTGTACAGGGGCTTTAAAGGGAAATTTCAACATTTTGGCAAATTCGCCTATTGCCATAATCTCTATAGTCTTAAGAGTAGGTTCATTACCTTGTATGGTCAGTGCAAGCTGTTTTTAGATCGGCGGGGCAGAGACGTGAGCTCTGCACAGCGCAAGGTATTTCCAGGCTTTGCCTCATCAAACTCATCAAATACACAATCCAACAACTCCAAAACGCTTTCGTGGACAAGTTGTGACCTGAACATTCACCACGCTATGAAATAATCATGCAGAGGGCAAAGTGACTTCAAAAGCACAAGTAGTTTCGAGTATTTGCTTCATGTGTCGTAATGTTGTATAATACATTATTATTTCATAGTGTGGTGAATCTGCAGGTCACAACTTGTCCACAAGAGTGTTTTGGAGTTGTCGGATTGTGTAGTTAGTTTGCTGAGGGAAACGTGGAAATACCATGAGACTCCGTAGTGTTAGCTGAGCAGCTGACGTCTCTGCTCCGCTGTTCTAAAAACAGCTTGCACTGACAATTAAAGGTAATGAACCTACTCCTAAAACTATAGGGATTGTGGCAGTAGGCAAATTTGCCAAAATGTTGAAATATCCCTTTTAAAACAGCATACAGATTATTTGCCTGATTTTAGAATTATCCATATGCATTTATATTTTTCCTAGTCTTATCAGTCTAATTGTAGATATCTTGTTTGCCTCCTGCAAGACCAGTCCATCTTTCCCCTACACTGATTTCTGCATTTCTCACTGTATTTGTACAGACTTCTATCGTATCCTCACATTTCACTACCAAGATGTTTTCTCACCGTGTTGACACGTTTCTCACCTGAATCTGACAAGTTGTGAAAACAGTTTGTAGCTTCCTAAGACGGAATAACAGACCTCTCACTCAATTTGACACAGTTCTGCTTTGCATCACTGTTTTTTATCACATCAATTTATTAAAGAGAAACTATAGGCAGGATTTTTCCCGTGGCTATGCTACATTTTTACCTTAATTAAAAAACTCCGGAGTAATTGTGATCGTTAACTACATGACTTGTGACTTGTTACGAGTGAGAATGGAGGCTCTCTGCCTTCACCTGGCGTCTCACGGCTGAAAACCAACCTTGTAACATCAGTTTAGTACCTGGTCGCCGCCCCGGTGTCCCAGCTCTCGTCTCTGCACACCGCAACACAAACACGCTCTGTAACCCGTAATCTTTTGTTTATGACAGTTAAAGCAGAAGTAAGCGATCCGGTCGTTTTGGCTAATGCTGCGTTCCAGGCAGGCTTTTGAAACCGTAAATTACAGCTTCAAGTCACAACTTACGATTTTGTAGCGTTTCAGGCAACCCACTCGTGTTTTTCCGACCTGTTTTACCGGTGAAAGTCACTATAACGGCCACTCGTAACTTCCGACCCGTGAACTCGTACCAGATCGAACTGGTACGACTTCACAGGTCGGAAAAACACGAGTTACGAGTTGCCTTGAACGCACCATAACAGTCCTCGTCCCTACGTCACCACATTCACGGCGTCCCTTGGCTGCACACACAGCCCTGCATGCCGTTCTCTCTCCTCATTGGATAAAAACTGTAGGATACGATAAATGTTTTCTCCTCGGCTCAGAGCGGAGCAGAGGGACTGAGAGACCCGTGTTTCGGTCCAAACACTCTATGTAAGTGATTGCTGTCGGAAGATATAACTATTTAAGACTTATATTAACACAAATATATCACTTACTTCTGCTTTAAGACTACATAGATATACACGTTGTAACATCGTATATGTTATATAACATATAACAACCCACTGCTCCATGAATTGATTTTTCGCCGGCTTTGTTGTAAACAAATGCACATGGCCGAGAGGAGGGTTAGCAAAACAGCGGAAAAGCGACCAAACTTCCCCTTTAAATGTATGAAAGAGCGAGGCCTGTCACAAATACACACACACACACACAAATACACATACACTCACACACTTATCTGAATGTTTTATCATTACAGATATGTTTTATCATTATATATACACTTATATATACTTGGTGTGTTTCTGCTTTCCCTTCTGTTGTAGTATGAGAAGTCTCTGCTGGACAAGTGCATGGAGCTTACAAACATTACAGAGAGGTAATATTAAAAAGGATAATACATAAGCATGAGAAATTTGTAAAGATGAGTCTGTTTTTCTAAATAATGTGTTGAATTGCCCCCTCATCCACAGGTGCCTTCACACGGATGATGAATTCTTCCTCAAATCCATGAGAGAGGCCATCCACGAGATCCTCACTGATGTCAGTGATTCATTCAGCAACATGATCGACATGGCCTTAGCTAATGAGATCCAGGTATTAACTTATTGTAAATTTAGCTCTCTGACTGTGCTTTATTTCCGCATGTTAGGTGGAGGTGAGTTTAGGCCTAAACAACAGCTTTAGTGGGTTTTTTGTGATTCACAGCTCCATCCTGCCTTAGACGTATGTCACAAACATTTTCACATACAGCACACATGCCTGTGACTTATACAGTTTTTCTCATTCACATTGACTTAATTCTCAAATGAGAAACGCATTTAATCAAAACATTAAGCTCTTGCTGTTCACAACATACTAGACTTTCTCATGCATTTAGAGGGATATTTCAACATTTTGGCAAATTCGCCCATTCCTATAATCCCTATAGTCTTAGGGGTAGGTTTGTTACCTTTAAATGTTGGTGCAAGCTTTTCAGGGCAGAGATACGAGCTGCTCACCTAACGCTACAGAGGCTCATGGAATTTCTTAGTTTCCCTCATCAAACTCATCAAATACACAATCCAACAACTCCAAAACGCTCTGGTGGACAAGTTGTGACCTGCACATTCACCACGCTATGAGATAATAACGGAACGTTACGAGACTGAGTTGTTTTAGAGGCAAATGCGTAGCCTACATTGCAGACACGGTTGCTGGGCGGAGTGATTTCAAGAGCAAGTAGTTCTGAGTTTGCTTTCTGTGTCGCAATGTTACATAATAATACATTATTATTTCATAGTGTGGTGAATGTGCAGGTCACATCTTGTCCACCAGATTGTTTTGGAGTTGCTGGATTGTGTATTTAGTTTGATGTGCACCTCCGTTGTGCCCCGCCGATCTGAAAACAGCTTGCACCGACAATTAAAGGTAACGAACCTACTCCTAAAACTCTAGGGATTATGACAATAGGTGAATTTGCCAAAATGTTGCAGCACAGGAACAGGCTCTGAGCACAAGACTGATGTATGCTGGGGTCGACCACACCAGGCAGAGCCCCAACGCTAACCCATCATTTGGGCTAAATCTATCTGAAAAAAAAAAAATCAAAATGATCTCGTGGTCCATTAAAACGAGTACTCAAGGCTGATTCTTCTAACAGGTCCTGATCAAACAGATTGAATCATCGGACAGCGTTCACACCATCGGCAGTGCCATCAGCAACCTTCTGTCTCTCACACAGGACGGACCCCAGCTCTGCAGCATCATTGCCAAGGTACTGTATATTCTACCCACAGGTGCAGGCGTGCAGATCCGATGCCAGGATTGGGGGGGACACAAAAGAGATTTTTTTTTTTTTTTTGCCCATATGCAACTCTACCATGCCGCCATACATCACAACTCCGCAGAGGCTCGGCATATCATTCAAAAAGTACTGCACAGGGAATCATTTATTGTGCTTACCTTTCTTGTTTATTTGTCCTAAACAGCCAGCAGTGAGTATCATTGCTGTTATAAGTAAATTATAATTTAAAGGGTCTCGGTCCGGACATGTAATGTCTACTCAAGTTCTTATCTTTCGCCTCCCACCGACCCTCCCAGATCCCCAATTCTTCTCACCATCTTCCTTTTCTCCCAGTGTATGGAACTTTATGCATGATTAATTGATATGGATGAATATCAAAATATGAAGCCCTATTGAGGGGGTCGTTTTTCTAAAGCTTGCTGATATCATCAGCGTCTGTGTAAGAAACTACCCATTCATTTGCATTATAGTGGAGGAGACCAGAGATGGGATGTGGAGTCAGAAATATTTTTGTCAAACATTATTTGTTCCACCATTTCAATAATTTATTTTTAGATGTGAAGAATGTGAAGTCTGAAAATACATTTGTTAAATTTTGAATAGTTTGGGGTATTTTTATTGGGGGGGACATGTCCCCCCCGTCCCCCCCCGGGATCTGCACCCATGCACAGGTGGGCTACAGTCCTGTGTTGGTAATAGTTATCACATTCAAGTGGAAATTAATTTATGGACTGGGAGCAGGAAATTCCAGTGAAGTGTATCTGTATAAGATTACTCCATCTCCACTGATGTATGTGATTGTGAAAGCCCGGTGAGGTGTGAGATCCTGACATCAGTGACAGTTGAGCAGCTGTGATTTTTACCCATACTTCCCACCTCCCAGTTTTTGACTGAGGGGACTTCTTTTGATATTATATCCTCAACCTTCACTTCTATCTGGCCTCACCCCTGCTACAGTCAGCTTCACCTTTAGCCAGGGCATCATTCAGACCAGCAGAGCTGCAGTTATCTCTTTTGTGTCTCTAAAAAGCTATTTCACTGTGAGATAAGACGGGGCCGACCAGACAGCAAGCCTCAGTTAGCCATTAGTTAGCTAGCCGCTTCCAGGATGCTACTGATAAGACCCTTCCTGATGGTCCCACACACGTACAGAACAACACACACACACACCTCTTTATTCCCAGATCAATTCTGTCAGTTCCCATTAGGAGGAAGCATTGATCACAATGCAGGTTGCTCAGGCGTCTTTACCTTTCTGTCAGCTCCGCCTCTCTGAACTCCCTCAGTCGCCCCAGTGGCTGAACTCTCAGAGAAGTGTCTGAGAGAAACGTGGCCTCCAGTGACTGCTAATGAATACCCAATACAAAACATCATCCACCTGCTATTTGAATTAATTTGCCTCCATACTGTCACATATACACCCTTTACAGTAACGTGATTTTTCTGGCTCGTATCCGAGTTATTCACTCATTATTTTCTGCAGCGTGCTGACTACAACAGCAATTAGTTGTTTAAATGCCAGGACGAAGACCCTTCATCTCTTTACCTGTGTTTCTGTTGACAGACAGTGTTTAATGTGGTGTGTTGATCTTGTGGCGGATTCAATGTGTGGTATTGAAGCAAATAAATAGAGCTACAGATTTACTGGATCTTCAGGTTTTATTATGTTGTTGGTAGAGGCACCATGGGTGGAGTGTAACTATAATAAAATAAAATAAAATATATATAATATAGTTTATTTATTGACATCTATCCATGCAGTATCTTTGTCTGTTTGCTGTTTGGTGTAAAGCAGGAAGCTATAGTGGGGTTTACCAGAGTGTTTTTCATTTTAACAGCTGTCTGCTGCTGGAAACAGCAGAAATGAAAACTGTGAGACTGAACCAACGACCAAAACCAGGAGGAGCAAGATGCTCAAAAGTTAATCAATGTTGAAGTGGGTTTATAATTGTTAACAACTCCATTTACATATAAGTCAACAGTTTTTATTGTAAAAAAAAGAAAAAGAACATAGCTTTAAATTGTAATAATTTAATGATAATTAATTATTTGTTTAATTACAAGAAATTAATCGTAAGAAATTAGATTTCTTACATTCTGGTGAACTAAAGAATCAATTTGAACCATACTTAATAAACCATATGCCTTAAATGCATGTATGGTTCATTAACTTGTTTGCTTTTCTCATATCAAATCAAATATATGCATGGTATTAATGACAAGCGGGATGCAAATGATCTTGGAAAGATACCAGAAAGCCAGTGAGATGTTCACTTTCATGTCTAGTTAAAATATTGTGTATTATATAAACCATATAAACCGTATTCAATGTTTTATTCTCATGAGTCTCGTATATGTGGTTTACTCAACTACAGAATAAAGCACCTCTCCATAATTGACAACTTATCAGACTGAGTAATCAAACAACCTTGACTGATTTGTCACAACTGAATGTACTGTGCCCATCTGGTAGGACTATACAAAGGTCAGAGCAAATTATTCAAATTTTCTCCAAACATTATCCATATCTGCCTCTCAACATTGATATTTTTAGGTTAAATTATAGTCTCATTGTATGTCTTTGGACTGCACACACATGGACCAAGGCAAGAAGAATATAATATGAGCTGACAGTGTTTAATACTGAGCCATGTGCCACCTCATAAATCAAACAGCAGCTGGAATATTACAGAGAAAATGTTGCGAGTTCAGTGTCCCACTGTTTACTTACCATCATGACGGATAGTGATCTGAACGTGTTCATGTTGGCTGACTCCTCGTATGTGTCTTTGTGTGGGAGAGAGTGATGTGGCAGTAGCTCAGGCCTGGTCAGAGTCAATGTGCCATTTAAACTGTGCGGACAGAGACAGAGGAGATATTTCGAGTATGAACAAAAGTAGAAGAATGAACTGTGGTTTGGGGGCTCACGTTAGGGGTTGGGTTCAGACAGTATCTTCTTCCTCATTGTTGTGTTGGCAAATCAGGATCTAAACTGCCTGCTGCCTCTTGCAAATCCAGAAACTGCAACACCCCAGAGCACAGATTTCAATTCAGAAAACTATGAGATGGAAAGAAATTACACGCCGCGTAGGCCTTCACATGCAAACACATGGATAGAGAGGCATTTTTAAACGAGTAGTGGAGTTCCACATGATGACGTTAGAGCAGCAAGTACGAAAAAGCATGAGTGTGAGAACAAATGCGTTGTGTGGGTTTCGTTTAAAGGATGAGGATGAAGTCATTGGAAACAATAGAACTGCAAGTTGTTTGATGGGGAAGGGAGAGAAACAAATGACAAGCTCAACAGTCTGGAAAAGCAGGAGTAAATCTGTAAAGATAAAACAAACAGCCAGACGCTCCCACCACAGACTGGCTTAATAAAATTGTTTCTAGCTTTTATTTGTCTTGTAATTTATATTTTAGTCTTAAGACTCATTCACTGCTTGTTTACTTCATCTTTAAATTACTTAGAGTGTAAAGACTTGTGTGCATGCTTATACACAAATATGTTACTGTGTGTATGTTATTTAATTACAAATTCAACTATATAAAATAAGTACATAAAACTCCATGATAAAACTGTATCATCAGTAGAGTATAAGGGCCTGATCTACCTGAGGTTTGCATGTGTATAAATGTGTGCAAACGTGATGTCCCTTCAAATAAACAAGCTCATTCCCGGTGTGCACTGAGGACTGCATCTTTAAAATGTACAAAACAACACATATGGCCTAATTAGTACCTTTTACTTTAATTAATATATACAGTATACTATTGGGCGTTTCTGCCCTGCTGTGCACAATACTGGGAAGAGAAAACACAAATAGCTTGACTCAAGCACACACACTGTGATTTACTAGGCCTGGAAGTAAATTGTGATGAGTGTGACTGCATATGAATTTAGTACGTTTGGAATGGGAGTGCTAATCAGCCCAGCATCATGCATGGCTGCTGTTACTGCAGCAAGGAGGAGAAAGGCACAACATAAAAGTATGTTTGGAGTTTTTCTCACTTGTGATGGAATGAACAAATAAGTTAGTTATTGTATCTCTTGTCTGGGTTATTCCAGCTACTGTAACTGTTTCTGCCGGGGTCTCCCGAGGCAGTTTTTCAGTCCCAAGTCCTTAAAGCTACAGTACACAGAAGTAAAGGTTTCTGCACACTCAGGACTCAGTAAATAAATCCAAGTTGGGTTTTTATGCAGTTGTTGGTTTTACTCTTAGTATATCACCCACCAGTCATACACCAACCTAAATGTATACATACGTTACCACAAACATGCAATTTAGTACTCTTAGCCCTGTCATGCTAGCACCTCTGTAAAGCTGTAGTCTGCTGAAGCACAAAAGTGATTTGCAGAAAATGCTAACATTAGCAAGCTAACACACAGTGACAATGCAGTCTGGTTCAAGTTCATAGTCTGCCGTGGTTTTATTTTAGTTGAGTAAGTTAGTATTTGAAGGTCCAGTGTGTAATAATTTGGAATATCCTACCCATGAATATATTAGTATAATCATTATAAAATAAAATCTGTTTGGTTTTCGCAGCCTTATAATTCTTATTTTATATATAGTATACATTTAGCAAGGGTCTTGTTTTAGAGAGTGTCACCATCTTGCGCCGCCATGTTTGTACGGCAGCCCGAACGGAAAATCCAGCCAGAGAGCGTGTTTCAAGAGTTTTGAGAAGAAGAAGGCGGAAGGAAAAAAGGAGTAGTAAACAGCATATCATAAAATGGTTTAGATCTTCAGATCGCTCCATGCTCCTGAAATATATAGTTGTGGGAGACAAGTTTTTTTTAGTCACACTGGACCTTTAACATGTGAGAATAACTACTAAACCTAAAGGCACAGACAGAGTCTAATATAATGTCAGTAGTATTAGCTGTATTTTCCCCCCCCCAATTTTATGTCTAATTTATTATTTTAAACCCAAGAACAAAAACCCAAAATTGCATAATACCATTCAGAGGCTCCCCAGAGACTGTCATAGTTTTTTTTTAAGTAGCATTTGCATCACACACAAAAACAACAGGATCAACAGCCTCTTCATCAGCACCTGAACGCAGCTTGAATCCGCCTGCGCCTGCCGAGGCTCTGTGGGGTCTCAGAAGGTTCACTGAAAACTGTCTGACTGTGTTGCCGGTTCTTCCAGGGACGGCGGACCAATATTGTGTAGGCAGCGAACAGGGAAGAGGGGTCTGGCTAGAGGGCAGGATGATTAGCCACTCCAGGCCCCAGCAGCATGGCCTTCACGGCGTATGAGACATGCCAGCCCAGTATAATGGCCTTATTAGTATAATGGTGGTAGTTACTGGCTTCGTCTTCCCGCGTGTAATTCTGTCTATCTGCGCAGTGAATAGAATTCAATACCTGCAAGTGTTTTTTGTCAGAGGGGTGTTGTATTGTAGACATGGAGCCATTACAGGAGCTATTTTTGTTTGTTTACACCAGAAAATGTTCAGCTATTATGGCTGGCAAATCATCTTTATTTTTTCTCTTGTGTTTTCCATTCATGAAATATGTATATTTTGGCTGTTTCGGTCTGACGTGATAAATTGTGTGAGTCATTTGATAGGTTCTGTGGTTGGCAGGCTCGCTGAGTGAAGCTGCCCAAATCCATCGGTCATCTCAGGTCTCCTGGACTCTTTAAAACCAGCATGCTGCTGTTGGCTTTGGGCTGCGGGACCTGATGGATCTCACAGCACAGTCTGAACAAGGAGCAATTTGATCCGTCGTTTTGCACACATCACATGTCATGTGTGGTGTATAATTTGGTGTATAATGTCAGGCCTGCGAAAGTCTCAAAAGAGCTTGTAGTCTTAATGAAAGTTGTTTTTTCCAGCCGAACCAGCATTTTGTCCTGCAGTTCCCCAGGCTCCTGGAGAGAGAGAATTTACTGAACCAAAGAGCGTCCCCTTCACAGATAAACAAAGGAAGGATCTCCTTCTGAGAATGTGACATAGTGTACCTCATCATGTGGTTTTGTTGGGCCAAAGCAGATAGCACTGGAAAACATATTCCAATATGTCACTGTCTTTGAGTTACAGTCTTGGACAGGTCTCAGGGGCATAGAGTATGACCTGTTTTGGGGTTTGCAAACAGTTGCCAAGTCGTATCAAGCTCAAGTAGCATCCACATCTGCTAACAAAGGAAAGCACAGCAGTGAAAGCAAACAAATGTGTGACAGTATGAACTGTTCAAAAGTTGCTCGCTCACTGTTAAACAGTAGGTTTGAAAAAAGACTGAGGAGCCTAAAGACTGTAAATAAAATGAACAAATGAAAGACAGAATATATGGATAATTAATAATTTAGAATAAAATAATATGGATGCGTTAGGGATTTCCTTCTCTAGAGGTTTGTCAGTTTTACTCAAGGCCTTAGTTTCAAAGTTTGCTGGAGTTGGATGAGTTTATTAGTATCCCAGCATATGGTGAGCCCACTGATGGAGGGAAGAGACAATAGACTGAAAGGCAGAGGGACACTCATATCAACCTTGGGTTAGATGGGTTCATACAGCAAGAACAAAAGCTGTTTGAGTTAGAAACCCTGCCATGTATACCTACAGTCAAGTTAACAGGAGGCAGGAAACACACACACACACACACACACACACACACACACACACACACGGCTGTTGGCAATAAAAGTTGATATCCTGTTTGTCAAATTGTATTCATTTCAACAGAGAAATAAAATTGTAAATTGATTATATAAAATTAATGAAGAGCTGGTTGGTCTATGTCATTTCAAGTCCATTAAGTTATTAGTTAAAGGGATAGTTCACCCAAAATTCAAATTTCACTCATTATCTACTCACCCTCATGTCGACTAAGAGCTGTGAGAATTTTCAGAGTCCTCCGTGCCTCCTCGGAGTTACGGGGGGGTCCGCACAGCAGTATTTGTCCATATAATGGTTGTGAATGGTGCTCACTTTTCTTTATCCAAAATCCCAAATACCTCCATACTGCTAGTCTGTAATGTCCCTCTTGAATTGAAGCCCCGACATGAGAAATTGTTCCGCCGGTCAGCAGTGAACTGAGACACTGGGAGCTTCCGCTTAAAATATAGACTTGTTTCATTTAGCGACATTAGAGACGAGCAGTATGGAGGTATTTGGATGTTTTTTGGTGTGTCTTTTTGGACGAAGAAAAGTGAGCACCATTCACAACCATTATATTGACAAATACTGCTGCGCGGACCCCCCCGTAACTACGAGAAGGCACAGAGGACTCTGAAAATTCTCCCAGCCCTTAGTCGACATGAGGGTGAGTAGATAATGAGTGAAATTTGAATTTTGGGTGAACTATCCCTTTAAATGTACTATTGCATTTTGTGCAGTGTAGATGTTTCAAGGAAACACTTGAATCAGTCCAGTGGTCAACCAGGCATTCACCATGTTGACCTCTCCAATGCAGCTGATGAGTATAATTCAGGTTCAAGATGTCATTTGTCATTTGCTGCAGATTTGAGATAACTCAGTATTGTGTAATAGGCCTATTTGTTTTCAGTGGTGTGATGTAACATCACATTTCCCCTGTCCACAGGAAGGAGCTGTGGTGGCCCTGTTTAAGATCTGCAGGCAGGACCGCTTCAAAGACCTCTATGCCCACGCTCTGAGAACAGTGGCGTCCATCTGCTGTGTGGAGGACGGCATCAATCAACTGGACAAGGTAAACCTCAATCTCATCCAAACACCACCCTCCTCATTACAACTATCTACTATCGACACCAAACCTTATTCTAACCTTAAAGGGATAGTTCACCCAAAATTGAAATTTCACTCATTATCTACTCACCCTCATGTCGACTAAGGGCTGGGAGAAGTTTCAGAGTTATCCGTGGCTTCTCTGAGTTACAGGGGGTCTCGGCATAGCCCGAAATGCGAAATTGTCCCGAAAAAAATTAAATAAGTCTATATTTCAAGCTTGTTTTGTAGCGGAAGCTTCTCGAAGCTCCTCTTCCTGGTTCGTCAAATTTGGACGAACTGGGAAGAGGACGGACCCTGGTTTGTCCAAATTTGACGAACCGGAAAGAGGAGCTTCCGCTACAAACAAGCTTGAAATATAGACTTATTTAATTTTTTTTGGGACAATTTGGCATTTCGGGGCTTCAATACAAGACGGACGGTATTTGGATGTTTTTTGGTGTGTCTTTTTGCTACAAAGACAGTTGGTATCCATTTGCAACCATTATATGGACATGCACTGCTATGCCGAGACCCCCTGTAACTCAGAGAAGAAATTTCAATTTTGGGTGAACTATCCCTTTAACTCTATATTTCAAACAAGCCCGTGAGGCTCTGTGTCCAAGTGAGGACTCATTTTGCAAAAATGTCCATAAAGGATTAGAGTTGAGGTAAAGAGCAAGATAATGATAGCTGATTGGATCATTCATTACTGTAATACAGGGACAATAGCCACTGACTCAGAGATTCATTGTACATAAATGAGCAGCAGTTGGTCTGACAGGTAAACATTCATCTGCAACACATGCACAGGAAAAAATGCATGTGTGGAAGAAAATGGGCACGAACTTAGATTTTCTTGTTGGCTGTGTGGATGTTGAGAGAGAGAGAGAGAGAGAGAGAGAGAGAGAGAGAGAGAGAGAGAGAGAGAGAGAGAGAGAGAGAGAGAGAGAGAGAGAGAGAGAGAAATAGGGAGAGAGGAGATTTCAATCAAAACTAAGTAAGTACAGTACTTCCAGTAAAATTCCTTGGCTACCTCCGGCCCAGACAGATTATGTTTACAGTGATCAGCTGAAAGGTGTAGCTCAGACCTTCCCAGCACCACAGTATACTCTGTTCAGCCAAACTCCCACTTTCCATGTTATGACTGGGAGGCTGCAGTTTGTTTTCACAGGTGAATGTCCGCCAACAATGGCTACAGGAGGAGGCCTGGCTGCACACACACACGGTGTGATTATGGACTTGAGGGAATAATAGTTAGATGAAAGACTTAGCAGAAGAAAAGTCCGTGTTACTTAAATGGGAAATGAAATAACCTCTTCTCTTTACAGTTAGTTTACAACTGCAAAATACATTTCTTGAAACCTTTTTCAGAGCTGTAAACACAAAACTCAGCAATCAAACTACTTTCATTAAATCTCTGACGCTTAATGCAAAACCAAACCTAAACCTTAAAAATAGTTTTATCTGTGTTTAAAATCAGACTCTGTTTTCACATCATACACAAGACAATCAGAATAAATGTATTTCATATTGTTTCTACAAAATATTCACAACTCAGTCAGTAATAGTCTGACCTGCTGTATGAACCGGAAGCAATTCTTGGTCTTGCTCTTCCTCTCCTTACTCCTCTACCTCTCAGACAATTTTCCAACATAGTTTCTTTCAAACTTCAACCGTCTTCAACCTGAGCTCTCTGACTTGGTTCATGTTATTTTCATCACTTGATTAGCAAAAAGTTTCAGCAACCCCAGGAAGACAAGTTTATTCATCTTAATGGGCTATCCTCTAATCAAAATTCAAATTCAATTTTCGAAAAAAAGAAGTGTGAGCAGTTTTGAGGTATGTCTAAGCAGATCTTTACTGGTGTGTGACCTCTAAAACCTCAGTTTACTAATTAGCATAAAGACTGCATTTCAGTGCACAGTGTGTTTTAGAGAGTAAAATTGCGTTAGAGTTGTGTGTGTGTGTGTGTGTGTGTGTGTGTGTGTGTGTGTGTGTGTGTGTGTGTGTGTGTGTGTGTGTGTGTGTGTGTGTGTGTGTGTGTGTGTGTTTGCTAGCTGCTAGCTTGCTAGCCGGGATTTGCAGTTCCTCTGCAATTTCCATGCAGCTTCTTCTTTCACCCGGTCATGATAGCAGCTGGAGGAAACACAAAATAAACAAGGCTTCTGCTGCCACAGCTGCACCAAACTTTCCTCTTTCTGGGAGTTCTATTGGCTGATTAGTAGACGACACGTAGGTCGTAGCAGCTGCCACACTGTGAGATAGTCATCCTAAATTTCTGACACTGTCAGAATTTTATCTCGAATCACCTTTGGTCGCAAGACGTTGACAACGGCCGTCCTTAAAGGGGACATATTATGGAAATATCACTTTCTGAAGGCTTTTTAACATATTTGGGTGTTTGTTTTGCCTTCCGGCCCCCAGAATGTAAGAAATGAAAAAATAAATCTGTAATTTTCAGGCTCCCTAGGTTGAAATCCATGTGGTTTTATGAGCTGTTCCCTCGGTTGCTGCTGTTCCTCGGAAGCCTAAGCCTGTTCTTTGAAGCGTGCCGCTATTCCCTTCCTGGGACTCTATAACTGTTCCCTTGGTTGTCTGAGAATGATGTAACTAGTTTTCTAATTTGCATAATACCACCCCTACCTGGTACCAGTGGTTCATTTGCATTTAAAGGGACAGGCACTGAAACCAGCCGTTCTGAACAGGGCTGTTTTGAACGGATGAAAAGAGCTGTGATGTTTGATCCTTGGGGTATTTTGACCAAAGCATGTCACAGACATGTCTTTAAGACACCTGGGAACTATTTTAATTTGTGGAAAAGGGGAATAATATGTCTCCTTTAAACCTGTGTCACAGTGCAACGTAAGACCTCCGTTTTAGAGCCACGACCAAAGATATTTCCACGTTTCTCCTACGATGGTCATCTTTAGTCTGGGACAGCCCAAAATCATACGGTGTATACCGGCCATAAGAGAGGCTGTGTACTTAGGTCCACCACTACTCAAAAATGTCCACTTTAATCTGTCTCTTAATCTACTGTACAACTACAGTATGTGTTCTCACTGCGTAGAGCTGAGGCCTATAGAGCTGCAGCCACTACTGGCAGATTAGATTGTAAAACGTAGAGTAGAAACCGGCAGAAGCTGCCAACCTATTGGTTTCACTGCTTTATGTTTATCACATCATGAATAATTGATGTTGCATGTACACGTAGGTCCTTTACATTGTTTTGCAGGCAAACACTTAACTCATACGTACTCTATGGATTTATTACTTCACTACTAAAAAGAACCTTTGGACTGCAGTCGTTGAGTCTTCCAGCTTTCTATTTATTTGATTAAATTTTCATGAATGAGGTCACTAGCTGCAGCCACCTCAGGGTTGGTGAGCCACCATTAAACTTTCTAGCTGTATAATTTTAGGATAGGAAGCGGCGAGAAAATAAGCACACTAGTTAAGTATGTGTTTTTTTTTTCTGATGCCAGAATTATTGTGCACACACAAAAAGATGAGTCATGAGTTACAGTCAGTCTCTGTGGTCCCCAGAAATGAGGTTATTATATAAGGCAGTCCTGACCGCTGGGCTTACGGGTCAAACATTTAGACCCCAGTGTCTTCTCACTGTGTTTGTGTCTCTATGTGAAGGGATTAGGTGAAACAGCATGAGAGAAAACTAATGATACAGCCTTCTGTGTTTGTCATTGTTTTTTCCCTATTGAGAATTCATCCACAATAAACAACAGACGCACCTGTGTCAAGTGAGCATTTACAGAAAGACAAATATAACCTGATTCCGGTGAATAATGATGCCACAACGGTGTCTGCATTCACATGTAGAGCAGCTGGGACAGCGCGAATCATCCAAGTGTGAAAACTTTTTAACGGGAACCAAAGTCCGCTCATGATTAGCAGCCTCGTCCCGGGAGAGGGGCTGTCAGGCAAGTCTACGCTACCAACCGCTCAGCAGTGATCGCTCAGGCTTGAGAAAAACAACTGTCACTGTTGAAGGGTGATTGAAAAAAGAGGCTGGTGTGCACCAGCACTGCTCATTGGTGAATATACAGTCAACTTCTTAGTTTTACTCCAGCAGGAAAACTGTACAATCACAACACGGTGAATAGGAATAGTATCGATCATGAGCGAGATGTACAAAGAAAAAACTTCCACATGAAACATGGAGGGTTGATATCTATAAAACAGAATCAGACTAACCCTTTTTAACACATAAATCAGTGTTAGAAAAATAATAATAATATTAAGAAGGCGATAAGAGAAATAAGACTAATCCATTTATCCATTATTCGTACAGTGTTGTGGGGGCTGGAGCCAATCCCAACTAATAGGGCAAGGGCGGGGGCAGGGTAAACCCTGGATTAATATACAATTATTACAATTATTCTTATATTTCAGATTCATTTTTCAGATCATACATCTTCCAATCACAACAAAAATACCACTGATCATTCATTTTCACATATAGAAATATGGAAAACACTCTTGCTACATCCTCTGAACTGTTGCTCAGTATAAGAAAGATATTCACAACAAGATGTCCAACTATACGTCCTGTAAGTACTAATGTATTTAATCTGTGAATTCAGAGCACACAAACACTAAAACCTGAAACAAATGAAAAGTATATAACACTGTAAATATACAACACAAGACCAAGTAATGTAGAGAAAAGGTTTGAGCAACTGGAACAGACCATGTTCTTGTGTATGATAAATAGAGGAGATACATATACAGTATTACATACTTAACATATATTCTATTATTAAAATTACTTTTCTTGGTTTTGCTCCTCCTCCTCCTCCTCCTCCTCCTCCTCTACATCTTGGATCATTTCCCTCCATTATGTCTTTCAGACTTCAACCTGGTTCATGTTGGTGTCATCACTTTGTTCCAATCAGGGTGAACAGTTTAGAGTTGTTGCGTCTAAGTGATGACACCTGTGCCTGTATCCTCTTACCATTATGCATTAAGAGTGCATTACAGTGCACAGTGGGTTTTAGCCAATTAAATTGTTTATGGTTTTGCCAAAAGAGTGATTGATTTAATAAATTCTACCCTGTGCATATCTATAGATTAGAGAAGGGGCCGGTGAGCATTTCACTCCTCTCAGCTAAAAGCCCACGGTTCTACAATATGAAATTACACTACAGGACAGGATTAGAATAATCATGAATACAACTCACACTACACGTGTTGTGTAATGATAATTTTCCTCTCACTCAGTCCTGTTATCCCATGATGTCATAAGGTATTTTAACCCTCATGTTGTCCTCCTGGGTCAAGGAAAAAAGGAAGGAAGGAAGGACGAAGGGAAAGAAGTTAGGAAGGAAGGAAGGAAGGAAGGAAGGAAGGAAGGAAGGAAGGAAGGAAGGAAGGAAGGAAGGAAGGAAGGAAGGAAGGAAGGAAGGAAGGAAGGAAGGAAGGAAGGAAGGAAGGAAGGGAGGAAGGAAGGGAGGAAGGAAGGAAGGACAAAGGGAAAGATGGGAAGAAAGAAGGAAGGGAAAAAGGAAGGAAAGATAGAAGGAGGGAGGGAAGAGATTGGGTCAGTTGGGTCAATAAGGAAGGAAGAAGTAAGGATGAAGGGAAGGAAGGAAGGAAAAAAGGATTGTGGAAAGAAGGAAGGGAAAAGGGAAGGAAAGAAAGATGGAGGGAGGGAACAGATTTGTTCAAGGAGGGAAGGAAGGAAGGAAGGAAGGGAGGGAGGGAAAAAGGATTGTGGAAAGAAGGAAAGGAAAAAAGGAAGGAAAGAAAGATGGAGGGAAGGAACAGATTCGTTCAAGGAAGGAAGAAGAAGGAAGGAAGAAGGGAAAGAAGGAAGGAAAGAAGAAAGGGAAAAGGGATTGTGGAAAGAAGGAAGGGAGAGAGGAAGGAAAGAAGGAAAGATGGAGGAAGATTGGGTCAATTTGACCCAGAAGGACAACGGGAGGGTTAAGAATGGGAGAGTTCACAGGATTTACCCTGCTGACATATTGCCCCCCCTCTCCCTCTTTTTCAAGTCTTCATGTGGTGTAAGATGAGAGGAGGAGTTAGACCTTTTCATGTGTTTGTAGGTTTTAGATTCTGTTCCTTTGACGCTCGCCCTGACCCACTGTGCAGTTAAAGAGGAGTTGGGCATCGTTCTATATCTGGGAGAAGGAGGAAGTCGGTGGGGTGGGGTAGGGGTGGGGGGAGATGTTTCCACGTCAATGAGACGGAGGTGGGGGGGTGGGGGGGGGCTGTTTCCACGTCAATGAGACGGGCTGGCACAGCACTGCAGACGTCCACATAGTCAAAAATAGAGAAATGCCCCACGAAACTTGGTTTGTGGACGTTCGTCAGCAGACAGGACTGACAGGTGATGCTCTGCCTCACTCTGGCTGCTCGTCTCTAAACTATAGTTTTCAGGAGAGTTGTCTAACAGACAATGGCGATTCTGGGGGGTGGCCTGGGGTGGCACTGGCCACCCCTGAAAACTCATTGGCCACCCCTGTGGCCACCCCAAATTTGATAGGTAGTTGTTGGTTAAGTTCGTCAACACAAGAAACAAGAGGAACGCTGTCACACACTCCTCTACACACAGTCACTGTAGCTGTGCCTCGCTCCGCTCTCTCTCTCTCTCTCTCTCTCTCTCTCTCTCTCTCTCTCTCTCTCTCTCTCTCTCTCTCTCTGTCTCACACACACACACATACATACGGGCGCATAGGTCGCGCTTGACCGCTAATAAACGGTAAATGCGCTATATCGCGCTAATTGTACAGTGTTGAAATTAACACACTTTATACAGAGTGCAGTCAGACACCAGGCTAAAGAGAGAGGAACAGCAGATCCTCTGACTGCGCAGTCAGCTGCAGGTGAGTGACAGACAGGTGACTGTGAACCAGCGACACCAGTGAGGCACAAGTTAACGTCCGTTTGTGGTCAGACCTTCCGTCACGGGGTCGGGGACGAGCTGCTGCATAACTGACACACATCAGGCTACTGTAGCCTAGGCTAAGTCCTCCTGTTAATATGTTTGCTGTGAAATAGGACTAGACTATATAGCTGTGCAGTACCTATTCTTAGTAGACCGGAAAGCAGCAGATGATAGAAGCGTCATTACAACCAGAGGAGACAGGAGATTTTTTATTTTTTTAGAGAATTGAGACTTGACTTGAATTTGGTAAAAAAAAAAAAAAAAAAAGAAGAAGAAAAAAAGACTTGTGAACATCTCTGGCCCCCACTACTTAACTTTAGTTTTCATTCTTGCATTAGAGCATGGCATTTAATGTTTTAATGTCATGCTGTAATTTTCTGTCATGTTTGTACATTTACTAGCTATACATAATGAATATTGCACTGAAGCTTGATTTTAAGAAAATCGTGAATCAAATCAGAATTGTAATATCTGCCCGAACAATTGCAATTAGATCTTTTCCCAAAATCGTTCAGCCCTAGATGCACTTAAGAATATCCATGTTCTGTGTTTCTAAGAAACTTGTTCTGTAAATTGTTTACTTGTGATCAAAAATCTGAAGCTCAGTGCTGATGCTTTTCTGTAAATACTATAGTTTTCTAATAATAATAATAATAATAGCAACTTCTTCCAGTTCTAGGCTTACAATTACAGGTTAAAGTCCCACCCACTCCATAGGCTGCATACAGATAATTTTTATATGGTTGAAGAGACAATGGTGTAGCTACTTGCTCATCCCTAGCCATCTGGCCACCATCTGTGTCACCTGTATTGTTACCTACGTTTGCTTTACTAATTTAGGCAGCATCTTGTGATTAAACAAAAACACACGTGTGCTGGCAAAAAACAAACCAAAAAATCAAATTCCAGTATCTCCAACAAATTTAGATGTAAGATAAATAATAACATAAACCAAGCATGTTAAGAGCAATTTCAGTTTTTTCTTACAAGCATAGTTTATCTTTTGCTTACAGATAGGCCTACACCTTTTAATGAGGCCTATCTTTAAATATTAAGCTTTAATTTGAGTTTTTGGGTTTCTTCTGTTGCCTAGATTGCTGTGTTTATTTAATCACTAGATAGGGCTTCAATTAGTAAAGAACACACAGGTAACAATACAGGTAATACAGATAATGAGCTAATGACTGATGAATGTTATTCTATAGGATGAGTTAAGAGCAGGTGAATTTTGCTACCCTGATACAAATTGTGAAGAGGTGAGGACTTTTATCCACTACAAGGCTCTTAGAAAAGCTGTACCCTATCCTGAACAATTACTGATTAAAAACCGACATGTTAAAACAACCAGAGAGTACCAAGAACTGTGAAAAAAATACTGTTTTTTAAAAGTTTTTTTTTTTTTTTTTTACCAGTAAACCTTTCTTCTTGACATTTATGAGACAGGAAATCATGGGCGAGAGAGAGGTAATGTGACATGCAGTAAAGAACCTCCAGCCAAGATTTGAACCGCGGTCGGCTGCGTATATCACAATAGTTTTGTTATGCCATGGCCACCCCACACTAGCTTTGTGTCCCATCTTGGCCACCCCAGTAAAAATATCCTGGATACGCCACTGCTAACAGAACAGATCATCAGAGGTGCTCTTCAGTGAATGATATCAATAGAGACTGAAGTTTAAAATGACTCCAATAATAAACAGTGTTTGTGATGTATCAGGTTCTTTCACCTCCACTTTTAATTGTGGAATATTTTATATTTCTGCTCATTTCCAGCACTTGAACGTGTGCAGGACGTTCACTATACTGCAAATATAAACTGTATAACACTGCCCCCAAGTGGATAAATATCTGTTTCATGTCAGAAGTCTCCATACTCATAACAATTCATGCACACAACAAAGATGTATGACCGCATGGCCCTCACTGAACTTCTCTAGACACATAACACACAATTTCCTTCTCTTCTTAAACCCAAACCTAATGATTCTTGATGACACATTACTGTAGGATGATGCCAGCCACATCCAGTAGAGTTTCTCAGCAGTGTATTTCCTCAGTCATTATGGGCAGATACACAAGTATCTAGTAGTAGATTTATCTCTACCACAGGTGTTGACTGATGATTTTTTGTTAGATTATTTGATTTGGATTCGTGTTTTGCTCACTTTTTATTCCAGAGTGCAAAGCAAAGTTATTCAAATTCCTGGCATTATGGGACCTACAGAAACAGACATCCTTATTGGTATTAAACATGAGGAAAGCAGGAAGACAGACGTTGATGAATGAATAAATTAATAAATTACACAGTCAGTCAATCAATCAATCGGTTAATTAATTTATTCAGTAAATGAATAAAAAAGAAAACAGAGACAGTGCACTAGTATATATTGAAACAACGTCTAGTTTTCCCTCCTAGAATTTAGGAGGGAAATGGCAGAAGATATGAAAGAGTGTCTTAATCTGTTGCTTTGGGCAAAGAAAGTAGTCTGACCTGATGGCACAAACTGAAACGGTTGACGTGAAGATGTGGATTCAAATTTCCTAACATCTAGTATGAAGTATGAATCATGTTTGTCCATGACCTGGTTCATAATTGGTGATTGGTATGTACATTCAGTCTGCTTACAACAACACTGAGCTCTGCATCCTTGCTTCTGTACTGCTACTTTCAGGATTTACTGTAACACCTCCTGCTGTGTTGGTATTCATCAGTGCATTCAATGTTAACTTAATGTTTTAACTGTAGCATACTTGGTAAAATGTGTCAAACAAGAGGGTTTGTGACCTCAGGGACTTCAGTGTCCTGACTGAACTCATCCTTAATTGTCAAGAAAAAACAAGTCAAGAAGAAGAAGAGGGAAAACAAAATCATTACAGAATAATTACTGGAGCAGCTCTGAGTGTAGTTCTATATCAACCAGAGAGAAGCCACAAGACGCTGGCTCCAACCTCATCAAATGATGGAATTGCTTTTAAATTCAAGTTCAGTGGGAAGTTTCAAATCAATCTGAAAACAATAATCTTGAATCAGTAAAGGAATCTGTGGAAGAAACTTTTGGAAACCTAGCAGGCTAAATAGTAACCACATCAACTGTCAAGAGAGTTAACTGCAGAACATATATTGTGGGGTTTGAAAAACTCATCCACAACATCTACAACCACATAGACAGACACTACAGCCCCCCACCCCTTGCTCCATCAGGTTACCCTGCCTGGCCTTCAGTTCTAACAGCTAGATGCTCCAACTGTCTCCAGCAACTCCTGCCTAAAGAATCCCAGCATCACCAGGCCCAGGCTGATGTCTTGCTGAGGGACTCCTGTTGTCCCTGTGGGTCAAATTGACTCTATCTGTTCACTTCCTCCATCCTTCCTTCTTTCCTTCCTTTCTCCCTTCCTTCTTTCCACAATCCTTTTTCCCTTGCTTCCTTCCTTCCGTCCTTCCCTTCGTCCTTACTACTTCTTCCTTCCTCTTTTGATCCAGTTGACCTGGTCTGTTCCCTCCATCTTTCTTTCCTTCCCTTTTCCCTTCCTTCTTTCGATAATCATTTTTGCCTCCCTCCCTTCCTTCCTCTCATCATTACTTCTTCCTTCTTTTTTGACCCAATCTGTTCCCTCCCTCCATCTATCTTTACTTCCTTCATTTTTCCCTTCCTTCTTTCCTCCCATCGTTCCCTTCCTTCCTTCCTTCCTTCCTTCCTTCCTTCCTTCCTTCCTTCCTTCCTTCCTTCCTTCCTTCCTTCCTTCCTTCCTCCCTCCTTCCTTCTATCTCTTTATCCTTCCTTCCTTCCTTCCTTCCTTCCTTCCTTCCTTCCTTCCTTCCTTCCTTCCTTCCTTCCTTCCTTCTTTCCCTCCTTCCTTCCTTCCTTCCTTCCTTCCTTCCTTCCTTCCTTCCTTCCTTCCTTCCTTCCTTCCTTCCTTCCTTCCTTTCTTTCGTCCTTCCTTCCTTGACCCAGTAGGACAGCAGGAGGGTTTAAAGGGATAGTTCAACACTTTGGCAATTTCCCCTTTTGCCACAATCCCTATAGTCATTAGCCGTGTTTCCACTGCAGGAGTTCCTGGTAAAGGGAGGGGGTAGGAACTTCTACAGGAACCGTCCTCTCACTCGGCCCTCTCAGTGGCCGTGTTTCCACTGCAGAGTCGGACCCCGCGGCGACGTCATGAGTTTCGAAAGCCGCTTAATCGCTGTGCGACAGTTTTGTCCGTGACGTCACCCAGGCAGGTCACAAGCACATGCACAAAAATCATAACAACGAAGACGGAGAAGGATGGAAGGAGCTGAGCATAATACATCCATGGAGCTGAGGCGGTAGGCGCGTTTCTGGTTTGTGTGTTTGTGCACATGGCGGTTGATTGTAATCCTGCTTGAGTTTTAAAAAAAGAAACTTTTCACGGCATTGTTTTGCGGTGTGATGGATCCCCAGTGTGTCGAGGTGCGCTGATATTTTCATTTCGCTGCAATGACTCAAACCCCCTCTGAATCTCCTCGGTGCTGTAGACTGCAATCAATGTCTGCACCTCATCGTCGGTCCATTTGACGTACATCTTCCTGCTGTTTTCTTGTTGTTTACAGCAGTGTCTGCTAGGCTAATGCTCCCCTTCTGCTCCCCCTTTTAAAAATGCCGGTTGGTTGTTTTTGTGCTTTCTGGTGGCGTCAGAGCCTGCTCTAGCTTTAGCCAATCAGTGCCGGGTTAACCTCGAGCCCCACCCAGGAGCTTTTCAGGGCCAAACGGAGTACCTACCCTGGAGTAGGTACTCCGTTGGCCCCCGTAAAAGTTCCTGTAAATGGCCCTGTGGGGGAGGTTCCTGCAGTGGAAACACGCACGAACGGGGCTGGCCCCGTAAAATTACCCCGAAGTTCCTGCAGTGGAAAAGCGCCACTAGTGGTAGTTTCATTACCTTTAATTATTGGTGCAAGCTCTTTTTAGATCGGCGGGGCAGAGACATGAGCTGCTCAGCGAAGACAATGGAGGTGAATGGTACTTTTGCCTGTCCCTCATCAAACTCATCAAATACACAATCCAACAACTCCAAAATGCTCCTGTGGACAAGTTGTGGCCTGCACATTCACCACGCTATGAGATAATAATGAAACATTACGAGACAGAGAGAACCTACTCCTAGGACTATAGCGATTATGGCAATAGGCGAATTTGCCAAAATGTTGAACTACCCCTTTAAAGGCCAGAACAGGATGTGAGCCGGACAATGGTGGCTCGCTGAGGTTCTGCACGCATAATTCTGTAGGTCCATATTAACATCCAAAGAAAAACACCAACCAATACATGCAGAGCAGGATTAGACCACCACCCATTGATTGTTAACATTAAAATAAGAACACTTACATTTTGGTTAGATCGCAAATTGAACCCTTAAGACACACTGAGATTTCAAGAACCACAAACTCAAGAACTAACCCCCTCTGTCAGCTCGTCCTGAGACTTACTGATCACATAATACTCAGAACTGTGTTCAACCTCAGACTAGCACTGCTTCCCAACCACTAATCATAGTAAACCAAATTATTAAATCATCAAAAGATGCCCCATCTGGAACACTATATGAATAAAACCAAAACTCAAAACAAACTTAATTGCTATCTGGCCCTAAACTGTGAATATGAATTGGCAGAGGGTCAGAGACACAAAGCAGAGACAGATTCAGAGACCACAGTCTGAGAGAGGGGAGGAGTTCAGAACAAGGAGTTCAGAACAGAGGAAACAGTCTTTCTTTTTTTCTTTCTTTTATTTAACTTAATAAATTATTTTTTTTCTCATTTCATTATTGGATTGTATTATCCTTAATTCTTTGGCAGTATTGTTCACCTAACCTTCATACCAATAAAACATGTCCATTTTAATCTGATTTACTTTTATCTCAGGTGTTTTCTCCTCCTGACAGATTGCTGTTTGTATAGTACAATAGAATAAAAAATGGTTCTAATAAATGATCATATGGTACCTAATATGCATTGTATGTCCTGCCCTGTGTAGGTGGATGGGATCCTGTGCCTGGCCGACATTCTGACTGATGACAGCAGCGTGGAGGCAGCCAGGGCCGAGGCGGCGGCCGTTGTGGCTCAGATCACGTCGCCTCACCACACGTCCACCCAGCACCTCGCCAGCTTCCTGGAGAGCATGCACGACATCGTCACCGCGCTCATCAGTGAGTGATGGCACTTTAAAAAAAAAAGAAGAAGCTATTTTAAAGCTTTCATTTGATAGGACAGTGCAGAGAGACAGGGAAGCAGGGACAGAGACTGGGGGCATGACGTGTTAAAGATTGTCTCGGTCTGGACTGGAGTCGAACCGGTGATCAGTGCTTCAGGCATGTGTTCTCTAACCACTCGACCAATGAGCAACCTTTAAACTTTAAACCGCCGGAGTCATCATGAGGACAAAAATAGGAATCAATCATGGAATTTAGAGGGGGAATGACAGGACTGGTTTAAGTTTAGTTGTTGTTTTTTTAGATTCAACATATGATTGATGATATGATTATTTTTATTTTACTTGACAATGACAGATGTTCAGACAAGGTGCTTAAATACACGCGCTCAGTTGCCAGTTTACTGGGTACTCCTGGCCAAAACTAATTCAGACTATTACAACCGTCAGGCAATGAATCCTCCTTCATGAGGTTATGATGTCCAGGTTTTATTTGGACTCTTTTCGGGAAATGGTAATTCAACCTTATAGTGATTCTCAAGGATGTAGTATGTGGTGCTGTTAAATTATACTGTGCTGATATGTTTCTATTTTCATTTATATTATCAATCAAGGCTCAATGTAGAAAAAAAGTCTCCATTTTCCCAGCAATGCTTGCTCATATCCTGAAGTTTTCATGGTTTTTCAGGTGAGAATGTGACCATTAACTTTACAAATGTGTTGTCAGTTCATCCAAATGACGCCTGCTTGAAGATTTTCACAGGTGTTTTCAGAGATGGGATTACCGTCTCAGTAGAAAGTATTATGTCTGCAGTTCTTTCTTCATTTACTGTCGGTTCTGTGTCTCTGGTGTTTAGAAAGTCCTTTTGGAAGAAATCTGATCTGAGTTGATATATTTGTAGGGATTCATTAGTCTGAGAAGAAGAAGCTGAATAAATGTGATTTATTGAACAGTTTAACAACAGCTCTGCCTGTGAGCTCAACCAAATACATTTCAATAACAACAGATGAATGATTCAGTGTGCCTTGTATCACATTTTGTTAGATTTCTACACATTACAGGATATGATAAGTCTCTCTCTGTCATTTCTCTGTCTGTCTGAGGAGATGTGAGTTTGATTAGTCACAGTACATTCAGGTACGGGTGAGTTGAAGTGAAGCTGAGCCGAGCTGAGCTGTGGATATCAGCAAGTTGTAAAATGCGTTAAACCTGAGGCTAGTTGAACAGCATCACAAAATGCATCCAACAAAAAACCCTGTTAAAGATAGGATTCATGTGATTTATTTAACTGCAATATTTCACTAAGCTGCGCCAATAAATGGGCCATGTAGCATCTTTATAGACATTAAAAGACAGAATACAACTTTAGACTGTACCTGTTGCGCCTTTTTTATTTCTACCCCTGTCAAACTGCTGAACTCCCAACTGAGGGATGAGTTGCAACAGAACGAAAACAAAAAAAAACACACACCTTACAACAGTATACTGTCAGTCTGGCTCCCTTTAGTACGTCAATTACATGATGCATTGTCTGTGTTACTGTTGTTGGAGCACTGGAGTAAGACAGCAATGCCTTTATCCCTCAGAGTTGTGTGAGAGCGCCTCCTGTGGCGAGGTGTTCCTCCTGGCGTCTGCAGCCTTGGCCAACATCACCTTCTTCGACAGCATGGCCTGTGAGATTCTCCTGCAGCTTAACGCCATCCAAATCTTGCTTCAGGCCTGCAAAGACCGCCAGAGGGTGGACACACCCTACTCCAAAGACCAGGTGCACATCAGCTGTTCTTTGTCACTGAACATGAATGTTGTGAGTAATATAAGTCATGATATATATTTTTATCTATATTTTCATTATTGTTTATCTCAGGTGGTGACAATCTTGGCAAACCTCTCAGTATTAGAGCAGTGTGCCTCCGAAGTCCTGCAAGGGCAAGGTAATATGTTTTTCATAATGATATTTGTTCTTTCTTTTGGGCAAAACTTCAGCTGACACTTGCAGTTGTTGTAACACACCAGAAACAACAGGACCACCTGTTGACGTGTGTAGTTTCAACTGAGAGAAAACCAGTGTAATTCCTCTTGAATCCTGAGGATGGCAGCATCAGTTAACATCTGTGAAGTAGCTTGGAAGTGCCTCATTTCTGACTACACAGTTCCCATTAACTCTAAACTTGTCTTAGTCATCGGATTATTGTACCATTGGTCAATTCTAATATCCCCAGTCTCCAACCAGGAAGCTACAAATCACCTGATCCTCTCTGTACCTGCTCAATTTACTCTTTATCCCACATGACACAATAACCCTGTGGCAGAGAGAATTTTTGAAAATGCAAACAAATTCAAAATTAAAGTGTTTTTTTTTACATAAAAGTCTACATGGCTCCTCCTTATGTCATAATGTTACATGTAGCCTAACACATTATGATGTTACTTTTCACCCTAAAGGTGAAGGAAGCTCATAACTACCCTAGACTGTGAGGTAACATGTAACATTACATTCATTGAGTTTAAAGCTGTACAGAAAAGAAAATTGAATTTGAGCCCACTCTGGGTCCTAACATTAGTGTAATAACTCATCTATCAGACGATGTAGGCCAAACTTTGTGCAAAATTCTATTTTTGATTAAATCCAGGATGAAAGTGAGGTAGTTTTTTTTCCGCATTGGATAATGCAGGCGCACGGATTATACGTCAGCCTGTACACGATTCACCAGCCACTGATATTGGATCCGTCATCCGTCAATCAAACATCTGAGACAACACACACACACATGGAGCTCGGTCTCGCCCCAAGCTTTGAATATCCCGCCCGCTCAATAACGACCAATCAAATTCGTTTTCCTTACTCGGATAAACTCGTGTGGCAACTTGTGACAACTCGGCGCGACAAACAGGACAAACGGCCATTTCTGTACACCTTTAAGACCAAACAAGGCATTTCTTGTTTACTTTGCAGAGCTAACACCATGTTTGTAATGAGTTTGTATTCATTTTGAATGCTGTCGTATAAGAGCTCCAAGATACAGACAGATATTAAAAAATGTTCCAAGCATTCTTTATGTTTTTAGTTTGGGTCAGGGTCTTTGTTGGAGCCACTATCAGTAATTAAGCTCTTGATTGATGTGTCTGGGTCCCTCAACCACTATCTCCTTAGTCTGTTCTGTTTTAACGAGTTTGTTTTAGTCTTTGACCCTGTAATTCAACACTGAATTGCACTGATGCAGTGAATCATGTGAAGCAAAATTGAAGACTTAGACCTGACTGATTGACTGACTCACCTCATCTTTACTGTTTGAGTGTTTTGGGACTAGAAAAACTCACTTTCTTTTTTACTGTAATGGCACTTTGCTTTAGTACTGTATAATGTCTGGCTCCACTCTTATCTACCTGAACACTGTTTTGTGTCTGAGTCTTGTGCAATTTTATGTCTGGAAAATGTCAAACTGATCATTGTATTTGGGTATTCTAACTGATCTTGTCTCTGTCATGCCAGGTTTGTCCTTTTGTTTTTACTAAACCACTCTGACACCATTTTACTTATGTTCCTTTCTGTCCTTCCTCTGATCTTTAATGCTTGGGGGTTCTTGCCTGGCTAATCTGTGCTGTATATTATTGTGTTTCAGGAATAGAGCGACTGCTGCTGCTTCTAGGAGAAAAGCCATCCTCCCCCAGCCCATCGGAGGGCGCTGCCTGTGAGCGTGTCCAACAGAAAGCTGCAGTCACACTGGCCCGTCTCAGCAGAGACCCTGATGTAGCCCAAACAGCCATCCAGCTAAAGGGTACCACAGCTTTTTTTGTTTTTTTACAACACCGTTAGAGAATTTTTATACTCAATTTTATGAAAGGAATTGAGCAAAATTCATAAATGCCTAAAAATGTAGTTGAAAATGATAAATAGAAACAATTAGCAACATTACTTAGGAAAGGTAAGTATATTAGATGCAGTTAAATACATGTTTGGCTCCATAAAGACTTGAGCTGTGTGGATGCCATGGACAAAACAGGGAAAATCAAAGAAGAAAAATTAAGAGCCAATTAGCCTATGTCATTAAAATTTGGTTGGGCCAGATGAATCCTAATTAAAAATAAAAGTGAAGTCAATTTATAAGTATAATACAATAGAAATGGCCCTTGAGTGGAGCCTTGAGGTTCTCCACTTGTAATCAGTACAGTTAAATCAACAAATGACCAACCAGAAATGATACCCTGGTTCTGTATTGAGAACCCTGGTTGAGGTTTAAATATTTATTTACTCCAAGGACCAAAGATGTCTCAGATGGTGATTTCCCAGGCCAGAATTCTGTATCTGATAACTGAAAAATCGATATAACTGTGCGGTATGTACTGTATGTCCATATATACGTCCTTGTCACATGGGAAGCAGCCCTTGATAAATACTTAATCAAACCTCATAATTTGATCTTTCTCATATATTTGCATATTAGAAATTGTATGTCCATATATACGTCCTTGTCACATGGGAAGCAGCCCTTGATAAATACTTAATTAAACCCAAGGGGGCAGTTGTCGGTCTGAGAAGTGAAGCTCACTTCCGCGTTCAAAAAACTGCAATCCCCTCGGCTTCCTCTGGGGGCTGGTGTCAGAAAGCAGCATTCTCCATAGACCCCCATGTTAAAATCGCCAACTTTACATCCTCAATAAACATGATCAAAGCCTGGTGTCAGAGCGTTTTTTGGTCTCAATCGATAGTTTCTACTCCCGCACACACTCTGAGGGGGGTGAATTTTTTTTAACTCTACCGTTTTACTATTATTAGGTTAAAACTCTGGCCAATTAGGGAGCGGAAACGTTGAGTGACAGGTCCGGACACCACTGCTTCGAGGCCAGTGGGCGGGTTCTCGGCCGGTAAATCCAACATGGCGCTGTTCAGGCCGCCATATTTGAGTCACAAAAACAACTCCCCAAAACCAATGGGTGACGTCACGGATGCTACGTCCATATTTTTTAAAGTCTATGATTAAACCTCATAATTTGATCTTTCTCATATATTTGCATATTAGAAATTGTATAAAATCCAAACATAGAAAAGTGTCCCTTCTCTTAACGTGATGCTTCCTTGGTTTGATTTCATTTAAAGGACTCTGATATTTGCAAATAAAGTTATGTCAAAGCTAGAATTAGAAAATAGATTGTAAGAAGTACTTTTACTTTGGATTCTTGCCGTTCACAGTACAGTACATGTGCTTTGCATATCTGTTTGATATCAATATCTATGAATGGGACAAGCTTGTAACATTTTTTTTCTCTCTCTTGTCTTAGCTGTTCCTCGTCTTATTGAGCTGTGCCGGTCCCCTACTGAGAGAAATAACAGCGACTCAGTGCTGGTCGCTTGCCTGGTGGGTGTAAAGTGTATGTCTATATGCTGGTGTGTGCGCAGAGCCTTAGATATGTGTAAATGACTCAATGTCCTGAATAGAAATATGAAATTTAAACATGCAAACTGTCTATTTCAGTCACACCCCTAAAATATTATGCACTCTCAGCTCCACATGATATATAGGACTTCAATAGAACAAACCAAGGGCATTATACCACAGGTCTGCATGTGTAAAATCAGTGCAGCAAATTACCGTCCAATTTAATTACATCCACAGGGCAACATTTGAACATCGAAAATATATCACAACCACAGTATCGTTAGGGCATGTTGAGATAGCTGACCGATTCACATCATCTCTAATGTTGTATGTTTAAATATGTACATATCATGAATAATATCCCTGCTTGTACTTTATCATTCTCTCGTTCTGATGATAATGATTAAAACCAGATCTTAGGGCCAATGAGGGGATTTGAAGCGCATAATGGTCAGGAGCTTAATTGGGCTGCCTGGCTGTGCTGAGAAATGCCTTCTTCTTCGCTGTAACCACACTTGTCAGTCTATTCAAATTAACGTGATTCTATTTTATCCTTTTAGCCAAGGGTTAAGTAGTGCATTTGTAGGTGTTGAATTTTTATCTTCAAAGAACGCTGAGCTCTCACAGATCATTTGTAATCTTAAATGTAAATGTTGGGGGCTCTCAATGGGTTGGAGACGTCACACATACGAGTCGACCGATGCGTTCTTGTTGGCATGGCAGATACGAGGGGAAAAAAATATTATCCTGTGGTACTTGGAGAGATTTTTGTTGTTGTTGTTGTTGTTTTGTACTGGTTTTTAGTTTAATCAGGTAGCACAGTTTCACCAGTTTGTCCTTTGCTCCTAAAGGTTTTTCTGTAGTTATTCATTATTTCACCTGCAGCTATAATTATGATTTCATATGTATTTTTCTGAATGAAATGTGCATGTTTGATTACAGCACTTGCAGAAGGAAGTTTTGCTTGTGAAAATGCACATGTCTGTATGTTTCGTGTCTTTGCACACATGTGTGCTGACCTGCATGTGTGTGTCTCCAGGCTGCCTTGAGGAGGCTTGCAGCAGGGTGTCCAGACAGCATCGAGGCAGCCGACCACCAGCAGCTCATCAAACCGCGTCTGGTTGACTCCTTCCTGCTGTGTTCCAACATGGAGGAGAGCTTTGTGTGACGGCCTGCACACTGAGCACTGAGAGCGCCGAGCTGAACTCATCTACATGATCATGTACATGTACTGTTGCTGTGTGATGACAGGGGGGAGACCAAAGAGCTTCACTCCTAATCATCCTGACTGAAGCTTTGAATGGACACTTTATGTTTGGAATCTAAAGGAAGTGTGACTGTATAGTTTGAACAGGTACAGAAGACATTTACATTTACATGTATGTATATATAATTATATGCAAATGTGCAAATGAGTGTAGTTTATCGATCACAAAAATGCAATGAATGTATGCAGAAAAGGTGTTAGAGAACACGTCATTAATTCATTTTATTCAACAGACTCTTTTACATCAGTAATTATTTTATACGAGTAGGAGCTACTTTTCAAAAAAGAAAGAATAACCTGGTCTGGGTTGTATGCTACCACTGTGCAAATTTGTGCTCTCGTCTGGAGAGGTATTACAGAAAAATGCCTCTGATGAAAATGAACATCTGAAGCATTTATCTGTGAAGGATTGCTAAATCTATCCTCCGCTCTATGTTTAGTTTGCTTGATTATTTAAAATCTTGCCTTTTTAGAAATGTTTCAATCAGTAGACACTTTATTTGGATAACCATGTATAACTAAATTATTACAGTTAGGAACAGGATGTCTGATCTATGTGTACAGGGCACTATTAATATTTAATTTTTTTTAATTGAGGCATGTATTTGTCCTGGTGTACAATATATTGTTTCTGAAAGAGCAGTGTATGGCATGTTAAACTTAATTTGCCATTAATCTCATATATAACATATATTTGCTACTGGAATTTTTTTTTTTATGGTCTTGACTTTAAATATAAAAAAAAAGCTTTTTATTTAAAGAGAATTACCATTATTGTATGCCATGCATGGAATAGGGGCAATCATCTATTTAATGTTTCACTCCGGTTAAGTACTGCCACATGTGTTGTTGAGGTTTACATGATCTCATTGATGGTCCATGCAGCTGTATACTTACATCTTACATAAAATAAAGAAGTACCAAACATGATAGAACATGGTGACACCAAATTAAAGTGCAGAGGAAGAAGATGAAGAAAACCTCAGACTTTACCTTGTAACCATTCTCTAGCCCCACCCTCCCCAGACTCAGCTCTTCACTACACCAACAAGAAACGGACTAAAATCATCTGAATCAGACTAAACCAGAACATCTTCTGACAGCACCAGTAGCGCGTCTCCACTGAGGTCCACACTGCAAGTCCTTCCTGTGCTCCAAGTCTCTCGAATGTGTCTTGTTACAATCAACTCTTCATCTCTTCTCTTTCATAATGTTAATGACATTTGCAATTTTAGCTAAAAAATTACTTGAAATCATTTGAATATTGAAGGGGACTGGTACATTTCTTTTGAGATTTCATTCACACACTTAATGAAAAATGATTATGCAGCTATAATCAATAAGCCTGTGAATATTCTCATTTGTCCATGGTCATAGTTATCTCAAGGAAATTTCATCTGACCAGGCTAGGACAGTCCTAGCCTGGTCAGATGCGTACATGAACTGATGAAGCCTCTTGGATGAGAGGAGAAACATCTTCCTAGACAAATAACCAAGTCCAGTTGCTTTCGATTTAAATTTCCTTGAGATAGCTATAATCAATATTTTGTGAAATGGGAAAAATGTCAGGTGGTTTTCTTGGGGTCGTTTGTAGTGATAAACATACAGAAATGATCGTGTGAATCTGCAAATCTTTACAGAGATTAACAGTAATTTCAGGTCATAGTTTATCAAGGACCTGGCTAATCATTTCATATTTTGGTTTTGCTCTTTTTCTGTTCTCAGCAGGCCAGCAACTAGCTGCTGAACACTGAAACACTGAGCTGCTGAGGAGCCAGACATTACCCTCGGTAACACACAGTTCCAAACTATATCCTTACATCGTGTTAATATTTTGCATACAACAACTTGTTCCTGATATGGGTCAAAAATGATCACAAGTTGGGCACGGTAATAAAGTGGTTAGCAATGTCACCTCATGCCTCTGAGTTTGAAGCGTTTGCATAGTGCAAAAACATGCACATAAGTTATTCTTAACTCATCATACGTGAATAAGAACCCACCCCCTCCCCAAAAAAAAAAAAAGCCTTCATGGATGTACGTGTGGGGTATGTGTAATAAATTAAGTATTTAACGGCTGCACTTTTTCAGTGCACATAGTTTAGCACTACTGCAGCTTAGCTTCTGTTCATCTTTACTGGGCTCACATGGAACAGTGCTCCATTTCAGGTACATCAGCATAACAGGGTCAGGGTCCATGCAGCTAAAGTCCCCCAGAGGGGCGCGCTGACCTCAGGCTGCCTCTGAGGAAAGACACTCACCGACATATCATCTTGTCACACATGCAGGTCCAGGGATGGGGAGAGCCTTTGAATAAGTCTAGCAGAAAAAGAGAGAGGATAAGAGAGGGTGGGCCCAAAGGTCTACCTGTTGGTCCTCTGCCTCCTGTAAGAAGTGGGCAGTATGGGAGGGCATTTTCTATTTAAGCCTCCAACTTTTCACGAACATTGAGTCTCACTGGGAGGAATACCAGCGCAGAATGTGGCTGTGCGCATTACAAAAACTTGTCATCAGCTTTTCAAAGTGAGAATTCACTCATTCATTCATTCACAATAGCTTTGAAAAAGATTCACAATCCCAAGTGCGAGCCCAAGTTTTAACTCACAAGTGATTGAGATTCGAAGCAGCTAGTGATAGCAAAGAAATATGAGGGCTTATCTGTAAAACTTGTCCTTTGTATTGTCATCTTTTTGATGAAAACACTCTCAGGTTTTTTTCTCCATAAGCCTTCCTCTCCTTGGAGAGACAATTGAGGGCCTTCTTGCTCTCTCTGTAGCTTCTTTTTCACCTAAGGGCACTTATTCTGAGCCTGGACTTGTTATACCCTTGCCCAGTGTTGAGACAATTGAGCTTCTTTGTGTGTGTGCGTGTGTGTGTTGTCCAGCATACACGTGGGACCGTGTTCAGAGGCCTTTGTGATAGAATATGCTCCTGCCTCACTTTGTTGAGACCCAATGAAATATGTATAGACACAGAGGAGAACTAAACAGACGGCCTTAAAACACAGGTTCCTTTGATATTGTTTTGGTACGACCATGACCATGAGACTGAGTATTGTAGCTACTGGGTTTTTCAGCTTTTCTCAGTTTCTAAGCTCTTGAACTTTCACTCTTGCTTCTGTACATGTGTTGTTGCCATCCTCATTGTTTTCATCCACTGCCAATGTGAACAAAGTTTCAAGGTAGTGATTAAGTGATGAAAAACCCACCAACCACCCAAGTTACATGGAAAGATTCAAAAGGTCACTTTCACAATATCAGCACTTAAAACTTTTATTATGGGAAATGTACATTGTAAATACAATTCACTACTCCTTAAAGAAGATATCCTCTGTGTAGCCTCTGTGTTTTCTGTGCTTATTTCTGTCAGCAGTGCATAGCAGTATTTGTTACTTGACTGTTACTCGAGTTTCAGCCAGTTCATTTTCATTATGAGCATCAAAAGTAACGAGAGGGGCCGGAGCAGCCTGGGACCAGCTAGTTAGCATGTTAAAGGTGTTAAGAAATGGCCGTTTGTCCTGTTTGTTGCGCCTCCTTCCACGGGTGAGTTTACCCGAGTTAGGAAAACTAATTTGATTGGTTGTTATTGAGCGGGCAGGATATTCAAAGTTTGGGTTGCATCGCCTGATAGATGAGTTATTACGCCCCACAGTGGACTCAAATTCAATTTTCTTTTCTGAACACCATTTAACTTCAGTAGAAGACAACAATGGTGTCTACATTGATGTTGCTTTCCAGAGTGTTCCACCACTGGAGACAGCTGTTGCTGAGAGAAGGGAGTTTAATTTCTTCTGGACCAATAAGTGACTAGCTTTAAATGCTAACATTGGCTACATACAGTATGTAGAAATAGCAAAGTTTACAGTGGTGCAGAGTCATTTTCACATCCTCTGTGCTGTCGCAAAAAAATAAATCACTGACATTTTGTGAAAGAAAAGGATCTGAGGACTCCAAGGCTAATGCAAGAAGACACTTCTCTGTGACTCTCCTGAGACTTAAATATTTTATGTGTCACATCTTTTGCCTCTGATGCAGAAAAGTTTTTCTCTCAACGCTCTTTTAAATTCCGAGGGCCAAATATTATTGAAATGTCCTTTCCTTTTGAAAACTGCTTTTAGAACTTGATACACTGGATTTTACTTTATAAAAAAGATTCAACAAATTAGTGTGTAATGATTTGGACAAACTTAAAAGTCAGATTCCTTTGGATAAGAGATTAAAAGTGATTTATGACTTCATACACAAAGAACTGCAAATCCCCCATCTCCACCGTCAGTCCACTGAAGAGCTGCACAACTTCAGATGCAGATGATTGCGACACCATCAACGGGAAGGGTATTTTCAGGGAGCCCCAAACAGAAACAGTTACACACTAAGGTGGGTTGAAAAGCACATTGTACAGATGTTTTTGTCATTCATTTGGTTGTTAGTTTGGTACATTTAATTGCACTCAGTTCAATCAGCTCAACGCAAAGATACACCAACCCATTAGCATCATGCTGCAGCACATGTGGACCTCACAGCTTGCATAAAGACTAATTGCATCTTAAGTGCCATCACCTGTTGGACAGCCAATTAATACAGCCAATTAATATTCCAATTTACTGATATCTCTGGTCCAGTCCCCAGCTGACTCCTATTAGAGGGTCCAGTGGGGTTTTAATTGCTGAAACACAACCACAACATTGAGTATAAATTAATATCAGTCCTGTGCGGTCACAACATTTGGCCAAAATCAGTGGAGGGTAAAAGCCTAACGCCAGAAATGTTCAGGGGTCTGTGTACTGTGGTCATATGGATTTACCCTGTAGCTGTCCTGCATTAGCACATCACAAGGTCTTAGCCAATGTACTGTAATAATCCCCTTTCATGGTTTTACTCTGTGTTCACTGTATACTGCAGATGAATAAATAGCAAATATTGTAGTTGTAGTCCCACAGTCTGATTAACCCAGATTTTCTACACTGTTCCTGCTGGTTATAAAGTCACTGGATCAACACTTATTGGTAACCATGTCCAAATATTTGCAGGTTAAAGCTGTTACGAACATGTCCGTTAGATACAAGCCATTATGCGATAACACAAAAGTGATTAAACCTCAGCTCCACAAGTCTCTTTCTGTATTTTTTATTTATTTTTTTACTATTTGCTATTTTGAATTCCATGTGGACTGCGAATTGATTCAAATCCCCTTTAAAGAGGATTTGTAGATTAACTATGCTGCTACATGTTTACCTTAAAGCAGAAGTAAGTGGTCCGGTCGTTTTCGCTAATGCTGCGTTCCAGGCAGGCTTTTGAAATCGTAAATTACAGCTTCAAGTCACAACTTACGACTTTGTAGCGTTCCAGGCAACCCACTCGTGTTTTTCCGACCTGTTTTACCGGTGAAAGTCACTATAACGGCCACTCGTAACTTCCGACCGGTGAACTCGTACCAGATCGAACTGGTACCACTTCACGGTCGGAAAAATACGAGTTTCCTTGAACGTACCATAACAGTCCTCGTCGCTACGTCACCACATTCACGGCGTCCCTTGGCTGCACACACAGCCCTGCATGCCGTTCTCTCTCCTCATTGGATAAAAACTGACTGACAGACCCGTGTTTCAGTCCAAACACTCTATGTAAGTGATTGCTGTCGGAAGATATAACTATTTAAGACTTATATTAACACAAATATATCACTCACTTCTGCTTTAATTAAACAGCTTTGGAGTAATTGTGATGGTTTAATACATGGCTTAACTTAATGAGTATTGTATTGCATCTCTTGGCTGAAAAACAACCATTGCATCTTTGTTTTTGACAGAGTGAACTACACAAATATACACATCCATACACATCAACATAAAGTACTATCTATCTATCTATCTATCTATCTATCTATCTATCTATCTATCTATCTACCCACCCACCCACCCTATCTATCTATCTATCTATCTATCTATCTATCTATCTATCTATCTATCTATCTATCTATCTATCTATCTATCTATCTATCTATCTATCTATCTATCTATCTATCAATTGATTTCTCACTGGTTCCGTTGTAAACAAATGCACATGGCCAGGAGGAGGGTTAGTAGAACAGCAGAAAAGCGACCGGACTTACATACAGTAGTTCCTCTTTAAGCCTCACAGTAGTGTGGTCCTCTGCCTGCTACTTCACTCCTACACACCTTCTCTGCGTTTGTGACTCAGGGAAAAGGAAAATATTTAGTGCAGCAAAAAGTCTCTAATCCCCAAATGTAGTACCCCAGCCCATCCGAATGATGATTAACTATGGGGTGTGTTGATGGGCTATGCCAACTGGCCAATCAGCCACATAACTAGCCGTCCAGTTCTGTGTTGAAAGAAAAATCATCCCAGTGCCTGGTACAGTATGCAAGGCCGGTCCACTCCTGCAAATTATCGTTAGTCTTTTGACCCCTAACCCCAAAAGCAACATTTCATTTTCCTGGCATTCTTGTAATACTCCATATTTTGAAAAAAAAGAAACTGTCCACAAAACAGCAAAATAAAACACTGACAAGAAGCACCAACTCTTCAGAGAAATGCATCTGCATGTTAATCTGTGCTGACATTAAAGCAAGTCAGACACAACATAGTGAACTGTCAACTTTATTTTCACAGTCCTTCAAGGTAAAACAAAACGGTTTTTTCCCCTTTGTGTTCAAAAGAATTCCTGGTGGACTGCCATGAATTTGTTCAATTGTTGCCTGAGTGCACCTTAATTTGTTCGTGGCAGGCAGGACGACGGGAGGTCGCTCTGTGGGGGTCAGAATGACTCAAATAAAAGCATGGCGCCAAGGCTCAAAACTGCTTCTTTTTTGTCTCAAGACACGCAGCCTTGATCAAATGTTCAGCATATTCAGGGCTGCAAATCATTTTTCATGCTGTAAAGTAAAAGATAGACAAAGGTGATTAATTTTCAGTGAAAGAAAATGAACATGTTCAATCTTTTTCTTGCTCTGAAATAATTCTTGAGTGTGGTGTACAGTTGCTCATTGGACAGTGAGCAGCATGCTTGTGGAAAAAAGGAATGAATTAACGAAATGTGGTGATTAAAATATGAGAACCCACGGTCTTGTTAGTTTCAAAGGGGGGTTTATTAAGTCCTGGAGACAGGGGCTGCATCAGAAAGTGACGAGACGGACTGATATACATAATACCTACATACATACTGTAGCCTACAGTACCACCCCCCTCCCGCACTCCATCAGCCGCAGTAGCCTATACCCACAGCATTATGCTTAAAAATAAATAAATAATAATAATAATCTGAATTTAAACTCAATTTGTCTGACTTACACGTATCCCATATAATGCAGATCTATGCTTTTGATGTGATATGCAGCCTGACTGGCTCCATACAGCAGCCTGGCATCTGGCGTATGGAGGCTGCACCTGACAGCTCAGTGTGACGTAGGCTACGACCGACGGCCTTTATTTCTAAATCCCTCAGTCTATTTTTACACATTAGCGACCAAGCTCATCGTTCATTAGTTCATCTTCATCTTCCTCACGTACTGTTCTCCTCGCTGTGCTGTCGGACCTGGGTCTCTGTAGCTTCACTCCCACCATTTCATTAGAAAACGCTGTACCTCCTCCAGGCCTGTGTGGAGCGTGTGTTGCGCTGTCACACATAAACACCAACAACAGAGAAGAAGACAGAAAGCTTCCCCGCAGTATTCAAACTCCAGACATTACAAGTAGATTAAATGTTGACTGGGAGTCGTGTCAGTGCAAATATGACGATCGATAATGATTTAACGGGCGAGATTCAGCTGCAGTGTCCGAGGGACCGAGTTAGTTAGACGCTGTTGTTAAATTAAGTTACGTCCATAGACTGAAGCTGTAGGCTACACAGCGGTGTGTCTCCATACAGGTAGAGTGGTCGAGATATGACATCAACAGATGATCAAAAGATCCGTTTTGGGTGTTTTCGGACCACAAATGTGCATTGCTTCATAAAAGAAAAGTCCAGGTGCTTCAGCTGGCCTTTGAGAGAGACTGGACCCGAAAATGTCCAACCCAGTGGAAAGACGCTGTTCTTTGAACTTAGGTTTAGTGGCCACACCGCTGCATACAACTCTTCTAAAGGTAACGTTAAGCCTCTTTTAATGCATTTTGCCCGCCGTGGCATTGTTTATAACACTTAAAGCTGCGTGGGGTTTTGTCCTGTCTGAATTTATGCTGCATCTGGCTGTGTGGTCTTGTAGCTTCAGTTGTTTGAGTGTTGCTCAATGGCTGCGTGCGTGCATGCGTAAAAGAGAGATGGCACACTGTGTGTGTGTGTGTGTGTGTGTGTGTGTGTGTGTGTGTGTGTGTTCCGACGTCCATGGATGTTGGTGGATATAAGAATGAAGTTTGATGCTGAACTCATATTATTTCTGAACTGGTGAGCAATGAAATGTAATGCTGTTATTAGCAATGTAGCTACAACAGGCAGGATTGAAAAATGAATTGTGAAAAGTAATTCAATGTCACTGCTTGTCTCTTTTCCCATTTATTTGGTATCGTTTGGATTTTGTGAATTGTATCTCCCAGGATATGTTGCCCTATTATGGTATGAAGAGAGTCAAAATGATAAACATTGTAATATTTAAATTATTTGGGAAAATTATGGATTGTTGTTTTTCCTGGTCATTTTCATCATCTTATTTAATTCAGTTTTACTGTACCAGTTCAGCTTTGTGCAGTATAGTGACTGCCCAAAAAAGTTATGAAAAACAAAAGAAACAGTGCAGTAACTAATAAGGCATCTACAAAACAATCATTTTGTGTGGAATATATTTTCATCTAGGCATAACAATTACTTTCTTTTGTCAAAAATTGGAGGGCATTGCCTTCTCCTTTCCACTATAATTGCAACTTCAACCTGAACGTCAATGCAAAACAGTATCATCAGCAAGTATGTTACAACTAGCTAACATCAGTCCAGCCATGTCTATATTTTGTCTGTTAAATGTCCTTTTACATCAGTGCGTAAAATTAAATGTTTTATTTTTTTTTCAAGATTGCACTGTCCTGTACTGTATGGCTCAATAAAACCACAGCCACCTGAGCACTACAGAAGTTAGAGAATGTACTTTGCAGTATCATTTTGCAGGATATGTTTTTGTAATCAATATTAACATGCCTTCCAGTTTGATACAAACTTTTGAATATTACATTGTCCAAATAACAACCGTTTCTTTTGTTTTTTATCCCTGATCTGGCAACGTATCCTGGAGGGATCCATACATTTTTAAGGTTGCTAAATAACACTACAAACACAGTTAATATGTTTTTTTCTTTATCTGAATATTAAGACAAGAGTCCATTTTATGAGTTAATATTGATGCTTCACTGGAAAAAAATAATTAGTATTTACTTTCCCTCTTGTGAGCTGACCCGCTCCCTGCTGTTCCTATGGCCCAGCCAGCCCATCAGCTCACGTTAACTGACTGATTCCATTTTCATATTTTTCCATATTCCACGTTACAAACTGTTTTCTTGTCTGTAAAACACACTAAAAACATATTTTTTCATCCAATCAGTTTTCTTCTCTTGGTTACATCGTTAGGCTTCCTTTTCCATGAAAATATTGGTTTTAATATTTTTTGGTGTGGGGCGCTCAGCCTTTTTTTTGTTAGTATACTGTACCCCTTGGCTTCAATTGAACCTTCCTCTTGTCATCTTTCTGCCATTTATGGTGTTAGGGTCAGAGTTTTGACCCGGGTCTTAAATCAGCTGTAAAACACACTAAAACAATTATTTATCATCCATTTGTTTCTCATCTCTTGGTTACATTGTTAGACTTCCTTATCCATGGAAAGGTTGGTTTTGCACTTATGATTTCAGTTTTAACTCTCATTATTGTTCTTATCATTATAACTGGGTCAAGACCACAAATGTCATCATTTTAACCAGAGCATTTTATGATTTTGTGAAAAAAATGTTTTGGTTTTATTTTGTTTAAATTGAGGTTCCTGACAAATTCAAAAAGCCTTGATGCTATAAACAAATCTATGTGGTACTTTTATGCATTTAAAACCTGAAAACAGGTCACTGGTGACCCCAACACAAGTGAAGGGCTAAACAATGACACATTACCTGAACCAAATCATGTTAACTATACAGTGATATCAGACAAGACTATGGGCTCTATACACAGCTCCACTACTTCCTGAACTTAATGCTGCTCCTTTATTTCCTGTCTTAAATCATTGGACAAACTGATTAATCCAGGTGTGTCTGACCATTGTGACTACCCAGACACACCTGGATTAATCAGTTTGTCCAATAATGTAAGACAGGAAATAAAGGAGCAGCATTAAGTTCAAGAAGTAGTGGAGCTGTGCATAGAGCCCATAGAGAAAGAGTGTGTATCTCCTGGTGCACGTCGCCTGTTTATATGATTAATGATTAAGAGCTATCCTCTTGTAATGTAGTTTTACTAACCATTGGAATCTAATTGGACAATGTATTGTATTCACCACCAGTCACAATCTGAGCTGTATCACTTGGAGCCTTCACTTCTTCACTTTGGGGGGTTGCTTTAACTTCACAAGTTTGGAGCAGTCCTACTGTTAAGGAAATTTTACACTATTTAGATTGTTTGTCATGACCTTTTGTAGGTCCTAGGGGAATAACAGGTCCATCCAGAGGTTTACAGGTTGTGAGGCTGATGAGCTCACATATAAAAGACAGGAGAGAAAGTCTTGCTGGCCAAAGCTCTAGAGGAGTTAGAGGAATTGACCTGAAGTTCAATGTCCAACGTAAAGAGTTGTGTGGACAAGGAGACTTTTCAGCTCTTGACTTCAAGCCTTGGGCTCTGCAGTACATTTAAAACACCCCGAATAAACATTCAAAGGCTCTGGGAGATGAGGTTCAACCCCCTCACCAAACAGCTCCAGTAGAGGAGTGCTTGGAAGTTAGGATGTGAGTTTGTTATGAGAGCTGCTCCTGCTGCACTAGGGTTCCTTGCTGACTCTGGCCTGGGCCTTGGTTGGCTTGACGCTGCACACCCACATGTTCAGTCCCTGGGTGCATGTATCAGTGGGGAGGTCCACTGTTGGACAGACATGTAAGACCACAATAACACACACACACACACACACACACACACACTTCCCTCTGAGCCCCCCTCGTCATTAACAGCCAACCGCAGCACGCCTTCTTCATTTAGACCCTCCAGTCCCCCCCCGACCCCCCCCCCCCCCTCCTTCCTCATACACGCACACACTCACAGACTCTTCTTTCCTTTCTGTCTCTGAGGATTTGTGGAAAGATCGTTTCTCCTGCAGACGACCAGGCAGCAGAATTGTATTTGTTTTTTCTGTATGGCTGCCCGTAGCTGCAGACAGTAGCAAACCACTGGACTGTGTGTGTTAACCGTCTGTGTCCACAGTTATGACGGCGTGTATCGTGTGCAGACCGGGGAATCTGCAGCCTTTAGGTTTTCTGTGTCTAACAAGCCTGAATATGTTTGACACTGTTTTGAGTGGACAGCAGACGCCTCTGGTCTCCAAAGTATTTAGATTTGAGTGGCATGTGTGATGGTTTTTCTTTTCTTTTTTGCCTTTCTTTTCAAACTTTCACTTGATGTGATGAAAGGCCTGGGGGGAAAAAAGCACATATGGTTTATATGCATTACAGAGACTTGATTTATATTCAAAATCTGGGTAACACTTTACAATAAGGGTCCCTTAATTAACGTTAGTTAGTGCATTATTGAGCTTTAATATATAAACTAATGTGTTAATTAATACTGAATAATGCATACATAATAATAACTAATTACATTATTCAACTTTTATTATTACTTAAAAACTGCTTACTAATAGGCTACATAATTAATGTGTTTCCTAATCCTAAGTAATACATAATAATGATTGTTAATATATCTGTAAACAGTTAATTAATGCTTAATAATGTACTAACTAATGTTAATTAAGGGACCCTTATTGTAAAGTGTTACCAAAATCTGTTTTGTCTTCATCATTTTCATTCTTTTCAGTAAAAGGTAACTAACTCATAAAATATTAATTGTAATACTTTTAGAATCATTTAAAAAAAAAAATGTGTTTATTGATGTGTTTGGATATTGTAAAACAAAGTAAACAGAGAAGTGAAGCCTGGAGTGTAACGTGTCCTAAGGTGACACTCCTGGTTAAACATTAAGACAGATAGCTGATTGTTTTTGTTCACTCTGAGTGGGTGTTTGAACATGCACAACTGTGTGCGTGTGTGTGTGTGTGTGCGTGCAGCTATTTCCACTTGAAGAACACACACTAAAAAACATAGATCTACTGTTTGTGAGGCGACGGCTGCTGTTGTAATGAGTGACTGATCAAACAGACATGTTTCTGTAGGACAAGTGCCACAACAAAGAATCCAAATCAAGCCCGAAGTTCCACGAGCACTGCAGGATTATAAACAGGTGAAAAGTGTTGTGGAGGAATGTTTTGCAGATACATTCACTATGAATGTTCTGCAGCTTTGTGGATACAGAACATTTCCTCAGTCTGCAGATAAAAACACAGTAGTTCAGTTGTGTCTGTCTAAAACATGTTTGCTCTTACAAATGAGTAGAATATTAGCAGAAGAGACAGGGCAGTAGGTAGGGAGTAAATACATAATTGAACAGACTATTAAAACAAACCAAAATAAAAACAGAGTTTGCTCTAGGACAGTTTGAATAATACATTTGATGTTAAGAGATAATGTTCTGATTTTTTTTTATTCAGGATGTTGTTTTTGTAAACCATGTTACTAGTTGCCCTTCAATGCCAGAATTGCTATATATACAGTACTGTACATATTATAATTTTACATTTTGCTATGAATTTGTGTATATAAATGTACCTCATATGTTTTACATTTTCTCTGCCCCCTGGGCCAGGTCATCATTTTAAATGAGAAATAAATAAAAAATAAAAGTAAAGACTTAAAATTAAGAAATAATCTAGTTAACCTGTGATTTAAGACAGAACCCTTTTGACAGCATCATTATTGTAGTTGTGCTTTGAGCTCCTACTGTGGTCAACATGTTTTACATGGCAGAATTAACTTCACATCCATGATGGCGATTTATTTAATTTTTCTGTTTTGCTGTGTTTTGTACATTTAGACTTAAACCCGTTCATGCCAGTAAACTTACTTTGTCTCAATAGTTTCTGCTCTTGACCTCAGTTGCTCGACACAGAGCGGTGGAGGCGCTGGGCTGTTCTACCCCGCTGCTCTCCAATCTAACATGGCAGCGACATTACCATCTCTGTGTAAATCGCTCCCCGACACAGGGAGGAGGAGGTGTGTGTGTGTGTGTGTGTGTGTGTGTGGGGGGGGGGGGGGGGGGGGGGGTATAAGGGATAGAGGGGGCTGAGTGTTTGTCAAATGCCTCTGCGTGCTCCTCCTCCTCATCCCCTCCTCACACACCCTGACAGGGGAAATTACAACGGCCACTGAACACAGCACGGCCTTCTCTATCAGAGACACTTGTAGACGGATTGAAGAGTCTTTCATTAGGAAGGGAGGAGAATGGCTGTATGTGTGTGTGTGTGTTTCCTCACAGATGTTGCCTTTTCACGTATTTCAAATGAACTGAGCCTCGGCGTGCTGACAGTGACTCCACATTTCCACTTTCTGCAGGCATCTCACCTTTTAAAGATTTAACGAGAGCTGCGCTTTTAACCAAAACAGGTGAGGACAAGGAGAAATTAACTAGACAGGGCACTTGACAGATGTTGTTCAGATACAGTACAGCACTTTCCCCCTTCTATCAAAAGAGACCCAACAGCAGCATCGAGGGCAGATCTGTGTGATTTTGTAGCAGATGAAAGTGAATATTTAATTAATATGCTATAATTGCTGGCAGTCTCTCTTTTTATTTCAAGATGAAATGATGCGAGCTCTCTCCCCAGCCAAGGTCAGAGGCCTGAGCCTATGCAATACATATTTAATGTAGAAAGACCGACGGTGAATGTATGTGGCTGGATATGAGCTGATACTGTATTTTAAATATCATCCACAGCTGCCGCTCGCTCACTCCAGTCTGTGAAATAAATTAGCCAGCAAACCAGAGCCTGCTTAGCATCTTTACACGGCATTATTTATCATTTTCAATGCGTCATTAATAAGGAATATTTTTTTTCTTTCTCAGTTTGTCGAGTCTAAATCCAGAGGATGATTGTTCATTTCCTCCGCTTCCAACGTAATTCAGGAGGCCAGACCACAACTAGAACACACTCCGCTTCACATAAAAGTAAATGGGCTACCTCTGCCTCTTGTGCTGACGTGGTTTCGTGGTTCATTCCTTTTTTTTCTAAATCATTTCAGCATTACTGCCACACCGCCATGCTCCATAAATGCTGTCCCAACCTACCAACGCTGCACCTCGCAAAAAAAAAAGAAAGAAAAGACAAGAAAAAAGCATCATAAGCAGAAGCTCTGCACAGACTTCAAAGGTATAAACTGAGAAGGATGCAGATTGGTGAGCCACCTCACAGAATCCATGCAGGCCGAGACAAGACAGCATTGTTGGATGGTGAGCACCCTGAAATGGTGCGGTGGTGAGAGACATTGAGGGTCTCTTTGCCAATGATATCAGATTAAACAGAGCTTTCGGGGCCCGTCCGGTGCTGGCTATACACGGATGACCTCATCAGCCGTGGCTCTGGTGGTTTGGCAACAAGGGACCGTGTATAAGCTGTGGCAGGGGATGACAGGGGAGATTTTGTGCAAAAAAGAGAGTGTGTTGGTGCCGACACTGGCAGGAGTTGGATCTTTTAAGATGCTTTATTTGATAAAAAATGACTCTAACAGGAGTGAAGCTCTGGAAGCGTTTTGGGTGTTCTGTGTGTGAAAGCTCAAAAAACACAAGATACACTTCATTTTTCACTGTGGGTAAAAGAAAATACATGTGGTCCAGTCTTTCATAATTATCTCTACTTCACAATGGGGAACAAAGTGGTATCCTCGATGAAATGAAAGCAAAATATAGAAGAAAACCAAACTAGGAAAGATACAAGATTCATATTATTATTATTATTAATCCGTTTTTCCTCTTCAATAACCCAAAGTGAGTTTTATTGGTCACTATCTGAGATGGTCAACTTCAACTTCTCATTGCAGCTATAATGTTAACACTGAGTGGAATACTCAAGCCCAAGGCTGCTATATTGAGACACAAGTTTCCTGCTGCCCACATAGTAAAAACTATGTAAACCCATCACTAAGCAAGCAAGACAAATCTGTAAGTATAGCATGTCATCACACACATATACGTAGGTAATTCAGTGTGCTGAGCAGAAACAAGACGCATAAAAACAAAAGTCACATGTCCAATAAGAAAGCTGACACAAAACATCACAGAAACACATATTATATAAAAGATTTCATCTCATCAAAGTGCAAGATTAAAGATAAAATGAGCATCAACAGGTTAGAATTAAACTGGCAGAAACAAACAAGAGGTATACAAAATGATTACACAAAAGTTCATGAAAAAACTTCTCATTCTGCAGAAAAGAGATACATAATGTCAGGCAATGACATACTGATTGTACTGTTGTCCATATTTTCTTCTTTCAAAGTGAAACTATGCCGTTCTGTTCTAATGTTAATTGTGGTATTATTCATTCTATGTAGAAACCCCTCTCAGCTAAAGTGACTGAAGGTGAATTTCCCTCTGCAGGTGGGAGGTGGGGGGGGGGGGGGGGGGGGGATGCGCAGTAAACATCAGTTATATTATGTACAGTAAAGCACAACAAGATGTGACATGTGTCACTGCAACATCCCATCACATCTCTGCTCTGTCAATGCGAGGGAATTATTAATTGTAGTTGCAAAGTATTTCCTTTCTCCATGTACAGATCAATAATGTCCCGGACAATTAGCCCCCACTCCCTCTTCCTCCTCCTCCTCCTCCTCCTCTTCCTCCTCCTCCCACGAGGGCCGAGGCCTGCATCCTGCATGTCACCCTCTTCACATAATGAAGAGACAGCGGGTGTCATGTCTGGACTTGGCAATCTGCTACTGACATGAGAGTTAGAGTATTAAATGGACTAACTGCCAGCTTTACCGTCGAGGAACACTGGTGTCTGAGCCCAATGATTACCACGACCCCAAACAAAAATGACATTTGTCTGACAATAAAATTGGATACTAACCTGTCTGAAAGCTGTCTCCATTTGCCTAGAACAAACGTTGGCGTCGGCAAACAGTTTGACACACTTTCCCCTTGAATGCATAGAGAAGGCGAAGCCATCCTTTGGCTCACGGTAATGGCCCCTCATTGTTGGCCGCAGAGGATGTAGCACTATTCATACCGGTGGATGATTGAAAAGAAAATTGAATCTCTTTTGATGTGATAAATGTGTCTATTACTGCATTTGCACACAAAATGTCGGTGGAAATTATAGTGGGGAGGCAGGGCTCAGAGGGGAAAATACATAGGGATGGCATATTTGCTAGCCTTGATTGGAGCTGAAATATAAATATACTTTACCGGTAGATGAAATGAGTCCAAGCTCCCTGATTTTTCCACAGGAACTTCACAAATGAAAGGCCTTGAGAGCCCCAATTGTAAGACTATATAAAAAGGTTAAATGTCTGCATAGCTCTCTCTCTCTCTCTTTCTCTCCAAAGAGCTGTTTGATAAAGGAAACCAACAACTGTTTGCCTTGTAATAAAAGGGAATTTTCTCTTTCAGAAACTTCAGTTCAGCCACGTGTACAATTTCTAAACGCGTTGGTATCTCATTGACATGTACGCAACCACACACATTATCTGTATCTGGGCATAACACAAGTTCATGCTTAGACTAAGTGACATGCACAACAAGCAACCTTTTCTTTCAGTAGCACATTTTAATAAACATTATTTCAGCAAAGGGTCTTTGGTGATGTTAATGAATGAACGCTTTCCTTGAACAAGAGTTCACACATCTCAAAAACTTCTTGAGAACTTTCTATAAAAAATGAATTATGACAATCCACACAATTCAATATTTACTCATAATTCTCCAAATAAAAGACGTCCTTCTCTTGGCTTGGTTCTGGGGAATTAAGGTCATCCTCATTGTTTCTCTATAGGACACACCCACTGCACATCGTAACTAGGCGGTGCATGTGGTAAAGGAGTCACAAGAACATTTTCCAGCACAAGTCACAAGAACTTAGATCACGGTGCTGAGACAATCTGACTGCAAAACAACCAATTTTTAACACATGGAAGATTCAGTGATCTGACACACTGCCTGGGAATGAATACATATGATACATTTAACCATCAACTACTCACCCATCAGTTTTAACATCAGTTTTGAGAGGCTGAAATGATACAATAACATAAAGGGATAGTAAAGCTGATATTCAAAAGGGTAATTAAATATAGTTTCATCGTATGTTCCATTTATTTTACATTTAATGTGAATAGGAAATTAATTTTTCTTTTGTTTTAATTTCATGTACGTAACATTTTGTTGGATAAGCTTCAATGACTTCAAGCTGGACAAATCAGAAATAGGAGAAATCTATTTTTTTAGGGAGTTGGAGCTCAGACAATGTCATTCTACATTTATGTGGATCCGATGTAACCACAGTTAGTGTGTCACTTGAGATGCTGCTCGGACAGTTGGGAAGCATTATATTCTCTCCTTTTGTATAGTAAGGTCCAGTGTAGCCTAGGCTAAATGTGACCGGAAAGGAAGCAGTGAATAAAGCTTCTTTATTATAGATTTTAGTTATTATGGGTAATGTCCTGCTCAGTCCCCCTCTCTGTGGCTACAATAATATAATAGACGCTTAGCAGATAGAGTTGCTTAACTGGGAACAACTCTTCCTCTGTTGGCTGGATACAAATAAATTCATAAATAAATGAAATAAATTCACATAGTTAATTCCCTTACGAACTTCAACATTTAGTGTATCAGCTCACCATTATGTTTCTTATTTTCTATAATATGTTTAAGTTGCCTTGTCAATAATATACAGTGCTACATGTACAGCTAGTAGGTCAAGCTATCCACAGTGCCCAGAAGTTGACATTTGTTCTCACGCTGTGTGCAGTGGGCAAAGCGTTGTTATGACTTTCCCTCTGTGCAGAACTCTACTTATGCAGTTACTTTCATTGCCAGTGGGGGAGGGGACAGGTTTGTGCTGCAGTTTTTACTATTAGAAGAATAAACTTTTATTGTCCCCCAGGGGAAATTTGTTGTGGACTCGAGTGCATGGTAAAAGCTGCCTTAGACAATAAATATACATCAAATACATATGTGACAGTTTGAGACGTACATGTACACACACACCTGTTCTATTGTCTAAAAATTAAAGGTCTCAGTCAAAGTCAACTTTACTGTCAATGCCGACATGGAGACATGACATGGAGAGGATTGAAGTTATGTTTCTCTCACATCCATGGTGCCATTTAAAATATATATAAATTAATACACACAATATAAAACATATCAGACACACATCTCAAATAAAAAGTATAAAAATATATCTCGTGCAAATGGATGTATGCAGTGCAAATATGGATGTAACAATTATTTGTTTGCAATGACGTATTTATTTTCAGGTTATGGTGCAAGAAGTGTCTGAATGAAGTGGCTGGTGCCAATAGGTGACTCAGTGGAAGAATCCTGGACGCAGATTCATTTTTAGGATTGTTCCAACTGCACAACTAAAATATTCCGTATGTTTCAGGAGATTCTTTACTGATTAATACATTTTCACAATTTTGTTCTGTCACCTACTGTGGGGCCGAATGGGTTGGATTGAGGTCAGTTATAACTTGGCTTTGACAAGAATTAAAAATGCAGAATTTCAACAGCTACTAGCAAAGTCCACATCATTGTTTCTGAAGATTTTCCCTGTCCACACGACAATGAACCCACACAGCCTTCAAACTCAAACAGGTTCATTTTCAAAATGATCCATTTTTGGGGGCTGTAAAAACACTGGAGCAGTGTGGACAGGACGCTGACACATGATAAAAAAAAATTTAGTAACTGTAGCAGTAGAATTTAAAATGGACTGACTGTGTCTACAGCTCAAGCTGCTTTGTATATTATCATGTATTCTTCCTTGTCCAGAAACCACAGGAGCAAAAGTAACAACAAAAGTAACCCCCCTCCCCTCCCCCCAAAAAAAGAAAGACAAATATTTCATTAATAAAAATGAAATCTAACCCTCCGATCCAGTTTCATTCTCCTGTGACACATTTGATTGACGCCTTGCTGAACAGATAGAACACTATAATTGCTTTCAGGACACTTGATAATGTTAAAGAGTCAAAGAAACTCCAGCAACATTAACCACTGCTGCCTTCAACACAACTAGCACTTTGTTGATTCTTTCATAAATGATTAATTTTCAAGGATCAAAGGCCCAAATTTTAATGTTTGCATTAACAATCATGAGCAAGACAAGAAGAGCTGAGAGAGAGAGAAAGAGCAGGAACATGTAAGTGAATCTGTCTGCAGAGCTTCATAACCGTATATAAATGTATGCATGGGACATTGTGTGTCATCTCTCTTTCTTTCTTTTTTGCCAGCTCTTGTTAGACTGTAGCAGAGAGCACATGCACTAACACAAACACTGACTCCACTACTCTATTCTACCGCCTGACCCTTACATTTTTAATCGAGACACTCATCTCTCTTTCAATACACAACGTCTTTGATGATGAGACGCCCTTTGATGGCAAGTGAATTTCATTTGCGTCTAAAAGCTTGCAAAGTATTCAGTTCAGGATGATCACCACATTCGTGACTTCTAGGCAATTGCTGTAATGATGCAAAATGGTAAACATTGGCCCAACATCTAAATAATTTAACAGACTGAAAACATGCTGCTCCAATGTTTATGAAATTGGTTTTGTGTTTACAGAGTGATCATGTTGAAATGTTCCATGGCATTGAGCTCGCAGAAGAGGTCATGTTTGAATGGACTAATTGTACGGCTCCTCTAGATTTCACGATTTGCTCCGATCAGACAATAGACTCCACCCTTATGAAGTCTTCGCTGCTGCACACGAGCCAAATGGAAGACATCTGAAAAATATTCAGGGGAATTAAAAGTCCTCTCGTTGGCCTGATTTTCACTGCAGTGAATGAGGCTGAATGAAGTAAACTGGAGCCTCAATTCTACATGTGGGCTGTGGAGGACTCAGTTTTAATGTCAGAGCAGTGAGATCAGGTATCAGAGAGCAACACTGGCTCTGACTGCAGAGAGAAACCATTGATATGTCCAGCTCAGTTTGGGCACCACTGTCTCCTCTTTATGACCTGCAGCACAGACCGCTGTCTGTTTGAATGGATTACAGACATCCCACTGGGAAAAGTACAGTGACTGCAGCCCTTTATTTTTCAGTTCAATGGACAATGGAGTGGTTTTTATTTCATTTCATTAAATTACCCTTTTCAGGATTTTTTTTTTTTGAACTGTGAATGGTGAAATAATAATTAAAGCAAAAAGAATGAGGTAAAGCTTTAATCACCAGGCTGTCTCGTCCTGACTTCTGTTTAACACTTCCACGTGCCTACAGCACACTCCAGCCTCCAGTGGTTAATGTGTAAACTATGCAGCAGTGGGATAAAGATGCCCATAGGAACATTGGCCCCTGATAAGCAGACCAGGCCGCTGCTGAGTCACTGGACACACTGGACACTTTGCAGTGACTTGCCAATGCCACTGACCGGTGGCCTTTGAGTGGTTCTGACAGCAGATGTTGGAGCTCTGCTGTGAATTATATCACCATCATTCAGAAGTGGCCCGATGTTCTGCTGATGTTTTGATGAGCTAATCTGTCTGGACAGAACTCAGCTGGACTTGGATCAGAGCTCCGAGCTGAACGTGACTGAACAAGTCCAGGGCCCAAAGGTCTCAGAAGGTAGAATTCCTGACACCTTTGATCTGCTTTGTTGGAAAATGGACCGCAGATCTGCTGGTGCTGGGAACCAGCTTCTCCATGTGGACGTCCACATCGATGAGCATGAACCTCAGAGAGGAATCCTGGACCTTCTCAGCAGGCTGCGTCCTCACTGGAAGGCCCAGGACATTCAGATGAAGGCAAGTGAATGTTTTGGTCTCCAGATGTGTGGGTTAGGTGCCGTTTACTGATGACAGTGTATAAACCCTTTATCACTAAGATGAGCTTTAATTCTTGTGACCCTGAATTCAACTTGACCAGCATACACAATGCATAAGCCCATCCATGTTTTACTACTGTATTTGAGTTTGTTTCACTGGTCAACATTGTAGAGTGCTGCTCACATCTCTCACTCACTTTCAGTCCTGCTTTCCATTTCAATCAAATTACTTTAAAGTGTCTTCATATATGTATGACAGTACAAGTTTAGTCACACACACCATATACTCATCTATAATTGATGTCATTTACAGTAATAAGTTTATTGCATAATCTAATTTGTCTATTTTCTGAGGCATGCCTGATCTATTTACACCTGCTTTTTACACATTTTCTTAAAAATAAATGTCTTAAAAATTAAACACTGCACTGAAAATATCATACAGTAAAAACATTACGTAAAACCAACCTCAAATCATGTTTCATTATAGTAAATTTTGATGAACCTTGTTCTAGATTCTGTCTTCTGTTGACATGTCTCGATAGATAGATAGATAGATAGATAGATAGATAGATAGATAGATAGATAGATAGATAGATAGATAGATAGATAGATAGATAGATAGATAGATAGATAGATAGATAGATAGATAGATAGATAGATAGATAGATAGATAGATAGATAGGAAAAGGAAAGAAAGAAAGAAAGAAAGAAAGAAAGAAAGAAAGAAAGAAAGAAAGAAAGAAAGAAAGAAAGAAAGAAAGAAAGAAAGAAAGAAAGAAAGAATTCTAAAGTGTCAAACTGCACTGTATAGAAAGACATCAAAGTTATAACACCAGCAGGAAAGCCAAGGTAACCTGACAACAAAAGGAGACTTTCTTCATGTTTTTTTAAACCCTGGGAACAGATGTGTAGATTTTGTCAGAGCATCTGTTCAGTACAGAATAATCCCATTCTGGTCCCATGTGCAAACACAAGGTCCAATTTTTCAGAGAAATTGGGTTTATGTTTGTTAGGTGACAGCACACTGGATGGGTGACCTCTCAATCTACACCAGGTCCTGTAATGTACACACAAGAGTAGATGTTTCCCTTCAGCCCTCAGGTCCCAGCAGGCCCTTTAATGATGTACTGTCTTCATCTGATTAGAACAGACTGAGTGACAGGGGAAGGACAGACTGTTACCTGTGTTTGAACTGTCACTTCTTCCCTTAAATAACTTTGTGCCAGGTTTTATGTTCATATTTATCTGTTCGACTACCCTATTTTACTATGATCCCTTCCTGTGAGAGCAACTGTGTTATATTTTGACAACATATCAACAGATCTTCATCAGTTCATCAGAATTTTAATTTGATTCAATAGAGAATAAAATGAATACAGGAAGGGCTCTACAGAGTAAGTTACAGGTAATTAATGAATGATTTGTTTCAAATATTGCAGTCCTAATTATGTAAACGTGAAGGCAAAGGAATTTCTTCACATCAGAAAAGCCAGTGTCATTGCCATCCACTATATGAATAGTTGATCAGATGTTGAGGTGGGCCTGTGTGTTCACTTCCCCTTCAGATGAAAATGTTGTGTGCAGGTCCCATCTGAGGCTCAGAACATTCCTGGGAGACTGTGGCAGAGAATGAGAGACTCAGAGAAACCGCTGAATGACAACAAATGTCCAACGAGACCTTTGCAGGCAAACAGTGGTCACTGTGGGATTGCAGTGTACACATACAGGGCTTTGTACGGCTGTGCTGGAAGTGTCAGAACACAAGTCCAGGCTGCTGCAGCTCTCTGCTGATACATGTAACACGCTGTTACCTGCTGTTTTATCTGTCTGCCTGCATGTGTGCCAGTGTAATTTCGCAATCATGTATTCATGGTTGTTCAGAGTCAAGTATAAAAAATATAATTTCCTCATACACTTTGTGTTGTAAGGGTGTGCTCTGTTACACTGTAATTTTGAAAAAAAAAAAAAAAATCCTCCGAGCTGGAAAATATAGTCGATCAACTGGGTTCATATGAAAAATTTTCAGTAACACTTTACGTGAAGGTATCGTCATAACAGTGACATGACGTCATAAACGTGTCATAAACATTATGTCAGTGTCATAAACGTTTATGACTGTTGTCATTAAGTGTCATTCGGTTTTTGTAATGACAAGTTGGCATTGTTTGGGTTGTCTTGATTATGACAATTTGACATTAATCAAGGTGACATGAGCAGAAGTGTCTTTGTCATGACAACTTGACATTAATGAAATATGCACCTATTTTTGTGTTTATGGCAAGCTGATATAATGATTATTATAATTAGATGTGCAAGGTTACAGACCAGTTCTATCACTTGAAGAAATCCTTCATGATATGTTAATGACAAATCAAAATTGTTCCACTTTACTTGAGGTCAAAGAATTCCTTCATTACACCGTCATAATGGTGTCATGACCATAGACTGTAAAAAGAATGGACGTAGTGTCCGTGACGTCACCCATTGGTTTTGGGGAGTCTGTTTTGTGCCGCTACTACGGGGATTAGAACCGCGCCATGTTGGATTCTACTTGCCATATTTGGAGCGGTGCGGCCGTTGGCCGGCCGAGAGCCCGCCCACTGGCCTCGTAGCAGCGGTCGCCGGACCTGTCACTCAACGGGTCTGCGCCCTGATTGGCCAGAACTTTAACCCTAATAATAGTAAAACGGTAGAGTTTAAAAAAAAATCACCCCCCTCAGAGTGTGTGCGGGGGTAGAAACTATCGATTGAGACCAAAAAAATAAAATGTACCAGGCTGTAAATATGTTTTTTTAAGCTGTAAAATCGGCTATTTTAACATGGGGCTCGATTGGAGTTGCTCCCTTCTGGAGCCAGCCCCCAGCGACAGCCGGGGGGATTGCAGCTTTTTGAATGCGGAAGTGAGCTTCACTTCTAAGACCGACAACTGCCCCCTTGGTCATGACAGGCAGTTTTGAGTATCCTGTCCATATCCTGTCAAACATCAATGACCAAGTGCTAGAACTGGTCTGTAACCTAGCACATCTAATTATAATAATCATCATGTCAACTCGCCATAAACACAAAAAAAGGTGCATATTTCATTAATGTCAAGTTGTCGTGACAAAGACATTTTCTGTTAATGTCACTTTGATTAATATCAGGTTGTCATAATAAAGACATCCCAAACAAATTTAATGTCAAGTTGTCATGACAAAGACAACTTCTGCTCATGTCACTTTGATTAATGTCAAATTGTCATAATCAAGACAACCCAAACAATGTCAACTTGTCATTACAAAAACCGAATGACACTTAATGACAACAGTCATAAACGTTTATGACATTGACATAATGTATATGACACGTTCGTGTTATGACACTGTTATGACGATACCTTCACGTAAAGTGTTACCGAAGATTTTTCATATGAACCCAGTTAATCGACTTTATTCTCCAGCTCTGAGGATTTTTTTTTTTTCAAAATTACAGTATATTACTGTTTAACACAGCACACCATTACAACACAAAGTATACCAGTGCAAAAGTGGTTATAGGGTCATAGATTATATGTTATTGTTTTATAAATCTGAATGAGTTCAGATGAAATCAAATGAACTGTTGAGGATAAGAAATATTACAATATAATAAACGTCAAACTTGAAGCTTTATAATTTTAATGCCACTGTGACAATATTGAAAATGCCATAAAAAAAAACCATTAAAAAAAACAGGTGGCATGTTGCAAAGGTTTTTTTTTTGTTTGTTTTGTACAATGGGCTCTCTTAATGCAAAATTTGAGTATTTCCCCCACCACAGCTGATCCTTCCTTCCATCTTGAGGTACAACCTCTGAATATACAGATTTGAAAAATTGAGGATAAATGTGTTTCTGGTGCAGTACACACAGGTGTTTCTAAGGTTTCCTCGCAAGTAAACAAATCAGCAGTTGCTGGTAAAAGATCTCTCTGTTTCTGCAGCTTTCTATATTTTTCAAAAGCCTTTGTCTTCAATGGATGGTTTAAAGGAAATTTTAGGTAATGGGCCATAACAGTGGAGAATTAGTGGCATGTAACATGATACTGTAGTAGAAGTTGTAGGCCTAATCCAGAGTCCTGAAACCGAACATATGGCATCTGTAGGCTGCGTGTGTGTGTGTGCTATAGTCTGTTTACACTGTAAAACTTCATGCTCAGTGTGACTGTGATGGACAAACAATAACTCAAACTGAATGACACATCACAAGTTATATTTCACAGTGTTCACAGTGAGCATAATCTTTACCCTGTGGTTATTGGCTGTTGAAGAAACCCAAAGGTTAGGTTAGGTTCATGACAATTAACATTGATTCATATTATGCACTCATTTTAACAACAGTATGCTGAAAGTCAGTAGTACACTATAAAAAGTCTTTCATTTGCTTTGTTTCAACTAATAACTGTATGTGTATTAATCTCCCCTCCCATTTCTTACTACTGATTTCTTCTAGACGTTCACAGAGGGCATCACCAACCAGCTGATTGGCTGTTATGTAGGCTCTCTGCAGGAGGCCGGTTGTGTTCTGGTGCGGCTGTATGGCAGAATGACAGAGCTCTATGTGAACCGGGACCGAGAGGTGGAGATGTTCCAGGTCTTTCACGCCCACGGCTGCGGCCCGCAGATCTACTGCAGCTTCCAGAATGGCATCTGTTATGAGTTTGTTAGAGGGACAGTGCTGGATGATGAGCTGCTCCACCAGCCCTCCATCTACAGGTCTCTGCCAGAGCACCTTTTTAATTTTTTTTTTAAATTTAACCTTTATTTATCCAGGAAGGAAAGATCCATTGAGATTTAACAATCTCTTTTCCAAAGATGTCCTGGTCAGGAAGAGCAGCATTACAAAACAATCAATCAAAACAAGCGAGAACATACAGAGCAAGTTAGCAAAAAGACAATGATAATCGATACAATAAAAGAGACCCCAAAAGTGCAACACAATTTGAAAGCTAAGAGTCACAGCTGCAACTGGTGACTACAGTAATAGTTCAGAGAGAGATTGTTTAAAGCCTATACGTATATTTCTGCTGTATTAGTAAAAACAAAATGACTTAGATAGAATAGATATGAGTAACCATACGTTGCATTTTCTGCGACTGTTCAACTAAATCTACTGTACTGTACCAGTAAAATATACGAATACTGTAATGCCGCATGATTGTTTTCAGATCAAACAGGTTTATCATTAAGAAGAATTTGAAACCTTTATTTTCAAAGAAAACAGAAGGAGGTCATTGTTGGAGGTTGTGCACATGTTTGTGTTCATTTGTGCTGATTCAGGTGGGGAGGGTTTTTTAGTTGTTTTAGCTGAATTATTACTTCTCATGTTGAGCAATGCTGTTTAGTCATGGCCCCTGTTCCATTCATCACTCTGATGATAACAGGCCAACATCATTATTCTCACCCCAGGACAGTAGGACACAACACAGCACCACCAGGGCTGAGCAGCCAAGGCCATGATGGACATCCATCACCCTGCTCTGCCTGATACCCTCTGTGGAGAATACCCAGAGAACTCTATGTCACCACTCAGATGCCTCAAAAATGAGCACTCTGGTGGTCAAAAGGTCACAAATGCAACAAGGCCCATTTTTTTTTTGAAAAGAAGAACAAGATAAGAGCGCTAAATGGAAAGGGAGTTGTGTGTCTACTCTGATAATGGTTGTTTGGGCAATAACAGCGTCAGCCAGGCTCATCTGAGAAAATGTTTTCTCTCTGCAGATTGATCGCAGCAGAGATGGGGAGAATCCACTCGATCCAGCCAGAATGTGGTCGGTCTGCTCAACCTCTGCTCTGGACAAAAATGTCCCACTTTCTCACACTGGTGCAGAGCAGCAGCAACAGGAGCCCGGCTGAGCAGCGCAGCATGAAAAGGTACCACTCATGATACAATGATCTGGTTAAATCCACTATGATACAATGATCTGGTTAAGTCTGGAGGATTGGTCAGTTGTTGGTGTTGTTGGGGTTTTAAAAGGATGTTCAGTTGATGACATCATCTGCAACTATTCCACTTTTACAGATACAGAATGAAACACGATTCTACATCTGTACGACCACAAAGTTTACACTTAGGATCAGAGGTTAACTAGGTTATAGCAGCAGTCAACCAAAGGGACAATGTCTTGAGGGGTTCAGGCATATCAGAGATTCACTTGAAATTTGGACACTTTTCCATTGTCACAAACAATTTTCTGATCTTACCATATAAACTATAGTCAAGCATGGCAGGTCCATCGCTGCTGTCCACATGCTGATATTTTTAGCCCTTACATACCAAAACCAAAAGCACATGAGCAAACATTCACAAAATGGTTTAAATGGCGTGTTTATCTTTAATCTAAAATAAGATGAAAACATTAGCATAACTTGCTACAGTATCTTGCTTAGGAAGCAGGAACAGTCTTTAAAGTGATAGTTCAACATTTTGGCAAATTCGCCAATTGCCCTTAGGAGTAGGTTCATAACCTTTAATTGTCAGTGCAAGCTGTTTTAAGATCAGTGGTGCAGAGATACAAGCTGCTCAGTTAACACAACGGAGGGGCGCGGTATTTTCACCTTTCCCTCATCAAACTCATCAAGCAGGTCCTAACTTCTTCACAAGAGCGTTGTTGGATTGTGCATTTGATGAGTTTTGAGGGAAAGGCCAAAGTACCATTTCGTGAGCAGCTCACGTCTCTGCCCCGCCGATCTAAAAACAGCTTGCAGCGGCAATAAAAGGTAATGAACCTACTCCGAAGACTATAGGGATTATGGCAATGGGCGAATTTGCCAAAATGTTGAACTATCCCTCCAAGAATACTATGTCCATTGGTTCCTACCTGTAAGAAACAAGAGGTAATTAAAATACAAAGATGTACACTTGTCTGTTCTGTAAGAAAAATCCATCTTTAGTCTTCAAACTGAAATTTGACATCTATACACAAATCTGTAATTTAAACTGAGCCAGCTGGAGCTGTTCTACAGTATATGAGCTGGAGAGAGTTTCAACCGGCTCCTTAGATTTCCAAGCAGCTACGGTGTCTTTGCTACAGTTAGTCGGAGACACTACGTTGACAACATAAAAAGCATTTTGTGAAAATTGGCTATCATTGGATGCAGCTTCATGTGCGAAGACAGAGCTGAATGCTTGGCAGGCGCAGCAGCAGTAATAAAGAGACGGTGGGGTTTAGTGAATGGCCAGGTGAGAGTGAAGGTCAGCTGTCTGAAGATCACAGCAGCTCCACAGAAGGACCTGGGGAGCTGGGGCCGAGCCTCACTGCTGCTTTGTTGCCGTCATTCCTTTGATGAAAACCAGCCACATTTCCCAGTAATTATCTTGGAGGCAGAAGCACTTCCACTTGATTCCTTATCATTTTCTCACATGGCAAAGGTGCATTCCTCAAACCTGCTCCTCTCCACTTGTACGTATGTTGTCTTTTAAATTACCGGACAGTCAGGGCTTGAATTGTTTCGTAGGCACATTCACCTCTCACCGTGTTGACTCTGTGAGCCGCCACTGGTCAGAAGAGCGAGTCGGGGGAGTGGCCTACGTGGCAATGACATTGCATTATCTCTGACAGGGGTCATGGGGTGAGAGGTGAGAGGGGCTCGCTAGACACTACAAAGAAACAGACTCTGGGCCACAAGCTTCCTGCAGAGCTCTCCCTTATCGGTCAAACGTTCAACCCTGTTTATGTTTGCAGCGAAGGGGTCGGAAGTCCACCCAAACCGAGGCTGCAGGGCTGACAGCATTTCACTTGCTTTTGACAACAACTGGAACTCCTTCTTTGAGTTTTAACAAATAGATAAATCGGATTGTTCCAGGACAAGTCACTCAGATCTGAGAGAGGAGAGAGTCTTTCATGATGAGAAGCAGTTCTTGAAAAAAGCCAAAAGTGGCCACAAAGATGTAGGAGAAAGCCAGCACAGCCAAACGTCTTTGTCATCAGGAAGACGAGAAACAGGCTGCTATTCTTATTCCCAGTTTGTCATTTCGGGTTCGTCTGGGTTCTCTTTATAAATCCTCGTTGAAGCATGTCATTTTTTTCTCTCTCTGCTATCAACCAGGAATGTTTGCAACAAATGCAGAATAAAATCGACAAAAGCAGCATGACCTGCATCAATTTAATCAAACCTTTGGAATCTCACATTTGTCATTCTAGCAAGAAAAATTAAAAATACTCAAAGTGTAAACATTTGATTTATTGAGAATCCAACACACACAGAAATGCTTTGCGATGTTTCAACAGATTTCATTTGCATAACATTCCCTCTTACATTTCACTTATTTTTCATGTTTAAACTTTAGTTTTACACAGAAATTTCTAAACTCGACTCTGAAGACTATAGACTCTTACTTTGTACAATATGCTGTTTTGTATACAGTTAGATACAAAATGCAATGAGTGTATGCGCAGGTGAATTAACGCAATTTAGGATGAAGTACCTGAGGATGCATCTGCAGGAGCGAACTGCACCACATACACAGGTCCAATAGATGGTGCTATATTGTGAGACATTTGTGTGTGTTGAGTGTGTTGACACAGACCGCTGCTGCTCAAGTCCAGATTGATGTGCAGAACAAAATGATCTGGAATCCATCATCAGTTAGGAAAGGAATAAAATAAAAAAAAAGTGCTGGGGAAGTGTGATAAAGAGATGGAAGGAATGCTGCAGCATCGTTTATCAGATTTGAGATTTAAGAGCTTGATTTATGGTTAAAACTCATGTCTATGGTGTGTGTGTCTGTTTGTATATTCACTGATCTCTTGAATGTGAAACTGCATGTGTGACAAGATACACACACGCGCGCGCATACACACACAGAAGCAGGGACAGAGGAGACCAAGGATGGGGGCAAGAGAGGTTTTAAACAGGCATCAGAGAAACTTTTGTACTTGAGAATGTATGAGTGCTGCTATGAATGTGATCTTCAGAGGAAATGGTAAAAGAAAGCCAAAGAGAGAAAGCGGGAAGAGGCTGCACCTGCAGAGGAGGTCTTCAGCTCTCAAGCCACCCGCTGCGCAATGAGAGAGACAGATAGAGAGACAAAGAGAGAGGGAGAGGGAGAGGGAGAGGGGGTGGGAAAGAGGCTGCAGCAGCTGCAAGGTTCGGGAGAGAGAGAGAGAGAGAGAGTAGAAGTCAGAGATGGGAGAGGAAAGAGAGAAAAGCCATGGAAAGCAAAAGTGCAACCTCTTCCTCTCCCAAAGGCCCCCTGCCACGTCTCCCGTTTGCACTTCTATGAATCGTGTAAAACCGCAAAGAGAGAAAAAAATCAGCAGTGCTCGGCTGGTGTTTGAAATCATATGTAAATAAGGCACATTGATAATGAAGCGCCAGAGGAGGAAATTCCACTAATTACCTTACAGAGACTTGACAGGGAGCAGGAGGCGAGCGTACTTGATGTGCTGTGCCTCCATGAAAAGCAGAGAAAAAAGAGAGGAAAAGATCTGATGGCAAGACGACAGGTTTCCTTTTAAAGTCAATGGAGGTCTTTCATTTGGCTTTTGACTCGCAAGCAGTGATCGTGGCTTTCTATGGTAAAGTTGGTTTGTTAAATTTAAAGAAATGGATGTGGTTGAAAAGGAATCATGGCGATTCACCATTCAACCGTGTGTTTTAATTCATATTAGAGTGAGAGATGGATGAATTATGCATGTCAGAGGGGGTTGGTTTTCAAGTAACAGAAAGATTTCACAGGCGAGGAGATGTTGAGTGAGACTCTGACAGCTCCACTCCAGGCCTGCATTCTTCTCAAAATGAAATAAATTGAAATCAATTTTGCGGCATTTTCAACATTTTAGGCGACAATAGAAATCAAACTTTCTTTTCAATATAAACATATGAAAAAGATGGAGGAAACAGAGGTGAGTTTAGATCTCAACCTGCTGCAGTCGTCCTGCAATCTGTTCATCGGAGGAGGATAAAGAAGGACCTGTTGTGTGCTTGCAGATGTGTTGAAGTTGTATAAGGCAGTCTGTGTCATGACTATAAACACAGCTCCTTCCCCCTGCTTTTATTGTGCGTTCCTAACAGGCCCCACTAAATTATGTCTACAAGTGTGTATAATACTGGAGCATCTGTTTGTTCCCCTTTGAATAAATAGGTAGTGTTTAAATTACACTGTTTAAATTACCCTCTTGTCATGGCTCAACCACTGAAAAGAAAAACACGAAAATTAATTAGGAGACGGATGCTTATGCAGCATTTCTTCCATCCAAGGACATTAGTGCCGTCTTTGATAGATGGAGTAATCAACAGAGTGAAAACAAGGCATGTAACCTTACAAGGGTTCCTGAACCGCCTCGGTATACAAACACATTCTTAGAAGAAAATTGTGGAGTTCATGTCAAACCTGCTCCTCCGTTCTTACAGCAAAAATTCTCACTCCTCCTCCGCCTCCGCTGCAACACTTTCCTTCAATGCACCAGTTGAGTTCAGAATTTTCCCTTCAGCTGCTGCTGTGTATCCACTGTCTCTGTGATTATGCCCAAAATCCCGACTCTTCTGTTTCAAACGTATTTTTAAAAGCTCTGGAGAAAGTCTGTGTTTTTCCTTTAACCTGTGGTGGACAGGCCTCAGCACACTACAGGACACTACCCTGCTGGAATCTTTTAGCTGTAAACCTTTCAATGCAGTTCACAGTGTAGATGAAGGGGGGTGTCTGTCACACAGAATTTTTTTAAAAAGGAAAATAAGAAGTATTTGGAAATATTTAGTACAATGTGGCCTTCTTACCACACCTCTTTCTGGTTAGGCTACTTGAAATGCCACATTAGAACTACGTCTTTGTCTTGTTCTTTATTACAGTAAGTTGTCATCATGTATGAAGCACCCTCACATGCATTGCTCTGCTCCCAGTGGGTCATGCACAAATGTGGCACAAATGTGGTGCAAATGTGGCGCAAATGTGGCGCAATTACGCACACCGCAGAGGAGAGAGAGTAAGTCATCTTTCTGACCAATCACTGCTCAGAGCCGGGCATGAGCACAGGTGAAGAGATGGCAGCAAAAATACTTTCACTTTGAATCAGCAAGAGGAGAAAATAAGGAAGGTTCACTGTAGACACATGTCTGTAAAGGACACACATGCCTGTTTACTTGACTGAGCTGCTCTGAGACATCTCCCCTGCAGGGACATGAGTGTCCTGGACTGACTCTATATGGCTGAAAGACACGAGGAACTGGCTGCTAATATGTTTTTCTCTCAGGCTGAAGTTACTTTGAGGAAAACATCTCTTGTTGACAGTGGACATTGTTTTATGTCATGTAATGTTTGTATAATGATTAATATGAATTAAGATCATAAATAACAATAAGAATTGAATAATTAAAAACGGGTGTGTGAAACATTCTCATACGTTACAGCAACAGGTTCTATGTGGACAGAGAGTGGGGTAAGTTGAGCCACTTTTGTATTCAGGATCACTACATCAAGACAATTATAGTTTTGTTGCTAACTAACACATCTGCATATATTTCAGGATGTTTTGCATCCCTACAAATTAACAGAATGAGTGTAAATATAACTGTTTTTAAAATATAGCATGTTCAAAAAAAGTGGTCTTGTGACTCAACTTGCCCCATGAATGGGGTAAGTTGACCATAGGAGTGGGGTAAATTGATCAACCCCCCTTCTTTCCTTCCACCCATCTCCTACCTCCCCCTTTACTTAATATTTCATCTGTCCAGGTTACAGGTGAACACAAACTGCAGGGACTTCCTGCTGAGTCACCAACTCACTGAGATTTGGGGAGTTTTGTAATTACGTGGCATCTTGGGAAGAATCCCAGATATTTTTCTTTGAAAGTAAAGTTTGGCACACTATAAACAACTTTTCCTGTTTATAGGAACATACTTACTGTAATCACAAACATACAGAATCTTGATTTAATCATTTGGACATATACAGCCAAAATACATTCATTAAATGTATAGGATAGGTGGCTCAACTTACCCCTGGCCAAATGGATCAACTTACCCCACAGCTACCTTAGCTTGGGTTTATTGCTCTCACAGCTAAAATGGTGCAGATTCATGCTAGGTTTACTACCTCATGTTGTAGCTCATAGATACCACAACCCATGTATAAAACAAATTTACAATCATCTCTTTTGGTCTAAACACAATTCTCATGAAACTTATGATCGACAAAATTCACTCTTGAGAGTGAAAAATTATTTTTTTTGGTCATAAATGTTAAACCACTTTACTCACGTGGTTCTAATCTTCACAGACTCCATGAAATGATGCCTGCCTCCCAAATATTTGGTCACATGCTAACTTTTTCCTATGGTTTCCTAGAAACAAGGGGTGGGTCAACTTACCCACTGGCTCATCTTACCCCACTCTCCCCTAACCTAAATAATACCTGTAGTAAGATTCTGCACTTAAACTAAATTAAGATTTGGAATCCAGAACTTCCTGTCACCTCCGCCCACAGTGCAATGAGCTGCTAATGTGAGACAGAGGGTGCATGTGCACAAAACATGAGTATTCTTTCATTAAATGTGCAGTTGTGATGAAATGTGATGGTTAAGCTACATCACTGTAGAAGTGGAGAGCACTGACTGACTGCACTGGACATTTGCTGAATAATGATGACTCTGTCTGAGGAGTCTCAGTCATAAATATCACTAAAGGTACCTTTTGTAGCCTTCGGTATGAGTGGATCATTTGATACCCCTGACTGTGGTGTGTAGCCTATGCAGTGTGGTAACATCACCTGAATGACTTGGGAGCTAAACTGGGACCACTAACCAGATCAGAACCACACCTCATTCATGAAACATGCCTCTACATGATGGAGAGAAACTCTTCAAAAATTCATTTCAATGATTTTTTGTGTGTGTGTTTCTTCTTCTTTCTTTCTTTTTTTTTTGCATCTAACAGCTCTGCCGCCCCAAAAGAGGTACCCAGCTTTGAGACTTTGTCAGTGGAAATGGAGACACTGAAGAGACACCTCTCACAGATTGACTCACCGACTGTCCTCTGCCACAACGACCTACTGACCAAAAACATAATATACAACCAATCAGAGGGTGAGGAACAGTAGATGCAGTCCAGCTCTTTTCTCCATCCTTCAGTCGTGATGAATTCTCAGTCCACCACTGAAGCTGTTCAAAAATCCTGTCCCTTTTTTTATCAAATATTTTGTCTCATTTGTTGTATCCTTTTTTATTATGATTTTATTTTACTCACACATTTTACAAAGATGCCCAGGGTGAATTTCTATCAAAAGAGACTTCTTGTTCCTTTGGCTCCTACAAGGCTCTGCACTTTCAATAAAAAAGAGGGAGAGTCAGCTATACCTGAGATGTGTTCATCATGTTGCCCTGGTAACCGCTGCTACTTTTCCTCTCTCTCCTCCACTCTCTCCATCAGGAATAGTGAAATTCATCGACTACGAGTATGCCGATTACAACTACCAGGCCTTCGATATTGGAAATCACTTCAATGAATTTGCTGGTAGGTCTGTGTCATAATGAAAAGAAGTTCAATTTGCCAGAACATAGAGGACTGCCTGGTGTGGAAATGATGTGTACAGGATGTGATATACAGAAGGACTGCTCAGTTGGTGCTGTCTCTTCAACTGGAATATTATTTTATCTGTCCACAAATATGAACCATGAAACTATGTTCTCCCTCCCCGACGCTGCCAAGAGAAATTGCTGTCTTCATGAATTCTATTATGTAGTGTGCGGGGTGATAATGGAGGCTTTGATGTACCAGCTGTGTCACAATGACGTCTGACAGGGTCAATTTGTACGTTTGAAGAACAATCATCACTTTAACACTTTGAGACTGTGGTGATTAAACATATCATCTCAGCTTTCATGTCAACACTGACCGTTTCCAAGTGACTGTAACTGATCAGACTGTCACGACTGAAAATTAGCTTTGTCGTGTGTCGTCAAATCCTTTAAGGCCCCATATTGTATGAAGTGATGACAACGTCTTCTTTGATTATAAAGCAGGTCCAGGCTCTAATAATTCTGTGAAAATATCAAAGCCTCGGTCCACAGAGAAATGCACACAGCCTGTTTTCAGAAAGTGAGCCTAAAAAACCAGCCGTCAGGACTTAATGTGACTTTGTGACGTCACAACAAAGCAGTCACAACCTTGATTTAAAGGAGCCGTATGTAAGAATTGTTGCTGCAGTCAAATTCAAAACACAGCAGCGCGTTGTTTCCCCTCAGCCAGGCGCGGATTAATGCACAGGCTGACCTAGGCTGCAGCCTAGGGGCCCCACGTGTGGAGGGGCCCCGGGATTGGTCAGATTATGTGGTCACGGAGCCGCAATGTTATAGAAAAAACAGCGAGCCCCGACAGCAGAGCGCAAGGTGGGAGAAAGAAAAAAAGAGACCAACAACTAGCCTATAAACTGAGATCCATATGGGCCAAAACGGACTGGGATCAGTCTCTGATGGCCACTGAGAGTGAGTTAAATCATGATTAGCCGAAGTTACACGATTATACGGGGGCGATCGTTCATTTGTAGAAGGATATTGTTGTTGTAGGTTGGTAAAGAGCTGGTTAGGCTACATGCCTTTTTTTTTTTTTTTCAATTGCCCGTTCATTCGGCAGGGCGGGGGGGCAGAAACACTGTGCACCTCAGTGTTATGATGTGAAGGATGTGTTTTTGCTCCTCATGTTCCCAGAGAACGTGTTCTACCTTTCTTGTAGCGCTGCTCCCGCTGCCGTCCTTTTTTTTTTCAGCTGCCGTCCTTACTCGCGCTAATGTTTAAATCCCACCGTCACGTCATGTTTTTTTTTTTTTAAACCCTACTGTCACTAAACAATAGGGAAGACAAATATGCAAGAATAGAAAGTCTCTTAGAGAAACATATCCAAATCAAATCCGTTTGCAGTGCCTCCTTGTTCTCTAGTCCTATTAGGCTATTGGTTCAGTTATTCACACACGCGTCCTTCATACAGGGCCTGCCCTAGGATTTTGGTGGCCCTAAACATGATCTTGTTTGTGGCCCCCAAAACACTCTAGTGCAAACACCAAATCACACACACTGCTTACAACTGAATGAACAGACACACACAGACATCCTGTGAGGTCTGAGACCAATTTCTTGACTTTTACTTATTTTCTTAAATTCATCTTTTTAACCCTCTAGGCCCCAGAGTTTATTTAGGAAAATATTAAGTTTGGATTTCAAGATTTCACAAGGCTGTAGCTTGCAAGTGGTGAGGGATAAATCTATGGTGTAAATGAGAAAAATATTCATAATGACCTAAAGTTTGTGATATGAGTAAATTTACTCATCTAATTTGCATATTGTAACGTCACCAGGTGGCAGCCACATTGGATTACGTGACTTTCAGTAAAACTGAATTTGAAACATATTTTACACAGAAAAAATATTTCTGTGTAAATATTTCTTTCTGTACATTTAGAGTCTGCCACGCGGACACACACACACACACAGTGTTTCTCAACACCTGAAGATCCCTTCCTGTTCAGCTTCGAGCTGCGGGAGCCCCTGAAAGAGGAGTGGCTGCGCTCCAGTGAAACTCTTCTTTTCTCAGATATTTTGCTTAAAAACATACCCACAAATGACGTCAGGATTGAAACTGAGTGTGTTCGCCAACTAATGGTACCAAGCAGTAACAATATAGGGCAGTAGATTTAAAGATATGGGCTGTTTTAACCAGGAATGCTGCCTGTCGCAATAATGCGACTTTGGCAAACCTTCCTTTATTTGCTTTATATGCCGCTGCTGCTGCATAAGGGGGCCCCACAGAAAGAATAGCCTAGGGGCCCATGACTACCTTAATCCGCCTCTGCCCTCAGCATACCCCCCAAAAATTAATGCGAATATTCTGGCTGTACTAGTGTTGTTGGTGAGATCAGTATGTTATCCACAAGTTTCCAAACGTCATCTATGGTCAAAACCGGAAGCTGGTTTTTTCATTTCCAGTGGAATTGTGCGTTTACGTTTCCATGGTTTTCAGTCGTTGTCATAGTTATGGTAAACGCATGGATCTATTAACGCTGGCTTTTAACACGGATGCCAATTTGTGTGTGTCCATTGTTAAAAGCTGGTGTGATGATCCATGCGTTTTACAGATTTTCTTTGAAAAAAAAAATACATGCATTTACCGCCACTACCGAAACCATGGAAACGTAAACATAAAAATTCCACTGGAAGAGCAAAACCGGCTTACGTTTTTGACGTTCGGAAACAGGTGGATATCAACATTATTCCTGAGTCTCTGTGACATATTAGGAGGATTTTATGACTATTTGCTTTTGATTTCTTACATACTGTTCCTTTAAAAAAAAATTCTGTTTTGTGTCCAGTTTCCTGTATGAAACCAGACGGAATGATTCAATTCAGCCTTTGTGTTGAATTCACTAACATGTGCAATTGTGTGTGTTATAGGTGTGAATGATGTGAACTACAACCTGTATCCGAGTCAGGAGCTGCAGAGGGACTGGCTCACAGCCTATCTGGAGAGTTACAAGCACAGCACAGGACGAGAGGTCACGGTTACAGAGGCAGAAGTTACACAGCTCCACATTCAAGTCTGCAAATTCTCACTGGTGAGTTTCTGCCCCCCCCCCCCCCCCCCCCTGACTGCTGAAATGTTGAAATTCATCATTATGTAGCGCCTTAACACTTTGGACAGACTTTGAAAAGTGACAAATCTCTCAACAGTTATTTCCTTTCTCAGAGTTATCCTAAAATAGTTCATTATTATGAGATTAGTGTGCACATTTCAACAACATCCATATGTGTTTGCGCAGGCCTCTGAAATGGAAGGGTGGCAACACCTCACCAACACATTTGAACAATTTCACTTTTCCAGCAGCACCAAGAGAAAAAAAAAGTCCTCAAAGAAAAACAAAGCTGATCTGCAGCTGACCCACTGCTGCTCGGAGTTTGATGGACTCCGTCTGAGTTGATTAGAAACTGCCACAGGGAAAAATGGAAGAGAAAAGAGCCAAAATTATTTTTCTTACAACCACAATTTCCATTCTTCGGTGGCTCAAGTGGTGCTGGGCCATCCGTCTAAAAGTGCTTTCACAGCTCAACACAATATGTAGAATTGTCTGACCAATTTCTTTTGAAGAAGTCCAGAAATGATAAGGAAGCATATTACTTTTTAGAATAACTTGTGTGTGGGAGTATAGTGACCGGGGATGTGGGGGCGTGGGGGATGGGTGATAACATCATGTTGATTGAAATCAGATTTTCTGTAACGGCCCAAGGAGGACTTGAGGGAAGTGGGAGAAATTGATCACTGACACTCAACAAGCCAAGTTTCCAGCTCGACTGGTTTTGGCAAAAAGCATGTGTGAAAGTGACAAAAGAAACAAGGTCCCTCCTGTTGTTTCTCTGTGTGTCTTATGCTCACATGAAATATCATGACCTGAACAATACACAGTAATGATGTGGTATTGTCTGACAGTGAATTAACTGCCAAAACTAGTGGAATTTGTTTTTAAAAAAAAGGTGACACAAACTTCCACCTCTACGTTGTGTTTTGACCGTACAGATGTGAACAGATGTTTTAAATTGTCTCACATCACATCTGGTGAAACCATTGGATATACAGTAGTTGATTATATTTACAGCAGTGATTATTAATTCAATCTGATGCTTTTTGATTTCATTTTTTTCTTCCTTCTTTTGTGATTTCGATGAAATGCTATTGTATTCCTTTGTGCCACTTTCATGTCACTTGCCTGGAATAATCAACCTACATTGAAGGAAGACCATAGTGAAGTCTCAGCAGTTAATGATACACATGAATAGTGAAAGCCCAGGAATCAAGGGAGCCAGTCTGCTCTGGAGGAAGCGGTGTGGCTCGGCTGTGTGGCATTGATAAAGGCTGGCCCGATGCCAGAGCTCTGTGGTGTGAAGCTGCCTCTCTCCACTTTTAAATCCTGGGCCAACTGTGCCAGGACACCACGGGGTCTTTACAACTCATCCTCACATCCACAGGGATCTCCTGTCCCGAGGCCCTAGCCTGCAGCTCCGTGATGTCACTTATCTGTTTTTGTCAATGGCTCCCTGTCACCGACAGCCTCTGCTTAGTGTTAGACTAATGCCCTCTTAATGGAGAGCAGTTATTAATCATAATAGAAACATGCTCAATCTCTCTCTCCAGCTAAAGACAGAGATTAGAGATGAAAATCTGCCAGCGAGGGGAGAGAAGCCAAGGGAAAACCGCACATTGCTCTTCAAGTATTTCATTCCACCCTTTATTTGATTATCAAATAAAAATGTGATTATATCACTGGGCCACAGAACAGAGGCTTGTCTGGATCTTATTAGGACTTGCTATTAGTGGTCCTACCAAGAAGATTTACAATAAGGGTGGAGAACAACAGAAATTTATGGAGCCATGGAAGTCCGCAAGCCTAAGTGAGCAAAGCCATTAAGGAGAGAACCATTCAATACAGAAGTTTGTCATCCTGACTGAGCAGCGGCAGCAGCAGTTATGGGAGCAGTTATAACCCGACAGCTGGAGGTCACTGGAGTCTGGTTTTACAGTTCTGCTCTATAGCACCAGGGGAATGTGGCAAAACATGACACAGAAACAAAGCTGAATATTAGTGAGACCACGCAGCACCTGTGATCTTTAATCAGCACCAGGAACTCTCTCCGTACACAATCACTGTTTGTTCCTCTGCTGCAGGAGCTGTGTGTGGCTAATGAGTCTATCATTCAGTCAAACCGCTGCAGTTCAGCCTCCGTCAGCATGCATTTGCCCCACTGACGTGTTCTGGAGCGGGATGCTGACATCTGACCCCCACCCCCCATGTGACCTCCCTGTGAGGGGGGGGGGGGGGCATGTGCTTTTGAAGCTTTAATTGGATTAAAGGGGCGAATTGAGAATTGCATGGTCGTTACACATTATCGCTGCTGCTCCACAAAGACATCATCAACATCAACTGAGCGTGCAAGCACATTATTATGTTTAATGTTACAGCTGTACTTTTAATAAATCAGACACGCACGCACGCACACACACACACACACACACACACACACACACACAAATGAATAAAAATATAATAAATGATTGAAAAGATTACACATTAGTTGGGAGGTAGTAGAGGGAGTTGCAACAGGGGATGGTAGCAACAAGTCAAGTGCCAGAGTGATGACAATGTCTCATACTTTTTTAATATGTTGCAACTGCCCCTGATCCATGTTGCAATTATACCAAGTTGCAGTCAGTTGCAACATCTGAATTCTTTGTTCAAATAAAAATCATGATTATGTCATTGATGCTTATACAGATGTTAGTTTGGTTGGTGTGTAGTCCAACAGTGTTGCAGCCGTTGCCCAGTTCTAAGTCTGGCCCTGCCTTTGGTAAATTCTATATCGCCGTGGTTCAGTACTTAATTTTCAAATCAAAAAGTATTTTTGATACGGTGTTTTATTGTTCTCTTTCTTCTCCTTCAGGCGTCCAACTTCTTCTGGGGTCTCTGGGCCATCCTGCAGTCACAGTACTCGTCTATTGACTTTGACTTCCAAAGGTTTGTACCTGTGTCAGAAGCAGCTTGAAGCTTTGAGGAGGTGTTTCTGTGTTCACAGCTGGCAGAGTCCAAGAGTCACTTGGCATGAACACTTGATCACATTTCCTAACCTTCAATGACACTGTGTCTGTCAGCAGATCGGCAGGTTACTATATTAAAATGGACTTCTGAAAAACACATGATGCCCCAAAGAAAATTATAAGTCATAGCACCTCCTTATTAGAGCACACAAATACAAATGGAAAATACATCCTGAGCATTTTATTTCTGTGTTTAGACAAACAGGATCTTCATTAGGATGGCCTGACCAAGAACTGGCTCTTAGAGAAATTGCTATTAAAGATCAGGGTAGGGACTTGAGCCCAGAGTGTGGAAATATTTCAGGATTTTCTTTTAAAAAGACTTTAAGACTTTGGTGTATTCAGAGTCTGGCATAAAACAGTCAAGACAAGCTCAGTGCCTCTACTCCTCTTGTCGCTGCTAAATGGAGACAAAATATTTACACATGAAATTCTCTGTTTTTCTTCACTCGAAAGCCACTTTGCTGGAAAAAAAAAAGGAAGATGAAAAGCCAAACGTCCACAAAGACTTTCAAGAAAGAAATTAATTTCTTTTATTTTGAAGGGTATTATGATCCACACAGGGACTAGTTGTCTTTAAACGAGTCCAGGAGACATTCCTCACTACCAGCAACCAGACAATAAAGTTCAGGAGGGCAAAATGTTTCCCTCCTCCCCCACTCTTCACTCCCGTGTGCCCCGCACCCGCCACAGTTGTGATTGTGATCCTAATCACTATTGACATACGGCACCCTCCCCTCTGTGAGGCTTTTCTCTGCCCAGTCGCTAGATCAGTGCAACCCAGTCGCCAGGATGAACAGAGGCCCCCGCCTCATTTTGATCTGGACCTGGGAGGAAATGTGATCCGGAGGGGTGCCGAGGCACAGAGGCACTATTGTTCCCGTTGCCGTCGGTCCTCCCTTACATATACGTTCCTCATCCCTGGCTGGGCCACGTCGGCCTGCTAGACGTCTGCTGCTCTAAGCTGCTGGCTGAGGTTGGCCTAGAGTGGAGGGTGGGGGTCAGGTTTCATGTCTTCATCTACAGGGTTAAACTGAAATGAGCTATGAGAGCAACAATAACCACAGGAAAACCAGGTCTATGGCCCTAATACACACGAACAGGGACAGACTTAAGGAATAAGGAGAAAACAAAAGTGGCGAGGAACTTGACTAATGCAAACTGCACAGTCAGGGGTCACACAGATGTATGTATATATATATATGTAATTTCAGGCTTCAGATATTTGACTCATACATGAACTAGCTGCTGTATGTGTAAGCACATGCTACTTTGTTTTACTTTTAAAGCTCATCTCTTCTGCTACATTCAGACTACCTCGCCGTTTGAGAGCGGCGTGGAAACACAACCCGGTTTTTAGGGGCAAAAACCTATGGAAACAATGACGTAGACATCCAGTGTTGCTGTATCAGACTCTGCTAATGAAAGCGTCATTGTCAAATTACAGATATTACTGACTAACAGCTGTCATGTAGTTGATTTCTGCATTTTTCTGCTGCTATTGAGAGCACTGAAACCAAAACAACTGCTGGAGCTGAAGGAGCTTGCGTAGGTACAATTTTGTGAGGTGATGATTATTATACAGAGTTAGTGTTTAATGTAATGAGTAATCCAGTGTTAACCATAATTTACTTGTCACTTGTATTTGTTTAGTTTTTTTCCTTTCCATTATCCACACTGCACTGCTGCTTTATTCTATGGCAATACAACATTTCTATCATGAGAGATAATAACTTGGAGTTAAACCGTTTATGTGCTGATGTGTGTCTGTGGGTGTGTGTGGAGTGTGTGTGTGTGTGCTTCCTCCCACTGTTATCCCCCTGAGCCAAATCTCTGCCGACTTCCCAGCGAGTGACAGGCGTCGCCCGGGCCTTGTGCTTTAACCAGGCCCAGATGTAGATGTGACAATAGGGAGCCACAAGGGGAATGCAGCGCTGCCCCCCCACCCACCCCCACCCCCTCCACCGTGTGTATTTACTTTCCTTATATGATTTTATTCATGTGTTGAAAGTGTCTGCGAGTCAGTGGTTTAGATTTGTGGACGTGTTGGCAAGGCAAGCTGTTATTTGACAAAGACATTATTATGAGGAAATGAATGAGGAGGAGGCCCACTGTTTGGAATAGCACTGACTGCAAAATTGGGGGGGAATTGTGCACAAAAGCACATTGTGAAATGGAGTACCTGCTTTGGAGGGAGTTCATTCTCCCCCTACTTCTGCTAAATAGAAAAACATCTCGGTTTCATCTGTAATGATGATAAACGTTGAGCACGCTAGTTTTAGGTGTCGGCTCTAATAGAAACAGAGGTGAATGGGATTGTCTGTGAGGACCGCTGTTCTTCTAAATGCCTCTACTCAAATCTAATTTCACCTCTGAAGGGTGTGGAGGGACAGGTCATTAGATTAACAGTGCAAAATCCTTTTTCTTTTGGGATAGGCTGACACTAAAACCCTTTTCACTCTTTATTTCAATTAACTAAACATCTTTATAACGATTTTGGATGTTTATTTTTACTCTGCTATTGTAAAGTAATTTATTTAATGTGTGTGAGGATTTGTCATTGAGCAAATGAAAAGCAATTTAGACAAATACACGAACCTGCTGTACATTCACAAAACATTTTCATCAGTTTGACAACATATACACCTGTATGAAAACATCACAACACATTGGAAGTGATCCCGCAGGACACTAAACAGTCATCAGCCTGGCTGGGACTTGTTTAAGGCTCATTTGACTTTTTTTTACTTTGACAAACCACTAACAAGTGTATACCAGTGTCTGACAGCAGGTTTTAAACACCTCTACCAGGAAGACTCTCACAGTCACTGTTGTCCACGGCACAGCTTCACTGATTCTGCAAGAATATGAAATGAAAACAGGCAAAAAGCACATTGAACACTGTCCTCACTCTCAACATCTATACATTATGTAATGTTTGTGTAATGATAATGATCCAAACTTCATCATGAATGAAATCCTTTTTTATTGTTGCACATTTTATGTATTTTATGTATTTATTGCCTCAAATGTAACTTTTACCAAGGGATGGAAATCCTCTCAGTTTTATCGATTCTGATACTGATTTTGTTCATCAGATCTGGTTCTTATTGAATTTCTCTGGTGAGTTCAGTATCCTGAGCAGAGAAACACAGGATGAGTATTTTAACAACCAACATCAGGTTGCCTTTATTTTTTTGCCACATTTAGGCAGTGTGTAAAAAATTAAATAAATTGTTAGACAAATTATATTATTGAATTACATTAATTATATTATTTAAATTACTATATGAATAATAAAACATGTTTACATATAATTATTAAGGAAAAATTATAGACATTATTATTATTATAATAGCCTACACATTTCTGCTATCACAGATAGTGACCAATAAAAACAGACAATGCAGGAATTACTCAAGCTACTTGTAGAACAAAAACAAGAGCAGAATATAGAATCTGTCAACACTAAGAGAGAGAGAGAAGTGAAGAAGAGAGAATTGGGGTGATACAGCTTAAAGAGCCTCGGGACTTGAACTCATGCCATTGGGGTTAGAGTTATGTCTTCATGGTTGTCTTCTGCCCCCACCCCAACCAACACGTGTCTGTTTGACACACCCAGGCTGTGTTGTAGGACTGAAGTAATGTAGTGTGTGTGGATTGTTTTTGTTGATCTTTTCTGAATTGGTAGCATGTTTGTCTATTTGCATGAATATACAGTATTCATATATACATTGCAGTCTATTGAGCTCTCAGGGCCCCGGAGGAAAACCATGTTAAACAAACTATCAATGAGAACTTTTTTTTGGGGGAAAAAAAAAGTCAATGAGATTTAAACTATTCTATGCTAATAACAGAGGCTGGTGTGAGCTTCTGTACAGGATTTAATGGAGGATTTGGGCAATTGCAAAACAAATCTGTGTGTTGTCAGAGTCACTTGAAACCACTAATGTGACCAAATCATTTTTCACATTCACATCCTATAACATTCCCTGACATTATGCAGTGAAAAGTTAGTCGATACTCAACCGTGCTTCTCTCTTTAGTCCTTTGCCTCATAATCAACAGAAAGTGACTGTGGAAGATCATCACTGACGTTTCCATCTGCACAGCAGCCAGAGACCTTCCTCAGCCACAGCCCAGCAGGTGTTTCTTTTGTCCAATCAGGGGAAAGAGAGAAGGTTTCATGAGAGAAAACTGTCAATCATTTACTACGGCATGTGTTTCCTTCAAATTTATGTCTGTCCAGAGAAAAGACTTGTGAGTTTGCCAAGCCACAATTTGAGAAGTGAAAATTGCATACCAGTTCTGCTGCCAGGATTTCTATCCCCCCAAATTTTTATTAACAGCTTAGTTGTATAAAAACATAATATCTAGGGGACATGGTTAAAGCTGGATACATACTTTACCCCCTGTCAACAAGTTTCTGAGCTACTGGTGTGTATTCCATATCTAAATATTAGCTACAGTTTGGAAATTACAAAGAGGAACTCCTGCGGAAATTTGCAAAGAGCATACAACAGAGGCAGAAGTCTGACACGATAATTAGAGAGTGGTTTTACCCAGAGATACATGGTAAGAACAGACTGATGGAATACAGGTAGCTAAAAGGCATGTGTCTGAATTCTCTTTTTGTCTCAGCCGGCAATAAGTGAGAGAAAAGCTATTCTGAATCAAGGAGTTCAACGAAAGCACCGATTAAAGGACAAACTCCTCTCTATTCCATCCATTTTCTGTGCTTTTGAAACTTCACTTAATTTCAAAAGGTAGAGTATAATGGCCAAGGGCAACAGCGTACTCAGACATCAGGTTTATTGAAGCTTTTGATAATGTGGTTTGAACAAATACAAAATCACTTTTCTCACAGTTAAGTTCTGAAATGACTTTGGCACAGTTTTCAGACTCGGAGCTTTATTTAACAGGGTTTGATGCTACATTATGCAAGTTTTGCAAACAGAAATACAACTTGAGCTATAAGCAGGGCCCACTGTGACCTGAGGTGAGCACTAGAAAAAACACATTATTGCCTTGACTCAGTGAATGTTCTGAAAGCTCATCATAAGTTATATCAAACATGTTTTTAAGTAGTTAAAGAACTGCTCCAGGCATGAAAATTATCATTCATATTGCACATCGGACAGTTTTTATTGTAATATTTTCAGTGAATATTTTCCACATTTGTGAAGCATTCACAGGCCTGTGATTATACATCTACAGTAACTTGACGCATGAAAAGATCAGGGTACTGTGTGTTGTGCGGGACTATTGATGAGCTTTGTCAAGTTAAAATGACCCCCCCCTGATGACATCATTGTGATGTCATTAGGATCATCTCAACTTGAAGCTACAAGAATTGTCGTTAGTTACAGCTTGTTAAAATTCAACAAGAAATCATTTGAGTTCCCTGATAATTGAGTTTTTTATATATCAGTTCTGTAACCCGGCACGGGAAGACTGGGACCAGAGTTCCTGCTGCTTGGTTGGTGGATGGAAGAAAGGGCAAGATGGTGGTTGTCAAGGTCAAAGAGTGGTCACCAAATCAAACCATTTACAAATTCAAAAATGCATGGACCTGCTCATTTTATATGGATGTGGGACCCACGGCAAAGTAACTTACTGTTTTGCAACACCGTCTACTCACCTAACTACACCTGTCAGTTAACTCTCAAGACACAGAAAACAGACACGACATGGATCAGTGGCTTATGAGCTACAGTAGTCAAGTAGTAATCTAATGAGTAGCCTTCATTGTTTTTTGGGGGATATCTGGCCAGTTAGTTGGTCTGTGAGTTTTATTTTCGTGTAAGTAATGATCAATTTGAGAAACACTCCATTACAAACAGGACAAAAAGTGTAAAAGAGAGACTTTAAATGTTCCGTGTATCCACATTTGATTTGAACAAAAGACATCGACATGGACAGGAGAGGTTGTTGTGTAGTATACTTGCCTGAACATTTTAGAATATGACCTCATGTTCACAGTACAATGTGTAATGTCTATGACAATGGAAATGATTTCCTCTGATGTAACACACTAATGTTACATTTAATGCAGACTCATCCTTTGATTCGTAAATTCATATGGCATAGTGACACAAGTCAATGATTTTAGATTTGATTTAGGTTTGTAAATTATTTTTTTTAAAAGAGTGTCTGAACAAGCATTAGTCTGGGGTCAGAGGTCATTAGTGCATGGTTTGAACGTGTCCATCCTCATTAACTTCAATAGGATTTTTCAAGTCTGGTCACTTTTCAGAGGGACTGATATGTTCTTGTCCATTGATCCATGTATTTGGTCCTTTTACTTACCTTAGAATCACCACAAGGTTATGTTTAACACAACACATTTTTACTATTATTCATATGATATACTGTACTGTACTTGATGGTTAGAGAACGTCGTACTGTAGCTGAGGATTTATTCATTTGCATAGTGTTTCTAATGAAAACAAAGAAAACAGACTAGATCGTAGGGCTGGATACTTCATGCTGCATTCTTTAACAGGCTACATTTTGTATAATATGTGTAGATCTTACAGTCTTTTCTTGATGTTCTCTGATCACTTTCTTCTTCTCTCTTCTCTCCTCTCAGATATGCCACGGCACGACTCAACTTCTACTTTGAGAAGAAAGAGGAATATTTTGGACTGGCAATGAGCTAGAGACACAGGATAAAAGACATACTATTTTTAATGAGTTGTAGCTTTATCTGCTCTGTGAGTCCGAGAGCAGCTTTCACTGATGTGACCCATGTTGCACTGAACAATAACCACAGTGAAACGAAGGCACGCAATAACCCATTGTTTGTTATTTCAGGCTGAAGTGTGAGTTAATATGTTTTGCTATCACTGTGATTTTTGTTTTACCACAGTCACTATGCCGATAAGCTTATTTGGCAAATTGAGTTGAAGCTGACGCCAGAAACACATTAATTGTTCCCACATTTAGCCGGGTCACATGAAGCCACAAAAACTGAGCCTGATCATAAAAGCCTTAAGCGAGTTATTTGCATGCTTATTCAGTGCGTACCACACTTCTGATGGAAAACAAGTTTTCATTTCTACTTACGTACTGCACCAAGTATCATTTCAAATCTGTCTCTTTCCTGAGGACTTGGTGTTTAGCTGCTTTGTAGATAGCTTCTGGGATATAAACCAGTCAATCAGCAATTTATTCAAATAAAGACTAGTGTCAAAACAAGGTGTAAAGTATTTCCTTCAGTAGAAATCACAAATGCATCCTTATCCTAGTGAGTAGTGATACTGTAGGCCTCACCCACTTCACATTCACGTTCACATTATAAAAGTGCTTCACTTCCCAATGTTAAGCTCAAATAGTCACTGTTAAGAGTGTCTTTGCTCCCTGACTGACTGAAAGTGCTGTTACTATGTACACTTCTGGTTGACTACACCTCCAACACACTCCTTCATAATGACTCATTCAGATTTGTATATGCACATAACCTTTTCTCTCTCTGTATACATTGGAAAGAAGTGCAGCAAGGACCAATTCACTGGACAACGTCAAACTGAGGTTTTGTGGATTCAAGAATAAGTTTTATGAAATTTCATATATATTATGCTTTGTTCATTTCCAGTCAACTTAAGTTGAATGGACTGTGAACATAAGGGAAATTTGCCATGTGCTGTAAATACAAGCTGAGGTAAGTTATGTGAGTTATGCTGATCAGTCAGTCATGGGAACAGCCTTGTTGAATGAACATGTATTTTAGCCCCCAACTTTAGCAACTTTAGTAAATTAAAACTTATATAAGTTCAACTAGCTATTTTGCCACAGCAAACATTCACACTTGCCGTAGCAGGAATAGCACAGGGGGCAGTTATAATATCCATTATGGCTCAGTTTCCTCAGATTCCTTTAGATATGAGAACAGAGCGTGTTTCATGAGTCCAGCGCTGAAACACATGCATACGTGCTGTAATCACAATGGCAGTTCAATGGGCCTTTCCTGTATGTAGCAATACTTGTAATGAATCTGGATCAGTTGTAACAGTCAAATAGCAATATTATTTTGATGCCCCCATCACAATTTGGTGTGAAATTCAGGATCACACATGAAAATTATTGCTACAAATACATAAAAAAAATACATGTACACAAACAATAAAGTGCACAGAGAATATAGTAAAGGATAGCAGACAGTAAAAAATAGGTTTAGCTAACAAATAGAACAAGTTTGTTGGGCTCATCTGTGTTCTTATGAGTTCTATATGACAAATGTAACTTTTTATCCAATGGTCTGAGGCCACAATTATATTCAATCCTCTGTTTAAAAGTAGTTTGTGATCAAAGGTGTTACAGTCGTTCATTATGCGCTACTACAACCTGTAATCAATGATGTGTGGTGTAATCAGTGGCAATCGAGGTGTTCAAAGGGGCAGAACTGCAGGGGGGACAACCAACCGCCCAGTTATAGTTTTAGAGGATTGTATTACAACTCTCCCCATGACTACACACACAGCTAATTTGCCTGAAGGCATTGAGGAGGAGATGAGGCGCCACCTGGATTCTGATCACTGGTGATTGGTTTTGTTGTGGTGCAGCACAAAGTGTGATGTTCCACTGCAGTGAAAACTTGTGGGGAGGGGGGGGCGGAGTGGATGGCAGAGAGTACAAAGCTCATTAGCTCCAAAGAAAATCCTTCAAATCACTGTTGACTTTTTCAGTCTTCTACCAAGACCGCGACCTTTCTCAAAATGTAACCAAGTGCTTTGGTTTGCTGAATCTTCTGATATATTCGTCATAACCACAATGTTTCCAGAACCTTAACCAAGTGCTTTGAGTTGCCTAAACGTAATCATTGAAGCTCTTTAGCAGGCCTTAGTTGCCAGGAGTGGATAGCGTGGGGAAAAACAAATGAAGACCAAACTTGACAAAACTCACCACATGGTCTAAGGTTTAGTAGCAGCTCTAGAGCTTCTGATCATATCACATGACCACACACGAACAATGGCACTGGGCATCTTAACCCGAAAATGATTTCTCTTTGTAAGAAGCAATGGAGAAAAATAATCTATATATATATATATATATATGTCTATATATTTGAAAAATGGATGTATCATGCTCAGAAATGTCAGACTCCTCTCTGCATAACTACTGTATGTGTAGACTAGTGTCTTTATCTCCAAGCAAAGCAAAAAAAAGAAAGAACGTGATTGTTAAATCAGCAGAGATAACAGTAGGTTAAATGGCGGAAGACTGGCAATAATGGCGTTCTTTACCTCCCACACAGTTCCATTGATCAAGGCTAGTCAAACAATCCAGCTGCTTTCAAAGTGGCATTTGTCGTTAAATATATAATATTTAATTAGCGGACTAATGCACTTAAAACGACCCAAGGACTTTGCCTGAAAAAGGAAAAATTGGCCTTTTGTCCGTTGCCCATTTTCCTGAATAAGCGCTGTAGATTTTTTTCTCCAGTTCTGACTGCATTAAAAAAAAAAGTATAGTTCCTTTATGCAACGTTTCAAAGACATGGAAAAACAGATACAAAGATAAAGCGGCTCCTGTCAAAGGGATTTTTTTTCTATGGTTTTCTTTCATTCAGGTAATGCATTTAGCTTTTTAGTTATTGTTGAAGATCTCCCAAGGCTGCTGACCTCTGGAATTCTAATAAGCTCCACTCCCAATTTATGATTGTTCTCAATTTTCATTAGTGGTGGCTCAGTGGTTAGCACAGCGGAAGGTTCTTGGTTCCAGCTTAGGGCCTTAAACTGTGGAGTATGTATGTTGTCCCTGTGCCTGTGTGGGATCTCTCCACTGTCCTAACACTTGTCTAATAGGTGGCTCTAGGTGATACATGTATGTCTGCCCTCTGATACACTGGCTGTTCATGGTGTATCCACCTTCACCCACTGTCAGCCAGGACGGGCTGCAGCCCCCACCACAGCTGTGCAGTGCAGCCGATGGATGGATGTATTCATGGGAGAGTTTAACAATGCAACTAATGCACAGTACATTACATACATTTTTGGTTTCATTATTCAGTATGAACAGAGGGATGCACTGAACTGCTGTATTTAAAACACATGCTTTGTCCATCCATCATAATGCTCCTGCTGGAACACTGTGAACAGGTGACATGATGCTGCACTGTGGACAGATCACCAGCCTATCAGAGGGCTGATTTTTATCCTTTCAAACCACACTGGGCCTCATTCATCAATATATTCTTAAGTATTTTCTTAAATTCTGTCGTAAGTTGTTTTTAAGAAATTTCTTAAGAAAAAAATGTGTCAGATTCATGAACATTAGACTGCAGAAATGTTCTGTGTTCTTAAATTGATGAAACCCATCTCCTTTTTAAACTGAGAGTGATCCTAATTAACATAGGATTAGCATAGGTAAACACCCCACCAATGACCGTAAATGGGCATGAGACTGCAGGGCACACTATGTGACACTGAGCAGAGAAGATGAGCTGAGAAAGAAAGTAAAAATGCTCAAATGAAAATCTACAGAGGGAGCACCGGACTCCAAATGTAAAAAGAACTTCAGTAGTGCTGAAGAGGAGGTACTGCTGCAGGAAGTGAAACAAAAAAACAGATGTTATAATTAGTAGCATCAGCAATGGATGCAAAGTAATAGAAAAAAAAGATGCATGATGCTGTGAGTCGTTCACTGAGAAGAGTGCACTACTGACCAAGTAGAGAGAGAGTAGAGAGACCAATTCAATTCAATTCAATTTTATTTAAAGTGGGACAATTGTCAGGTGTGCCATCATACTGTAGATAGCATGATATATAGATGATTGTATATATATATGTATACTATACAGTATATATATATTCTTCTGTTTTAATTTTTTTTTTTTCAGAATGTTTGGAGCTGACAGATGAATTTCCTTCAGGATTAATAAAGTATCTATCTATCTATCTATCTATCTATCTATCTATCTATCTATCTATCTATCTATCTATCTATCTATCTATCTATCTATCTATCTATCTATCTATCTATCTATCTATCTATCTATCTGTCTGTCTGTCTGTCTGTCTGTCTATCTATCTGTCTTCTCTAGACCACAACGCTTTTTCAAATCATTTTTAAAAAATTATTAAAAACATTATTAATTATAGTAAAAGGATTCTAATTCAAATCATATTATATTACACGACTGCAGAACAGAATAATTACAATAACCACTTATTTTGCACTTATAAGTGTCAGCTCTCAAATGTGTGTAAATATGCTCTTTAGTGTGTGTAGACTTTGTTCTAAAAACAAATCCCAAATTAGAAAATATCGGTGATTGTCAAAATCTTCTTGAAAACTTACGTAATAAGTGGGTTTTAAGAAGACATTTCTCCTTAAGAATGAATGAGGCCTAATGTTACAGGTTCAATCTGTGTCTGAAGTAAAACACTGAACAGGTGTTTACTGTATACGTTATCAGATGTCTGTCAGTCAAGCACTATGATGCAGCCTTTACTGTAATATCACAACATGTATTACAACACATACACAGACTGACAACATATATTTATTTAATCTAAATCCATCTATTATTAATTTATTTACAGTAATTACTCGCCAGAAGACAGAATCAGGTGTGTATTGAAAAGAATGGAAGAAGACTTGTTTTTAAGGAGGAACCACTGTGATCATGTTATTGTCATATTTTGATCAGGGGAGAAAAAAGTCTGACCTTACAGTAACTGACCCAGATTTACTTCATTGTTTAAACTTGTTCACATGCACTAAAAACAACAGCAAAATTCACTCAGTAAATCCAGACATTTTAATATTTTTTTTAAACAACACAAATCACAATCACCTCTCACAGTGAAACACGATCAACTCAGCGGAAGTGCAGGGGTCAATTATCCCTCTTTTGAATCAAAAGCATTTGAATGATTAAGCATCGTGAACTCAAAGAGGATGGCAGCGTGTTGCAGCAGCATGACCATTCTGTTCGCTTTAATGAGTGGTGGAGCCTCCATGATCATAAAAATGGTGGCTTTGATGCTTCATTGAAAGAGCCTCTCCAACACATCTGAAGGGGGCTCCTCCTTTGTAATAACAATTTATAATTTTCTTGATCTAAAGGCTGGATCGGTGTCTGTGTCTGTGTGTGTGTGTGTGTGTGTGTGTGTGTGTGTGTGTGTCTGTGTGTGTGTGTGTGTGTCTGTGTGTGTGTGTGTAGGGGTGGGAGGGGGGGATTGCTCTTTCTAGATGGTTTTTACAAATCAAAAAGTGGATTTGCCCAGGGGGTCCATCCAAGACCGGCTTTCATGAAGAAAGTGTGTCATTATGCCTCATAATCACACACAGACACAAACCCATGAGAAAAGAAAGGTAGATTCAAAGCCTTTGTAATAACCACTCACTTTATCACCATGTCAACTTCTCCCTAGAAGAACAGTTACCTGGGTGATCTGCCTCTAGTTTTACATTTCTCTCTTCTTCATGTTGGTCCAGTCTCAGTCATGACGTGTTCAGTAAACCACAGACCGTAGAAGTGATCTCTCCACATGCAAACAGTGCAGATCCTCCAGATGATTTTGTGACATCACAACAATTTTGGAAAACAAATCACTGTCCAACAGTCTTTAGAAGTGGGGTCTGGAAATTCCAAGTTCCTTTTTTGTGTTATAACAATTTATTTATTTATATTTTTGGAGTTTTATTTTTTTATTTTTAATGTTAACCATATGTTAACATAAAAAAAAATCATTATAACTCTGAAGGGACCAAAATCAAAATGTGTGAAACCTTCCTCATAGGACAGTTTACTGTAATAGAAGATCAGCTGAATTACAGTAAAGTCCATTCCTTGTTTTCCTGTTTCGTCTGTGCAAATTCTCATTTGTCCAGGTCAAAGGCGAAGGGCAAAGGGGCGAAACGTCTTCACCACCTGATTCTATTACCTAGAGATTTTTCCTCTCTCATTTTAGCAAACCTGAACAGCCTTCACACACTTTGTACACAACTTCTATTTTTTTCTTTATACAGGTTATGAGGTCCACTTGAAGACTAATCTATTTTATATTTTTTTTTTGGGGGGGGGGCTTTTTATTGCCTTTAATTGATAGTACAGAGAGACAGGAAATGGGGAGGCAGAGAGGGGGAATGACATGCAGGAAAGGGCTGCTCGATGCAGGATTCGAACCGGGGCCGCCTGCAGTGAGGACTTTAGCCGCAACATGGGGTGGCAGCTCTATCAAGTGAGTTACTGTAAATGCCGCCCCTTGAAGACTAATCTTTACATCTAACTACCAAACCTGGACGGAAAATCTGGATTTTGTCAGTTTGCTTTAGGGCGTAATAGAATTTATTTGTATGTATAATATAGATATGAATGTGTGTATCACGCTATGGAACCATGAAACTGCACTATCCCGAGTTAAGGTGCTGAAAGTTTTGCGCAAGCAAGCACACGCTGAAACAATCTGTCAACTTGCAAACAGCTAAATGTTCATCCTGCAGAAAGGAAAAAGGAAATGTAAATTATGATGACTTATTTAACGAGATTAGCATGGCAACAGTACAAGTATGATTTCAAACACCCCTCCCTACTAAGAGCTATAGCACAGCACGCGCACAATCACACACACACATACACACACACAGGAGTGTGTGACAAACTTGCCGGCGCCCCTCACAGGGTGACGCTACAGTTGATTTGGGAATTACAATTAGATTTATGATGTGGCTGCATATGGCTGCACTCTCTGTTTCTCTCTCTGAAATGCTGGGATTGGCTGCAGCGAGCACCGGCGCCGTGGCGTATACACCACAGCACAGTCAGAATGTGTGGCGTTACCTCACACAACACACACACACACACACACAGGCACACAATGGAACAATAGGCCACATTTACTGTAATGGGCCACCAAAATATAAAGAGTGAGTGGAATAGCTCAACTTTGGAAACAGAAAGCCTTGTGTTGGAAATTATTAGATCCCTGGAAAGTAAGAGCACTTTTTTTTTTTTTAGAGTAATGGAAATAACAATTCATGCAGCAGTACCTGAGACTTGTGCACAGCACTTTCACATGCAGAACACAATAACCATAAGTGCTTTTCTGCAAATGTACTTGTGTAAAATACTCGACTCTTAGTCAAAGCAACACTTGAAAAACAAAGATGAAGTGACAGGTCGTAAAGGAAAAACCTCAAGTCGGAACGTTTTGTGTATTTATTTATTGATTTTTTTTTGATTGTCTTTCTCACCAAGTTTATTGACACTTTTTAGAGCCAAAGCTGGCTAATAAATACAATGAAATGTTAAAACGCACAATTGAATTTCAAATACAATACTTATCACAAAAATGTGTATGACCAGAAATTGCGTCTTCTGCTTCTGCAGGTCACAAATGACAAAGAGGATGAGGTTACCTTTTTTTTTTTTTTCAAAGAGGTCAGGGCCTTTCAAACTGTGCTAGAGCTGCGGCAACGGAAGTGTTTCGCTTAAATAAATGAAATACTTATAAAGAAATGGCATTTAACTGGTACCTGGCATGTGAGAGGCCTTTTCCACTTTGACTGTCCTAATTTATCATGTTGAAAATCAAAAAAACAACTTCACATTAGTCAATACTAAAAAAACAAACAAACAAACAGAAAAAGACATAGAATTTATATCCAGTGCTTAGGATGTGTACGACACTAACAGAAATGTCTATGCATGAGGCTTGTTCAGTCCCAGCTTGTGAAGCTTTTCGAAGTGAAAAAAAAAAAATGAGAAGCCAATTATGGTCACAAACTCAAGACATGAGAAACAGAGCACCCAGAAACCACCTGGGGTCACAGGTGTCGAAAAATGGAAACATGTTCAAACTGCAAAGAGTGTGATGAAAAGAGACAAAGAGAGAAAAAAAAGACATGTCTTCAGAGAAAGAATGTGACATCTGAGTAAAAGAGAGGAAAACAAGCGCGCACACACCCAGCTCGGTGCTGACCACTGGGCCGCTCCGAGACCAAAGAGGAACATCTCGCTTCAGACTGTGGAAAAAACTGGTGTGTGCTCTAACTGGGGTTTGGTTGTGGCTGAGAGGCTGAGTGAGACTTCTGCACTTTTTCCCCCTCCATTTTTATCTAAATAATTGACTTGGATGTAAGTATATAAAGGTACCATTTTTTTTTAAAACAATAGACCTATTAAACCTATTACCTTTGTTGTTTTGCAACTCTATAAATTCTTTTTTTAAAAACATCGGTTTGATGTGTGTTTCCCCACAAGATGCTGGGAAGACATTTAAAAAATATCAACAAGCTAATAAAAATAGTAACATTTTGTACATTTTTGTACCGATTCAAAACACAGTTGAAAATACAGTGAAGGGATCCAGAATATTAGAAACTCTAATCCTACAGTAGGCCTTCCTTCCTGGGGCAGCTCCTGTGATACTGAGCACAAAATACACTTTTAAGACTTGTGAATTATCTCAAGTGTCTTGGAAAATGAGCCAAAAAAATATTTGCACCTCTAATCTGATTGAATTGATAGCGACAAAAGCTGTTGAGGTGGGGGAGTGGGTTGTGGGGGGGGGGGGGGGGGGGGGTCACCATACTGCACTGCACTTGCTGCACAGTGTGTTAAGTGTTTGGCCTCAAGGAACTGTGGGCAATGTGGTTTATGAAAGCACCAATGCAGTGGAATAGAAGAGCAGACTCATTGGATGCTGCAATGCTGCTCTTCTAACAGCAACGTAGTGTGTGTGTGTGTGTGTGTGTGTGTGTGTGTGTAGGTGTGTATGATGAGAACACATCCTCCCTGAGTGCTGCCTGTGATTGGGTCAGGAGAGGAGCCAGCAGTTACCGATTAAGAACTCATCTCATCAGACAGAAAAAGCTGATTGTATAAGACTTTTGCAGCATTGGAAGTTAAGACTACAACATCCCAAGTGAATGTGAATGTAGGTTTGGCACATTTGAAGAAATTATGTACAATGTCTGGGTAGTTACTTACTTACTTACTAATACTAATACTAATACTACTAATAATAACAATTATAATAATAATAGTAATTATTATTATCATTATGTGATGAAAGGGACTTTGCTCCCTTTATTTCATTGACAATCTGAAAAGTACTACCACTCTTTGTATGAAAACAAAACGAAACACATTCACAAGCTGGCACATCATACCTGAGCTGGGATCTTTAAAAAAAAAAAAAAAAAAAAAAAAAAATCTAACAGTAATGTAATGTAAGCAGTTTGTCAGAAAAATACATAGATGCACTGTATTCATAAGAAACAAAAGTAAGACTATAAGATTACAAGAGCTAGGATTTATATTAAAACTTTTCAAATTTCAAGTTCTGACAGTCCAGAGTTTGTACAGGCAGTGACCTGTCAGAAAAAGTCTATAGAACAAAAAAGAAAAAAAAAGTAAATACATAATGATAAAAACTAAATCACTCTTTAAACATTTAAGACCAAATAGCTGTTGAAGACCAATCCTTGATGCTTCAATATCCATGCATGCTCTTGACAAACCACAAAGCTCCGTGTGTTTGCCGCTCATTTGTCTTCTCGTATTCTTTCTTCTCTAACTCTTGTTCGCGCCGGTTAAGATTGTCAAAGTTCTAGGAAACTGAAGTTCATTGTCGAGTGGATGCCTGAATGTCTGTTAAGGTTGTGTTCTCTCACATTTTTCCCCCCGTCAGCCCTCTTCTTCGATTGGACGTCCATCAATAATAGACTTTCCCAAGAACTTTCTGAGCATGTCCGCTGAGTTTAAAATCCTGACTGGGCACGATCAGTGCATGACACAGCATGTCCAGAAAGGTCGCCTGAAGGTCTCTGTAATAAACTATGCTTTTAAAAAGTGTTTCTGAGTATAACAGGAGTTTTTTTCTTTTTTCTCTTTTTACAAACTGACACCCTGAGCGCACTCAGTTGGCACTGACGGCCTCCCGTGTCTCGTGGTCACTGCTATAGTCTGACTTGGGATCGTCCTCAAAGTCCTCGTACATGTCCATGTCGTCGTCTCCGTTGGTGGGGTCGCTGGGCAGATCCAAGCCTCCCACGCCTCCGCCGTTGCTGCCTCCGCCGCCGGGCTCAGTTTTCACCCCGTATGTGCTTTGGATGACGGCGGTGGCCGGCTCGGGGCTGGCTGAGTTGCTAGAGCAGTCTGATGTCAGGTGTGGGGACGGTGTGGCTGTTGTTGCCATGGTGATGGCGCCTGGGTAAACTCCTACCCCGCCCGGGCTGCTGCCGAGAGGAATTGGTGGCTGAGGCCTGAGAAACAAGGGAAGAGGAAAAAGAAGAAGGTTTTAAGAGGCTAATTCATCATCACAATAAACACTAAAGGGCAGTGTGAAAGGTTTTCTGCTGCTCTCACAAGACAAGAGGTCAGAAAACCCACTCAGGACCACATCACCTGCAGCGCAGATACGAGGCTACACTGAGTCGCTATCTGAAAAGAGCTAGCTGGTTAGCATGCTAACTTGAGGGGAAGAAACAGGGCCGTTTTTAGCTCTTTAGGGGCCCTGAGCCAGATGCTGTTTGGGGGCCCCAACAATCTGTTAAACCTTCAGACGAAAACTGGTTAAAATCGTAGAATCTTTCCCTTCATTTCCCTTCCCTTTGAAGGGAAATGGAAAAATTGATTGATTGATCGATTGGCTGCTGATGCTCATTTATTTATTTATTTTTACTTATTCATATTTATTTATTCTCTTGTTTTGTTCTCTCTTATCACAATTTATCTCTTATTCAACTTTTTTTGGCTGCTGTGTTGTGGTGTTATGTCTTTCTTGTCTTGTGCTGTGACATGTCTTTATCTTTGTTTTATGTTAGTCACTTAAAATTATAGAATCGTAGAATCTATAAAATTAAAATCATATATCTAAGGTTGACCCACCCAAGACAGGTAAAGGGATAGAAAATGATAATAAAAGGTAAACAATGGGCATCCTCTACACACCGATCAAAAAAATGAAACAGAGTTAGAGTATTACTCAAAAAAAAAAAAAATTAATTTCTGAAAATATGGTTCTTGAATATTAAACATACAATAACTCAACATAAAATGTCTTACTACCGAATTTAACAATTACAAAATACAAAAAGTAAATGAACAAATAAATATACATAAGGCCAAGCCCCAGATCAGCAGAGAATAAATTTGACTATATTTTTAAATAAACCTAACCTTTAATACACAAAAGAATAAGTATGGTTAGAGAAATAAGCCATCCTGACATGAATGTGTTTTGTTCATTCATCGATAATTGTTCAGATCATGTTGAAGAGACAAAAGAAAACAAACACACTGCTATCAAACAATCAAAGGTCATAGAAACAGTTGCTAGCAGGCTGACAGCTTATGACTGATCCGATCAGATCTGATCGTTTTAACCTTTAAACAACTGCTTTGAACATTAATTCTGAGGCCACTTAAGATAACTGCGGCACTTCTCTTCCTGGGCATGTCCTGACAGGGAGCGCTCGCTGCCAGCTCGCTGCAGCCGCTAAATAACCTGTTAAGATACAGATGGAATGAGGATAAACGAACATCACTCAAACAGGCCCTCTGGCTGCTCACATGAGCCACATAAAGCAGGAAAATTGCTGTCACTTTGCTCACCTAACAGTTTTCCCTCCTCTGTCTCCTGAAACAATTACCACCGTCCGCCTTGACGGCCTCATTTTCACATTCAGCTCTTTAAAACAACAGCAGTCTCGTTATGAGGAATGTGCCAGAAACGGCTTGTGTACTTGCTTCCAGAAGCTTTTTGATTTAACTTTGATTGAAACTCCAGACCTGAAGAATCATAGACTCTCGTTCCTTCTTTTTTGCATTTGCTTGACCACACACAGTAAATGTGGCATTTAACTTGCGACGCGCCTCGCTCCTGTTCCCTCTCAAACATCTGCTTACATTTCATATTCCACTATGTCTGTCTGTGTCCAATTTCACTGCCTGCAAGTGCCCCGCATTGTCCTAATTTAATAAATGACAAGCTATTAAAAATCGCTCCTATTCAAAGCCGTGGCCTCTGGTAAATCCATCTGAAACACAGGCCACTGTGATGGCATTAAACACATCCATGGCTGGTTCCTATTAAGACAATGCCACTGTTTTTCCCCTCGCTGACTACACTCTAAAAATACAGAACGCTCTTCAGCAAACGTTTAAAGGCTTTTGCAGATAAAACCAAAGGCTCTGCGAACAAATCATTTTTAAAGAAGAAATCATTCTTAAAGGGCTCATAAATCCCGATGGTCCCTCCACAAACCTCCAAATGACGGATGTACTGTAGTTTAAAATATTTAATATTCATTCTGACACATGAATAAAAAGATATGTCATAGAAGTGCAGACAAACAATCAGATTACTTGTAAAATATCTGAATAAAACACCTAAAGAAGAAAAAGAAGAAGAAGATTTTTTTTATCCTAGCCATATTCAGGCTGAGGTGGAAGGACTAAATATTAAGACAAACTGACAGTTTTTCAATTAACGGGTACAACAGTAAGGAGTCACTGTGTGATCCAAAGCTCTGTGACTGTTAACGAACAAAGACCTCTTGCCTTTGATAAAGACTAATGATGATAATTATCCATTGTCCATCCAGGGAACAGGCCTGCTAAACTATTATAAACTTGTAGAAATAACAAGTAGGAACATATGAAGAGTTCATTTGCAAAAGCATATAAATGCCATTTTGAAAAAAATGAGCTGATGCTTTTGAATTATTCTTTGCATAGTGTTGTTTTCAATAAAGCTTTATTTTTTTGAGCTACGTCTGTTTTGTTATGTCTCATCTCCTTGGTCAAAGCCTGGTCAAATCACCTGGTGTAAATAATAATTTAAAAACAGAGTTATTTGCTTTTGCAAATGAACTCTTCATATGTAGATATCTATTCTAGTATTCTATTATTCTAGTATCTCATTTCTGCTATGACGACACTGTCCACATGAAGCTCCCACTTAAGCCTGTAATAACATGCAATTGCAAAAATGATAAATGGTATTTTATTATAGTAGCCTGTGTATGTGTGTAAATTAACCGGTTTTGTAAAAGGGTATAGGCATAATAAGCTGAGCTTCAGCCTACACCGTTTCAGTCTTGAATGCCCCCCGAAAAAGCAAAAAGCAAAAAAGAATGGAGTATACATCAAACATGAAAATTGAACTTTTTTCTTCCTTCTGTATTTTTGTTGAGTCATCATTTCTATTGTGCAAATGTTTAGTTGTGTTAAATCAAATCAGTTATTATTATTATTAATTATTATTATGTTTTTATTATTGTGTTTTTTTCATCCTCCTCTTCTTCATCTGACTGGTCTGGTACCTGTTACATCAATGTTCAGCCTACAGGAGAAGCAGACTGATGGTTTGACAGAGGCTGGTCTGGGATGAGTTACTGTTTGAGTCCAGCCTTCTGCCACTGTGTACACTGTACTGTGTAGTGATGGAGACAGTGTGTTGAGCCACACACCGCTGTGATGAATGTACACTAATTACAAAATGTTGATGCAAGAGAGGTGATCCTAATGCAAACTGTTTGGTTATAAAAGCTGAATAAGAAAACAATCTCCCTGAAAGTAGAAATAATAGACCAAATGTGTGGTTTCCTGGAATTTAGATCATTAGTACACATTAAGACCAATTGGAGTTCCTGCCTGTGTAAAATAGGAAAATTTTAAATTAAATTCTAAAACGACACAGAGAATAAACTGCGGCTTTGCTATAAATTGTAAAAAAAAAAAAAAAAAAAAAAAAAAAAAGCTCAGTGACTGTGAGGGACAACAGTGACACTCACCCCACAAAGAACTGCCTCATCTCCTGACGCCGTGACCGCATCATCTGCTTGTATTCTCCGATCCGCAGCTTCTTGCCGTCGATGATGCAGGTCCTCTTGGGCCGCGGCTTGTACTTGTAGTTGGGATATTTCTCCAGGTGGATCTTGCTCAAACGAGCCTGCTCCTCGTAGTACGGCTGCTTCTCCTGGTTGGTCATGGATTTCCAGCGAGAGCCTAATATGGAGCAAAGGACCGAGACTTTTAGTTTGGTCTCTGGTTTTATTGAAGTTTTTCTTCATGTCTCATAAAACATAACTGTATGTTAAGAAGAAAAAAGATTATTATTTGAAAAACCTCAGTGTGACAAAAAGGTGGAATTTCCTTACATGTGAAAAAAAGTTTTGACATTCTTTCCTAATCAATTTCAGTGACACCGGTTGAGCTTGTGGTTAAATAGATGAAATGAGTCAGTGATCCAACAGGACTAACATGCTGTCATTTCAGCTGCACATTATTTCAGTCCTTCAAAAGAGACATGCAGCCACTGCTCTATACATAAACCTTCACCATTTCTGGTAGGTTCTTAAGGTTGAATGTCATCATATGAACAGACACCATTGAGTATTTAACCGAGGAAAATCAGGAGTGGATTACACTCTGCTCCCTCTTGGTAGAATGACACATTGTGGACTTATTATTTTCCTTGGTAAGAGGGCCTTCTGGAGAGGAGGACAGGGCCATTACAGCAGGAATGCAGCACATCTGCGAAGCACTCTGACAACTGATTATACACACTCTGCCTCTCTGCTCTGTTTATCAAGGTTTATCACAAACTAGTCTTGTACTTTTGTGACACAGGAAACAAGGATTTTTTTCGGCCTGCCACCCACTCCCCTGAGTCCAGCTGTGTTATTACATTGCATTGTACACAAGCACATACAGAATTGTGCACTTTGAGCTCAGCTTTTTGTTTCAGTGTCGCTACAGACACTTACTGTGATAAATAAGTGGAGAATTATCTCTTAGTCCTTCCTGCCAACAGGAACTAACTGTTCACATATTAAACAAATCATTTCTCAGAGATGGAGGACTTTAAATATCTCATATCAATTAAAAATTATGTCATCGTTCAAATTCAAACTTTTTTAAAAATTTTTATCTGAGTTCAATGAGACAGAAAAAGTATTTTCTCAAGAGGAACGTTTACAATCAGCTGACTGGAGCCCTGCACAGGACAGTGGAGCTCTTAAGAATGTTTCACCAACAGCCGTTATGCTCAGCACCGGGTGAATGGCTACCTGTGTCGAGGAGGTTAGTATCAACACCACCGCTTTTTTAACTGAAAGCATCCATCACACCGGTCAGAGTGGGTGACACAGTGGAGCTCTGTGAGCAGAGAGTTCCAGGTGGAGAAACACTGGTCCTTCTTACAGTCTGCACAGGACTGCTAAGAAACCCCGTGAACTGTAGAAAACAGCGGCAGAGTGGAAGCTAATGAGCAGAGAGGCCGGCCTTTGAAGGAGATGCTCTGTGTCCTTGAACAAGATTATTCATTGTGAGTGAGCATCTATAAGATATACTGCATGTACTGTATGTCTCATTCTTTTCTTCATCCCAGATAAAAAAATATATACACTGTATATTCAAAAGGTATTATTCCATCTAAAAGGTGAAAAGATAAACTGATTGCTCCTCAGCTAAGAAAATGTCTCAAATAACAAAAAGTCAAGTGAAAATGATCAGATGATTAAATGTCCATGCTTCTAATAAGTAAAACACAGCAACAAAGGATTGAAGTAAAGACTAAAATACCTTTAAAGCCCCAGTATGTAACTTATTTGGCTTTTTATTAGCAAAATTTAAATATTGCTTTCATAAATACGTATTTCACTGAAGTCAAATCACACCCGCATACAAATGAAAGCTTTCTCGTACCTTAGAATGAGTTGTTACAAGTCGTTACAAATACATAAGTGGGCGACGCACCGAACCGAGGCGGCCATGTTGCATCGCCATTTTTTACGTTGAATGGCAGCGTGACCGTAGGTAACCACGGAAACTCACCGGAGCTGTCGGCTCGGGGAGAAAGTTTTCCAGGTAGCGCCTGTTAAAACTGTCACCACTGTGTAGTGTGAGGAAGGACGGAGGCACTGGTGTTGCATTCAGGTGCAGTCAGGCAGACGGCCGTCGGCAAACCAACCGGATGTCATTTTACTCCACGAGAGAAAGACGGTAAAACTTGAGTCAGGTAAACAATACCACATCACCATGACAACATATTGTCAGGCCTGTATTGTTTTGCCTCGTGCTGGTGGACCACTTGTTTACATAGAGGCTTGTTTATCCTGTTACATGCAGCGTCTGTTGTCTGTCTGACGTCTGCCTGATTTCACGTGAATGCAACACCAGGAATACATTATGATATGCAACCGCAACGCTAGATGGGGGGAATTCCTACATATTATACCTTTAATAGCCAAAGCAAAAAAATAAATAAATAAATTAACCCAATGATTTGAGTTTTATATTCTCACAAAAATAATAAATAATGAATGAAAACTCCATGATTTGGGTTTGTGGTTCAGGTTCAATGTATAGAATCTCACCCAGGATCTTGCTGATGTTGGAGTTGTGCATGTCGGGGAAGGTCTGCAGGATCTTTCTCCTCTCGTCTTTGGCCCACACCATGAAGGCATTCATGGGCCTCTTGATGTGCGGCTCGGTGTTGTTCCTGCCCCGCGCCTCCCTGAACACTCGTGCCTCTGTGATATTATTCCCTGTGTGACACAAAGGTGGATGGAGTGTGTTGACACATTCATCATTCAATGTACAACACAGCAACGACGACGCAGACTGGTCCTATGTGTCTCTCTTCGCTCCTGAGGCCCCTCATAACAGGATGTGGAACAAAGGTCCAATGGGGGTCTTGTTGGGGTGCCCTCAACATGCTCACACAAACAGATAGTATCTCAGTGCCTATGCTCCTGTGTTTACTCCTCAGACTCTAAACTAAACCACGATGAGCACTCCTCAACCCCTCATTGCTTGTAAACAGTGGTGCTTTATGAGAAACAGGTGGGTTGGGGAAACGCAACGTTAGTGTCCTTACACTACATCCAGAGAGATAATTAATGCATTTGAAGACATTTTATGTATCTGGAGAATTTGGTGTATGAAGTCAATTTGTGCACATATTATCTGCAGTAACTGTCCTTAACTTCAGTATACTCGCAGCCCGTCCTTGCCTGCTTTTGTTTGCATACTTGCACTGTGTATGATCCTCTGTCACATACACTCGCTGTTTAAAAAAAGTAGAATCCAGCCTCTTGTCATGCACTTACAGATCTAATAACAGTGTAAAATTTCTGAAGAGTGTAAAATGTTGACAGTGAGCGCTCTGTTTAGCTGTCCTTCAGTGGTGCTTCCTGCACAGCACAATAAATATTTGTCTTTGCTGAATACCTGTATGTTCTTTTTTTTGCCACATGTCTTTTTCTTCTGCACCAGAGCTCTGAGATACTACAGAGGAACAGGCCTCATCTACATGGAGCCGACTGACTTATTGATTTAGACAACTTTCCTTTTCCATCTTTAATCCTAATTGCAGGGATTTCTGTGTTACACATTTAGGAAATTTTGATTGTCAGGAATAAAAAAGAACTCAAAAAACACAACAACTCAGAGACAGTGTGAGTGTTTACCATCCAGATCTTCCGGTCTTGTCAGGTCAATGACTCGATGGACCATCTTCCCAGCATCCTCTCCCAGCTTCCCCAGGTGCTGGCTCAGCGTCTCATAGTGCAGCCGCTCCTGCAATGCAAGGAAAGGTTTGAAGAGTCACCAAAAGCAAGCTGCTGAGTTTAGCTTCAAAACAATAATTTAGTTAGTTCCAGTTCCTGTTTTCTTCATATTAATTAATATCTGTGAAAGTGTAAAAGCATCAGCCCACAGAGAAATGCAAAAATCCTGTATTCAGAAAATAAACTTTAAAATGAGCCATCAGGACTTCTATAACTTTGTGATGTCACAAAAAAGCAGTCGTCGCTCTCAGCTATGCCCTAAGCCCCGCCCACCTGCAGCATTCAGCCAGCTATGCAGGATTTGGTTTTTCTAGCCGAGACAGTTTTTGGTTCTGAAACCCACCACTCTATCTTCTTATGGATCAACATTTCAAATAAAACAGAGGAGTATAAAATATGGGACCTTTAATGTCTGGATCAAATTCTCTGGCATCAAATCGACCAGTTTATTCTGCTGCAGCACCGACTGTCATAATTCTTCTCGGTTATACGATATAAGCTCGCAGGCGAGTGGCAGCTGCTTCGAAGCCGTGCCGGTCACCAGCGTCTTCCCTCCACCTCCCCATTATCACTCACTTCACTTCAGCTCTGTGTTTCTGTCTTCTTGCCCGCCGCTCCACTGCTTACAAGCAGCCTGCGCAGAGGCCTTCCAGCTAAAATTACCCCACTACACTCCCAAACTGTGGTGGAAAACATCGAACCCTCTGCACAGCTACCGCACATCCACACTCCTCCTCCTCCAACCCCCCCCTCCCCTCCTCCCCCTCCCTTCACTCGCCTCCTTTTTCTGGTGACAGAGGCATTTTGTTTGACGCAAGGAATGGTTGCCGGGTGAAGTCATGCCGCGGTAGCCGCTGGCAGAGTCGGTGGAACTTAGGGGCCGGTTGTGTGTACGTGCGTGTGTTTGTGTATGTGCAAGTGTGTATGTCTGTGTGTGTGTTTATAGATGAGGAGCCGGCGCGGGCCAATGTCAGCACTACGGCAGGGCTATAATCAGGCCCACCACAGAACATGCGCCTGGGCAGTGCCATGCTCACCGCAGGAAGCAGCCGCCTAACAAAGGACTAAAGAAAAGAGAGAGAAAAAAGAGAGAATGACACAACGAGATAAAGAAAGAGCAAAAGAAAAAGAAAAAGGAAGCAGAGTGGAATGGAAAACTAGCAGACAGGAATACGGTCTGGAGTTCAGTAAAAGTTGTCTTTGATTGCATTTCTACTTCTCAGAATGATGCTCAACATGCCTCCTTTGCCAAGAGCATCATCTCTAAACATCAGAAGCAGTTTGAGACATAGTTATGAATATTGCCGGTAAATGAGGAGAGATGGAAAACTAATGCAGAGCGGAGTTAGGGTTTTGGAAAACGGACGAGGACAGCATCAATAGAGGTGGACTGATCCAAACTACAGATTAACAGCAGACCTGGGTCAGAATCTGAAAGTATTCCCTGCGGTTGGTCGACTCCGGTCGACTTGAAAGTTCTTGTGGCAAATGAAATAAGGTGCTGTCTTTGCTTTGTTTAGTCAAGATTGAAATAGGTTTGGCCTGTGCGCCTGCTGGTTAGATGCTGGACGGCTGCCGTCTGGAGCTGTATTATAGACTTTTTCTTTCTTTCTTTCTTTTTTTTTTACTTTCTCTTTCATGTGACTCCATTTGTATTGTGTGCGCTCTTGGATTATGTCTCCTCTTCTTTACCACAGAGGGACTACCTGCTAAAAATAGTCAATGTCAGTGCTGATGCTCAAGCAAATAAAGTGAAGAGGACGTTTGCTGCTTAGCAGAACTTTTATCTGCCAGCGCTGAGTCTGAATGGCTTTGGCACAGTAAAGATTTCATGCTTGATATTACATTACTATTTTACCCAGGTCTGAATTGGAGCAAAAAGAGCACTTGACTTGGTAGTAGACAAGTTGACTAACCAAGGACTAAATTAATTAAACACACTGAAGGACATTTAAGCAGCAAATTAAAAACGATAAGCAGCGAAATTGGGAAAACAACAGAAAAGAAGAGCATTCATTCACTTTAATCTGTACAAACAGGTACGGCTGAAACTCAGTATTTTTTACCACTCTGTTCCTTCCACTGGCTCTGGAGCCTAATACTGCTGCTGAATGTATATTTCTAAATTTAAGAGACACCCGACTCTTTTTGTTCTCCCCGGTCTCTCCTTGTCTTGGCGTTTGCGTCGCTCCACTGTTGCTAGGGAAACACTCTAAACTTTGCTGTTTCTTTTTTTTTTATTTCTTTTTTATAATCCACACCGTATTGAGCTCATTACCACAGTTACAACTCGCCCACCGCCAGCACGGCCTGCCTCCAACTGACCCGCAACCGTTTACTGTCTCCTCCCGGACCAATCAAGTTTGGCAACCTCCACAAACCCCCACTCCCTCCCCATGCCCCCTCTCTCCTCCTTTTTTTTCTTTGTCAGTCCTTCTCTCTCTCTCTCTCCTTCCTTTTCCAGACTTTGCTGTGTGCCGATAGAGCTGTCAGTCAGCCCGGTTCTGTTTTCCTCCCCTCCTTCTCTTCTCTCTTTTCACCATTCCTCCTATTCATAGCCCTCAACACCGCACCAGCAGCCCACCACCCCTTGAGGCTCCGATCCCCAAAGAAGTAGACACTCAACAGTCTATTTGCAGGTGCCAGACTCTGCTTTGTAGTATACATTATTATAATGTATATCATCCAGACTTCAAATGCAGCAACATTACGTCGACCTTTAATCA